>NC_139482.1:116022707-116647206 GCF_008360975.1 Lichenostomus cassidix | reverse complement strand
TTGGTTTTTTTTTTTGGTTTTTTTTTTGTTTTTTTTTTTTTGTTTAGGACATGTTGTTCTATCCCTTAAAAAGATTTTTAAGCAGTCTCCTTTTCCTGGTGGAAATTTCTCTTCCCAGAGAAGCGTTTTGACAATGATACTGATTAACATCCCTTCACAAGGTGAATAATATGTTAGGCGAAAATGTAGTAGAGTTAGAGAATTTGGCACAAAATTGGAATAAGGACAAAATGTTGTCAGAATTGGGTGCTGGAAGCCATATGCTTCTTTTTTGAAGGTGGGTCACGTTTTTAGCTGTCAGATGGCTAAGAATTCTCACATCGCCCGTGGACTTCAGGCAGAGACAGGTTTTCACCACGGTGGGAAGGCAGACCTGCTTGTTACCCTCAATTTGGCACATGAATTCAAAACTTGTATGACAAGGCATCTGATTTATCAAGCCTAATTTGTGACGTGGAAGGACTTCTCTTACAGAGATTTGTTTTCCACTCTTTCTGGGGTAAGCTGTCATTTTGTTACAAATTTTGGAAAATGGGGAAGATTGGGTTTGTTGGTTTATATCTTTCTCCAGAGGATTCAGCTTGCAAAGTGAAGTGCTTGAATAAGAATTTCATCTTTATGAGAACACAAACAAGTTTCTTGACTTGTGGTTCTAAGTTTCATTCTTGTGTTTGAGAGAACAGAGAAAGAAAGATGAATAAAGCTAGTAAAACTCATAAAATTAGACTTCTCATCTCAACCCGAAATAGGTTAATATGTAACACCCAGACTTTCTTGCCTACACTTTTATACTAGCTTAAATAAATCTGCTGTTTTTACTTTCTGCATCTTCCCAGTGTATTTCTAGGAAGCTGCAGTTTTACTATGATAAGTCCTTGTCCAAAGAACTGTAGCACTCACAAAGTTCTTGTCCAAAGAACTCACTCCTGTAACCTTTGGATAAGTCTTTGTCCAAAGAACTCACTCCTGTAGCATATAAATCAATCAATTTGTTTATTTAATTTTCCACTAAATTTTCTTCGAAATTCTAGATGAGGCTCCATCAGAGATTTTTTTTTGGGGAGTGATATAAATACTTCTGTTGACAAAATGTGGATTGACAGTACTATTCTGTCTCTGGGTCTTGTTATTAGAAAAAACTGGTAGCTCCTGGTCCTTGGCCTCCTCTGTGTTTTTAGTTGTGGAAGCACAGCGTCCAGCAATTCTTGTCTCTGTCCTGAGGTACATGACCTCTCAGCTAAGGCTAACAGCTCTTCCATTACTGATGCCCCACATTTCATCTTTGTGATTTTTGGTCCTTGTTTTAGTTGCCACTGAGTCAATTTCACATTCTTATAGATATTTAATATTTTGTTGGAGGAAGTTTTAAACCTAACTAACCTTGAAGCCAGTCCCTAAAGTACTTCACTAATATCTTCCTTCCCATATGAATAATTGTTTTTAGTGTGTAAACTACTAGTATTGGCAGCTGATTCCAGAACTGCTTTTGACTATTGGAATACTCTGTGGAGTTCAAGATAGATTACGAATTACTGGTTTTGCTGGCTTAGTTTTTTAATGTAAAATATTGGTTCACAGAATCATAGAATCATATAATCATAGAAGGTTTAGCTTGGAAGGGACTTTGAAGATAATCTAGTTCCAGCCATGGGCAGAAACATCTTCCACTAGACCAAGTTGCTCAGAGCCCCATCCAACCTGGCCTTGAGCTCTCCCAGGGATGGGGCATACACAACTTCTCTGGGCAGCCTGTCCCAGTGCCTCACCATCCTCACAGTAAAGAATTTCTTCCTAATGCCTAAATTAGAAGGAACTAGACATAATCATGTTGTGCAACTCCCGATTTGTATGAAGAGTGTATTTATTTCAACAAAAACCAGCACAATTATTTTTTTTCAAAGCAGACTATTTTGAGTTTTAATCTTTTTTTCCAGTGTTTGGAAATGAAGTTCAGCTGCACTTTATGGATGTTGTATGTCACAAGGAGTTTTATGCAGCAATTTATCATGCAGAATTTCCATTTCTGAATGGTTTTTAATCAGAAACTTGTTTGTCTTGAAAGGTGTCTTTCTAACCATCCAAGTAGAAGCCAATGGGTATAGACCCATTCACACTGACAGAAAAATTATCCTACTTTTTTGCAAATGAGTTTTTAGAAATGAAGCTGCTTCTGATTATTAGGAGATCTTATAGAAAGCTTTGTCCTTGCATGCTCATCCAATTCTTTAGTTCTTCCAAGTCACATATTCCAGTCATCTCAGAAAATACCTTCCCATTACTAATATTTGCTTTAGGTTTGATTTGATGATGCAGTCTTTATTTTATATCCTCAGCTGACCTTTGTTTAATTCCAAACCAGTGAAAGTGGTTTCTGAGTGGCTGCTCTGCTATGGTTCTTGTGTAACTGAGTGGCATCAGCCCTTAAAACTGAGCTGGCCACTAGCAAAATGGAAGCTATTTCTATTTTCTTCAAGCAAGGGTGGCTCTCAGGTAGCTTTTCTTGTTTCATTAGGAGGAATCTATGCCACTTCAGTTTCTGTGTATTTGGGAAAGTGGGTGATACTTCTAAAGACATGGAAACTTTGGTGTATAAATTTATCAAACAAATTTGATATTCACTACTCACTGCAGACAGTTACTGCATTTCAGTCCTCAATATGCATAGTGCTAATCAGTATCAAAAGAGGAATGTGTTCTCAGCCTTCAGCTTGAAGTAAAGTCTTTCTTCTTAAACAACATGCCAACTTTCTCATTCCGGCATTGAGTGAATCAAAGTTTAATTATAGTAATGCAGCTAAATTAACAGAATTCATGCATGAAATAAATACAAAAGATTATAAATATCAAAACAGTTCCAAAATATGAAAGATTTTAGGTCAAAAGCTTTCTGCTACCATCACTTTGTTTTTAACTGATGAATATTTACGTCTACTTCTATTTTAAAGCAAATTTCTCTCCTGCACTGAACATGCAAACAGAAAATACTGATGGAAAATGCTGTGTAATAACAGTAACCAATGGATGGTGGCTGCAATAAAATAAATACTTGGCATAATTAAAAAGAAAAAAGCACAGGTTTTTTTAGCCTCTTTTAAATATGCTTAGCAGTAAAAATTACTGTTTTCTTAATTCTATGAGAGATTTCACTAAGGTTGATTGGTTTGATTTATATTGCCAGTATAGGAAAAACATTAAATGAGTTTAACTTAAAGACTTCCCATGCCCAGCTGAACTGAGATATACTTTTTGGTCAGACTGGTAATTTGCCTTTCAGAGAATCACCATGTTATGGCATATACTGAGGGAGAGTTAAAAATGGTTGCCACAGTTGCAGTAACTTTTGCAAAAATGAGTGTTGACTTTGTTTAGCTATTGCCAGAAAACAGGGCAAAATGTTTGCTTTATTAAAGGATTAAATCAATGCTGCCATGTAAGTGGAAATGCTCTGCTGTGCCGTATAATCTATATGTGATACCCAGTTTTCAGCCTGACCTGGAGCTTGGTGGGATACATGCACAGACCCCTTATTTTAGTGTGGTGGTATTTGTACATCAGAGTGCTGAATGCTTTGAGCCCCCAGCATGTCCAAATGGGCAATGAGAGCAGTTCCAGCGTATTTGTCCTCTGTTTTTGTTCTCTCCCTGGTCACCTCTCCTGAGATAATGGTTTTGTGGAAATAATTTACAATGCAGGGATGTGCTGTAATGAAGACATGAAGGGCACCATTCATTCTCCTAAACAGAGATGTCTGTCCTGTGTGGCCTCCAGCTGTGGGTCCAGAAGGATGTAATTCTCCATCCATGGAAGTGTCAGACCTGCCAGCTATGTGTGAGTGTGGAATAAATACCATGGAGCATCTCACAGGACTAGATAGACCCTTCTCTTGAGGCAGCTGAATTGAACCCTGCTTGTTTTAACTTCAGGTGAAATAAATCAGTTCGAGCTCCACTGATGGTAGTAATTGCTGTTGGGCACAGGGAAAGTGCATAAATCAAGCCATTTGAGATACCTACATTCTGATACCTAAAATTTAATCTGAAACCAAATCCCACACATGCGGCCAAAAGCAGGGTATTTACTGTCTTCATTGGTACGTGGGATGGCAGCTGGAAACTTGTTGACATGCCACTCTACCAACCTAAAGCCATCATGGTGCAAACTCATCTTTAAATGAAATGTGAAATTCTGATAAGTGAAGTGGAAGATACATTCACCACTAAGTTCATGCACCTGACCACATACAAGTGAAGATTGCAGTTGTCCCTCTGCTGTGGAGGTAAGACAGGTATCTCTAGATAGGAGTTCGGAGCACCTGAATTAGGACTCACACCAGAAACCATATTTTCATCAGCTGTATAGAATATGCAGGGGGATTAGGATCCTTACTGATTGCTTTAATTTAGGAGAGGTGAATCAGGGCCTGAATTGTTTCATGTTACAGCTTCAGAGAGAACTGCAGAAATGTAAAACAAGTATAATAAAGAGTCTACAAGGAGGGTGGAGTGGTCCCTCAGTGGTGTTAGGAAAACAGGCAGATATCAAACAGATTTTGTAGTTGTCTGGCTTATGTGTTGGGCTGAGTGTTGAATTTGAGTTAGGAATTATTTTCTTGCTCATCTTCTTCATAAAGCATGGCCTGGTGTTTTTTTGTCGGGTATGGGATTAGCAGTGGTTTATTCCATCTGTCCTCATGTCTTGCAGCCTGACTCTTCCCCATGCAGATTTACTAAAAAAACAGCGGCAGACAGTTGCGATTATTCCAGTGGAGACGAAACCACTGATCAATTCCTAGGAAAACCAAAATATTCCTAGAATAAAATAATTTGCTTTAGGAGCAATTCCTCATAACCCTTTTCATCATCCAGCAGTGATTTCTGTTCATGGGACAAAGCTTTACTCTTCATTTAGTTATGCACTAAGGCATATAAAAGACAAGGAGGTGATCCAAGGCAGCCAACACACCTTTACCAATGGCAAATTGTGCCTGGCCAATATGGTGACCTTTTATAATGGAGTGATGGCCATGGTTGACGAAGGAGGTCTGACAGATGTCATCTATTTAGATTTCCATAAGGCCTTTGATATGGTCCCACACGACATCCTTACCTCCAAACTGGAGAGACACAGGTTTGATTTGGCTACTCAGTGGATAAGGAATTGGATTGGAATTGGATGGATTGTTGCAGCCAGAGTTGAGGTCAATGGCTCTCTGTCCAGGTGGAGGCTGGTGACAAGTGGTGTCCTTCAGGGCTCTGTCTTGGGACTGGTGCTCTTCAGTATCTTCATCAATGACACAGATAGTGGGATTGAGTGCAACCTCAGCAAGTTTGCAG
Organism: Lichenostomus cassidix; assembly: GCF_008360975.1. Classification (NCBI taxonomy): domain Eukaryota; kingdom Metazoa; phylum Chordata; class Aves; order Passeriformes; family Meliphagidae; genus Lichenostomus; species Lichenostomus cassidix. The sequence goes on along the minus strand of NC_139482.1, from coordinate 116,641,873 downwards.
TTGACATGAAGCTGGGCGGTGCAGTTGACACAAGAGGAGGATAGGATGCCATCCAGAGGGACCTGGACAAACTTGAGAAGTGGGACATGGGAACCTCATGAAGTTCAAGAAGTTCAAGTGCAAGGTGCTGCACCTTGGTCAGGGCAGTCCTAGGCATGAGTAGAGACTGGGAGAAGCCATCGAGAGCAGAGCCAAGGAGGACTTGGGGGTTCTTGTGGATGAAGAGCTGGGCATGAGCTAGCAGGGTGCACGTGCAACCCAGAAAGCCAAACGTATCCTGGGCTGCATCCAAAGCAGTGTGGCCAGCAGGCTGAGGGAGGGGATTCTACCCCTCTACTCTGCACTTGTGGGACCCCACCAGGAGTTCCGAGTCCAAGTCTGGGGTCCTCAACACAAGAAAGATTGAATCTGTTAGAATGAATCCAGAGGAGGGCCACAAAGTTGGTAGACGGATAGAGCATTAGTCCTACAAAAACAGGCTGAGATGGAGTTGTTCAGCATGGAGAAGAGACGGAAACATCATTGGAAACCTAACTGCAGCCTTCCAGTGGCTTAAGGGGACTTATGAAAAGGAGGGAGAGGGATTTTTTTATACAGGCAGATAGTGACAAGACAAGGGGAAATAGCTTTAAACTGAAAGAAGGCAGGTTTAGATTAGCTGTTAGGAAGAAATTTTATACTCAGAGGGTGGTGAATCACTGGAGTTAGTTGCCCAGGGAGGATGTGGATGTCCCATCCCTGGCAATGTTCAAGACCAGGCTGGATGGGACCCTGAGCAGCCTGGTCTAGTGGAAGACGTCCCTGACCATGGCAGTGGGGATAGAACGAGATTATCTCTGAGGTCCTTTCCAACCCAAACCATTCTGTGATTCTGTGATCTGGAGGGAAAGTTTGTGTAAAAAGACTAATTTAGCTTCTACCCATGTTTCAAGGCAGAAACATCCTTGTTTACGTTTCTGAACAGGTTTGGGTGAATTCCTGCAGGATACTCAGCTTCATGACTTACACGGTTTCTTCAATCCTTATATTCTCTCACTGCTGTTTGAGTTGCTGTAACCTTAATTAAGGTTGCCTTCTTACAGTATTTTTTTTAAATGTTCTTGGAAGTGTTGAACTGCTTGTGAGTTTAAAGCAAATTAACAATACTTCTTTTTTTTTTCCCTCTTGAAAAGCTGTTTTACAATATGTCTGTTGTAAACTTGCAGCTTTCTAAGTTTCTGTATCAGAATTTGAATTGATTATGGGATTTGACGGATTGTATCCCATTAGCTCTTTGGCTTGTAGGAAACAGCCCTTGACCTATTTTTTTAAGCTTTATTTCATAAATGTTTTCAAAACTGTCTGAAGATCAAAAAAGCAGGGTCATTCATTTAAATTTACTTTAAAGACTAGTGGTTCATGGCTAATGAATGTATGGTTTATTAATCAAATGTATGTAGCTGAAAGCAGCCAACTACAATTCACTTACAATTGCGATTTTACCCTATTTTAACGTTATTTTAATGAGCTACAGATTTGAATGTGGGCTTTGTTCATCTGTTGCTTCCACTCAATTGCAGTTTCACCCTAAGAAGACACAAGACAGATTGATCAGGCTTCCAGTCATTGTGAGACTTAAATGAAGTGAACAGGGCCTTATGTTTCAAAACCAAATGAGAGGATTAAAGCAACAAAAAAAAAAAATCTCCTATGTTATCTGTCTGCTGTTCTTAAATTTGATTAAGCTACTTGCCACTAAGCACTTTTGGTTTTACTGTAAATACAGCCTAGAAATAAATTTTCATGGCCGCAGGCACCAATCAGCAAGTGATACCATGAATAATTAGCACTTAGAAACACTTGTTCATGTTAGAATATTTCTTTGATTGCCATTTCCAAAAACACACTCAGATAATAGGACAGTACATTTCTTTAAGGTCTAATTGGGATAGAGCTCTGTGCCAGCAGCTACAATAGTAGTATAAGCAAACTTTTCCGAATGTTTGGGTTTTGTGTGTGTGTATAGTGTAAGTTTGTATTTTATGAGAACAGAAAAAAAGAATAGTTTCAAGTTAAACTATAACAATTTGATGCATTCATATTTTATTTTTTAAAACTACAGCATTCAGTTTTGGGCTATAAAAGGCACTTTTGAACCTGAATATGACCATATCTAATATTACTTTTGCAAAATATATGCAGATTGCAATGACCTGTAAAATAATTAAATGGTCTGTGAAGACAATGTTAGCAAGAATTCTGTATCCTACTTTATTCTTTTCGGCTTTATTCTTACAAGCTTTCCGATTCGCTTGAGAATATCTGATGGGGAGTAGCAATCCTTGTGAGTTATACTGAACATAAACTCTAGGAACAGCAATGTAGAAGCATAGCTCAGTTTTATAGACTTTTGCTTTGGTTTGTGTGTTTAACTTTTGATCATAAGTGTGTTTGAACTGCAATGTCTGTCAAGAAATACTTTGAAAATATTAATCATTCCAAAAATAATGCTCTATTTTCCAAATATGTTTAATCTACCTATTTTATATTTGATTTTGATGCAGACCACACATTTCTATATTTGATGTACACCTTTTTTGTTCTAAACTGCCTTTTGAGTTCTCATTAAAAACTGTTAAGTAGCATAGCAATCTAACCTATCTGCAGTTGATCCCACATTTCTTGTGTACCCAAAGTCCCACCCTACTCTAGGGTGACTTTCTGTGCAGAAGATCCATGGCTGCAGATTCTGGTGGCCTGACTAATGTGGGATTGTTCTTTCAAATGACTTTATAGATTGAGACTTGAAATAAGAAATACAAGAAATAAATTTTGTTAATGCTGACATATTTTGCAGGTATAAAAAATACACTTAGAGTGGAAAACAGCTATTTAATCCCTTGAAAGAGACGGTGTTGAAAACTGTTCTTTATATAATGCTTTGACTACATTAAGTACAAGCACCAGCCAATTAGTGTGGGATCTCCATGGAGCAGGTTAAATTTACAGCTAGGGAAACTGAGGCAGGGGTGGAAAAACTGGACTTTCTGGTGTGCTTAAGCATATTTCTCTAGTGATTGGCATCTCTATGGGACAATTGAAGCACAGGCTGCCATAACTGTGCCACGTTTAATTTAGCTGCAGTGCGAGCAGCGAAGGGTGGGGAAGCTGTGGCAGCGTACTGGTCAGCACATGGACTTGGGGCAGCCTAGGTATATCTTCACTGATGTTGTCTGTCGCACCAAGATGAAAGCTAACTGGGGTTTGCCTCACTAGACTATGAGCTGTACCTTCATTTGGTATCCAAAGGACAAATGCAATTTAGAAATTTTAAGATTACGATCAGATTTGGGAGTCCCAGACTCCCAGATTTGCATGGCTTTCTCTTGAGTATTCAGACTCTCCTTGTCTTGTTTAAGTGTTAGACTAATGTCTATCAGCCTCAGGAATTAAATGTGCGAGAACGAACACATTGATAAGAAAAACTAATTTATAATCAACACTGAGTCTTTATGCAAAAAATTAGAATAATGCAGGTCTTAAATCTGTCTGATTCCCACACATTGTTTGTTTTTAAATAATGTGCTGCATGAAGTATATTTTTTGTGTTCCAGGGAGATGATCATTAATAGACCTTTGTGTTTTCTCAGCCTTTGTGTGGCCATATGTAAACTTGAAGAACCGAGTTCTGTTGTGTGTGTCTGTGTCTAGCTGAAATCAAAGGTGATTTGATATTTTTCACCCCGAATGATAATTTTAGTGAAAAAAATATTGGTGGTGAATTTGAAGCACAAACATATTTGTCTTCTGTATGTTAATCTTTATGCAAGCCTTGTGCTATTATTTAAGAAAGATGCTCTAAGAAATAGCTGCATGTATTTTTGATAGAGTTAGATTACTTTATGTTTCATAAAAGTATGTATGAAGGCAAAAGCACATAGTCTGGTGAAATTTTGAAAAGCATTTGTGGGCTCATTTTCTGCAATGCAGGGTGTTTGGTGGCACAGTCGGTGAATATTTCTGTATAGCTTTTCAATGTAAAATAAATGTCTCTTGACATTCAGTATATGTAAGTAACGGAGAATATAGTTCATTTCATTTAGTGTTCAGTCATCTAAAATCAAAGCATTTGGAATATTAATACTTAGCTTTGATATAAATGAGTAATCTACCGTGTACTAAGCTTTCTCTGTTTAAACTGAAGTTTCCAGATAGCACAGGATACCATCTGTATTTTTTCATATTATTATTGCCCTCATAATAAGTTCAAGGTGAGATTTTCAGGCAGTAAGCTGCAAGTCAGTTTTCATATAAACACTTTAGAAAAGCCATCTTGACATCAGCGGCTTATGCAGTCTTCCATCTATAATGTAAATGACTACACCTGCAATATTTTTGTTTCTTCATTATTTTTTGTCCACTCATTTAAAAATGCTTAAAGCATTAAAAACGTCTCTGCAAATAACGTGTGAAAGGAGACAATTGTTCGTGTAGGAAAGGCCAGGAAAACACACAAAAGAGGCCACAGTGAGACGATAAACATAAAGGTCCAGGAGGTATTATGATGAGGTTCACAGATACTGTGTTCCAATCAAGCTCAATAAGCTCTGAATTCCTATTATGTTTCTCAAGCCTCCAAAAAGACATGGGAAGAAACCAAAAGTTTAAGTCAAATAAAAAGCACTTAAGCCATGAGCACATGAATGTATAGCTGGGTAATGGAGCTTTCATCTCTGAAATAAAAACAGTTCAATTCAATTGGAACTGAAGTTTCTTCCCCCTTTGAAAAAGTTTATTTTAATGAGTTTCCATTTTATGCGTGGGCTGTTCTTTAATCGATGCTGCTCCATTGAAGTTTTACCCAATGAAGACACAAGACAGATTGTCCAAGCTTGCGGCTATTGTTGGGAGTTGATGAAGTGTATGGGCCCTTATGGTTGATAACAGAAGTAGATGGTCAGAGCCAATAAATAAAACTTTAACTCTGATTGTTGGGCGTTTATGCTGAAAAGCTTTCTATTACCATGAATCTTCGGTTTTGAAGGACTTGTGAACCCAAAGGCAGCTTGTAGCTCTGTCACACAGACTAAGTTGGTCAGACAAGCAGCAATCTGTCCTATCCAATAAACCCAGTTTTGTTTTTTAAATTCTAGACTTCTCTTCAGGAATCAACATTGTTAATATCTTGACAGACCATTAACTTCATAGTACATGTATCTGCTGCCCTGTTGATTTATCATAAAAAAATTGATGTTTGCAGAAGTTAAATTGTGCTGTCCTTGATCGTGTTTTTACAAAGCACTTATCAGAAAGAACAATTTTAACAACTGGAAACCTGTGCTAATGTTGAGGAAATAAATAAAATATTTTTGTGACATCACTGAGAGTCACAAATACAAAAGAACTGTAAGATAATTCATATTCTGTTTATTAAGGAAAGAAGATGTTAAACTTAGGGGTTTCAGTTTTTTCAATGATAAATGAGATTTATTTAACAGAGCAGTCTTAGAGCCAGATATGTTTGTCTCTTGGTCCAAAGAGGACTCAGTGACCAGAAAAGCAAATAAAAATTCAATTAAAATACTCTATGTATTTACTGAAGAAATGTCATTCATTTCAATTTTAAGAAGCAAATCTGTTCAACATTTGTGTTATAACTCCTTTTGTCTGATCAGCAATACTAGGAGTGTGGCAGCTAGTTGCTGGAGGTGTCATGCAGATACAGTGGAAGATATTTGGCCTTAGAGATGCATTGTGTGTCCTGGAGTTTCCTGATTCTTGGGGTGAGAGGGAAAGAGAGGGTGTGAGAAACCCTGACCAGCTGGGAAAATGTGGGGAGTTCAGGTGTGAGTACCATTGCGATGGATTGCAGTAGGGAAAGGGTAAGGTTGTGGGGAAACAGGAGAGAGCTTTCTTTGGGAATGTCTGTTGTCTACTTACATGAAAGTCGTTTAATATCAGCCCCTCCTAACCTCCCAAGGTTCTTACTCATCTTCAGCATCTAGTTATCAGAACATCTTTCAGTGGCACATGGAGAAGCATGGCTAATATTTGTCATGTGTGGTCTGTTCAGTTATTCCTTACATCTAAACACAGGGAAACGTTTTTACTGTGAGGGTGGTCAGACATTGGAACAGGTTGCTCAGGTAGGTTATGGAGTCCCCCATCTATCAATACAAGGAGCTTGTCCCAGACAAGCAGCTATAAATGACCCTGCTTGAGCAGGTGGGTTGGAATATACAATCTCAAAAGGTCTCTCTCAACCTAAACAATAGCAAGTTTTTGTGTACTGTGCAGTATTTTATTCTGGTAGGCATTTTATTCTGCTTAGATGCTAGTACTCCATGTTGTTGGCATGGGGTTTAGAAAAGAGAGAAGAAAGATGTAGCTTGCATATGGAATAGGAGGTCAGATTGGCTGACAAAAACTCCTCTTCTGTAATGATGATTTTTTAAACTGCAATGGGCATTGAAGCAAGACCCACTCAAATACAGGACATGGAGAGGGTAGGAAAATCTTTTTAGTGCGTACTTATTATGCCTGAAAAAGTCTCTATTTTTCTTAATATTAATAATGCTGATACAGTTATAATAATATTTTTACAGTTTCTTTACTAGGTGGCTCTGTACTGAATGCTGTTGATCATTTTTCACTCATACATTTGATGGGGGTGAAAAATTCCATCTTCATCATTATTTTCTTTCCTTAGATGAACTGCATGTTTTCCATTGCCTAGAGGAAGTTGGCCTTATGAGAAGAAGTGGCACAGGAAAATAATGTACAGGGTGTGGGAGGTCAAATGGATGCATTTAGTGTAAACCAAGGAATCCTGGACTGTGGCTATGGTGCCCCTAAATGATGCACCAGTATGTGCTTAAGGACAGGCTTTTGATGATGTATAAAAGCCCTTTATTGTTCATACAATCCAGGAGCTACAACTGCAATGCAATAAGCCAACCCTGGTCTTCATAACCATGAAGATCTTATATCATTTGTGGGCTAAATAACACATTGTGTGCTAAACGGTATTACCATGCTCTTGCAAACCATGTGTTAACTCAAAGTGTGTTAGATGTCATAACAGAACAAAGTGTTTTGTGTATAACTGTTGGGATGTGGGTAGCTGAAAAGGCTGAATCTAGAGTAAGAAGCTCTGAAATACTTGGAGGAAAGCCAGCTACTAAAATGTCTGTGAGGAGTGGACACAGATGAAGCCAATTCCATGGCAAATTAAAGATCAGGCTAATTTTGTGTTAACCAGAATTGTTTAGCACCCAAGATGAGTTGCTGAGGCCCTTGTGACAGTGAGTGTGCTAATTGCACAAATCACAAAGAACTTAACTGTCATTTGTACTGTGGAGGATCTGTTTTGGCTCTCTCAAAGCCACTAACTGAAAGGATGCAAAAGCTTACTACCATCTTATTCCAACTGATGACACTTCTGTCTGTATTATATTTATCTGTCCATTGCTGTGGAAGAATACTGTCTTGTAGGCACTGGTGGTAGCATGACCTGTTAATAAAGCAGAGATCATACATTTTTATGAACAAGATCTTCTTACTGCTTTCTCAGTCCCTTCTGTAATATAATTAGAGATTTAAAAAGGAATAGTGATACAAAACTCTGGATATTATTGTATTATGTTATGCTGAGTGGCTTTGTGCAAGCAGATCTCCTTGCTGGGGAATATGCAGTGTGAGCTCCTGCAGATGAGATTCATTCCCTTGCCACTGCCCGTCCTTGTGCAGAAGCTTCATTGCCAGCTCTCTCCCTGACAGGGGCTGTGACTGTACAGATATCCTAAATAAGAGCAGCCTGGATACCCCAAAGAGCCTACTGAGCATGAGAGAGGCACAACCAGCAAACAGTAATTCAGAAACTCACTTTGCCATTCCCGGTTAACACAAAGAGAATTCTCTGGCAAGTTTCAGATTCCAGAGCTTGCTCTGAGCAGGGAGAGTGGTTCTCCTTCCTAAGGCATCTAATTATGAGTCTGTTCCTGGATATTACCTCATACAGGGAGGTGTGCTTGCATTTTCCTCATGAGATAAAATTATTCCTCTCTCTCTAATTACATGTAGTAAGAATTTATTCTTTTACATTTAAACCAGTTTTATATTAAGTTTCCTTTGTCTTCTAATACACCTCAGGTTATAGAGTTCCTTTAATTCATCTGCTAATGGAATTGGAGAGTCTGAAGGTTGTTTTAACAAAGATGGGCTTTGAAGGATGGGCATCTGTATCCATGCTTTGCCATGGGTAGACAGGTTCATCTGGGGATTTTACCAGTTTCAGCAGCTACACATTGGGCAAAAGGGTCCTCAGCAGTTAAAGTCTGCAGGCACCCTAACTTGCTTCCTTCTTAAAAAAAAATACACTCTTTTCTGATACATGATCAATAGAGCTTGGTGACAGTATCAAAAAGGAGAAGTGTAGCATGAGCTGGGTTTTATATGTCCTGGTTTAATGAAAGGAAAGGTTGTTGGAGGAGTGCTGCTCATCATATAATTAAAATTGTGCAGTTAGAATACCAGCTATATTTTGAAAAAATTTTCAGCCATATGTGCTTTTCCATGCTTCCCCTGCAGCTAGGACACCTGGGAAGCATGGACCACTTTAGGAGCAAGCTCCTTGGCTGTAGGAAAGGATGGCAATGTATGTAAACCTGTGTTGAGGCTGCATCTCAGGTCCCTAATAATGCTCCAAGCTCTAGCTTCATCCATGAGCTGCACAACCATTCAGTAGCAGGCTTTGGCTTTTCTGGTCAAACTGGAGCAGTTATTGACTGCTCTGAAACCCCGTGGTGCATCAAGCAAGATGATGGCTTTTGTCAGGTCAATGAAGCACTGACAGTCTGACTTCTAAGTCTTTGGAACGTAAAGCAGCATCCAGTAGGAAAACTGTACCGTCTAAAGTAAACTTCTTTTGCCAGAAGATAAAGAGGATTAGAATTCGATTTATATTATAAAAGTACTGGCTAGAGGCTGTAATCGCTCACTGTCCTTTATTGTAATTCCCCAGTTGCCAGATATGGGTCAAAAAGGTAGGATGTACTCTTTTGTACCAAAGCAGTGGAGTAATGAGGACATCTGTTTTCATATGGTACTTGACACACACTACCAGAAATTTGATGTCATGCTGTCCAAACTTGTACATCATTGCAGAATTGCATTAGCTTTTCTGATTGATTCTGACAAGTCACTGACAGTTTTTGAGGTGAAACACAGACATGACAAAGGGCAAGCAGAGGCTGCATATGTCAGCTGGAACACTCCCTTGTTGACTCAAAAGGGTGAAAATCTCTCAGTCTTGTCTCTATCTGCCCCTTGCTGCTGTTTAAGCTCCCCAGCCTTGCAGCTTTAGAAATTATTTGGTTATATGAGTGGGTCCTTCTGAGATTTTGCTTCAAAGAATTATAGTGCTAAGGAATAATTTTTTTTCATGGGTTAATGTGTGTACCCATAAGTTAAAAAAGTGTAGATCAGTAAATTTATTCATCGTGAATCATGAAAGGTTGATTTCCTTTATTGTATCACACCATAAACATAGTAATTTTTGGCTTGTATTTATACATCCATAAACTTCATTTACCTTCATGGTGTCAAGCGAGTCCATTTCCTTTCCAGAAAGTGTCAACATATATGGACGAACACATAGTGTTTTAAAATAAAAAGGCTATGAAAAATATTGTTAGCTTGCTTTTAATGTTGTAGGGGCTGCGGGTGGGTTTTTTTTAAGAAAAATAAGGACAAATTGCACTCCAGTGATGATATATACAGGTTTACCAGCTCTGAAACAACACAGGATTCCCTCCGGTGCTACTGTCAGTAAGGTCAAATGCACCATTTGTTCTCAATATATATTTCTAGGTATGCTAGCAAAAGAGCAAATGATGTGCTGTAGCATAGCAAGTCAGGGTCACATTCTATTTTACCATTTTCCATTCTGTGTTCTGCTCCAGCCCTTCTCTGAGATAGATGACCATGGTTTGTTTTTGGCCATGGCTTGTTTTGTCCATTTCTTGAGAATAAGCTGATCAGCACATGGAGATCGGTGATATTGAAAGTCTGTGGAGCTGAGATACTCAATGTTCAATAAAAGTAATGAAAGAGGGATGTAACATAAATGGAAAAATAGTGCATTGCATCTGGTTCGTCTTGCTAGACTTGGACACTGATCTCAGAAAGGATCAGCTCATGTATGCCTTGGTTTTGCAGATAGGTGTGTGTTGCACTTGTTTGGCTGATTTATACCTTTTCATAAGAAAACACAAATGCAGTGATCCATTTTAGGTGAGATACTGAAGTTGGAATTTATTATTAGAATTAAAAGATAGCTTCAAATTATATGATCTTATTAGTAAAAGAGAGTTTCCCTTTCCCATGGTCTTTTTTTGTTGTTTGGTTTTTTTTTTTTTTGTTTAGTTGGTTGGTTGGTTTTGGTTTTGGTTTTGGTTTGGGTGTTTTTGGGGTTTCTTCTGGTTGTTTTTTGTTTTGTTTTGTTTTAATTAAATAGACCAGATGAGTCCAGAGGAAGGCCTCAAAGATCATCAGAGGGCTGGAGCATCTCTCCTACAAAGAGTTGAGCTTGTTCAGCCTGGAGAAGTCCTAAACAACAAATTATACGAATGTTGTTTAGATCAGTCTTTTTCATGAGTGTAGACATTTCATTTTGAAAGGGTTGTGATCTCTCAGCTAAGTTAGTGGAAGACGACAGCATTATCAACTCGTCATAGAAAGGAATATGTCAAAGAAATAATGTGTGAAGCAAAGCAAGAAACTTCCTCACCATATTGTCATGTAAATTCCAAGAGACCATTTTATCTTAGTGTCTCTTTCCCTACTTGGCTCTGTGGAATTGAGCAAGTTAGACCCTTTCAAAGTGTTTGATCTGTGGTCACCTATTTTCCTTTTCCTCTGGGGATGCAGGCATCTCCTGAGATGAGACTTGCTTTTCTCAGTTAACCATTGTGGACATCTGAGAAGCAAATCACTGGTTGGCCAAGATTCAGGGATTATACTTTGAAAGCTCCTGACATTTGGAGGGCAGTTTCATCATCTTTTACATAGTGTTTGAGCTGCTACTGCTTTACCAATCATGCAGTGGTCGTGGTGGTATTTATAGGTATGGTAGATATTTCTGTGGCTCTAGAGAACTGTGGTGTAATAGGCAGGCACACCAGTAGCTGCCTTGCTGCTTATGTTCTGTCATTGGACTGTCAGACTTCATATGGACAAAGCTGGCCCAAGCAAGAGAGTAAACATAACTTGCTTCATCTCCCACTTGGAAGGAGAAACACATCATGATCATCTTCATCTTTCATTGTTTCAGATTCCAGGCTGAATTATTCATATTCAAGAAGGATTTTGTTCTGTTTTGGACACAAGAAAGACTTGCACAAGTCATGCTCACTTGTGGGAAGCCTTGCTGTCACCAGTTTGAGCTGCGTACCCATAGAGGAGAGCAATAATACAACAAACAGCAATACAACAGCTGAGATACAAAAAATTACTGACTTGTTGCTGCATTTGACATCCTAAGCGCATCCTTTTGCATTCATTTTGTATTTACAGTGCAAGTTTGCATATAAAACCATACATCACTATCAAACTTGCAGTATTTGGGACAGATACACAGAGAAGAATGATCAGCATATTCCTTAAAGCATCTTTTGTTTTTCTTAAATGCTGTTGACTTGAATATCCCTTGTAATTTTTTGTGATGAAACTTGGAGATATATAAAAAAGTATTCTCTTTTGGTTATGCATACATAATTTGAGCTCACCAGCTGGAATCACATGTATATGTAAATGATGGCAGATTTGGGCTCATAATTGTTCAAATTGGCTATGGCATTTGTTATGTCAACCCTGTGTTCTCAGTGCTGACACTTTAGATTTCAATCAAAATTTTGTTAGGCAGAAGTCATAGAAAACTCCATTCTTTGAAGTGGGTGACTTTCTCATGCTACACTCTGGAGCTAGCACACACTTCAAGAATTATTTTAGCAAATGGTAATCTTTTAATAGTTTAGTCTGTGGCACAGCCTTAACAGGTTATATTCTTCAGACACTTCCAAGCTGCCCAGCAAGACAGTGTCCAGTACTAATTATGTATATTTTTCTTTATTCTATGAATGTAAAATATGTTCTTGTTTTTCAAATCTCTGTTGCTATTTTAGCCTCTTCATCCACATGGGCATGCTGTAGATATTAATTATTAGGGACAATTGGTAGCTACAGTGCTGTTTGTGAAATTAGGACTTATATTACATTACTCTTAGAATCACAGAATCATTAAGGTTGGAAAAGTCCTCCAAGATCATCCAGCCCAACCTTTGAACCATGTTTAAACACCACCATATCTAAACCAGTAAGTGCCACATCCTGTCGTTCCTTGAACAATTCCAAAGATGATGATTCCACCACCTTCCTTGGAAGCCCATTCCAATACTTAACCACCCTTTCAATGAAAAAAATTCTCCCAGATGTCCAACTTGAACTTCTTCTGGTGCAACTTGAATCCATTTCCTCTTGTCCTGTCCCTTGTTGCCAGAGAGAAGAGCCTGACCCGCACCTGTCTACAACCTCCTTTCCAGGGAGTTGTAGAGAACAATAAGGTCCCCTCTGAGCCTCCTTTTCTCCAGACTAAACAACTACAGCTCCCTCAGCTGCTCCTCACAGGACTTGCTCTCTAGACCCATGGGGTTGTTGTGACCCAAATGCAGAACCTGTCAGTTGGCCTTGTTGAACCTCATACTGTTGGCCTCAGCTCATTGATTTGGCCTGTGCAGATCCCTCTGCAGAGGCCTGTTCAGCCCACAACATACTTTTACCTTCTGGAGTTCAGCTTTTCCAAATTGTTGTCTGTTTCATTAACATATCCTCTGATTTTTCTGGATGCTTAGAAAAATCCCTCTCCCTTCTCCTGCCTCTGAAGATGTCAGGTTTCTGTCCATCCCAGGCATGATTTCTGGAGGACTGCAGCTTGAAGAAAACCAACTGTGGTTATTTTTCCCTCCTCAGAAGTTGTGTAGCTGTAGCTGTAGCTGTCATTACTTTTTTAACCTTTCCTTTATGTATTTGCTGTTATAGTTCCTTTGATTCTGAGCACAATCACACAGATTAGCAGGCATCAGAGCAAACCTGGGCTGGCAAATGGCTGCTCTCGTAATATTTATAAAAGTTTACGCCAACAGTTTCTCAGTTTGCCACCGTCCTGACTCTTCATTAAAAAGAATTGAAAATGCAGTGCCATCAGCCTTAAAATCAGGGAGTGACTAGCACGAAAATATTAACTGATCTGGACTGTCACAAAGTACATTTTGGTGTCTTAGTTAGGTAGGGCTCAAGCAGAGTAGAAGTGCCTTAAGGCACAGACCAATTCTGAGCTTTATCTTCAGAAGCATTTTACAGCCATGGTAATGTATCTCTGAAATTAAGCCTCCTAAGCATGGCTGATTGTCTTTTAGTTAATTTATCACTGTGGAGTATCTATACAGTCACTTACAATGACAGGCTGTAGTATGGACAGCAAACCCTTCCCATGGCAGACTGCATCTGCAGGCTTTGTCTGGGCCTGTGATATAAATGTTCCTGATAGGCTTTGTTTTCCTACCAGACAAGGTTGGTTATTGTCCCTGTTCGTGCATACATATGTGAGGGAAGCAAGGAACCACACTGAGTAAAGCTGGAGCTGTTCCAGTTCCTCCTTACCCACCCCAATCTCTTCTTGTCCCCCAGCTTATCTCAGCAGAGAACATGTAGCACGTGTCCCCAACTCACAGCGCATCAGCTCCTGTACTAGACACTCCTCTGTTCAGAGACACACAGACTTTTAGCATTGACTTTCACAGGAAAAGTGCATTTTGGACATCTTCAGTGTAAATACACAGCTGCACTTCTGGGTAGATTGGTGCTTGGTTGTGCCATCAGCAAAGTCTAAATTTCATGCAGTGGTTGTATGTCTGATGCCTTGGTCTCAGTACCTTGGTTTCTGAGCATCATGTTCCTGTGTAACTGCAAGTCTGAGGTGTATATTTCAAATTGCCTTTTATTGTGGTAAGTACTAATTTGTAAGATCATGTCTGAATTTGTATGGTACAGTGTCTATGAGACCAATGTGTGTTCACGTCCTGAACTCCACATTTGTGTATTCCATTCAAAAAATTTGTTATGGCCTGATGGATAGCCTGTTAATATGGACCTTAGCTCCAGTATGTTTATGCTACTGGTTTTAGTATGCTGTTGAAAGGTAAGCAGTACACTCTGCTTTCTTCTCCCTTCCCACCCAGCCCTAAACAGCCCTAAAGTGTGCTTTTTAAAAAGAACAATTTCTACCATGGTCTGGATTTCATTGCAAGCTATTGCAGAAACAAATATTGAGATATTCTAACATTTCAAAAACATTACTGTACCTTTGTCGTGCTGGTTGAGTGTGGCAGCACCATTTCAGCATTAAGTTAATTGTAAGGAAAGTGTTCCTGGGCATGGCAGCTTGGTTTCTCTACCAAGATCTGGATTTCTAAAAACTTGCTGATTTGTACCCCATTAGATCCAAATGTTTTTATGTGATCAAAAGATTTGCAAGTACACCTTTTATTTAGAATGCTCGTTAAGGTCTAAGTTAGAGTTATTGCTGAGAAAAATAGAAAAATATTTCCCTGGGAAGAACATTGTGGTCACTTTTCACCTCAAAGCAGTTCTTTGTCAGCCCGAGAGGTCTAAGGAAGTAAAAGGTAAGATATGCTATAGGGAGACCAAACACAGAAACAGGGTATGAGATTAGGATAGGCAGACACATTCAGTTATCCAGTGGTGAAAAGGAGTTATTCCTCAAAGTTCAGGGCAAATCCCACATTTCCTGTGTTTTCTTCACTTAAAAAGAAGGCTTTAGTTCCTCTATGAAAATAGTGGTTTCTGGGCAGAACAACCTGCCCATCAAATGTTCTGTCTGGAAAGTAAAAATGCTTTGATGAGGAATAATAAAGCAACAGTGGAAGGAGTTAGATTGCGTTTGTCTTCCAGAAACAAGCAAGGCTTTGAGCATCCTTTTAAGCCTTAATTTCATCTAAACAGTGTTTCATTTCAGAGACTGACAGGTAAAATGATTAGTGTCAGGAAGGCAGTTTTCTCTTGGCTCCTGGCACCCTTCCAGTGCTGTGATTTGTGCCCCAACACCATGCAGCACTGTTATAGTAATGGGTTTCTGCTTACAGAGGAACCGAAGATGCATATACAGAGGTCTCAGCAGCGAAACATTGAGCAGAAACACAAGTGGATTTGTATGTAGGGGAGTAACCACTCCTTATCAGTTCAGATGCAACAGTTGCATAGCTGGTATGCAAGAGGACAAAGCCCAAAGGCACAGAGAAGTTTGAAGCTTAGCAAACTGCAAGGAGATGTTCAAAATGTGAAGGTGGAAATATTGTTTTATATATATATATTTATTTATATAAATATATATATATATGCTTTCAGGGTATTATAACTTTCTGTGTAAAAGGAGGATAGTTTCCAAAATGTAGTGTACAAGATCTGGCTTAGCTGAAATTGATCCAAGGGGTTTTGGTTCCTTCAATTAAGTAGGAGTGAAACCACACATATTAAAATAGGGGAGGGGTATTGGTGGGACTTCACATTTTTGGGCACACATTTGGTTGTAGCTAAGGTAATACTTAAAATGCAAGCCCTCAGTGTAACTGAACATTCGTGGAGCCGTTCTTTCCGCTGTTTCAGTTCCTTCAGATCATGGAAGGTTACAGGAGTGCTTTTGAAAGCATAGGAGCCCTTTCATCAAGCTTTGGAATCCCTGCTGTTTCACAACAGTGGCTTCTCCACATTTTTCTGTGCATGTTTGAGAGTACACAAGTGGCCTCACGTACCAAATAGCTTCTCAGTTACTGGCACTTGGTACAAAACCAAAGAAGTCAGTGACAAGATTTCTCTCCAGCAGACCTTGTATCATGAACTTTCAGTATGTACTGAAAAGAAGATACCAAATCAAAGCAAGTTTTCCTTCAAAGAAGCCAAGATATCTTCCCACTGAGAGAAATTTTCTTGCCAAATGCTGGCTCTCCAACTGTGGCCATCTTGACTAGGGAGCTATTTAAAGCAAGGATGCAATGATTTTTTTCATTATGGCAAGACTTTATTTCGCTTCTCATGGATGGCTGAGATGTTGATGCTCAAACTTTCCTTAAAAAGTATGTTCAGACATAAATCAAGATCAGGAAATTTCAGAAGAAAAGTGATAATTGGAATGAACTGAAAGTAGAATTGAAATGGACACTGTTAGCATAAATAAATATCTGTGTTGTTTCTGCTGCTGTAATCATATTCATTTCTCTTTTTCTGATATAGCCTATCCTTACTTAAGTCAGAACACACCCCACATGGTTGTTGCATCGACTTGAATATATATTATCTCTTACACTCTCTGACATGGTTTAGAGCTGATAAAGAAAGGGCATTGAAGGGTGGTTCAGAAACTGGGCCCAGATATGCCAGTATTGTTTAAGATAAACGCCATTGCGTTGGATGAGAAACTGTCCCTTGTCTGATCCCTTGGACACAAAACATGGATGTGGCATTGTGTACATTAGGAGGCATCTTGTGTGAATTTAGTTTTCTAAGTTTGCTGCAAGGTTACATGTCATGGAATAGGTAATTGGTGCTTCAGTGTTTATTATTATTGCCCTTATGATGAACAACCAGTGTCTATTTGACAGAAAAGAGTTACCTTTTCCAGAAACTTGCATCAGTTAATCATTTTGGTTATGTAGGCAAATACAGCTCCTCACTGCCTAAACACCAGTCATCGAACTGAACATGTTTATTTAAAGGCATGAATATGCACGTGCCTGGTTTTAATTGGGCTACGTAATTTTGTCATTTCTGCCCTTGTTATACAAAAGAGGTTTACATTCATCTAATCTTCCTTCC
Organism: Lichenostomus cassidix; assembly: GCF_008360975.1. Taxonomy (NCBI): domain Eukaryota; kingdom Metazoa; phylum Chordata; class Aves; order Passeriformes; family Meliphagidae; genus Lichenostomus; species Lichenostomus cassidix. The sequence continues at coordinate 116,624,950 of NC_139482.1, read as the reverse complement.
AACCACACTGTTCTTGCTTCTGTTTCCTCCATTGCTGTAGCCCCTGCCACCAGTCTTCTGGTGAATCAGGTGAGTGATGCAGACATGATTATCATCTACTCATGTCTTCTAGCCAGACTATGCCAAATCTTACAGATTATTTTACATAATGTCTTCAAGAGACCACCTTTCTTCTCAGTCTGTGTATCTCACATGCTTGTTGAGTTCCCTGCTCTGTTATGCCTTAGTTATTGCACCTCTGACCACTGGGGATGAATCCATCAAATGCAGCATGCTTAGTCTCATCCTTGCAGTCTCTCATGGTCTGTCTTCTCACTGATTCAACTAACCTTTCATACAATATCCAAGTATTTACACACTCTTCCTTATCAGCCCAGAGTGCCAGTTCATCCTTGAGGATGTTGAGGATATTGCCCTTGAGAAATGACTTTCAGAGCTTGCATTTCCTTGCGTCTACATAGAAAATGGTTTATCTGCTTATGTGCCAAGATGACTGCTAATTGATGTTAACTAAATGCTTTTCCTATGCTAATTCCTTCTGTCTTTAAACAGCTGTTGTCTATTGTCTAAAGTAAGATCTTTGAGGAAGTAAATGCCTTTTTCATTTGCTTTGGTTTTGTACAGTACCTAATGCAATGGGTTTCTGATCCTTGATTTAGGTTATACACACAGTTCCGAAAATAATAAAGTACAACTAGTTTGTTCTAGTGATTACCTCTAATAGCATTGTTTATGTCTTGTCTTTTTTATAGCTTTACTTACAAGCAGTACCTTTTAAAGTCCTGTAAATTTCAAAGTCAGAACAAATCATTCTGAGATTATAAAGTAACAGCATCCCCAGCTAAAACCTTCCATAAATATTCAGAACTACTGAACACAAAAATAAAGAACACCAGCAATTTAGACTGTGTTTCTGTTATTATTCCAAGGCAGTTTACTGTCTTGGAAAAAAAGGAAAATATTTTTTCTCCGTGTGTTTATGTTTTATAGTACTTTGTTTATAAACTGTTAGACTGTTTCCCTGAAGGAAATGGTGAGAATGAATTCAAAGCCTGTTGAAGCTAGTGGAGCATTAGTCAGATTTAACATTTGTTTATTTGTGCCTTTCATACAGAAGGAAGGTTGGGTGTACTTTTTTAAGAAAACTACCCAAATCTGATTGCAGAGCTACAAAATTGGTAAATTGTCTTGAGGGCAGGTCTGGCCCCTGAAGCTAATTTTAAATCCTGTTTTTAATTGACTGAATTTAAAGATGACTTCTCTTTGAACAATCTGATATGAATAACAAAGAGAAATCCAAGTTCATTTATTGATGGTTTGGACTTTTCTTTCTCTGATTGATACCTCGGACTTTGTTTGACAAGCTAGGCATCACTAGAATAGTTACCTAGAAAATGAGTTCTTAGTTTCTTATACACAGATTTTAGTTTTGACTCAAAAAATAGTAGCCTCTTTGCCAGAGGCGAATTGTAATCTGGCAGGCACACAAGGCCCTAAAGACTTCAGAGGAGCTGTGCAAAATGTCCCATATATCTCATTTTAAAGCCTCCTGCAATAGCTTGGAGTCCAATGAGGATCTGTGTGTTGGAAAGATCTGCCTCTTGACACAGCAACAGAGGAAGAAAGATTAAGCAGTCACTGTATTCCCTGTGTGGAGGCCCAATTTCTTTCTTTATCAGAACAGCCTTAGCAATGGGCTGCTGGGTATGATAACTGTGTTTTTTACCTAAATCAAGATGATGCTGATGCTGATGGTCCTCACTGTATCATCATAATTTTGTGCCGCAAATGATCAAATATAGGGTGGGGGGGATTTTCAAGATCTAATAAGAGGAAAGAGGAGATGCATATTACCTGCAAAGCTTTTAAATTTCATCTCCTGAGTGTGCTGTGTTTTTTTGAAACAACTTACGGGCTGATTACTTTTTGGGGAGACTTAATAGGATGATGAGCTTTATAATGTCTGTCACTGCTCGGCTGATGTGTGTGTTTATGTAAGGCATGCACATTGAATACATGTACATGTAAAGAGGTTGCCTTAGACCCATTCACACCTTCACGTGGAAGTGCAGTTGAGGTAAGTGTGTGGAAAATTCAGATGCAGTAAGCTTTCAGATAAACAGGACAGGACAGGACGTCTGTTGCTGAAAATTAGCAGAGCTCCTTTGACATCAAGGAGTGTAAATCCACAGATCATCGCTGCTGACCCAGCCCATCCTGCTTTAATTTACATATACAGCTCCTTTCATTTCTGCTAATGAACTGGATGGCTCTTTCTCTCCATGCAGAGGGAGATTAATCCCAAGTCTGGGGGTTGTCTGGAAGTCCCAGCTTCTGTCCAGATCTAGTTGTTTAGCAAAAACCCTCTGGACTGAAATTGCCCTTCACTGCCATTGCAGGGGCTTGCCTGCTCAGAGGAGTGACTGTGCTGGAATGAACTGAAGGTCCAGAAGACTGTCATCTCAGGTGACTCTTACCATTGTGTAATAACATCTCATACACTGTTTCCAGTGCCATTTGTCGTCTAAATGGCCAGGAAGCCAAGAGCTTGCATGCTTTTTGAAGGTATACCTTTTGACTTCAGCATGGCCAGGATATCCCCAAAAGAATTCAGTCATCTTCCCACAAAATAACAAAATAAAATCTGGTATCAAAACAAACCACGGGTGAAGGTTTAGGGAAGAAGGTGTACTGAAGGTATGCTAGGTGAAATATTTGTTGCAAATCCATGGCATGCTGCAGGATGTTTCTTCTGCTCCTTCTTTTTACAAACTTAGGAACTTCTTGGGCTGATATAATGATTTATTGGAACTGAGCACAAGACAAGTTGTCATCAGAAATCATCATAAAGCTCAGGGAGAAACACAAAGTATTCCTCCACATTTCCATACTGTGGTATTAAAATTCACTGTGTATATATATATATATATATATATATATATAAAATATTATATTGATATATACCCTGTATGCATATATATTTGCTTTTTTAAGTAAAAGAAAAAGGTGGTTTGCATGTTAAGGAAAAATTACCCTGATAGTTCTCTCTAAAGCAGTAGGCTCTGCTTTATTTTTTTCCCCTTAGTGTGAATGCTCACAGGTTGTATGTACGGCTTGTTTTGGAGGAAGCTGGTTACTGAAGGAGCCTGGTTCTGAGAGCATAGGATTCATCCTTCAGGATTCAGAAGTCCTGAGGGACAGAGCTGTCAGGAGTCATTGACATTTAAAGGAGAGGAGACTGTCTTCTATGAACGCTGTGCAAGTCTCTCAAAGGTTTTGAAAACAGGGAGTAAATGCAAACTGTGTATAAAGACTTGAAGGCAAGGTGCTCCTGGTAACTGCATGACTGCAGATGTGAACTGCTGCACCACACTAGATTTGGATACAGAGGATGAAATTTGTTGTTATCCCAGGAGCACAGCTGATGTTGACATCCATTCAGATTCATTTTGTTTACAGAGGAAGAACAGAGATCTTCACTCTTAGTAAAAGCTGTTGTTGAATATGTTAGGATAAGAGAAAAAAATTACAGAGACAGATTCAAATTAATTTGGAGTCATAGAAGGGAAACTAGGAGGCATTTCAGTGATGTAGTAAATTAGTACAGAGATCTTTCACCTCCAGCCACTGAGTTCAAACTCATGCCAAGCTGCAGGCTGATAACAAACGAATGATTTAAACTGTGTCCTTACTAGGGCATGGCCATGGTTTCTTGTGTGAGCCTCTCCTAGCTGGAAAGTAGTTTTGTTATATTAAATGTCAGAGTGTGGGATTATTGCTTTGTAAAATTTACAAAACTGATATATTTTCAACATTAATTATGATACTTAAAAGAAAAGCTTTGTTCTGGTTAAATTAAACTATTTTAAAACACAGCCATTGAAAATAATGCAACTCTTTTATATGAGCATTATCACAAGAATATGGAAGCTCTTTATTCTCTTATTTATATATGAAGAGTTAATGTGTGTATGCATATCCTCATAGTAATTTTTTTAGATAATAAAAATACTAGGGAAGGGAATTGTCTGTTTTTAAAAACCTTAAACCCTTAATCTTTCCTTTTTACATAATAGCAAGACTTGGATGTAGCTAATGTCATTTGGATGTTCAGTACAACATATACTCAAAAGTACAGCCAGCTATATTGATAAGATAAACCCTACTTCCCCACATACCATGGGTGCAGATTTGAATTTAACACTGTTAAGCTGTGGAGGTGAAATGAGAGATCATGTGAGGCATTTTTCAAAGATCCAACCATAAAGCATACATTCAAATGATACCAAGTGATAAATTCATAAAAGTGGAACAGCTCCATGTTTATGTTTCTCTCATGCTCCATAACTCAGACATTTTGCAGATGTGTTTGGTTGTGCCATACGGTCTTCTTCTATCAGAAATTTACAAAGATCTTAATAATGTTATATAAAAATTTGGAGAAAAGCTCTGGTATTTTTCATTGTTGCGATTATGATCTGGTGCGTGGTATAGGTGACAGGACACCTATATCCTAGACAAGATGAGATACAACCTTCAGTAGGTATCTCTAACTGTGTGAAATAAATATTATTTTACATATTTATTTTATTTACGAAATGTATTATAATCTGTCATTGCTGAGGCAATATTTTATTAATCGTTCTCTCCTGGAAGAAAAATAATATCACACTAGTCAGTTGGGAATTCTTACTGTTCTGGAAGCTGCATAAGACAGCCTTTATCAAGAAAATTACCTTTTAGAGAATTAGAGAAGCATAGATGTTTGTTAATAAAAGCCCAAATGTACAGCCTAAATGTGCCACTCTTGCTCACTGGGGTAATTCTATTTACTTCAGGAGAAGGAACTATTCCTGTGACAGTATAAAGCACCTAATGAAATTTGTAATTTCCTAAATAATTCATCTCTGGGGATGGATAAGGCATTTTCAAACATTTTAATTGTAGTGTATTATATTCTATTTTCAGACTAAGAGCTAGCATATACAGCAGTTTTCAGTGCTATTGTATAATGGGTAATGTCTCTGATTAAAGATTATTTATGTGCTAGGTTTTTTTATTATTATTATTTTTATTTACTTCATAGACATACTTCACAAAATATCATGGGCTGGCATCTCTACAGTAGCTCGGAGCTGCTCTTTAAAATGTCCTTGACTTTAAATAAGTATATAGCCAGAATAGGCATATTCTTGGCTTCAATGTAATTTGCCTTAGTCCACTCTCTGACAAGGCTGTTTAGGAGGGAGGATGCCAGTGGTTTCCAAGAGGAAAATTTATACTGGGGGAAATTCAGTGTTTGACAGTAACACAAAAGGACATGAGAGGCAGGTATGAAGGCACCTAGTACAAGGGACTCTAAATTTTAATTGGACTTTTCTTTGCTTCTGCAATAATAACAGTTGGAGAATTTACTAATAATTAATTAAAAACAGTAGAATCCATCTGACATCATTCGACTTAGGGGAAGCTATTAATGCATTGCATTATTTTAACAACAAGTCGTATGTTCTGCTTGGGCTGTGTACTGGGAAGAGAGTGACTTTGCAAAGAGGAACATGAAAGAATAGCGGTATCCTTCTCCATTGCATTTTCTTGTTTTTTCACATGCTGGGTTTAGGTAATGGGATAGCTACGAATATTTATTTTTTTCTGTGATAAAAACACAACCCACAGTTTAAATATTCCATTTTAAATGTAAAGAACCAGCCGAAATCTTGTCATCCCTTTCCAGTAAGGATACAGGACAGAGTACCTTTACAGCTTTAGCTGTCTGGGCTTTCAAGTTACCATCTCTAAAACACACAATCAGCTCCCCTTTCATGTCACATTGAAGACAATGCTAACAGGTCTAAGGGCACTGGGAGCCTCCCAGGGCCCTCCTGACTCTCTTCAATTCAAGACAGGTAGTCCTGAAGGTTAGATCCACCGCAATAATGAGCTTTTTATTGCCACGTGATAGCCATCTGATTTCTTATTTTCAGGTAATTGGTTGGTTTGTAATAGAGGAGGTGAAGATGATTTAAGAACTTCTTGGAAACATGCCTCACTGCATTAGTAACTGAAACCAACCCAGACTTAGCGGAGGTTTTTTCATACTTTTCAGTGGAGTATTTTAGAGATCATTAAATGCGAAATTAATTAATCCTTATGATTCCTTTGGGAGATGGAGGATTTTTATTAGTCCTTTTTTACAGATGGGGAAACTGAGATAGTTTCAGGCAACTCAGTTCTATGTGGTGAACCACTGGTGGAGCAAGGATGATAGCCTAACACCTCCTAACGGGTTCCTTGGCTTCTGCCTCATCTGAAAACCATGTTGTTTTACTGCTGGACTGCTGCATCTCCAAACTCTTTTATACTTTTTTATCCAGCTGTAAGGGACTTAAGCCTCTTTAAGTTCAGGCTCCAGGTGTCACAAATGATGCATCCAGTGAATGAGACATATGGTTAAGATGCCTTCCAAAATGTTACTTTTAGTAGCCTTGCCACAGATGACATAAGAATTCTGGGAGAGCATGAAGTGCAGGACTGGTTTTGGTGTTCCTTTTGTTTCCTTTGACCATATCAGTCCTTCTCTCCAGTTACCTAACACAATTTCTTTTATCTCTCTGTTGCTGGAAAATCTCTGACCCTGAGAGCCATTTAGAGGCAGAAGCCTTGCTGAAAACAGCATCATTTACTGCATAGTCTTAATTTGCTTCCTGAAAACTATCTACTGCTATGATACACTGAGGCTGTGGAGGAAGAAAACATATTCAAGCCTGCAGCTGATGGCTGGATCATAACATATAAAAAGAAAGTGAAAGGGATAGACTAATACTGGACAGCTTTAATTCTGATACTTCCTAATTTTATGCTTGATAAAACAAGGCACCTTTAATTTGAGATGTAAACTGTCATTCCTTGAGTTTGTTTGTTTCCCTTGTATTCTCAGAGGGCCCAAAGGAACCATGCTGCTTGCCATTGTAGCAACAACTTCCCATGTAGGTGATGATTGCCCTGGCCTTCGAGGCTATGGCACATGCTGTTTCAGTTTGTTAGGGGATTAGCAACTTTAGCTGAAAGCGTAATAAGCCTTTTATCCTTTAGGCACTGGCTATTACATGGGTATGCACATCACATTTGAACAGTGCCCTATCCAGCAGGATTGAAAAAGAAACAAAGGAAGAGTGCAGGACAGTTGAGGGGTGACACCCCAGCAACCTGGGACAGGGTGTATCGAGCCCTGGATGGTTTTGCTTTCTGACGGATTTCACTGCTCATGGGGTTGATGCATAATCTGCAAAGAAGAGGGCTCTGCTGGGGTAGTGGCTCCTGGGGACCCTGCCTCTGGCTGCCTTTAACCATGCTGTATTTCCTTTTTATTGCACCTGCAAGCAGTTCTCGGGAACAAGGCACTAAATTTTGTATACCGTCTGGATGTCAGCAAGCATTGCAAAGAGGGGGGTTGTATTCCAGTTAGGATGCTGCTTTGGCTTTGCAGATAATGCAAGTGGGACAGAATAGCTCCAGGTTTGTTTTGCTCACACCAGCACACTGAGCTAGGTTAAAAATGTTTTCATTTTCACCTCGTTTCTCAGAGAAAAAATCTTCCCCATTATTATTTTCTCTCCCTCTCCAAGAGACTGTATCATTTTGTTGAAAACAGACAGAAAAAAATCTTTTGTTTCTAAATTCTTATTCCTCTAAACCTCATCCTGATTGTAAATCCAGGAGTAGCAGTGTAATAGTTTTTGGGCTATGCTTTTAATACTGTAAGGTGGACACAGAAACCTGCCTTGGACATTTTGGTTCAGTTTTTGATTTTACAAGAAATGTGTAATATTTCTGTATTGGTAATGTTGTTAAATTTGTAAGGCAGATCACCAGCATTATGTTTAGGGGCTGAGTTCATAATGTGTTTCTCATATGTCCATCCTTGGATTGAGCACTGACTTCAGTAGAAAGTTTCACCCTCCTGAGTTTCGGCTGTCAGCATATGGTAAAAATACAACTTTCAGCAGCCCAAATGCTGCCCATGTCTGCTGATCTCCTGGGTCCTGGATATTTACTTGAAATATGATTGTCTAAGGACTCGTGTCAGAGAGCAGAGAGTGAGAGGATGATGGGACAAGGTGAGGGGTGGCTGCAGCCATACGGGTGTCAGTGAAGTGCAAAGCAATACCACATGCCAGAAAATACTGCAACTACCTCTTGCATTTTGTATAAGCAATTTTCCAGTCTGTTGTCTTCTGTCAAATGCAATGTTCTGAGACATTTAAATAAAATAAATATTGCTGTTGAGTTATATTTAGAACCATGTGAAATTTCTCTAGTGAAACTCCCAGCCAGGCAAAACATGCCGGCTTTCAGGTTTCTGTACTACTTGAAGCTTCATCTGAATTTTTCAAAGAGGTTGCTTGTGAAATCTGATGGTGAAGGTGGTTGCTTTCCCAAAGAAGCCGGCAGAGGCTCTACCTGCCACTATGGATGCTGCCAGGAGGTTTGGGCAAACCAGGGCTGGGTTTGGGCAAACCAGGACCAGGGCTGGGTCCAGGTGAGCCTCAGCAGAGAGATGAATTTCTCGCAGGTGGAAGGTCAAAATAACAAATGATGAGACAGGCTGCTAATGGAAATTGAAATGAAGGTTTGCATAAACCTCCCACCCCTGCTCGTTGTAATCACTGAGCTCTCACATTTGCCTATATTCCCAGACATGCATCGCTTCTCTAATGAGGATGGGTGTTGGTGTAATGAGTACTGGCACGTGTGGGGGCTGGCCAAGGCAAGAGTAGGTGTGTAGAAACCCCTTCAGAGAGCCAGTGGGGATGGGTGCCATGGTGGGCCTCTAGAGGAGGTTGGCCTGCCCCTGACTTGGGCACCCATCTCCCTCCCTTTCTGCCTCTCCTCTAGCCAGCACAGGGTTGCTCCCAGCACACCATCTCTGCTCTGGGAAGTCACTCTCACCCTAAAGTGCTCCCCAGGAGTACCATTTTGCCCCCTGGGATGCAGCTGGGTGGAGCACACTGCTCAGCTCTAGCCCCATTTTGAGGCTTGTTGAGCATGGATTGTTAGGTGTGTGCATCCCTCTGGCTTTGGGGAGGAAGGCAGGGAGACTGGCAGTGCAGCAATTTGTCAGACTAGGGCCACTGGTGCCACACAGGCTCCAGTTGGTGCCATAGGGGCTCTGGTGCACGTTTCACTGCACTTCTCCCCCAGTACTAACATGCAGTCAAATGGATTTTGATAAAGCAGTGAGTGATGTTATCTCTCCCTTTTCCTGGTGAGATGGGGAGGGGAGGCTGAGCATACCTTTAAATCACTGTCCTTTTTCTTCATACAGATCCCCCAAATAATTTCAAAGTGTACAAAGGCTATATTGTAAAATAGACATTTGTCAGGGAGCAGGCATATTTGTTCATTGCAGTGGTGGTTTAGCTGTGGAGGTTATATAATAAAATGAAATTTTAAACAGCATTTAAAATAATTGCCTAAATTGTTTAACAGGTTTTTTTATTATTATTTTTAACTCAATAGGACCCCTTTTTCATTCATTTAAAAGTTAACCTTGTTTGATAACATGCTAGGAAGGGGTACAGAAACATTTATTCTTCCAGAGGGTTGAATTCTTTTGTGAGATATGATAGACAAAGCTGACATCCCTTGTAGAAGATACGTAAAGCCTGTCTCCAGACATTGTGACATTGCTACAGACAGAGTTTGTCATCCATAAATTTACAGCTTATTTCAGTCTATTCATAAATTGACTAAATTTTTTTTTGAAAGAAAAAAATATATATAGGTGTATAAAATACCCAGTTACAGGTTGTGTTCTATTTAGCCCTTGATTGAAACGTATTGCTCCTCAGTATCTTTTAGCTATGAAAATTATAATATGGAACAGAGATTAGAATGAAATTATCATGGCTAGAAGGCATTTACTCAGTGGTGGCAGCCACATAAACCTGAGCCCTGAGAATGATGATAATGCATTAGGTTCTGCATGCCCGATATTATTGCTGTACATTATGTATGTTTCATTTATACTATTTCGCACACACCAGCAACGCTGACAGATAGGTAATTACTCTCTGCGCCAATGAACACTTATCAGCCCCGCCGCTGTTTATTGCTGGGATGAAGTGCGCTTGTCAGTCAAGGTCACTTGTTTGTGTGTCCTTTTTAATAGTTCTTTCACAGTTGTTGAACTTTGCGGGCGGTTCTTGTGGCGAGCTTTCGGCAGGTTGCTTTACTACATCGCCTGCCTTATTCAAGTCATTTGTATTTATGGCTTTAATTGATAAACAACCAAGTTGCAGGAAGCAGGGCTGGAAAGAGGAAGGAGCATATTTTGCTGGTCAGCTGATCCGCAGGGGTGTTGGGTCATGGGTGGCCTCAAAAGTAGCGTTTTGCAGGAGCCCTCAGACCCTGCTGTGCCACCAGCATAAGCTGGTGAAATCTCTTGTAATAAAGATAAATATGAATGTAATGGTAATGGATACCAACACAATCTACAGATTGCTGTAGGGCTACTGCTTGTGCTTTTTGGTAGAATATTTGCCAGTTCTGAACAGAGCTCTTATTGTTTGCACCCTCAGGACATGCATGTGAAAGACCAAGCCACTTTGTTTGTCTTCAAATCAGGGTTTCTTTTTCTGCAAGAAGACTTACAAACACTCTGTATTACTGCATAAAATATGCTTTCCTGGCTACGTGTGTGTGTCTAACCTTTTTTTTTCTATTCTTCAGACTAATAGAGTCAAAGGTATTATGGCAAGCCTAAAATTTCTTTGGTCACAAAGAAAAAATGCAGAAGCTTTCTCCTTCCTTCCTTCCTTCCTTCCTTCCTTCCTTCCTTCCTTCCTTCCTTCCTTCCTTCCTTCCTTCCTTCCTTCCTTCCTTCCTTCCTTCCTTCCTTCCTTCCTTCCTCCTTCCTTCCTTCCTTCCTTCCTTCCTTCCTTCCTTCCTTCCTTCCTTCCTTCCTTCCTTCCTTCCTTCCTTCCTTCCTTCCTTCCTTCCTTTTCCCGGTGAAGCTTTATTAGAAAAAACAGAATAACCTCTAGGATATAATAATTTATCCAGTCAAGATAACTGCAGCTATTTCCTTAAGCCTGTAATCACCCCGAGTTTGTGTGTTGTGAGATTTATACTGCAGTTCCTTATTACCAAAGAAACAGTTAAAAAGGATTTATGTAGTGTGGCAGTGTGTGTGTCTGGAATTTCTGTGTGTTCCAACTTCTGCACTCTGGTACCTCCTTGGTCCTTTTTGTAGAGGACACTATTTTGAAGTGGAGACTGAACATTCAATTAAATGCAAATTTTATTCAGGCATTAAAGCAGAATCACATTCATTCATTAAACTCAAATGATGCTTTTATTTAGAAAAATATATCAGCACATGGTAGCACCACATGCTGCTTATAAATAACTATGGTGATCTGGTTGTGCAAAAGTATATAATTTCATTATTAAAGGATTTAAACTCCTTACAAGGTGCATGGTGTCCATGAATGTTTCACTTAATTTGATTACATCCATAGAAAAAGCATTTCACTTACATGGGTAGCAGTGGGTCTCCTGTCTTACAGCACCATTCTAATGCATTACAATCCCCATCTCACACTTGTAGGTTCTGACTTGGCTGTATGTATTTAATATTTTGGGTGCGTAAATGCAGATTTGAGCAATTCGATTTGTTTCTGAATCTAACCTACCAAGCTTCCACATTTTCAAACCACTTCCTTTTCTTAGTTCTTAGTTACCAGAGTGTTACAAAGAAAGGGGTTTGATCTCATGTAGATAGCATAGCATTAATTACCCTGACACTAATTAAACTGCATCAAACAAATACCACCGTGTTCCTCAGGGGGACAACAGAAGGCAGTTTAAAATAATTACTGGAGCTTCATGCATGTGTGAAGTTTTCATTACTCTTAGGACACAAGCAAAAGAGATTTGATATCATTAAAATTCCCCCCTTTAGTGTTTGCAAAAAGATGACTAAAATTTCCTCGGAGCATATTGATGTCTAAATAGTAGTGATTTCAGTTCTTGAGAATAGTAACTTTTCTTTAAGAATTGTAAGCCTGTGAAGCAGGAACAGGTGTTCCAGTCCACATTCTGGTATGATTATGTATTAGCTTATGTTTGTCAGACCATTTCATTAACCACCCACTGCTATCACATATACATATACTTTGTTCTTTCTGAACCATGAAATGAAATGCATATATCTTCACTAATGCTTGCTATCAATGTAAATGAGAAAAGGAGGCTTATTACCAATCACTGCTGCTGTGAAGCACACACCTCTGTACAGTTACAGGTAATAAACATCTTTTTGTAAGTAGGAAGCAAGATATATTGAGTTCTGCGTACAGTGAGAAACAGACGCGCATTCCACTGTACTCCAGTGTTAATAGATTGCAATTTCCAGCCGTGTGTGCATTCAACAGGATGTCCTAAAGCACCTTCCTGAACCAGAAGGTGCTATTTCTCTTCATGCTCATTTATATCTTGCAAATGTTTTGAAGCTATCAAAACTTTGCTGGCCAGTGGTTAAGGGGCAGCTTCTCCAAGGAAAATTGGAGTTTGTTTGCGCCAGTGAGCAAGTGCCAGTTTCTGGATCAGCTGTCACTCCTGTCAGAGCCAGCAGTGGCTTTATAGGCCCTTTGAAAAAGTGGATGGAAGAATGATGTCCCTGTCCAGGGTGGGGGGCTTGGATCAAACAGTCTTTGAAAGGTCCCTTCCAACCCCACCCATTCCATATGCTTCTACAAGCCAGAGACCAGGAAGAAAAGATGACACCAAAACAGTAAATGTGGACAGTGCAGAGTTCCAAACTTGCTGCAAGGTCTGTACTTTGCTAATGCTCACTTGATTATGCACGAAGTGCTGCTTTCCATTTCTCAAGCTGATGAGTGTGTGTGCTTCATATTTCCCAAAGCCCTAAAAGCCACCAAGCCCATTGTACAGGGTGATTTAGCCTCTTGATTTCTAGAGATCAATATATTGTTAGTAAACTTCCTTGAATTTAGTACTGACAGCAGGGGCCTCTGGTGAAAGGTATGTGAGACAGAAAGCATTTCTAGCTCTGCACTACTTATAGTATTCTAAGTGTGTGATTCTTTCTCAAAATTTGATCATGTATAATTTGAATGTATATAGTCATGTATCATAACCTGCTTATTTTCTGGAGCCTTTGAGGAACTATTTTAAAAGATTTCTCTGTAACGGAAGGTCTGATTATGCTGACGGTGCTTCTTTTTCTAAATTAAAGTATTGTCTTGATATTACTAAATCTGCTGCCTGCAATATAACATTGAATTAGGGTTGTGCAATTGACAGACTAAGTAGAGATGATAAAAACTGATTGGAGAGGAAATACAAAATTAATCCAGTTGTAGGATTCTGTGAACCCAACAAACACGCACAGCAGAATACTTTTATTTCTTTGGAGCCAGATGGTTTGTCCTATTTTAAGCTGATAGATTCTTCATGCATTTCTTTTGGATGTCATTGGTTTTAACTGCCAGACAGTATCTACTGTTAGAAGTTTCCTTATTCCTGGATTATTTAAAGAGTATTTTTGGCACATTCAAATGATCATACTGTACACCAAGTTAATTTTTCCTTACACTTAGCTCATACGTGAAAAAAGTGTTTATATAATGAAAAAAAACCTCTAAAATGAACAGTTCTTTTTTTCCTTCTTTTGACATGATGTTGACAGAAGTCGCTTTGATGTAGTTTAGAGTCATGAATTTTCTATCTGTTCTGTTTTTCCTGGGGCTCCATCTATTCAGACATCCTGATCTGTCATTTTGCAACACTTTGTGAAGTGCTTGACAGATAGCGGTTTTGACAAGTGCTGGACATCAGCAGCAATTCAGAATAAGCAGTGTATATTTCTCCAGGTAAAGTGACAAAACGTCTAAAAGCGTAAGAAGAACTGTACAGTCTTCAATCACATTTAATGTTACAAAGCAAGACTTTTTCTGCTTTCTCCATTTATTCTAGTAGTGTGCAGTGGCTCAGACTTGAGTATCTGCTGGAATTTTGGATTGATGACTTTCTCTTTTCCTTTTGTATTTTCTAGTACATGACTAATTTCTTCAATCGGATTAAAAAATGGAAGTACTTGCTGAGACAGATCCAGAAAAGTGAAGCACAGCTAAAGTTTCATGTAATAATAGTATTTGAGTATTCTAGTATTCTAGTGTTCTAGTATTTGAGAAAAACAATACGTGTGTGATCAATTATCTCTGCATTTGTTGATGCTTTGTTGTGTTTTTGGTTTGTTTGTTTTTTTGGGGTTTTTTTGTAATTCCATTTTAATTCTAGAAATACAGCATGTATGAGCAACATAATTTAGGAAAATCACCATTACTGATTAATTATCCTATTTCCTATAACACCTCCCAAACCCTTTCTTAATGGTGGTTTATATTATATCACCCATACGTAATCGTAGATTACATATTTACGTGATGTAGTGTATTGAAAATGTAAAACATTTCATATAATTATTCTGCATCTGTATTCACTCAAGAAACAGCTGTTGAAAGTTGAGGGGGATGCAAAATGGCACAGCCTGAAGATGTTCTTGTTCATTCAGCTAACTCCTTTTTGATGTGATACCTACTGGCAGGGTTGTGTGGTGAATTCAACTTCTTTGACAGCCATCAGCCCCACTGACCAGTAGTTTCAGTTTTTATAGTTAGAGGAAAGATGAGAAAAAATATTTCCATAATTTAGGTTTTTTTTTTCAGCTGCTGGATCGAAAGCCCCTGCCAACAGCTATCTAAATCAACACCATGCCAACATGTTCTGTAGTCCGAAGGTCACTCAAACATCTGGCCCCACAGTCTTGTTCTTTAAGGTTTGTCACTGGGCAGCATCTGTTTATAGATTCTTTCTCAACCTCTCTTTGATCACTTTGACAGCAAAAAGAAGCTTCTATCACCCTTGATGTGTTAAGATAAAAATATCAGGAACATCAGACCATTGTAAAATTTGGTACAATTTCATATAATACTGTATCTGCATTTTTAGTTTCTTTAATTTTTTTTTCTTGGCTGAGTTAGAGGGAATTATGTATTACTTTCTGCTGTTGAGATTAAAAAAAAAATATTGTCAGAGCTGATATGTTCAGTGGGAATGTGAAAATGGCTACACTAAGCAGGTCTTGCCCAGCTGAGCTTGGTCAGCATTTAAAAAAAAAGTTTGGAAAGTGAGCAGAGCCGGCATATTTAGCTCTGGTCTATTTTGAGTATCATGTTATCTAACTCCCTTTACTATGTCCTGTGTATTCCTACAAAGAGCTACCTGTTTCATAAAGGTTTATATATATGCTCTTATGTTTTTAGATATTTCTCCTATAAATAACCATAAAGGATATGGAAATATCATAGCTTCCATGTTTCCTTTTACTAACTTCCAGTTAATTTTTAGGTCTGTTTCCAAACAATTTGGAACTTCTTGCTTTTTTTTTCTAGACAAGAATAAATATGTTCTCTTTACCCTGGTCTTTTGCTTTAAAAAAACATTTGGTAGTCTTTGACAATGTTAGAAAAATCATATTTGTAAACACCACTGAAGTCTGGTTTGCACCACAATGGAAAAGATCTTAGGTGACATGTCTTGTGGAATCTTATGGTCCTATCCTCCTAAAAGACACTTTGTTTGATGTGTAACCTAGAGGCAGATGGAATTGTAATCTGAATGTATAAAATTAGGCATATGTGAAATTTATTTTTCTTTATGCACCTCCAGAGTTTGTGGCAAATGATGCTGACAGCCTTAGAGTCCTTTGTCACTCCATGGAATTGCTACAGCTTGGTGTGGCTAGCACAGGTCTTTCCCATGAGAACTTCTTCTGTGTTTTATAAACAAAGATAGAGTTTGGATGTTATTAAAAACAGTGTCTTGAGATTTGGACAGTTCAGGCCTGGCCAATCAGGCCTGGGGGAAGGTTTCTGACTGACCAATCTGGGTGACCTCTGAAAAGTCTATATAAGCCGAAATCAAAATAATAAAGTCCTCTTTTTCTTGTCACACTGAGAACCCGGGTCCTTTTCTCTGCTAGGGGCTTAACAGCGACAGCTAGGTATCAGTTACTCAGACCTACCCATTCAGCAGAGGGAGGTGTCTTCATGAGAACCTTATTAAATGTGCACATAAACACCAAAGTCTGTACATCTGCCCTGAGTAGTCACTTCAGCTATGTCAGGATGGGTTTATGGATGTATATCCATCTGTTACATAGAAATGGACCACCAATCCATTTCACCTTGACTAGTGACAGCTAATAGGTCACTAACATTTTTGACCATTATCAGCCGAGAAAAACAACCATATGTAGAAATCAGTAGCATACAGATCTTAGCTGGGCTCTGTCTCACTTTATAAAATGATATGGGAATACATATATTGAGTGGCCCAAGTGAGGGGGCTACATCCCCACTGTTCTCTGAGGTGTAACCATCCTGGGCCTTGGGTGCATGGAGCAGTGTCCGATCAGCTGCTGGTAGTGTAATGACGAAGGGACACCTGAGCAGTGAGGGGTGGTACTGCTTGAAGATTGGAGCTTTAGTTGAAAACTCTGCTTTCTCCAAGAGTACAGAAAAGTCATAAAGAATCTTAGTGCAGAAGCTGAGTTTGCACCCAACATGGAGAAGAAAGCCAAAAAGCAGGTATGGCACCCTTCCCCACCAGAACACCCCACCTCAGAGGTGCTCAGAATGAAAATGGTAGAAATTAATCCTTACTAAACCATGTCCAGTAGCTGTGAGGGGCAAGATGGTATGGCCTCTTGATGAGATTTCTAGCTGTATGAAAGAAGGGAAAGGTCAGTCTTCAGAGATATTTTTGGGAAGAAGTGACAACATTTTGTTATAATCTAATATGCAAAGAAGGCCAAGTCTAAGACTGTAGATCTGAAATATACAGAGGGTAGGCGCTTCCATAGTAACTGTGAAAGAGATGTAGGCTTTGAATTTAAATTCCAGCTAACACATTTAATAGTGTACAAACTGTTTTGGATAGCTACTTCGGAGTAATTCTGACCAGGATCTTCCTTTTTAGTAGAGCAATCTTGTGAAATGGGTCCATTGCACAGTCCTGAAGTTCTCCTATCTCTAACTTCACATCATGATGCTTTCTTTGCAGTTTCTCTTTCTGTATAATCTTTCAAGTTCATTTGAAAGTATGAGGCATACTCCTTTTCACGTGCCTTACTGCTTTTTACTGTATGTTGCTCAATCCCCATCATCCTTCATCCTTTAGCTCTCCTTTCCTTTGTAGCAATATTTTATCTATTCTCTTTGTCTGATCTTCTAATAAAAGTTCATTGTGGAGGATCTGAATTAGTGAAAATAAGCCTTAGACACTTCCATTCACTTACAGACAGTATTTGACTCAGGAAATATCTTCGCTGAAGGAGATGGCATAAGAAAGCAAAGACTGTTCAGTGGGAATTCTGCCTCATAAACTTTTTTAGAACAGCTGCAGATGGTGTCACCTGCAAGAATCAGAAGGTTTATCCTGTGCAAACATCAGAGAGACGTAGTCACTTTCTGAGAAAAATAAGGCAGGTTTGCACAGGATAAACCCTGCTCTACCTTCTGAGGTGACTTGTTGAGAGTCATTCTTGGAGGTGGTGCAGGTTTGAGCAGCAGGAAGGCTACATTTTAGTGCTAATTGGACTGAAAGATGGTATTAGGTAGAAGTAAGAGTCTTTATATAACCCACAGTTGTCTAGGTTTAAGAAGAACAAATAAGTAATTGCACAGAAGCTGTCCAGGAATACAAAAACCTGAAAGAAAGAGAAGAATCAGGTAAATTCAATTCCTAGTGTAAGGATCAAATATGGTTAAAACTTCAGTCAAAACTTGAACTGATGAAGTGAAAAGCTAGATAGGAATGAGTTTATATCAATGATAACATTGTAAGCAGTGCAGTAAGCACACACGTGAAAGCAGTATCATTTCTGCAGCACGGCTGCAAAATGATACCTCTGCTTCACTAGTTGCAAAAAAGCTTATATTGGCATGTGCTTTTTTATCTAGTATTTTTCTCTCACAAGTAGATTTTAAACAATGGATTAATAAAGAATGAGCAATCTTTTGGTCTGGGGGAATATATGAATGAAGACTGTATTCTCCTGTGTCTAGCTTTGTATTCTGCTTCCTTCCTCCATGCCTCAAATCAGAAGTGTGTTTTATTAACACTTCACGTTTGTCATTTTATGTTGCAAGGTAAGAATGGTCAAGGTGAGACTCACAGCTCCCCTCACTTGATTTCCTGTTGGCTCTAGGGCTAGCAGCAGGTGTGTGCCAGGGAGTGCATGGCAGGAGAAGTATACACAGACACATGCCTTTTGCCTCTTGCAGTTTCTGTGAATCAGGGACTCTGGTTTTCTGGCCTATGAGCAATATTTTTGTAATTTTAAATTTTCCATTGATGGATTTTGCTGCGTGGTTAACACTTCAAACTTAAGTTTCTACAGTAGTTTCCATAGGCACCCTGCCAGGCTCTAGTTAAAGGACAGCTCTTTAAAAACTATGAGGTCTGGACCGACTTTGTTTAGATATTGCTGCCTTGTTCCCTGGAGTTCAGCATTTTTCTTTCTCTTGTCTTCTGTCTTCCAGGGTGTTTGGGTGACTTCTAAATCTATTCCTTTCTTTTTCAGCTTGATGTTCTCCTTTGTTTTGTTCTTGGTCCTGTTCTCCCTTCTCCCTCTTCTTTTACTTTCTTCCCTCTCCAGGAACTTACGTGGTTGGCTGTCTGGGAATGTGTCTGCTGTGCTCTCACACAGTGGAGATGGGACTCACTAGCTGAGCACAGGGTGTTGGAGGCACACTGTGGATAGAGCCAGTGCAACCACCAAACATGTCTCAGGTAGACCAAGGATGCTCTGGTGGTTAGAAAACAGGCATTTTAGTGGGACTGTCAGCTCCATTTTTGAGTCAAGAAGTGCTTCTAATTACGAATCATGGGCCTTTAATGTGTCAGTTCTGTCTTTAAAATGAGATGCTGGCATTGTTCTGTGTTGTGGGAGCACAACTGGTTTAAAGTCCCTAGGAAGACATCCCTGACTCACTGGCTGCAAGGCAGATTTGAACTGATGGCTGATGTTTGTTTTCTCTGGTGAAACTTCCCATAGATAATATTGAAGGCTGAAGAGCCTTTCCAAGGCAGACTGGAATATTTTATGTAAATAAAAAAGCAGACTGATTTTGGTGCAAAAACCCATATTACAGAAGTTATAGGTATTTTGCCACATTTCTTGTACAAACTGTTTATGCCACCTGTAATTAAATATGAGATTATCCCAGCAATTTAAAAAAGTCTGATATAATTAATATCCATTTCCTAGTAGCTTGCTGCAGTGAAAGATAATTAGTTGTAAAGACATTTTTAGAAGCAGTGCAATAATCTCTAACCAAAAGCAAATGTTTAAAAAGTAAGAAAATTGATAATGCAATTAATTATGTAGATATTACAATAATCTAACCTCCTTGGGAGAAATTCGGTGCCTAGGGACAGTATTATCCACACATTAAATTGAAATGAACAATAACATTCTCTTTATCATTGCAGTCTAGGACATGGCAGATGTAACATAACTGCAGCCCTACAGAGTTGTCTAGGTTGAGATTTCAGAGCAGTTCTTGAAAATGCAGATCTGTTCACAGATCTTTCCCTAGTTATCCTAAAAGGTTGTTTCCGATAGAGATTTTAAGACTTATCCTAAAGGTATTCAAAGGCTTTGCATATAAAATTTATCAGTGCTTCCAAATTTTGCAGGTGGATTTGTATCTAGATGATGGGTTAGTGAGGCTGTGTCCACCTGCTTTTGCACTTTAACCTGTGTTTTAAATACATGAGCTCCACAAATAAGCATTCACTGAACATGGATTTTTGTTAGTTGTAAACATTATATTTCAAACTTAGCCATATTATTTCCAAAACAAACCTTAATGAAGGAAACAATAAACATAAACACCTATATTTAAAATGCTAATTTACAAGAAATAAATAAAATATATTGTTGATACTATGGGAAAGAATACACAGTTACTGCAAGCTGTTGTGCTGAATGTTTTCCTGAAGGACTATAAACTCTTAACCAATTGGGTATATGGTTATAATTTACCTACAATATTTTCCTAATATTACAGATGGCAGTAGAAGCTCAAGATTAAATTACTTATCTGGTATTCAATTAGACTTCAATAGGTTGCTTATAATATAACAAGAAAATGAGCATTTAAAGTCATATGAGTTGCCACAGTAAAATGATAATGTACAAGTAGGTAAACTACAGCACTGATAGTAGGGAAAATGGTAGGACTTGAATTAGCTCTGTATAGGTGTGTTTAATAATGTGTTATATTTGTAACATGAATATATGCTTTGTTGTTTATTCATTATAAAGGAGAGAGGTCAACATGAGCATTATTAGTAAAAATAACAAACTTAATGTATCTGTTGCAAGTAGTGGAAAAAACTTGAAATTAAATATAGATGGATAAAAGGAAGTTTTCGTGTTTGATTGTTGTTTTGGGTTGGTTGTTTTTTATTTGTATTTGTATATATGTTGACATATGTTTCTCTAATCTTAAGAAGTTTCTACAGCAAACCAAGAAGTGTCTGATAAGTGATCATCTTTTTTATGGAGAATCAATATGCTGTTCAGAGGAGCAGGACAATCTGCCAGGTGGTGCCCTCTTTTTGCGATGAAGAGCAGCAGAGGTTCAGAAACTGAAGACAACATAAAGAAGTGTAGATTTATTAAATAGTTGCTCTGCAAGAACTTTGCTGTATGAGTTTTGAACTTGGTATCTGATTTCTGCTGCTTTCCAGCTGGCTTCACCTCGGGGCACAAACAGTATCTCCTGGGCTCTGCCTCTGCCTAGGAGAAATATGAACTTGCAGAAGCTCTTGTGGGTTTCAGCAGGTATTGGTCAAAGGCACCTTGTGATTCTTGTTATAAATGGGGCCCATACTAAAAAGGGATGATTTTTTACCCAAATTTTCTTATTTGGAAATTTGTGGACTAAGTAAATTACACCAAACTTGTTAGTTTGCCTTTCTGGTCTATATGTGGCCTGACCCTGGGCTTGAGTCAAGATGACTTGAGCTAACCAAGCTGTAGCAAGACTTGGCAGTGTGAGCAGAGTTCATGTTTCAGACAGTGCTGTCTGTCAGGTCTATCAGGAGGTTGTCACCTGCATCAGGCAGTTCAGAGGTGGCTACATTTTATTTCATTTTCCTTATAAACGCACTTAGAGCAAGAACTCTTGAATCTACAAGTATCAAACCACATGAAAATAAAAATAAAACAAACAACAAAACAAAACCCCACAAACAAACAAAAAGCCCCATCCAAATAACAAAAGTCTGTCTTTGGATGTGCAGATCCACAATCTGTAAATAGCTACACACTTAATTCTGCAGTGTGGTTTGAATTAAGCATTTGCTTGTGATCTGCAGAGTTTGGAGCCCTGTATTGCATAGTGCTTAAATTTGTTGCTGGCATGGTAAGACCATGGTATTCTAATGTACGTGTCCTGAATTGAATAATACTACTGAGCACCCTTTCTAATTTTCTTAATGCTGTGAGTCATTCAGCTTCTGGGCATTAGTTAAGTTGTTACATAGATGATTTCCCTCATAATTATAGAGAGTTTTGCTGCCTTGTTTTTCTCTTTTTCTTTGGCAAACAGGATTGTTTCAGTAGTGGTAATAGAGTTGCCTGTTGCTATTGTGAGTTTAGCCAGCTGTGAAGCTGCACTTATGTTTGTTATTACCCTGCACTTCGTTATGAATTGCAGCCTATTAATTATTTCACTAAAATGTAGCTGCTGGACCTGTGGGACATTCCACTTTCTCCTGTTGCTTTACATTTCCATTCATTTTAATGGCAGTTCAAGCAGTTTCTTTACGTTTATGTGTAATTTCCCTTGGCTGTCACTGCCTGTTCCTTCTAGATAATTCAGTCAATATTTTCCACTGTTGATTAAATTCATGGTCCTGCTCAGGAGCTGTCATTGTAACTCCCTGTCCCTAATTTTCTCCTCAATGCTATGGTTGAACATTGAGGCATACAGGGCTGGAGGTCAGGAGTACAACACTTCTGATTCGCTGTAGAGCAGCTTTTCAGAATAATACCCATTTTTAAGCACTAAAACGTTTGACCTGTAACCCTTCTTGGTTGCTGCATTTGACTTAATAGCTCCATTTTTTTCCCTTTGGCTCTGTTTGGTATTGCAGTGGACTTGTTGGGAAGTTAATAGCTATCACGACAATTTTTATTTTCTAAATGAAACAATGCCCCCTGGTGCTCTAGGATTCAAGAGGTCTGATTTTACAGTCAAAATAAAAATAAAACCAAATAAAATCTTTTCAGACAGATACTTACTGTTCCTAAATCTGCCAGCTACCACTCAAATGCTGTCACTGTCACTCACAGGGGATGGGGAAGAACACTTGTCAGCACTGAGCAACAAAGAGAAGTCACAAGGAGAGTAACAGGGAATAAAAGCAAATTAAAAAAGAGACGAGTCCATTAGCCAGGGTAAAAGCAAATTACAGAACAGAAAAATAAAATAAAAGAGTTAAGACAAGAAATAGTCTAATGCAAGAACAGTTGGGGACAAGTAAAATTAAAACTGTCTGCTTAATGAAATGTTAAATCTAGATAGTGATAGAGAAGAAGCAGTAATATTAATAAAAAATGGAAGTACTTTTTTATAAAAAAGATTGAATTTAATAAAGGTATTACAGAAGAAAAGGACAAAGAGGATAAGTGTGAAAAATACGCAATGAAGGGCATTAAATTAAAATAGCAAATATAAAAAGGAAGAGAATAGAGAAGGTATATAAGAGCATGAATGCTACAGGAATTAGTAGAATAATGTAGTTTAATATTTTCTGTGCCTAACAAAACAGATTATCAATGCAGAAATTTAACCCAAAGTACAATCTGAGTTAAAATATAATCAAAGCTTATAAGCAACGAAATGAAACAGTTGATATCTCTTCAGTTGAGCTTGTCACTAGCATTTGATTCTGTAAAAATTAAGACGCTAAATTGCAAAATTGTTCTTGATGGGCATGGCACACATGGGAACCACAAGAATGTTGCTTGTCCTGGTTGCAGACAGCAAACTCCTGCACAGCATGCCTTCCCACAGCCTTGCAGCTGACGGGAGCCTCAGCTTTGGAAGACCAATCAATAGAGCAGAGACTGTCATAAATCACCGTCTCAGATGGAGTGCAGGGCTAGGAACACTACCAGAGCTATCTATAAAGCCAAAACAGACAAAAAAACAAAAAAAAAACCCAACAAATAAAGGCAGAAGAAAGGCAAAGGAAACCACCCCTTACTGCAGCTGCAAGATGTGTAAACAACCAGCACTCTCAGGATTTTTCAGTCACAGGCAAGGATAAAATAGCACATCTCAGAAGCAGGGATGACTGAAATGGCTTTAAGGTAGCTTTATGTTCCCACAGTCCTGGAGCAGCAATGAGTCAGTCAAGTCCCTCACTGTAAGTTAGAATAGCCTGAAGGCTGCTCTAAATCATTCTGGCTGCCAGTGACCCTGCAACAGCAGAGAGGGGTTGCTGGGGCATAGCAAAGCCTTGGCTGCACTTCCCTTCCTTTGGCCAAGTCCTCTAGCCCATCCAGAGGAGCTGTTGGGAGGGGGCTGAGGGGGAGTCGGGGGAGAAGAAGAGAAGGAAAAGCACGGAAATGGCTGTGATGTCTGTTCTGCTGGAAGACCCCTGCTTCTGCTGTGGCTGGCAGAGGTCCAGTGGTTGGCTGTGGTCAGAGCTGATCCCAGCACAGGCGAGAAGAATTCTGTGGTTGGGCCATGGCCAGGTGCAGTGGTAGGGTTTGATTTTATTAATCTGATTTTCAAAGGCATTTTTTGAGAGTTCTTCTGATTATATAGAGTCCATTTTCCTGGGGAATTTCATCTGTTAGTGACTGATTTGTAGATCCTACATATATGCAGGTGTTCATATTCTGTGACCACTATGGTCAGTTTTGTTAGTGTATCAGTATTAATGAGATATAATCTCTACCCAGTGTGATTTGGCCTAGCATTAACAGCATTTACGTTAATACTGCTATGTGGATTTATACCACTGAGTCTAGCTTGTGATTTTAATTTGGTTTTTATCTACCTGCTCTTGTAAACTAAAAACATCCCGCAATTTGTGAAAAAAACATGAGGCTGTGATTTGATTTGTTTACTTTCTTTTTTTTTTTTTTTTTTTACGAGGAAAATTCTAAATATTAGCAACAAAAAATAGCAATCAATAATCCTAACTCCAGATATTTGCATTTTGGATTGGGATGGTTTGATGCTGTTGTCAGTCACCTCTGAATGATCCTATATGTGATGGAAGCTGAGGTTAAGAGTGTAATTTGTTTCCAAACTCTTCTGTAAATATCTCAATCTTGCTACTTCAGTATGAGCAAAATGTTTGTGGCTTAAAAGAAGGCCATGACCTTCTTAAAAGACCTTTCCAAGCCAATGGGTATGCATTCTGAAACCTTTCCTTTCTCTCACTAAACAGTGAGCAGCCCAACCTTACTAGTGGGTAGTCAGAATTGGAATTTACCAAACTGATTAGTCACAGCAGGTTATTGAGTGGGCTGTTAGAAGAGATCCTGCAGCAGAGGAAAAACTATTATTTCTTTTAATAATTCCTTAAAAGCATTTCAGTCAACTGGGTATTTCATGATGTTCAACAGAAGTAGAATGATGTTTTGAAGTACTGAGTAAGACCATTGGTCTTATAAGTAGTAGACCTCTCCATAAGTTATGCAGAGACGTATTCTTAATCTGCACATATACAGTGCAAAGGTTACAGTTTATACTTGCAGATCTACTTTAGAAAATGTGTGAGGAGGTACCTTCCCCACTGACTAAAGCTCTGTGAAGGCTGAAGTAGAAGGTCATGGACATTCCACTCACTGCCTGTAGTTATCTGAGACAAATGGATATGATCCCTTGATGAGCAAATGGTAGAAGAATGGTAGTTTGTACCCACAGGTGTGGTGTTCATGTGAGGGAGCACAGAAGCTATAATTAAATTTAATGCCATTGATACTATAGCTTATAACGTCTTGCCTTTTCTGATAATTTTGAGTGGAAATTTTTAAAGAAAAAAAGGAAAGATATATGTGTTGGATGTATGTCAACACTGGTTGACACAGTCAGCAGCTGAAGACTAAATCTTCAGGGTGTAAATTCTTTTAGCTCAGTTGATGCCAGGAGAGCTGTGTCAGACTGCAGTACTTTAAGCTCTGTCCCGAGGACACCCAGTACCATCCTCAGGAACTGCATGCATGGAATCAGTAGAGTTCCTTGGAAAGGATTCAGTGCTTTCCTGCCAGGAGCCCAGAACCAGCAGTGGTCTTGGAGATCTAGTGCTGCCAGAAGAGACACATAACCTCTGTCTGCTGCCTTTGATCATAACTGAGGGGAAAACTGTTTTGTGTTATCTTGGAGTCTGAAAACTGCTAACATCCCAAAATATTGAAGACCCTCTGACTCAGTGGGATTTCCCTGTTTCTGTCTTCTCCCTGGCCTTTTTAGGTAGAACAGATTGCAGCAATTCCTGCTGGTGCGTGGGAGATTGTTCCAGAGTCTTACCTGTGACAATCCACACGAAGACTTACCTACAATAGTGAGCATTTCATCCCACCCACAGTATTGTCTTAAGAGTCCCTTGAGTAGGTATCTCTGATTTAGCAGCAGGATGGAGCTGAAATCATGTCCTGACATGCCAGCATTTTGGATTATTTAATAACTTAATTTTTGCTGGAGGATTGATAGCTTCGTCTGTCATTTATTTGTTTGATATTTTATGATCTGGTGATTTCTCCTCACATATTTTAGTCAGGCATATTATGTATCACTGTTGCTTTATGTTTTCTATTACTGGGAATTAATTTTTCACACAGTATCTTCATTTAATTATATAATACAATCACATGTGCATCTGCATGAATAGGAAGAATCTGTTCTAATTTAGCCATTATATATTATGCTATCTTGGGTCTTCCAGTAAAAATTCCCAAGTTTTTGTTTTAGCATAACAATAGTCATATTCATTGCTTCTTACATTTTAACAAAAGCACTCAGATGTCAGTTCATAGATTGACATAATCAGCTCTGTCTCTTAATTAGAAAAGAGAATAAAGCTGTTTAGGGGTGTCAATAAAATGACAGATGCATCATTAACAGAAGGCTACATTGGATCAGATTGGTGCAAATAGTTGGAATTGAAATGTTAAAAATTTTACTGGTAGCCTTTTGTTTCTAATTTCCATTTTCTTGGGATTTTTTTCATAACTGAAAAATAGCTAAGGTACATAGTTCAGCACATATATGGAACAGTTATTGGTGATGAAGAACTCAAATTTATAACCAGAGTGAAGCTATAGCTAGGCAAACTTGCTAGTCAGGATTTCTGCCTGCCCTTAAAACAAAATTCAGCATGGCCAATGCACCCTTTGGCCATGCTTCTGATGCACTCCTCATCACCCCTGTGATGTCACCAGTTCTACATGAGCATGTAGATTATGAAATTCCAGACTCACCCTGTGTCTGAGTTCTTGGTGCAGCACAGGGTATGACATTTTCCCACAATTAGTGTGAATATTCAGTTTAGTATTGACTTCAGTGAGTGTGTATTTCTCCAGCAGTTTATAATGCTGTTGATACCCACATACCCTATGAAACAAAGGAAATTTTTACATTGAACTTGTAACACACAATGCCTTTCAGTCAGAACAAACAAAAATTGCAGAATCTGGCAAAATTGCAAGTATTTAAATTGCAACTGGGACAATGGGAATGCATGATTTGGGATTCAGGCATATGGAAGGAAATAAGATTGCATGCTGCATCTATAATCTGTCAGAGGTGGGTCATCCCAGCAGGGTCCGATGTCCAGGGCATCCACAAGACCCAGCATGTCATATCAGCTTTACTGAGAACCTGAGCTAGAGGATTTTCAGTCTCCCTACAGATCTAGCTGTCTTCTGGCAAGCAGTACTGAGGTCCTTCCTAGGAAGAAATCCACACTGTTTTGTCTATTCGGCTCCAGCCATATGGCACAATTTGGGGTGCAAATGGGCTGGCTGCTAGGTCACATAGCAAGACTCATGAGAGTGCACCCTTGAATGTACTCTAAAACACCCACACCTACAGCATTTTGTTTTAGATGAGTGACTGCACAGCCAGTCTTGAAGTCTTTTCAGCAAGGAGAATGATGAATGGGTGAGTCACCTGTCAGTAGTCCTGAGTTTGCATCCATTTCTGCATGGTAATATTAACATGGATGAGATGTTCTGAATCTTAGTCTCCTTCTCTGTCTGCATCCACTTTCTTTTCATTAGAACCTGTAAAGCTCATTACCTCTTCAACAGAAATGTTTTAAACTTTTAAGATTTCATGAAGTTTTGACCCCTCTGTGAATTTTGTGTCCTCTGTATAGACAGCTGCCTCATCGGCTGTTTGGGGTTCCGCATTTAATGATGTGGGGCTCCAAAACACTTGTAATGGTACCCAGTTGAAGTAGCTGGTTTAAAAATATTGAACACTTCATTATTAAAATGCCTTATTTTGAAATTAGAATAGTATAGGGGTGAACAGGTTGAGGAGCGTCAGAGAGTGTGAGAGACAGACAGAAAGACTACTAGAATCTCATCCTGTCTTCCCTGAGATAGGCCCAACAGACAACAACCCATGTGATATGGAGGATTCCTTATCTTCTCGGAACACAGTGACCAAAATAAACAGTGACTTACAGGATAGGGAACAATGGGGATAAGTTCCTGTCCAGTGCAGCAGGAACTTCACCTGTGTGACTGCCCTGCCTCCCCAGGTGCCTGGCATGACAGGGGTGAGGTTTTGTGAGTGTGACTGGACAATAGTGAGGGCAATGGTTCATTGAGCATGGAGGTGTTGCCCAGGTTCAGTCAGCCTACACCCTCTGTCAAAACCACTTCCACAGAGAAAGAAGACAGGTCACTGCCGTAGGAAATGCTCCTCTAATGGGAACAGAAGGCCCAATATGCAGACTGGACACACTATTTGGGAAGTTTGCTGTCTCCTGGGGCCCCACTTAAAGTTGTGAATAGAAACCTTGCCACCCTGTTATGGCCTTCAGAT
The DNA here is from genome assembly GCF_008360975.1 of Lichenostomus cassidix. Classification (NCBI taxonomy): domain Eukaryota; kingdom Metazoa; phylum Chordata; class Aves; order Passeriformes; family Meliphagidae; genus Lichenostomus; species Lichenostomus cassidix. The sequence continues at coordinate 116,596,769 of NC_139482.1, read as the reverse complement.
TATCATCCATTATTGATTTTTCAGGTGGCAGCCTGAAAGTCTCAACAAAAAGTCTGAGAGCAGTCAAGAGAGACCTCGGGGCTTGGTATGATGCTTGGGTAAGGGATCAGGTGCACAAGTAATGTTCTTCTCTATTTGCAGGGAATGATGGGTGAAAAACGGGAAGAGCCAGCAGATCAATATGTGGTTCCAACCCTGGTGTTACCCTTTTTTTTCATCATTTTTTCACTCATGGCTGAGTTTTGAGCTCTTGTATTTAGTTTACAATAAAGACATGGAGGTGCTGGAACATGTCCAGAGAATGGCAAAGAAGCTGATGAATGCTCTGTGGCTAGCACAGGTCTTTCCCATGAGAACTTTCTCCTGTGTTTTATAAACAAAGATAAAGTTTGGATGTTATTAAAACAGTGTCTCGAGATTTGGACAGTTCAGGCCTGGCCAATCAGGCCTAGGGGGAGGTTTCTGACTGACCAATCTGGGTGACCTCTGAAAAGTCTATATAGGTTGGAATCAAAATAATAAAGCTCTCTTTTCTTGCCACACTGAGAACCCGGGTCTTTTCTCTGCTAGTGGCTCAACAGCAACAATGCTCTGGAGTGCAAGTCCTGTGAGGAGTGGCTGAAGGATTAAGGTAGTTTAACCTGGAGAAAAGGAGGCTCAGGAGTGACCTTATAGCTCTCTACAGCTCCCTGAAAGGAGGTAGTAGCCAGGTGGGGGTCAGTCCATTCTCCCAAGTAACAATAGGTAGGATGAGAGGAAATGGCCTCCACAGGAGGTATGGATTGGATGGGAGGAAATTTTCTTCATCAAAAGGGCAGTCAAGCATTGGAACAGGCTTCCCAGGAAAGGGGTTGAGTCACTGTCCCTGAAAATACTTGCGTAGCAGTGACACTTGGGGACATGGTTTAGTAGTAGGCTTGTCAGTGCTAGGGCAGTGTTTGGACTTGATGTTCTTAAAAGTCTTTCCAACCTAAATGACTCCATTATTCTATGAAATTACTCAGTTGGATGGTATCTAGTTTTGAAAAAAAGAAAATAAAAGGAAAAAGAAAAGAAAAGAAAAGGAAAAAGAAAAGAAAAGAAAAGAAAAGAAAAGAAAAGAAAAGAAAAGAAAAGAAAAGAAAAGAAAAGAAAAGAAAAGAAAAGAAAATATATTTTCATAAATAGTCAAGTCTTGGATTTTTCAGAACGATAATCCTTTATAACCTAAGTATTGTTTTGTGCAGGAAACAACTTAGGAAAAAAATGAAACAAGTATTCATTTGCAATTCAAATGTCTCTGATTACAGTCCCCAAGTTGACATTTGCTCACTTCTTTAATTAAAAAAATTGAGAATTTTTCTACTCCATCTTTCATAGCAAAGGGATTTAAAACATGTTCATACCTACAGTGTCCCAGTTACTGTTCCATCGTATGATCTTCAATTAATAATATTTTACTTTCTGTGACTGCAGAATGAAAATTTATTCTTGATTTACCTAAAACTGGAATTAGTTGGTTTGCCTAAAATCAACAAGGATTACATTTGCGAGAACTCACACAAATACAAGGCCAGAAGATTCATTTAGATTTAACCCTTATGCCCTTGAACACAATAGAGTTTACATAAATATTTAAGAAGCACAGCCACAGACCAATTAAAGGAATATATTTTCCAAGCATCAAACCATTGTTTTCAGGCAATGCACTGAAGCTCTTAAATTAATACATATTAAATCTGTTATGGGCTTAGCAGAGTTTTAGGCTCAGGAGAGGGAAAAGCAGATGAGAGCACCCCAGGGGGAGGTCGGGCAGAGATTGCCTGTGAGACACACGACCCACAGCCCAGCTCATGGTGTCTGTGTGGCTGAGGGTGGCTGCAGGCTGCTCTGCAAATCCGTCCGAGGAGGACAGGGCACCACCATCCCTCTTGTTAAGGCCTTTCAGCATCCTAGGAAAAGCTGTGGGCATGCTGAGAAGGCTGTGACTGGCTTCATTTTGATATTTGCTAAATAAAATTGAGGAGCAGCTGTTTTGTGGGAAATATATTTAAGGCCTTTTTTTTTTTAATTTAAAAATAAAAATGTTTTAAGATACTTCAGAATTTCCCTCGTAATTAGAGATCTAGTTTCAGGCTAGTCCCACCCAAGTTTTTTTGGTTTTTTTTTTTTTTTAATGAAAAGGACTGCATTTTTCATATCCACTCACTTCAGACCTGAGGGTCCCTAAGGTTGCTCTTCATAGTGTGTAGTATGAATTTTAGAAAGGTGTTGCTCCCTAATTGTGGCAGGTTGCTAAGTCAGGAATAGGACTTAACCACAATGAACTGTGAGAAAAGTCTGAGTTGAAAAAGACCCATATGCTCTTGAATGCAGGGGCAGAGCCAAAGCAGAGCTCAGGGTGAGAGAAGGAGGGAAAAATACAAGTGAAATGGAAAACAGGGATGAGAAGTTTTGGAAGAAGATTAAAGAATGCAGAAGTACCTCTAGGAAGGGGGTAAAAAAGGACAGACTTGTTGCAGCTAGTGAAAAGCCAAAGATATAGCGCAGATTACAGCATGCTTTCTGCTGAAATAGATCACCTGCAGTTTCTGCTGAGAGAAGTAAAATCAGTTTAGATGGATAAACTGAGATGTTTATCTAGGCCGATGGCAGAAGGAGATGAAGTAGGGAGAATATATGTTTGTGGGGAATCCCATTACAAGACTATTTCTCTTAACATGTGCAATAGACTTGTAGCACTGTAAGGAAAAGAGAGCAAAGTATCTGGAAAGCAAATATGACTGAATAATCTTTGAAAGAGAAGAAGACCTACTAATCCTGTGTTCATCTTGCAGACTTTAAAGCTTTTGAAATGTTCACCTAAGTACAGTATTCAAATGGTGTTTTCCTGTGATATATGCCTTACTGACAGGATTAGTTACCTTCTCTCATTATATCAACTTCAAGTTTTATTTGCAAATAAGTGAACTAAATAAGGTACCTAGGGTATTTTTGTGTTTATCCAACTGTTGAGACTGTACTTTGGAATTTTTCAATACATTTTTGAGCAAAATATGTCCTGACTGTTAATTCTGTAATATGATTTGTGAAATGTCTGACATCTGAAGCTCATGGGGGAGAGGAGGGAAATTGCTCGCAGATCGCCATGTGCTTCTCTGCTTCTACTTGGGGAATGCATGGCCATAACTGTGGGAGTCATGAAATGTTAATTAAAATCTTCTTAGCTGTGCTGCAACTTTTTTTTAAAAAAGATAAAATGCGTAATCTTTTCTTCTTCTAAAGCTATGCACATGGAGATTTTTAGACAGAGTAAGTGGCCCCGTTTTTCTAGTTAATTACCTCAATAAATCAGGAGTGGGTTGCTTGTATTTGAAAATTCTGTGCATGGTAGACAGAGTGAGGGAGGGAGCAGTTTTCTGCAGTGTTCTGTTGCTGGTCTATTATGGTATATAATGCACTCACGTCAAAAGGGTGGTACCAATAGTCACAATGCCACCGTGGCTATAACATCAGAAGCTTACTGCTAGAAGCCAAAATATTGCAATAAAACTTTTTGCGTTACGACATATAAAGTGTTTGTGTTACTGCCACAAAAAAACTCACCAAAAAAAACAACACAAAAAAGAATTGCAGCACTACTCAGATTTTCCTATTATATGATCTTTGATTGCATAAATGCATATGTGTGTGCATATAGAAATAAGTATGCTTATATACACATAAGCTGGGCTGATAAATACATGTATACACACACACACGTGCATTCTGAATGAACTGTTTTTGCTTCTTGAAACTGGCTAACACTCCCTGAAAGGGGAAATGGACAGAGGGAGTGTTTTTATCGGTGCTAGTTGATCCCACAACTGAAGATCAGTTTTTTGGTGAACAAGGTAGACCTGCACTGTAGAAAGGCTGTTCCTGTCTGCCTATGACAGGAGACAACAGATGGGTGTGGGAAGACAGGCGAGCACAGTGGGGAACCTGGACAAGACTCACCAACAGCCTTACTCATTGTCCATGTCAGTGTACTATGTGTGTGGCTCACTGTGGTGGCAGTGGTGGTCAGGATTCAAGGAGGGGTTTGGCTGAGGATGAACTGGAAGTGGAAGCAGGTGGACAATACCTGGACTAAGAACATATTGCAAGAGATGAGAGCAGAGGCTCCCCAGATCTGAACAGGAGCTTGGTTTGAGAAGCAAGTTAACAGTGGATAGGCAAAGGGGCTGAATGGTGGTGGCAGGTCCGTGAAGGCATCCCAAGAGGGATGGGATGGGCAGCCAGGGTGGGAGCATGCAGAGGAATTAGGCAGAAGAAAAACATTTTCATGTGAGTGGTTCAGGAAAACTGATATCAAAAAACAAATGTGAGAAGAGGCAAGACAGAATTAGGAGAGATCTATGTGAGTCATTATCTTAGCTACCTAAATAAGCAATTCTAATCTAACTGTATCATTAATAAAGCCTAGTACTTCAAAAAAGCTCGTTTTGTCTCTAGTGATTATAGAGAACTTAAAAGATGTCTGGTTAACCAAGATTCCATACTTCTGGATGGCTCAGTAACATTAAATGAAGGGTCTATTTTCATTACCCTTTTTGTTCTAATGATCATCTTACGTTATTTAGCATTTGAGCAGTTTTATAGGAAAAAATACTTGATTTTTACAATAATCATTTTTTTCCTTCTGAAATTATATACTGTATGCTCAAAAAAACCACTTCTGCTGCATACAGAAGCAGGAATATCTTTCCATCTAGCATTTTCCTCTCTTTCCTTGTTACCAGGGTTTTTAAAATGTGATAATGTCCCACCACTGTTTCTGAGATTTCCTGAATTTATTTGTTTGCTCTTTATTACGTAAGGAATGATTTCTGCCTGTTTGAATACATTTCTGTGGGGAGTGCTGACATTCTTATCCACACTTCACTTGTCACTTCCAGGCCAGACGGTTAATATGATTTCCTACTATGAGCTCCTTACTGCGTACAGTTTTAACATGTGTTGCAGCAAAGCAGTATATTAAAGTGCAGAAATGACTTATGAAAGAGACTGGTACTAGAAAAAAGTCATTGGGTTCTCTTTGGTGAAGTCAGTTGATGTGCAGCATAAATGCATTTCTAATTGGAGTAAAAGGAAATACAGGTGGGCTTCATATTCTGATCCCATCCTTCTCTCGTGAATACGAGAGGAAAAAGTGTTTATGTTTGTGGGTAATACCTAAAGAGGAATGTCTGCAAGCCCGCAAAGGAGGGATTAGCATTCCAAATGGCGAACGGGAAAACACAGAGGACTAATCAACAGCATCTGGACAGGAGCACAATCTTTTCTCTGGGGAAAAGGCTGAGGGCTGTAATGGTTCCCAAGCTGGATTTTTATCAACACGGTGGTGATTTTGCGCAGAAAGCTCAGGTTGTGCTGGGAGGCAAAGCCAGGTGTGTCACCCTTGAGATGGAATAGATAATTGTACTGCTGTGCTCACTGCAGGACACTGCCATAGAGAAAGGTGTGGGCTAAGGTTAGGAAATCAAGAAAGATGTGACACAAGTATGTAGTGGGCTTGAGGTACAACAAGAAGATAAAGATTAGATGTGAGGAGAAACAGATTTCTTGGGGAAACTGTAGAGACTCTGTTACTGAATATCTTCAAGAAGGGCATAGAAAAATATAAGGAAGATACCAGTGCACAGCACCCTACCTGGGGTAAAAGGTATGAAATAAGTAACCTCTCATCATCTCTTCCTAGCCTATTTTTCTTTGATTAAGTCTAAATTAAGAAAGGAAAAGTCCTGAGCTGGATGAATAACCTGAAATATAAAATGTAATGGAATAACCTTGGGCTCGGTCAGGGAAACTGTTGAGTAGTCATGGCTGCACTCACTGCCCTCACCCAGAGCAGAAGCAAACTGGGATTGCAAAATGCAGACTATGAGCACTAAATTTGTATTAATATTTAATTCTGATGAATTATTTTTGCATGGGCCGATAGTCTTATCTTCACTACAACTCCTATCCTGGCTGTTATGAAACTTTATATTACATTTAGTAATGTAAAATTGCTCCACGTTTTCAGCCTCTGATAAAACCTGAGCCACAAGTTCTTTTTTTAGAGGGTTTCCATTTTGAAACTGTTATGATTACTTTCCCACAATGGCTTTTACTTGCCTTTTTGGCTTTTTAGGCTATGTCCTAACTGGTAGCTACAAGTAGAGGTAGAATTTATAGATGTGTCCTTCAACACAGTTTGAAGTGTGAAGAACTGCTATGTACAATATCACTGTAGAATTCTTGAGATAATTTAGCCTAAACTGCAAAGGAATAAGATTTCTTAGAGAGTGGTATTTCAGAGTTACTGAACGAGTTATTGAGTTTTGGTATTTTTTGGATACTGGGGGATTACCTAAATGAAATTACTAGAAGAGAGAGAAAAGAAGTTGCTCCTGTTATGGATTACAGCACAAGTTGGAGATCTTAGCCGCAAAAAGTTTGTATGGTTTTAAAGGAGAAAAAGTTGTATTTTAATAAAATCTCACAAGTTTTTCACAGGAAAAACTTTCAACAAAAGGATTGCAGTTTTCTGTGAAAAAAAATCACTATAAAAAATTCACTGGTTGCTTGATTTGCTTTTGTCAGCATTTCTCCCAGTTTGTCTCACATTACCACCAGAGTCTATTTTGCTGTGCTGCTCTTTTTGGGAGTGTAGATAAACTCTTCCCTCCTTGATGTTCTCAAAATCGTATTTGCTACATTTTCCTGAGTTTTTCTCCTTTTCTTTTATAAGTGATCTTTATCCTAATGAAGAAGAGATGGTTATCAGTACTGCAGAATGAAACCACTTTACCTAGGCATAAGTATAGGCAGTGGCAGGGTGAGGTTTTTTCCATCCAGGACTCTCACTTCTTCATTGAGTCAATAGCTGTCTCTGTTCAGATGATGCATCCATTTACTCCCCACAAGCTTGAAAACAGTGGTCAAATAGGAGCAATGTCTTTAACTCCACAGGAAGTATGTAAGCTAAGAATTCAAGGGTAAAAGACTGTATATTGCTAAAACTCTCACCCGACTTGTTCTCCAGGGAATACTTTTTCATAGTGCATGTATTCAGCCTGGAAAATTTAGAGTTCCATGTAATCACTGAGTCAGAAAATTTAGGTGAGGATATAAGACGCACATAATTTTATAAATGTCAAAAGTTGCATTATGGCCAAATATTGGGAAGAAAATTTTATTTTCTGTACTCATAGAGGTAGAACACCTATAAGCAGGTCTGGGGGAAAACTGTAACTCCTAAATTAAAAAAAAAAAAGTAGAAAGGTAGATTTACTGGCTTTCTCCTGTCCTAAGTTTCCCATGTTCTCTCTCTCATAATACAAGAAGACATTCCAGACACCACATTTCTGGGGATTACCTTTCTTGGGGTTGAAGCCTTTGGCCTCATTCTTTTCCTCACAGTTAGAGTGTTCATAAGTCCCTGGAAAGACACTGTCTGTCATGTCTTGTTGCTTAAATATTGTGATCGAGCCTGTGAATAATCTCTAACTGCTTTGACATGTTCATAATAGCTTTTGTTCTACTCTCTACCAATCCATTTCCATTCCTTAAAGTCCCCTGACATGGTGTGTTCCAGCTTGGACATGGTGTGTGATGGTTTGTCCAGAGGTACTATGGACAAACCAAAGCACTACCTTTAGATTTTTTGGATGGTAGCAATTGTTTTGGAAAGTGAAAATAATCCCCGTGTGGCAAATGATATTGTTCGACCTTTTTCTCCTGGGCCTGTGTGTTTTTTTCCACCTTTGGTGAAAGTTGTTGTGAAAAGCGGTCAGCTGAAGCGGCGTCACCCTGCAGAGTGGCGTGTTCGTGTCGGGCTCCTTCAGCTGTGCTGTGTGCAGTGAAGGCTGCCTTAACACCAGATGCCAATCATACACCACCAGTGGATTTGCAAGATTATAGGACAGGAAAAAAGATGAAGGTTAAGCATGGGGCACAATAGAGATTACTTATGGTAATGAATTGTATAATTTTTCTAGACAGATCTGGATTAATGTTTATCCCAGGCAAGAGATTACTGTATGTCTGATTCTAGTTGTAAACAGACATTATTAAACAGAAGGTTTATGTTCATGAAATGCGACTATGGGTGTTAAAGCACTTATGATTTATTATGTGCAAAAAGAAAAATTAACCTGTTCATCTGCTATAGTACAAGATGCGCTGTGGGTTTTTGCATAATTTGAAAGGCATCTGCTCCTTTGGAATACAAATAACCAGTGAAATGAGAAAGATTCTCTTCTCATTTACACGGATCCAATGCCTCACAGTGCAGTGATGTTGAAATGGTGTAACCAAGAAAAGAATAGTCTTGTGTACTTTTATAAAGCAATAATATTTCTATGAGAGATCATGTTAGCAAAGTCTGTTTGCTTGTGAATCTTTAGGGTATTTTCTTTATAATTAAAAAAAAAAAGTAATGTTCAGAGACTTTTACAAATGACCTTATTGGGGTTTCCGAAATAATTCCCTTTCACTAAGTGAAAACATAATGCTTAGAGACATTGAATTTAATAATTTTTAATTGAATATTTTTCAAAATATTTATGCTGAAGCCCATATTTTTCCTGCTGTATTGCATCATTGCTGCTTAGCATAAGTGAGCATCCACATTATCCACATACAGCATCCACATTTTTTAGTACTGCCTTACCTCAGTAGCTAAACAATCACACCTGAGTCAGTGCTTTCTGTGTTTTAGGTGAGCTGAAAAATCTTCTCATGAGAAAACTCTAAACAAACTCCAAAACTTTGCTTTTCTGGTGAAGTAGATGTTGCAACTTTATTACTTGCTAACAAGGAAGTATATTTTCTCTGTGAACGCAAAGAAAAATTACAGCTATCAAAATCTGTTCCTTCTATTTATGGGCTGTATTTGTAGCCAGCTGATTTTTGCATAATGCCATTTGAAATTATCCATTTAACAATGATGGATGATATAACTGTGTTGCTCTCCCTCCACTTTGTAACTGATCCGTCTACTTATAGATTGCATTGGACATGTTGCTGATGCTTTATTTGTAAAATTCACTCACATATGTGAGAAATTTGTTCGTTAAGTTTTGCTGACTTCACAGAGGCTTCTCAGACAAGCAAAGATATTCCTCTATATAAGCAAAACCAGCCCAATATGTGGAGTAAAAAGACCTGGGAATATTGTGAGGTTTGTAAAGTGAATTAGAATTTAAGCCCTTAGAGTAGACCTGAATAAAAAAGTAATCGATAAGACATTCTGAATGCTTCAATTTAAAAAGTTGCAGTCTTAAATTTCCATCAAGACACTTCATAGTGCTCTTTTATATTTCTTAGCTATATTTTGCATTTGGCACAGCAATATATATTTCGTCATGAGAAGAATATGACTTTAACTCTTGTAATATTTTGCCCAATTATCAAATTTTACAACTTCTGTGAAGTTTGAGTCCAGAGTTAAAGTTCATGAGCAAATTATTTAAGCAGTAAAAGTTTCTGTGGGCTTTGTTAATGGCTCTGTTTAGCATCCGAAGGTGATGAAGACTTCTGGAGATATCCAGGGTGTGGGTAAGAGTCCTTCAGGAAATGGGGTTGATTAGCTGCACTGCTCTGCTGGAAAGTTTGTGCAGAGAAGCACGGGACTTGGGAAGGCACTAAAATACAAGTGCCGCTCTTTGCTGTGTGTTAGCAGACATCGATAAGTCGTGGAGATGACCTCCATCTTCCAAAGAGACAGAAAGCTGGAAATGAAGACACATTTCTGTTATCAGTCTGCTGTGGGTCGTAAGTTGAACTGGTGTTATATTTTCCTCTGAAAGCCGCGTAGCCCTGACACAGTGTTTAACAGTGTTAAGCTTATTGCTGCTGAGCTAAACATGTCTGAAGTGAACGATGACCCTCATGTCTTTGCAATAGCAAAATGTCTCCCTGATGTGATCCCAAAGACTTGGAGCATTAAGTTAATTTTCCCCTGGATTTCTGAGCTGCCTTCTTTTTACCCGGCAGAGAGCTTGTGAAGAATACAGCTTCTGACCGAATGACAGAGCATGGAGGGTGAAATTAGATGCATTCAATTAGAAGATGACAAAAAGCCTGTCTAAATATTTGTCAGGATGCGACTTACAGGACGTAGTATCCAGCTGGGGAAGTGAAAGGTGGACACTCTCAGGACTTAATAGTCAAGGGGGGAAAAAATGGGTGCATCATCCAGATTCTTTGTGGAGTTGGAAGGGAAAATTGAGGGTACCAAGTTGGCTGCTATGCTTCCAGGGCTGGTGATCCCTCTCCTGTAATCTCAAATTAGTTCTTTGCCTTTTATTCACTTAATGCAGAATTAAACATTGCAAAGTTTTTTCACCACTTGCGTAAATATGTTGTTATTTGACCACTAGAGGATGATTGATACAGTGGTTTCTGGGAGGTGTTGAAGAAAGAGGGGCTCCACCTTCTCTTTAATATAAAAAACACACCACAAAACCCCAAAGCCACAAAACTTAAGGAAATGAAAAAAAACCAGCCAACTGTTGGCTGTGAGATTTTCAGACAAGAAGATTTACTGGTTTTCCAGAGCACAAAAGGATGTTCTTGGAAACTAAAATTTGAAATGAGTAGTCGGTTAAACAGAAAGAGATCAAAATATGCAGCTTGGTTTAGCCACATCTGTTTATCTGTAAATTAAATTTCTAGCAACTTTTTTTAAGTAAGTGAGCAAATCTCTGGCTTATATTTTCCTGCTCAAAAAGTTTTAATTATGAAAGTAAAATAAAAAGTAAACACAGCATATCATGGTTTTCTCTTAATTTTTTTTTCATTTCTCTTACAGCAGTTCAAGGGAGAATGTGACTATGATAGGGTTAATCCAGCTACATAAAAATCCATGCTGTGTATGATAGTAGTAAAGCTTGTGATCCCTTGATCTTTGATTAGATCCAAGCTAGTAAATATCTTGAGTTTAATCAGAATGAGTTGTTCTGCATGTAGTATAAGTCACCTTCACAGATGGGATGTAGCAGCAGAGTTGTTCGTGAATATTTGTTTTAATCCCTTCCAGAACAAGCATGCTTTATGTTTCTTTGTTGTAAATCAGATTCAAGCAACTAAAGAACAGCATGAAGGAAAGATATTAACTTGCAGTCAGGAGTAGGACAGTGTGGGAACATTTGTCTCCTTTAAAAGAAAAATGTAACTTAGTAGATTCTTAAAAGGTATTTTATACAATTCCGTAAAGATAACTAATGCACTGTGGCTGCTTTTTCAGACTGGGATGCAAACATCAGTATCTGGAATTTTTTCTTAAACTGTTCACATGCATTTCTATCTTAGGCTATAAATATGAAGAGACTAAGATTTATTACAGTTAATGTTCAGCCTGTGTTATTATCCTATATTTTAAAGATATTTAGTTAGAATGGCTGTTCTCTTTGCTGGTAAGATGAAATTGCTAAAATGTTATCTCTAAGGATACTTGTTTTGTGTGGTGTGTCGGCGTCCTATTTACCTAAATCTGTCATAATTGCCTTCCAATACATCTTCCTCTGACATGCCAAATATTGAAAATGAGACGTCTCTTTGCTGGGAGATTTTCTACTGAATGTCATTTTTCTGTGTTCATAACTTGATGATAATAACTGGATGACCTGTAGTTAAATGCATCTCAATTTCTCTCACTTATTTTTCCTAATCACCACACGGAGCCTTCGGTGCTCAGAGGTGTGATTAGATTTAACCTGCCATCATATCTGAAGAACTTTCTGTACAACATATTATACATTGTAGGAATTACATATGTAAATGGTGGGTCTAAGTGTAATATATAAATATATATAAAGATAACTTGCTCTCATGCCAAAGTTAACTCCTGTTAATTTTTTTTTCTGTTTTTAACAGAAAGACTGGAGAGCCCCCACTAATAAATGGCTGGATTCCTTACCTTGGGAAAGCTTTGATTTTCAGAAAAGATGCTTACAAATTCTTACTGGATCAGCAAAAGAAATTTGGAGATATTTTCACTGTACATATTGCTGGTGAGAAATATTTTAGTATATATCTTGATTTTTTTCCATCAATGAAGTTAAATACTAATCCAAATGTTTAACTTAGAATCTTCCATAACCCAAAACATTTTTCTCTAGCATAGACCCATAAAAATCCCTCAAATTTACATGTATTGTAAGTATAATAATTATCCATAAAATATCATTATCAACGTGTGGATTTATTTACATCTATAAGTATATCTGTATTTTGACAGATTTTGTAGGTATGTACTGTATGAGCATAGATTTTGCCAGCACATTTAATTGTGTATTGTTGGGTTTTTTTGTAAAGAAGGGAGAACTAACATCATCTTGACACTGCACAGAAAAATATCAGATTAAATTTAGAAAACACTTAAGAAAAAAAGTGCAGAATTTGTTCTCACACATTTTACAACTGGTTGACAGGAACACAAGGGAATGAATGACACATTGACTCAGTGATACAATCGGGACTGGAACACAGAAACTTCCCGTTGCCAGCCTCTTATTCTGATCGTGCTTACTGTAAATAACAATATAATAAAGTATGATATAACCTTGCTGCTTTCTGTATTATAACTGTATTACTAAGCTAGATTGAGTACAAACATTTGAGTGATTTCACATAGACACTTAGCTGTGGAAGAAAAACATAGAACAAAACTGGAATGCTGAATGAAAGTTAAATATATAAATTTACATCTATATGTCTATCTATCTATCCATCTATCTAGCTATCTATCTCTTTCTCTAGAGAGATCTACTTTTTACTGAAGTCAATGTAAAATCCAGTATTTTCTTGTGTTCAGAAAAAGGCAAGCTCTTATTAGTATAGGTGGATGTAATAATCTTCTGCACCTTTACATGCTGATATCCTTGTTCAAATGACCAATTTTATCTCACTTTTAGTTATTCCTGTATTTTTAGGGAGTTTCAAACAAAATGTTAAATGTAGAATGTAAAGTTTGCTTTGTAGTTAAAGAACAGTAGCATTAGCTTTATATTTCCATATAAGCAATATTTTGCAATTAAAATAATTTTTGTCTTCAAATGTCAATTAATTTAATTGCAAGACATGTGTTTAATTAATAAATTTTTTCTTTCTCTAACAAAAGCTGTCCTTTGTTCCTTAGGAAGAAAATATTTACTGTATTAAATATGTGAATTTTTAAATTCATTCAGGATTTTTTTTTTTTGGAAACTGAAATGATCAGATTTTTCGCAATTTGAAAGTGAGTTTGGCACAATACAACACCAACTTTTGTTGAAATACAGTCTTTTTTGTTGTTAATGGGAATTCACACTATCATAGTTTTGGCTTCTTACAAATACAGATTAATATCTATAATTCAGATATTATCTCAGTAAATTAAAAAAAACTGGATACAGTCATACTTCAGACTCTTAAATGTGTTTAATCAAATATTTATTTCATTTGCCTCTTTATTATTTTATGCAAGACTGTGTTTAGAAATTTTTGTGTTTAAGCAATCTAGGAGTGTAATTTAGTTTCAGAAATTTCTATTTGCATGATAAACCAAATTCCATCTCAGATAATGTCCCTATGCTCAAGTGTTCTGAGCCAAGCCTCCCTTGGTAAAGACTGAGGTAAGTGGAATTAGTTCTGGATATCATTTCAATCTTGTGCAAGGAAATGTCTGATTTTGTGAATTTGTCACAACAGAGACTCCACTTTAAGTTCACTTTTTCAGTATAGAATTGCTGACCATCAAGACTTCACTAAAGAGAAATAGTTTGTCATCCGCAAGTCAGGGAAGAAACCAAAGCTAGTTAGTGCCTCCTATGATGTCCTGATCTGAAGGCATACAGGATTTCTGTATGTCTTACTGATTTGACAAAGATGATGTTTCTGTGCTCGGCAAACATAGCGTAGCCAGCTGTATGTGGACTATCATTACTTTACCCCCCTGGTGGATGTCTAAAGGTCCTGTCAAGAAATTCTATCAATATATATTGTTCTAATTATTGGTTCTCAAACTAGTTCATTTGGAAAATGCGGAACGATGCTTGGAGTTTCTGGCGTTGCCCCGTACTGGTAATGCGATTTTGCTGATTGTACTTTCCCATGTGATGAGCAAATGATTGTCATCCCTAAAAGTCGCAAGGGACATGGATGTCATCTTAATAAAGAAATTAAAAAGCACATCTTTCTATGAGAAACAATGTAAATTCCTGACCTGTCGCAGAAAATAGTTCTCTAATTGGTTTTGTGTGGTGGTGCAGCAGAATCGTTTTCCCCAAACGTCATGCCAGCGCAGCACCACTGTACATCATTGTCAGCAGTTCAGCAGAATCTCCCTAATAAGAGGACGATTACGTAAATGCAATAGTCTTGGGGAAAAAAATAAAAAAGAACAGAAAAGAAAAGAATAAGGAGGGGAAAGGGAGAGAGAGAGTCTGTGGCATTGAGATGATCATACTTCCCAAGCCTCTCTGCTTGTTAAGGGTCAGCAGCATAGGCAGACGGCTAGGTAAGAACTTACAGAGCTTGAAATGGTTTTGTCATTGTTTCTCGGTGTTAAACTTTGTGTCCTTTTCTTCTCAAGTTAATAGGAGTGATAATGAACCCTGCAACATTCTCTCTGAGACTTACCTTTTAATAAAAAAATCTTAGTGATTTTTACTAAGCACATTTGCCTTTTTGAATACTGCTGCTAAGTCATTCTTTTCTCTAAAGCATGATACACCTACAGTAACATATCACATTTTTCTCTCTTAGGCAAAAGGTAATTTACGTTAACTCCTTACCAAGCTGAAGCCTGCTGCAAGCATTACTGAAATAACATCCATCATTAGATGCCATCTGAAATGCTTGTCTTTCATCATTAGCATTAAAAAGCTCCAGAATGCATTATTAGAGTAATTTCTTAACTATCATACAAATACTGGCTTCTGTGCTCAGATTTACCAAAGTTGACAATTTTCATATTTTCCACATCAATCTTCTATTTCTAGGAGACTGTAGCAACTAAATGGAGATAACCAGGCTATTTGCAGCATGGGTGTAATGCAGACTGAAGGATTGGATAGCGAAGTATGAATTCTCTGTAACCATTAAAAAAAAAAAAAAAGTCTGCTTGTTTTTCTGGAAACAAGCATACATCTCTTGTTTTGACTTGTTTCTACTGTATTAAATAAAATAGCTGAGTGACTTAAACTATTGGGAATTGGAGTGTGACATTTCTGTATGTACATGTCTACTTAGTTTTTGGTGCTGAAGGGTTTTTTTGCAAACTAACAGGGAAATGCTTAGTCTCTAGTGGTTTCTGTATAAATATGTTCAATATTTAAGGCTACTTGATTCGTGAAGAATGTGGTATGCCTCCATTTTTTTCTGATTTGGCATTACCTTTTCCAGTATTCTGATGGAAATTCGTGAGTATCAAGATTTTGGATTGATTTCAGAAAAGGTTACTTTTCAGAGATAGTCTTGACATCAGCTGCAGTGGAAAGACATAGAAGTAGAGGGGGAAGCTGCATTTTAAAACACCAAATAATAACTGAAAACTTTAGAAAATATTTTATTGGTCTCTGACACCACCAGTGACAATCAGTGGGATGAAACCTCTTTGGGGACAACAACAGGATTTAAAAAGCAAAACTAAGGACCATATTGGCACTTAAAAAATTTAAAATCATAACTTGAGGTGAGAAAGTTTGTTCCACTTCGGATGTTTGCTGTTCAGGGTAGAGGAGATGTTGGGGCACAGTTTTGTAATTAGCAATCTGCTCCTATATAGAGGAGACTGGGGTAGGCAGTGTAGCCATGTAGTTCATTTGTGTGCAAGGATTACTGTAATTGTTAAAGGTTCCCATATCCACTCTCACTACTTTCTAACTGCCATTAATTAGCCCTAGATTTTAGTACTTTTCTAATTAAGAGATCTAAAACCAGATTCTTGATGGTATACGTAAACAAGCTGCCTTTGTTTATTGAAGTTCCACTTTTCTGATTATCTAGACCTTCACTAAATGCAGCAACAAGAAATATTTTGGTTTATGTGTATATGTTGTTGACTTGCAGTGATGTGGTCTGGAGCCTGAATTGATTCTACAAAATGAATTATATTTTGGTACATACTTACTTTTTGCTACCCGGAACCTGATGAGAATAATAAAGACAAGATCTGTAATATTCTGTTTCTCAGGGACTTTTTTTTTTTTTCAAAGTATGTGCTAGTGTTGAGTGAGTTTTGATTTAAAATTATTACTAAAATAGTTTGTTAGTCTGAAAACTCATTTGCTGAAAATCATTTTCTTACTTAAAAATTATAAGAATTGATGTGCGTTTGCTAAGTGTCTGATTAAAGATCACAAAGAAACTCATATTTTGCATCAGAAATAAGCAGATGGTGGACAGATGGTTTAAATTAATATTAATTAAAAATCTTAACTTAAATTGTTTACCCTGTAAATGCAAAGTTAAGAAGCCAGCTTTCATCTTTAGGGTTAATAACACTCCAAATCTATTTATTAAAAATTGCTTCAATGGGCATTCTTTCCAAGCTTTGATCACAAAGATGGTAGCCTCAATAAAGAGCACGAAAGTGGGGGAAAGCTGGAAAGAGAGAGTAATTCTAGGACTCTCAACAAAGATCCTGCAGAGGTCAAGACAAAAATTCCTGTCAGCCTCTGTAGTCTGAAAGGAAGAAATGGTCAAAAAAGGGGGCTGACAATTCAGGATCTCTCTTTCATGCCAGTCTCTCAATATACTTTTTAAAATTAAATTTACAGCTATGGTTGATTATATTACAGTAAAACAAAATACATGATAAAATATATGAGTATCTTAAAAACCTTCACACTCTGTTGACAAAAAGGAAAAAGGGGTCAAATTCTGTCTTGATGTATCTGTTATGTTTCCTTACTGGTTCATTGGGATTGCAGTTGGTGTAATTGGGAGGGAAATTATGGCAGCTGGTAATTGCAGAGGAAGTCCAGAGTATACCCAGATACCATAGAGCACTGTGTGTGTATATAAATCAGAATATGAAATACCTATGATAATTCAAATATCACTATATGGTAACCATGGATACTTGACATTTTTAGTGGTGGTGACTACTTTATCTCTGGACATCTGTCACAGAGCCAAATTTGGTCCTCAGTTAAGCATTTAGTGTTCCCATTAAAATCAAAGGAGATTTGTTCCTTTAGTGAGACTGAATTAGTCTATAAGTGCTGGAAGCTTTGCTCTTTCCCTGGGTTTGTAACTGGGATATTTCACAGAGGATGTGTACATTTTAATAGGTACCCTTTTTCCCTAATGCACCTCTTTATTCAAGGTAAGAATCAGGAACTCTAAACTTAGAATCATCTATAAAGAGCTAAGATTTAATTGAGCTTTGGGAGTGTTAGCATTTTAATTCATGGTAGTTCCTCAAAATGCTTTTCTTCAGCAGCTGACTTGAAGTTTAGGGAGAAATTTCTGGATTTCTCTGGCAGGGAAAATTTGAAAAATCATCTAACGGCGCAGTCCTGTACCTCTGTCCAAGGAGCTGAAGGTATCACTGTGTTACCCCAATAAGCCCCTGGAAGGGTAGGAAGTTGTTGGTGCACTCAGACATGATGGATGCTGGCACTAGGACAGTGTGTACCCAAAGTGGAACACGTGCTAAAAATGGTGCCTGCTCCCTTGTAAGCTATGATCTCATATTCTTAAGGTAGTCATGTTAGGGATACTGAGCACATTCTTAACAAAGAGTTAGCAAAGCTTCAGGGGAAAAGAGCCAGATGTGAGAGAAGCTTTCAATGCTGGGGTTTTGCAGCATGCAGTTAGAGCCATAACTGACAGATTATGAGTTCCTCTGTCATCTGCTTGGAAAAAAGCTGCATAGGTGGCATATTTTCCACTCCAGCCCCTGTCACTCACTTTCCTCTATACAGGTGAAATGTGTGTATTTTTCACTTTCTTCTGGTGAAAACATACAGTTTCCAAATGTTGCTACGACTCCACATTGTATTTTTTTGAATTAGACCAGAGTAGTAAATGATTTATTTCAGAGCACCACAATTGAAGAGATTACACACAACTGTTGGCACAAACATGGATCTATCTACATGGAAATGGCTTCATGCTGATTTTAGAAGAGCCTTTAAAGTGTACACAAGTCAAATCTGCCTCCTGACTAGAAGAATCTAAATAAAATTAATTTCATTTTCTTTTCTCTTTTTCTTTGAAGATTTATTTATGTATCTTGTTTATTTTGTTTTGGGTTTTTTTTCTGCGTGCTTTTTTCAAACTTTGGCTTCTTTTCAATTATTGCTTCTGGAAGTATCATCAGATTACAAAAGTACATGTGTCTTTTACTATTTTCTTTTTTTCTATCCAGGTAGATACATTACCTTTATCATGGACCCATTTCAATACGTCTATGTCATCCGAAATAGCAAGCAACTTGAATTTCATGAATTTGCTAATAAGATGGCTTCCAAAACTTTTGACTACCCGGCCTTGTCAAAAGGAAAATTCCCTGAACTCAAGGAAAACCTGCACAGAATCTACCAGTATCTACAAGGCAAGCCTTTGGATATCATTTCTGACCACATGATGAAAAATCTCCAGGATATATTTGAATGGAAATGCTCACAAGCAACAGATTGGGAAACAGAAAAAATGTACAAATTCTGCTGCTCTGTAATGTTTGAAGCCAGTTTTGTAACACTATATGGAAGAGTTCCTGCTGCAGATGGCCACAAAGTTATTAGTGAAATCAGAGACAAATTTATCAAGTTTGATGCCAGCTTTCCCTATTTAGCTGCAAACATACCAATTGAGTTGCTAGGAGCTACCAAGAAGGTTCGGAAGGAGCTTATACATCATTTTTTACTTCAGAACATGACAAAATGGCTGGGAGGGTCAAAAGTGGTCCAAGCCAGACAAGATATATTTGAGAAATATGAGCTGCTTGGAGATTATGACAAAGCAGGTAGGAAACTTATGAATGATTGCTTGTCTAAAATAAAATAATTTACTATAGACCTTTGAAATAAAAAGGCAAAATGGCGACCTTGAAATTTTTTTATGTTCTTTCTAATTGGCTAATGATAAAATGTTTTACTCTGAAACAACCCTCTATGATAATTGATTTTTTTTTTTGTGCTGAGGTGGTAAAACAAGATACTTAATGGTGATAATGAGAAAGATTATAACTGAGCTGCATTTCCTCCCCTTATTCCCCCCACCCCCTCGACATTACATTTCAAACTATTCTCATTAAGCAGAAAATTAGACTTCAGAAGCCTATTGGTCCTCATTAGCATTCACTGATCCTTGGCTGGGTCTGTGTCCTAACATCTTTTAATTAGCACACTGCAAATCTAATCAGTGTAATAAACGCTATTAATCTTCCTTTTCACTTATTTTCTCCCAGCACATCATTTTGCCTTCCTGTGGGCCTCTGTGGGAAACACGATTCCAGCTACATTCTGGGCCATGTATTATCTTCTGCGGCACCCAGAAGCTCTTGCAGCGGTGCGTGACGAGATTGACCATTTGCTGCAGTCAACAGGTCAAAAGAGAGGGCCCACATATAACATCCACCTCACCAGAGAACAATTGGACAACCTGGTCTACCTAGGTAATTTATTTTTATCTGTTAGGAAGAGAAGAGGGGCTCTCCCGGCAAACTCAGTTTATCACTCATTTCTGTTTACTGAGAAGGTGGAGGACACAGCTGCCTAATTGACATAATAACACCCATTTACATCAATTATAAATTATGTAGTTTATAGCTGTAGATACTCTCATTGCATGTAAACATTAAAGCCTAGGTAATTAACTATGCAAGGTATGCAAAAGGCTAAATCGAAGCTTTGCAATTATTTGAAAAAAGTTGATGCCTATTAAGTTGTTTGATTCTGAGCATCTGCCGAAGTGTTAATGCATTTCAAATACTTCTGTATGGTACTGCCAAGAAAGACCCTCTTCTGAAATTAGAGTGGGATAGTGTATTTAAACTGCAAATGTATTTTTTCTGCAAGCAATTTCTTTCTTTCCCTCTTTAATGAAACAAAAAAGGCTTTTATAGCAGGCTTCTGTTGGGCAGTGCCTCCAAATGAAATATTAGAAGATAAAAATTTGCAGAGTAGAAATGGTGTTTTCAGTACTTTATTTAAAAGAGGGAGCTTTAAGGGAGCTACATATCTTGCAGTTCTGCATTAGGGGTTCAGAGGGAGACCCTTGCCAGTGGTCATTGGAAGTTGTTTGATTCAGGAGCTGAATAGACCTTCATAGGATCAGCTCTTGGTTTCACTTCGTTTGGTTGTGCACAGACACTGTCAAGAAATAGCAAAAATAGCCCAAGGGAGGAAAGAGGGTGTAGCAGGTAGGTACCTAACCTTTAAGCATCTGAAAGTCTCCACAAGTAGTCTTAAAAGGGTAGACAACAGCTGAATAAAAAATTAAAGGTTCAATAATCCTCTGTTTTTAAATATCAGAAACAATCCTGTGTTCAAAACAATCTCATGTCTTTAGGTCTTCGTAGCTCATGACCTGAATTGGTGCTCCACTCTTAAACAAAGCTGTGTCAAGACACTGTGGTGGAGTAGGGCATTCTGTGTCTGGTTTGGATCCTTGTAAAAGCTGCCATTCTCCAGAATCATCCACTATGGCATGTCTCAAGAATCTGTGTGCAAACTTGATTGGATTAGTACCAATATCAAATTGGGTTTGATCCAGTTCCTTTGTGTTAGAACATTAATATTAATCTTATATAGATTAATATTAGAGTCTACTGAGTTGGTTACGTCCGGAGTAATGGCTGTTTTGATGCAGATTTATCTCTAACCAGTGGAGAATGCTTTTGAAATAGAGGAGATATCGGATGACAATTCTGATGAGTAACATGACTTTCTAAGCATTTAATGGATTTCTAAGAAACACAAGTAAAACTACTTCAGAGGAAGTATACACTAATAAATAAGTTACCAAGCATCAAAAAGATCAAAAGATAATTTAGTTTGTATTTATAGGCTGAGATAGGAATGGCAAGGAAAAAAAGGGGAAAAAAAGGCTCCCCAAAAGTGTAGGAATAAGGAAAATAAAAGCATGTAGTTTGCTTAAACCATCTGGTGCAAAACAGTATGAACAGTTTAAAAACATTAACTGTGTCATTCCTCTGCTTCTTGAAATCTTGAAGTACCTTGGTAGCATTTGATTTATGTGTTAAGAGGGAAGTGCCACATCCTACTTTGTAGTATTCTTGTAACACTTTTGTTAAATTTTATAATCATGTTAAACATAATGTGATATGAACAGAAGCTAGATTTCAGTTCTTCTGGCACTTAAGTCTTAAAGGGCTGGATACTGTCCCATAAAATAATAATATAGAAAAAAATCTGTAATTCTCATAAGAGAATTGAGTCATGCATCAGTGGAAAGGGAAGGGGATGTTTAGTTAATAAATGTGTAGGAGCGATGAAGGTCCCAGATTGCATTGCTTGCACACCAAAAGCTCCCCTGTTGCAGGAAGGCTGAGGCCACTGGCTCCACACCTCCAAGACAGAGCTTTTCCTCTCTCTGCTCCCTCTGTGCCAACCCAGAGCGTAGGAAACTGGGATTGTGTCCCTGCTCTCGAGTGAGGCAGACCAGGTGGGATGCTTGCATGTTCATCACCTTGTCATCTCATTCTCCTGTTTTAAGCGCTCTGATTCTCCGTCCTCTTTTTGGCCTACTATAACAAGAGACATTTTTTGATTCTTCATGCAATGGAGAACAAGCACAAATTGCTAAAAGTCTTTCTCAGGAAGTAGCATTGTTAATATGGTCAGATTCTTTGGGTCTGGGGAACAGCATGGCCTGATTTACTCCTAAATTCTAAATTCTATGCACAGGTACATGATTATTTTATTCAAAATGAAAAAACAAACAAAAAATAAAAACAACAACCACAAAAAACCCACTGAAACACATTCAACCCAAAATAAAGCTAGCAAATTTTGGCCCTGATTGTCTTTTTCTGATGGCATTTCTGGGGCAGCACTCTTTTTATTGGCTTCATGAAACAATACAATCCCAAACCCCAAATGTGTGCATTTGTGTGCACAGAGTAACATACATTATTAGATGTTATGGCTCACAACAGAGCTCTAATATGGTAAAGGACACATGAAAATGGTCTGTCAGTTAAACTGGTTATAATGGAAATGCCAAGGGTAAAGCAGAGATGTACGTAGTGCATGTTTAGTGCTAGACATGGTTAGCCAGTTCGTTTGTTTAATATTAGTCCATTCATTTATATGGTGAAGCATTCTTGCCCCAGGTCATTGCTGAATCCCAGATATTCCTGCAAAAAAAGCACAGCTTGAAAAATTGTTTTGTACACAAGAAAGGGTAGGACCCAAAAAGAGCTAATACAAAGTGTGGAGTCGTAACACAAATGCTAAGCATTAAAATCATTGGTTGAATTGAAAGAAATAAATATATTTTTCTGGAAGGGGTTGGAATGATTCTCTTACTAAGAACCATGTAGTTCTTAGTAAGATGCAAATGTACTTGTTTCAGATTATCGTTTGTGTTGGCACACCGTGATGCCCATGGGTAAATGACCCCCCCCAAATATTTGCATGCTCAATAGCTATTTTCCTACAATACACTCTAATAATTATTGTACCCTATTACCTGCTCTGTGTTAGTGTAAAATTAACAATCCATTGTTGCACAATAAGTTTTATAAAACATTTACAGATAGAGATCATGTTTAATTAAAATTAACTTGCCTATGAAAGCCAAATGCACTTACGATTCGCAATGACCTTTTATTACCTGCAGTCCCTTGTTTTGGCTGGATGATTGACAGCTTGCTGTTTGGCTACCATGTTGTATTTCAGCTGACAAGACTTTTCATTTTAACTCAATTTGCCTGCCTATCACAAGCTGGTGGCAGGCCAGGCTCAAGTCACCCAGCTTTGCCTCAGCAGCTTGCTCTATTTCTCATTAGTACGCATTTATTCAGTGGAAATTGGAAGACAAATGCTTGAAGGCATGTGAACTAAGTATAGCAAATTAGGGTTTAAAGACTGAATATTTATAAGTATATTGAAACAGTTTTTTAAAAAAAAAGTCTAGAATGAATTGGAAGCTGAGTGCTAGCTTTAGTATAAGAGAAATGAAGAGAGAAGTGGGAGGATTCTAAGAATAACAATACTATGAGAGATATCTCTCTCTTCCCCCCCTCCTTCCCTCTCTCTAGAAAATATGTAAAATCTCTCTGACAACACCTTATCAAACAACAGCCTGGCTTCTTTATGTAGCGCTTGCACAGTGAAGTTTAGCATCTCATGTGTGTAAGAAGGGGGGAAAAAAATGAGGGTCATGTTCATTTGCTGCTTGGTTATCCCTTGGTATGCTTTAAATTGCCTTGTTTGTTCGGCACAAGCACAGAAACAGATGTTGCTCTACCGTGCTGGATAATTTACTGTACCTCACGGTGCAGAATGGAAGGCCTCCCAAGCTACCCAGCTGGTCTGTCAGCAGCGATGGCTGGTGTCTGCTGAACTATGACAACTGCAAGTAAAGGCTGCAGTTTTATTGTGCAGTTGTCATTCCTCTCAATGTATAGCTCTGGCATTTGTGGAAAGCTGACTGTCTATTTTTTTAATGTGAGCCTGCAAAGCCATATAAGCTCCATTCTCCTTTGTTGATCATAATGTGACTCATTACTTTTGTCATCTAATGATTATCGGCATGATCGCTCAGAGCGAGAGCCAAGCTCGCCTTCCACACATAACTGGTACTGGAAGGTAAAACAGATTTGTCATTTATGATCTGACCGCTAAGCCACACTTTGTGCTCCATTATTGTGATTAACTTCTGCATAAGATATGCTGCCCAATTGTCATTTGAGATCCGGCAGCGGGCAGGGACTGCCGCGCTTTCTGGGAGGATGTCCACCGATAGGATGTGACCACATTACTTGGGTGGTTAAAGGTAAACCTGCTATTTTGCTGCGGCACTTTAATAATTATTTCTCCTTTTTTTTCCCCTCTCCTTTCCTCTTCCTCATTTGATTTCTGCTGTCTCTACATATGTCACCACTATTTCCAAATGGAGGACTGGAGCCACCAGCTTCATTTTCCGCAGGTTGAAGGCAGTCTGGAGCGGAGGCTGGACCCTTCCTTTGTACCGCATAAAGTTTTGTTGCCAGAGCGCTGCCAGTTGAAATCTATCGTGTCAGGTGCCTTGTGGCTATCCACAGTAGAGGCCATCTTCTGGAACCAGGGTTCTTTTCTGGCTTCGTCACCAACAAGCCGATTTGACTCTGCCTGATTATAGTAACGAAGGCAGTCCAAAAGAATATGCACAGACTCACTGTACGTCACATTGAATCACGGCGCTGGCCACACAAAGCTGACCGCAGCCTCATTTCTTTAGACAAATGCATGCTTAAGGAAAAACCTCCTGCAAGAAAGCATCCAGGGCCACTTTATTTGCTATGCATGCTGCACTAGATTTAATTTTTAGTGAAAGAACGTTTGTTATTATTTTTTTCAGAGGCATCTACACTGGGTAGCTACTGTCTCTAATAAACTAACCTTTTGGGTGCAGCAATTGCAGTGCCCTGGTGAACACTTAGAGAAGGCTTATTTGATATCACAAAACATAAATGCAGACAAAAATGGATTATTTCATGCAAATGAAACCCTATTTTAGGCTATTTTTCACACTAATGATTAGAAGGAATCAAGTCTCATATAGCAGTGCCCATACACACTGGTGGAAAAATAGTCAGTTTTGATTACAAAGTGAGAGATGCAGCCCTAGACAGGAGCTACATGCTGATATACATGCTATCAGAATGATTTATGCAAATTATGCATATTATTCCCAAAGGAATTCCTCCTCAAACTGCCAGGATAAATTGCCGGAAATTAGCCATAAAATCTGTCGTGCTAGGAGCAAAAGGTGAAGGCCACTGGGAAAGCAAGGACATTCAGCTTCTGGAGCCTTCCAGGATGTGATGGTGGAGACAGAAATCTTGCTTTCCCCAAACCTGAAAGGACTATGTTTTGTTTCCTGTAGGCCAATTAGAAGTGTCTTTCTCTCTTAAAATTACTAGGGAAATAATGAATTGCTTTCATTCACTCTGACCACAACAGACACTATTATTTGGCAGCATAGTGCATTGAAAATACATTTAAAAATTCTCAGAATGACTACAGAATTAACAAGCAGAATGATTTCTAATGTATAGTCCTGCCATTGCATCCAACAGCTTTCGAAAGGCAAGCTAAACAGCTCCACGGATGCTTTCACTGGTATTTGTTTGCAACCGCCAAAAGATATGTAAATGCATAAAGTGTTCATGTCTTTTGATTGTGTTGTTTTCAACGTGATGCCTGAATAATAACTTTCCACCCAAAACTTGGTGCTGCTTACAACCGACAGGATTTCTCATCACCACCAGTGAGGATCACATCAGGAGGCTCAGCATCCCGACTGCCCCACCCCAACCCTGCGGGGCTGTTTATTGCCTCCTCCTGGTCTCTGCTTTATGTTTGGTTTTGTTTGTGTGGTTTTTTCCTTTTTTTTTCCCTGTCGCCTGCCCTACTAAACTCCTGGAGAATCAGCAGCTGTAGGCATGTATAACTTCCAGTCATCTCCCATATTTCTGATGTTTCCCCCCCACCTTTTGTTTAATCGCAGAGAGTGCCTTAAACGAGAGTTTAAGAATGTGCTCATCCTCCATGAACATCCGCATCAGCCAAGAGGATTTTGTTCTCAAGCTTGAAGGGAATCAAGAAGTCGTTTTGAGGAAAGGGGACTGGATAGCCCTTTACCCGCAGATTTTGCACATGGACCCTGAGGTCTATGAAGATCCTAAGGTAAACATTCAGCTGGTGCTACTCTTCCTACTCCAGGCGCATCGAAGCAGCCAAGCCTTTTGTCATCTGTGGGTTGTTTTTGGTTTTTTTGGTTTTTTTTTTTACTGCTGTTCTTTCTTGTGGAACAAATCTTCCTAGTTTCAGATGTATTTTCTAGGGCCCTGCAGGTCAAAGGATTCATGGCCTGAAGAGAGAAATATGGTGATGAGACTGACTGCGACTGCTTTCAAAGGAATTGACAATTGCACATTGACTACCGTAAACTTTAGGCTAAATGTGGGCTTTGTTTGGCAGTGGATCATTTGATACCCAAGGAGGGCTGAATAATAGAAGGTGGTTTAAATAGCAAATAATGTGGGCCATTTAGCTAAGTGCCCGCAAAGCATCATTGACTCTCTGAAGCCCTATAATAGCAGTGTCTTACTTGAGCCTTATGCTTTTTCACCTCCCTTCGTAGGGATTCACCCCTTCTTGATCAATTAGAGTGTTGTGAACTTGAGACTGTAAAGCTGTTGCTCTGCAGCGAAGCTCGGAGGGTAATTGTGTCATCTCCTTGTATTTTTCTCTGACGCTCAAGTTAATGAATATCAAAGACTCGAAATTAATCCACCCTGCCTCAGCCGTAATACAGCTTCAGAAGTTCACCACCTGCATGCAAATTGAATAGTCCTCTGGGCTAGGTTGCTCCCCAGATTGCTGTCCCCAGCCCAGGGTGCCACGGAGGAAGAGCAAGAGCACGGGTGCATGCTGAGGCTGTTAAATGGCTCATCTGCCTGAGAGGCAAGAGCTTGTACCTCATCCATTCCTCACCCCTGTTTTCCTAAGCGAACGGCTGTCTCCCAGCCATGCTGATTTCCATCCTTGGCATTTGAGCCAAAGAAGAAAGGAAACGGATTTCTTTACATGTTTATAGAAAGCCTGTGTTAGAGACATTGCTCCCTGAAGCTCTCCCTCTCAGGAATTTAAAGATGAGAGTTTGCAAAGGAAAGATGAGATTCAAGTGTCTCGTTGGTGCAGGACAGCATTTTGATGTGTAGGAGCTCTGCCAGTCTCAGTGAGAGGAGGTGTGGAGCATGTTGGAGTCAGCAGGAGTAAGGTGTAGTCACTGGGATGAACACTGTAGCCATGAGAATGAAAATTACATCCAGGGGAGCTCTGCTGGCTGTATCCACCAAAAAATGAAGATAAAGCCAGCAGAGAAAAATTAGGATTTTAAAAATAACCCATCTATTGGCAAATAGTTGATTAATATTTTAATCCTTAAAAAGGATAGATAACAGCTAACAAATAAGCTTTTTTTTTTTTTCATTTTATCCTTAACACTTTATTTTGGAGAACGTTATTGATTTGTCAAAAGTCCATCTGTTTGTTTAGGTCCTAGACCAAAAGCATCAGTGTGGAAACTGATCTCCTCCCTTATCCAATAATTGCCGGAATATATTACCATATTTCCATTGCTTGAATATATCTGCTTAGTATCAGCTCTGCTCAGCTTTCACAGTACAGCTTTAGTTCATATATTTTATCTTTTTGATAGTGAATGAGCAATCCACACATTGCAGTACATTGATTTCAGCACATGGGCCCTCTCGAAAAGTGGGGAAATCACTGTTCTGTTTGGTTCTTAAAATATGCAGTGTGCTTTCAACAATAACTACTGAGGATCAGATAGAGATGGAGAATGAATTTTTTGAAAGGTGCAGTCTTGAGCTTGTCATGTATTTAGGGAAAACTTTTCCTGGGAAAACAGGCAGCTTGACGAGATAATTTTGTAGCAATGCTTTTTCTCCTGGATACATAAATTTAAGTTCAAGCTATCTTCTGCTTTGGCACCATATTGTGTAAGTGTAAGCGTATATTTCTGACCTCTTTCTCCACCCATTAAGACCTAAATAAATTAGTCAGTTTTCTATAAAGTGTATAAGTGAACCCCTAAATTCTAACTCAGCTAGTTAAAGAGCTCAGTAAATGAACTCTGCAAAGCCCATAGAGTAAATATCAGGAAACCCTGCAGGAAACCCTCTATGGTGACTTCCCAAACAAAGCTAAATACAGTATGTGACAGAAAGAGACTTATATCAATCACAGGAGATTGCTCAGTTTTCATAATACTTGTAGCAGCCCATCCACACAGAACTTCATTGCCTGTTTTTGCTCAGTGTCTTGACCTTTTCCTTGCTCTCAGCCACTGTATCTCTTCCAGAAGACCTTGTGCATGGCTGAAAGTTCCTTCATTTCTAAAAATTAGTCTTTATTTAGCTAGTGAACTAGCTTTTAAGGAAACACTACGCAACCCAAGGGGCTGCAGCAGCACAAGCCTGAGTTGGATGTCACTGTCATAGGCTACATTCCTGTCTTGCACTTGTTTTCTGTTTTCCCTGTTCCTTAGACACCAATTTATTTTTTGGTAAAACTGATTACAAGTCACAGAAAGCTCTTAAAATGACAAAAAAAAAGCATAAGGTTTGACCCGGTGTGTCTATGTGTTCAGTAACACAGCTCTTAATTGCTCCAGGCACCAGAAGTGCACCTTGTGAAAATGTTTGAGCAAAGTGAAGGGCTCTGGGTTGGATTTTTAATCTATTGCAGTTCATATTTAGCAGAGCCTTTTTAAACCAGTAGGATTTAGAATTCAGGAAGTAAATCATGTGGTATTCTGGGCTTTCATTTGTAACTGTGCTGCTTCAAATGAAGCAATAACTTCCTGGTGGAAAAAAATAAAGGCATGCTTCCTTTTGGCTGGGGTGTTCAGACAGACTGAAAATAATTACTTGTCAGTGGAAGCAGACATAGAATCACCTTTATAATTGTGGAAAATCCAGGCCTCTGTCATTTAGTGAGACAAGGTCCTGTTCTTCAGCATCCAAAGTTACAGCCCCTCCAGTGCACCTAGTACTTGTTCCCTTTTTCATTGACCACCTCCCCTGACACTTGTTTCTCAACAGCAAGACCTGGAGTGCATGGTTTTCAGAGCATTTAATCTAATGGGTAGATCACTATCAGTGTATTTTTAATGATGATGTGGGTTTTTTTAATCAGTTGAGGTCGGTTTCTGTCTGACTGACTTGTTCCCAGCCAGCTCCAAATGGCTGCTGCTATAGCAGATGTATGCAAAGCAGGACAAATGCTAATGAGTGACCATAAGCAAGAAGTGGCTGTCATTTTTATTCAAAGCATGCAGGAGGGTTTTGTAAGTGGTTAATTTGCCATTGACTGAGTGAGGATGCCAGATCTCCTTCATTCAAAAACACGAATTATCTCTAAACAGAGATCCTGCTACTCAAAAATAGTCAGAAATATGTTCAATTTATGGATCTTAGGTTACAAGTGTGACCTCAAGCCTTACTTGAAAGCACCCTCTTTATAATGCTCAGTCACTGGCAGTTGTCCTGCTTTACTCACAGCTTCTGGAGCAAAATATTTGAAGGTAAGATGTGGCAAATTAAGCAGCAACCATCTCCAACTGAAAGGAAAATTGACTGCAAAGCATTGGAGTTTTTGAATAATCTGCACCATTCAGTGCAAAAGAAGGATGGATTTTGCTCTAGCTTGCAAGAGCAAGATTGGTGCAATGCATTAATTTATTCATAGGCATTTGCAGAATTTGGCAGATTATCCTTATTCATGATGTATGTACCACACTGAGTGCATATGATGCTTTACAAGAAAATTGTCCTTCCACTGAGGTTCATTGTCCCTGCTACAAAGCAGTCAAAATCTAATTACAATCAATATAGGCCAGACACTCAGTGGATGAGATGTGGAAGTTGAAGGAGCTTGATGTAAAAGGACTAAGCTAAGTAAGTGGATTTAAAGAGTGTTCTTTGCAAGGAAGATAATGTGAGTTAATGAAACTTGAGGGGACCAACTAAAAAGAAGAAGCTGTCAGCTCCTTGTCTTCCTCTTTATCTTATTTTCTGGGTTTCAGACGCATTACCATTGTGCAAAGAAAGTGGCTCATGTAACTGCCTGCTCAGATATCACGCTGTCTCTCTCTTTCTCTTTTGTTTTCAGGAGTATAAGTTCGATCGATACATAGAGAATGGCAAGAAGAAAACCGCATTCTACAAGGCAGGAAGAAAACTGAAGTATTTCCTAATGCCCTTTGGCTCTGGGATCAGCATGTGTCCAGGGAGGTTCCTTGCAATGAATGAGATGAAGATGTTTCTTTTCATACTATTGTCTCATTTTGATGTAGAACTAGCAGAAAACAAAGCTGTCAGACTTGATAACAGTCGCATGGGCCTTGGTATCCTCCTGCCAGACGTTGATATTGCCTTTCGTTACAAGCTAAGGTCCTTAAGAAATTGAGCAGCTGCCTGTATGCCTTCCACTAATCTCCATGTTTGCTCTGTTTTATCACTCAGCACTGTATTTTTGGAAACATTTGCTTTTCCCTCTCTGCTTTTACCTCCTTCCTCTTTGTTTCTAAGGAGAAAAGCCGTTGGGCTGGAGGTAGATACCAGATGCAGGGACATGCAACCTCAATTTGTCCTGCCTGAGTTGTGAGAAGTAAGGTGACCTGACAAGAGTCTGGCCAAGTAAACAGCCCAGCTTCTCTACAAGGTGCATCCCCATACTCTTGGCCATGAGATGAGCAGGATTTACAGGGCGGATGAATCCAGGCCACTTATATGGGAAATGGGTTCAGCAGGCCTCTGTCACAGGGTTAGAATGGGAGTTCCCATCCACCCATCATCTAGAGGAATATCAGCATCTGCTCATAGAAGCATAATAACAAGAAAGGGGGAACTTATTTCTAGAGGATGAAAAAATTTCTAGTGATTATTATCCTAGTTTTATATTTCCTTTATTTCCGTCATGGTCTTGAGAGTCTTAGCCCTTTATTTGGGAGATATGATGGAAGTTTGTGAGGGTTGGAGGATGATTTGCAAGAATGTCTTACTGGCGACACATTTTTAACTTCAGGTTTATGTACTGAGAGTGAATGCCTTGCTGTCTTGCTCCTTTTTTTTTTTTTTTGGTGCAGTGCAAGAAAGTTAAAATATGTGATTTTTTTCCTGCAACCATTTAAAGTCAGAAGGAAAATTCTGTTGATTTTATTAGGTGCTCGATCAAGTCTAAATTACCTATTTAGGCTTTTGAGGCCCCCCAAAAAAGCATATTCTTCTGGGAGAAAATATTTAAGCCTGTTTGAAATTATTCTATCACCTCAAAAATTAGCTTCTGTTTGTCTCACTGTTTCTTAGTAACATGTTCATGCATTTATTTAGACCATTTGTTATGTTTGTTCATTTCTCCAAAAAGGCATAAGAAGAAGATGGTTTCAAGGGCAAGTGTGGGATCTAAAACTGCTTTTTAATATTGTTTCGCTTTGCCTAAGTTTTGCATAGGCAGAGTAATGTGACCTGTGTTTGGAAACAGACTTGTCCATCTGTAAATTGGAAAATGGGTTCTTCCCGGGGGCCAAAATTTGAGCAAATGAAAAACCTGGGCAGCCACAGAAGCTTATACTGGCTGCCCAACCTGCTTCACTGGGTGACCAGCTCTTGTTTTGAAAATTAATTTCCTAGTGCACAAGATCTGAGATTTTAGACCCTGTCTCTCTTCCCAGCCATTACTTCAGAGACTGATGAGGATTCCCGTGGCTGTCCAGTCTCAATCTGCCAAAATGATCATTGTGATGGGAGAATAGCCATGACTGTGGGTTTTGCCTTGTGTTTCTAAAAAATATCTCTCTTTGGGATGTGCCAGAGTGAGTCTTTCAAAATCAGAAATTCTGCTCATC
Organism: Lichenostomus cassidix; assembly: GCF_008360975.1. NCBI lineage: Eukaryota > Metazoa > Chordata > Aves > Passeriformes > Meliphagidae > Lichenostomus > Lichenostomus cassidix. The sequence continues at coordinate 116,565,158 of NC_139482.1, read as the reverse complement.
TGTAGAGCACTTGATAGCCTATGGATGAAAACTACTACCTACATAGTAAGAATTATTTATTGTTATTTGTGAGGAAGACTGTTCTGTTATTCATGTAAAGCACATACCCTAAATAAGCATCAGTGTCAGTTGAAAGGCTCTCAAAGATTGGCACAGCCAAATTCCAAATTCTCCAAGAAGAAAATTGTGGTTTTGTGAGATATATTGGATAAACATTTTCTCTTCATATATAGTATCAATAATGTCTACAAATGTGGAGTACACTTACGTTAAATAGGCTTTGCAGTTGATTAAATGCTTTCACTTTGCTTCAACATTTTATCAACAGCAAAAGCTGAATATTGCTTTGTGCCACAGGATAAAATTGGTTTTTATGGAGACATTCTTGTACTCAGGTTACTTACTCCTGTAGTTACTCTGTAGAAGCTATTCAGTACTCAGCTGTAGCTCACAATCCAGTTTGGACATTAGAGCCTCGTTTATTGAGGGAGGGAATGTTGATATCATTACACTGTTGATTGTATTCCATTATTGCTTAAATGCAAGCTGTAAAATGTCTCATACCACAATTATGATGAATCCTTCTTTGGCATCCAACTTTAAAACAAACCTGAAGAAACTGCGAAAATAACAGTGGGTATTTGTTTTAAACAGAAGCCTCTTTTTTAGAATTGTATTCTATTTTTAGGATTTTGAATTAGAGTATCACTGTCTGCTGCATGATTTGATAGGGTATAATAGGATTGTGCCAAAAGTACATGCAAATCATTAGTAGTTTCAGATTAATTGCTGATCAATTCATATAGTATCTATTCTGAAATAAAAAGAAGAACTAGATTTTCTCCAAAGTAGCAAATTAAATTTGTAGGGTATGCCCCATTAAAAAAAAATTAAAAAAAAAAAAAAGAAGGGGTCAGAATCTTTGCCAGGAGTTTTAGGAAACCTCAACGAAGGAAGGCACTTGGAGGCCTTGCATCAGAGTTAGAGAGCACCACACAAGAGGCCAGCATTCTGCTGGGATAAAAGTTGCTTGCTCTTTTTGCTCAGGAACCAAAATAATCAAATGCAAAGCAGGGTCTGCCCAGCCTGGAATTGTGTCCCTGGTAACCCAGACTCCTGGTAGATCAGTTTTGCTGGTAAGCAATGCATCACTAGCTTGGCGTACCTCGGCTGCAGAGGAAGTAAGCCTCTTCCTCCCCATGGAAAGTCATGAGAGCTGGAGCAGGACAGAGGAGAGGTTAAGCCCTTCTGCTCCAAGCATTCAGAAACTGAGGAGGTGACATATTGAGAGTCAGCAGCTGGTGTGACCAGGAGTGACTCAGGCTCCATGCAGCAGGATTGGAAGGCCCATGGTGTTGGTGTTCCTGGTCAATAAGCTGAGACAGCACAGCAGGGTTAGGGTGCAATGTCCCCAGAAGTCCCAGCTGGAGCCAAGCTGGCTGCAGGGTGCTGTGCCAAGAAGAGCATGTTTCATTACGTAGGGCTCAACACCATTTTTGATTATCTCCTCTGCTGCAGGACCCAGGAGTGAGCAGCTCTGAATGTCACTGGAGCACTAAGAGGCAAAATCATCTAAGCAGAACCAGCAGTGCTGTTTGCAAGTGTTCAGGTGCTGGTGGGGCTGCCAGGCAGGGTGGGGGAAGACAGTCAGACCTGTGCTTCCCTGCCCCACCTCTCCACCTCAGCAGGGTCTCTGCCCTGCCAGCCCAGCAGACCTGGCAGGTGCAGGGTCAGGCAGGATGAGCACATGGGTATCCCCTGAATTTCTCTGCTGTTCCTCTCTGAAATGGTGCACTCACCCATCAGTCTGAGATGTGACTCGACTGGTCACTACCAGCCTCTGACTGTAAGTTGCTGATGTCTATGTCTGTATCAATAGTATCTTCTGCTATTAAAAAAAAAAAAAAGAAGAAGAAGGAAAAAATAAAGAAAAGAAAAAAAAGGAACTTTTTTCTCATAAAAAATAGGTTTACGAAGTCAGTATGGCCCTTCATAGGACCCAGGAAGAAAGTTAATTTATCATGAACTAATGTGAATGCTAAAATGTAATTTTTTAATTATTATTCCTATTTTAATTTACAGATTATGTCTTCTCCATTTTCATGCTGGCACTTAGTGCTGCTAGATGCTATTGTAAACTTTTAAAAATGTTCCAATGTTTAGGAAATCGTCAAGTATATGTGTACCTGTTTGCAAACTAGATTTTCATATCTCTGTCAATGTGTCCTAATGTAATAGTATAAAACCATGTCAGAGTTTTTCTTTAGTTTATGCTTTTAAGCCAGCTGCATGTCACTATTTTTGGCACTGCTATTTTTATGAATAGTTACTGGTCTGTGAATTTCTGTGGTAGAATTATACGTGATCTTTTATTTTGTCATTATTGAACTTTCTGTCATTCAAGAAATTGTGAAGTGCTCTTAACTGTGCAAACTGACAATTTGTATATAGATGCAAAACAGCTAGGTTGTACTTTAACAGTTAATATCCATTGTTCAGGCTCCTAGATTGACTAAGGTACTTCTGAACAAGAAAATTGAATTTTCATTATTTTAGTAATCTAACATCTTAAGGGAATTTTGTATTTCAAGGGCACAATAAAAAGGAATATATCTATTTTAATATTGAATGACTGTCCGTGGTATTTTTTCCAGCTTATGTTTATGCTTTTCTCACAGATTCACAACTATTGCTTTAATTTTTTAATTATTATTTCAACATTTTTCTGTTACTTGATCTTGAAAAATATTTCTGTAATGAAAAACAATAGCCTTTAATTCAGCATTGGACTACAGAAACTCCTCTGAATATTGGAAATTATCATCTTTTTTTACCACAGCCCTCCTGCCATGAAACATAAGCCAGTTCTCATCAGATGAGGTAAAAAAAAGTGGTACTTCTGACGTTCTTAGGACATTATTCAAAATTAGTATTAAGATCTGCAGTCCACCAGTGATTCCTAAGTACAACTCCTAGGCTTTTGCTTTTGCAAATCTCTATGTAGTACAAGATGTACTACCTAGTGTAAAATATTCTGTCTTCACAGATCATTCATTTTAAAAGAGGATTTGAATGAAATTTTTACGATGCACAGCACTGCACCAGCAAAGCACAACTTGGCTTTTCTAGGTATCACTGTAGCTGCTAAGTTCTGCAATTGGTATTTAATATCAAGGTTGTACCCTAAAGATGTAGGTGTTTCTCCATTCCTTCATGCAGAAGCACTTGTCAGATATGTCTGTGAGAATTACTGAAGATACTTCCTAGAGAAGACAGACCTGCAGCATTTTCTGGGATTGATGAATGTGTGTGTAGCTGTGCAATTGTTTTAACTCCAGGCTATATTAGAAGTTACTGAAATTTATAAATTAAAAAGTGACATTGTTTGAGATTTCTTGAAGGGCACATTTCAAAGTGAGTTTTCTGTAATGGTCTGAAACATAGCTTGAAAGGAAGGAATTAGTAAAACATCCTAACACTGTATTTTATCTACCCATATTAGGTACCTCCTTGATGTTATTTGCGTTGCACTGTATTTTAAAACTGCTCAAGGCATCAATTTATGCCTATGCTTAACTCATATGAATAGAGCTATTCTAACTGCCAGACCATAGAAAGTGAAGTATATTCCTGCCTGCTACCTAAACCAGCCTATGTACCCTGGCTAGTCATGTCCCCATACCCATAACATACCAGAAAAATGATCTCATTACAAAAACACCCCTTAAAGTTATGCTTATGAAAGTATTGTGATCCTTAAGTTATTGTCTAGGTTTATAATTACTAATAAATATGAATAAATGGTTGCTGCATATATAAAAGCATATTAAAAAAAAAGTAGACAATGTGACATTTTAAATTGAAAGCGAGGAAGCTGTAGTGGGATCTGGGTCCTCATATAAACCAGTACTGTGTTTATTCTATGCATCAGGCTTTCCTGGGATCTCCTGTACTGAGCCTGTACGAGTACATCATTCGGAATAGTAGAAATGTGCTTGTCTTCAAAACTAGTCACACCAAAATAAATAATCAAAAGAAGCCTAAGCTTCAGCTGTTCATGCAAGAAACCTTGCAGGATTCTATCTTCAAAGATTTGTTAAACTGATTTTGACACTAATGTTTGGTTTATTTTTCTTTTCCCCAAAACCAGCAGCTGTGAGTACAGAAAAGTTGAATAAAAGTCTAAGTTCTGGCTACAGGGAGAGTAAAAGTCAGTAAGCAAACACCCTGTGATGACTTTTGACAGCGACTTCTTCCCCATCAGCTCATCTTTCCAACTACCTCTTTCTTCCAAACAGTTTAGTCGCTCGCTTACCTCCTACAGGCAGCAAGTCTTTCCCTGTCTAATTTCCATCTTGTGAGCCAGTGAATCGCCTTTCTTCACAACGTGTCTTTCAGTTGCCTTTTAAAAGTGAATTCTACACAGCAGCCTCTTGCAAAACCGGTATCGCAGGTGGCTGCAGCTGGGAGAAGTGCCGCCTCGCTAAAGGTTTGAACCTGAAAAGCGGATGGGCATTAGTTGAGCTCGTGGTTGAAGCACGGGGGAATGCTGCTGCTCCGGGATGCTCCGCTCCGCTCCGCTCCGGGATGCTCCCGGCCCGCGGCGGCGGCAGGGATCAGCACCCTCGCCCGCCCGCTGCCCTCTGCCCGCTGCCCGCTGCCCGCCGGGCTCCCGGCACCAGCTTGCACTCCCTGCGCTCCCACCTGCCCCGGCCCGCGACAAAAATCAGGGGAGAAGGGTGTCAGGAAAGACTCCTGTCCTGCAGCCCCTTCCTAAAAGCATCACGAACTTCCAGGGATGCTGTAGTGGGACAAGGGGACGGGACCCCCGAGGAGGTTCCTGGGGAAGCGGTCTGGGTGTTCGGTGAGTTTGGAGGGCTTCGGCTGGTGGAGAGGAGGTTTACTCTGGAAAGGCGATTGTTTTACCCTAATCCTCAATTATGAAGATTTAAAAAATAGTATTAAAGGGGCAATCTGTTCTGCAACTTCTCGGAAGAAATAATTGTTGATTTAGATAAGCACTGATCCCTTCAGTGTTTGATGAAGACGTTAATTTATGGCTGTCTAGCAGTTTATGGCTGTCATTAGATTTTCAGCTTTGTCTCTCTTCGAAATGTATCTTTATTTTTTTATTTTAATCCGGGACAATTATGTAAGAAAACGGTTATGTTTGATCTAAAATTCATCATTTTCCTATAGCATTTCAAATTATTCACAGATCATAGTTCTTATATGTGCATATATGAATTTAAAAATACAGCAGTAAAGTGCTTGAAACAGACCATAAATTTGCTTCCTATTTTATTACACGTCTCTGAATCAGGTTGAGAGGACAAGGGCAACTAGGGGCTCGGGGAAGGATTTAACCCTTCCCGAGGCTGGAGAGCCAGCCGAAGCAGACAAAATTCCCCTCCGGAGCGCTTTGGGGGCGGGTGTGGGCGGGCTGGGTGACACCGAGCTGATGAGTGACCACGGGGAAATGGGGCTGGATGCAGCTCTGTGCTCATTTAGCAGATGTCCCTTCTGCGACGTGGTCGCTGCTGGGACCCCCCGAGTCCGGCTGGGGGCCGGGGAAGCCATGCCAGCTCCCGCTCCCGGCGGCGGCTCCAGCCTTCGCCCCTGCCCGGCGGGATGGCAGCGGAGGAGCGGGCAGCACAATCGGCTTAACCCCCGCGGCGCCTGCCTAAGCCGTGCGCAACACTTCAGGGAGAGCCTGCCTTACGCCGCCCATGGGCTCCGCTAGTGCCGGAGCCTTCCCAGGCGGGGATCGGGCCCCGACGGGCAGCAGCGACCCCGCGGAGAGGGCGGGCGGCGGGGGCCGGGCAGGCGCGGAGCCCAGAGCGACTTCCCCAAAGTTTTGTCCCGCTCCGCCAAGGAGCTCTTCCGCCGTTTGCTTAGAGCCTCAGGATCCCTCCGGCCTGTGGGCAGGGGCGGTGCGATCAGAGTTACAAATGATCCTGGAGAGAGTCGCGGAGTCCTGGCTCGTCTGTTTTACCCCCCAACAGCCCCCCTCCGCCACCACCACCACCACCAAAAAAAAAAAAAAAAAAGGTGTTAATTGCTGTAAAGTTTCCGAGCACGTGGATAATTTACTTTGACTGCTGCGTTTTAATTAAAAGCAAACTTATTTATGTTTCTGATGTTTATATTACGCGATTTAATTACGTTTAGAGGCAGCGTCGCACTTTTTTCCCCCCTTCCACCCTAAATCACATTTTCATTAAAGGTTTTAATAAGAAAACTCACTTGACCACTATTCATTATCTAGTCCCCTCCATGCACACAAGTTCACTTACCCATTCATTTATTCACTTACTCATTCCAGCAGATCCGCTGCAACTGCTGCTAGCAGGGATGTGAACACTCATAATTATTTGTCAAAGTCTGGAAAGTGTATTATCCCTTCTTCTAGTGGTAATTAGTTACCATAGCATCTAATACGTAAATGTGCCCAGAGCACACCATTAACAGTTAAGCGGAGGATTCAATTTAACACATGATTATATCTTTCATAAGTCATTACATTAGGAAAGCCAATGTCACTCATGCTGGGACAATCTCAGGCTCCGAGCCGGGGTAAGGGGCTGGGGACGGGAGCCGGGCTGGGCGGCGGGGGCAGAGGGAGGTCCGCATGAGGCTGAGGGAGAACCCGGTTCGGTGGGGTGGTTGGAAACGGGGAAGAAGCTCTTTTGAAAGGGTACATGTTCATTTCTGGCTAAGTGATCTGTCAAGCTTTAAGGGGGGGGGAGCCTCTCTCCTCCCCCCAGCCCGCCACACATTACGCTTGCACTGGCAAGACCTGCTCAGGGACCGGCCCAGTGGCTTCGCGCCGCTTCCCAGGGAGGATGCTCGGTGCAGCGCGACACGAGAGTGGGGCAAGAGTGGCAGCACCTCTAGGCGGCACGGACCTCTCCCGCCCCTCCGAAGCAACGGAAGAGAGAGCAAGAGAGCCCAAAGTCGGGAGGCAGCGGTAGCCAAAGATGACAAAGATTTTCATTCCGCTGTCCCGTCGCTCAGAAGCAGAGGCAGGCGAGAGAGAGGTGAACGGAGAAACCTCTCCGTGTGCTATAGACGGGCAGCAGCCGCCCTCGCTCCTCAGAGCCGGCGGGGAGCACTCCAGGCCCGGCCCACACGCTTCGGACCCTGCCCACGGGAGCCGGAGGGCAGGGAGTGGGCCTCCCCCAGCCCCTTGTCTTCCCCCACCTTAGGCCCCGGCCGTTCCAGGAGTTTGCTGGGACCCGGCTTGTCTTCCCCCACCCCACGGCCGGACAAAGCCGAGCAGCACCCCTGCCTTCCAAGGGAACATCTCCGGGAAGGGAGCCCGCTCGGTAGCCAGAGACATTAAGCGGTAAATATTGCAGCAAATGTGTCCTGCGATGTTATATGCACGAACACACACTCACACACACACACAGGCACGCACCACGCCAAGCTGGTGGCGGTGGTTAATTCCTAATCAGAATGATGGACAGCAGAGACAGAACAATACAAACTAATGGCTGTGTTGCTGATCACTTTACCCCTTGATTAAAGACACCCAATTATGGCGCAGAACAGTGTCGTAATTATGTTCCTTAATCACATCCAGGAGGTTTAATTGCCTTAACGATGTGTTTCATTAAATGAATTTAGGTATTATAGTCGACAGTTTTCATACACAGTTGTTTTCAAATTAACATAATATTAGACATCGTCATGGAAATTGTTTTAATAATCATAATTAGACGCACCCAGCCTTTGTCTAGTAAATGCTGAGAGACGCTTCTCCTTGCGCCTGGGGGCTGATCTGCCCACCCTCTCTGGGCTGCCTTCCCACAGCTCCGTGGCACTTTACAGTTATGTTTCCTGAAAAGTTACAGGTTCTGATTAATCTTTTTTGATGGGAAGTGGAGCAGAAAATATTTATCCCCTTCCCCCGCCTGTGGTGCTGCCGTTGGGAGAGGCGGCTCCGCGGACACCCGGCGCCGGCCCGGGCCGCCCGAGGGGAGGGGGGAGCCGCAGGGCCGGGACCCCCGGGCAGGGCTCAGCACCGGGCAGGCAGCCTGGGGGGGCTGCCTGCTCCCCCTGCCCTCGGGCTTGGGGCAGGGCGGAGGGTCCACTAGGAGAGGGGCGGCTCCAAAAGGGGCTCGGGGCGTAGGGAGGAGGCGGGGGGGCGGTCCTGCAGCGTACCCCGGGCGCATCCAGCCCCGCGGCTCGGGGCGGGCGCGGAGCCGCGGGACGGGCGGGCAGGGCCCGGCGCTCCCCACGGCTGCCCCGCAGCGCCAGGGTCCGCCTGCCACGGGCGCGGGGGGAAAGCGGCGAGGGAGGAACTTCCCGCTTCCCTGCCTGGGACACCCGGGGCCGGGAGTGGGGTGACGGGAAGAGTACTGGGGCGCACTCAGAGCAAGGCAAAGGAAAGAAAACTACCCCCCTCCCCGCCATCCACCTCCTTAAATCTGGATATATATGTTCAACAAAGCACAGCATAACACAAGCGTTTGTTCAAAATATTTTAATAAAGATTCTTTCCGACATAGATACACATACAAACGATCGTACATTGCTGTCATAATCTGATTGACCTATTTAATATATATCACTCTTTACACATCCGTGACCTGCCAACAGATCCATCATGGCTCCTATTTTGCCATCCAACCTGACAGTCCGAATTTGTATTATCTGCAAGTAGTGGAAAATAGCAGGACTCGTTTTTGAACAGAAGAAAAAAAAAAAAAGAGAATGAAAAAAAAATCTTGATTTTTAAATGGCAGAGAGACAGCCACCCAGCCATGCAAACTCAAACTGAAGGCTCACTTTGGGTAAATAGCTACTTCTTGCTTCTCATCTCTCATTTTTCTTTCAGAAAAAAACCCCAAACAAAACAAAACCACAAACCAAAACCCACACCCCCCACATCTCCTGAAAAAGGAAAATAGAAGAATTCCACGCGTTATTTAAATCAGCCTAAAGTATTTTAAAGTATTTCAACTTAAATAATCATCCACAGTCAGAATAATTTACATACACGTTAAAAGCGATTTAAATTATACCTTTGAAAACACAGCGCCTGGGAAAACATTGGCTTGGCAAGTTCTTGTAGCAGCTATTGCTCTGATGCCTTGTAAAAGTAAATAGCTATTACCTGTTATAATGCAAAGAATACCCTTTCAAAATCAGTTGGTTGAGCAATTAAGAATACACTTTTCCTGTAATTTTTGGACTGAAGCAATTTATTAAAGCTCAATTTAAATACAGGGATGATGCAACTTAAAATCCAGATGACCTTTCATAAACCTAAGCAGCTCGGATACATTAACATTTCTGGTTATATGTTGTTGGCAAATAAATGTTTTAAACACTTGGCACACAGTTAATTCATAAACAGAATTTTAGAAGCATTTAAAGTAACTGCACATAAGACCCATGACCTTAACACATGATAAATATTGTTGGCGTGGAAGGGTCATTTTAAAGAATAACAAATAAATAGCATGTCTTGTTTATACATCATTGCAAAGTGGAAAGAAACAAGGTGCACATAAATATTTCTTTTAAAAATGCGATACTTTTCAGCCACACTGAGTAGGGGTTTTGATCGGTTATTTTTTGTCTTTTGTTTTACTCTCTCGATTTTTTTTTAAAATCACTCTCACCAAACTTTGCGCATTTTCACAGGATCAAAGTTTAGAGACGATAAAAAATACAAAGTCTTCCATAGCAATGGTCCAGTCTCTTTGTTTCTGCGAGTCACTTAAATAATAAGTTTACATTTCAAGTTTGTTTGTTTCCTGGCTCAGAATAATAATAATAATACTGCTAATAATAATTAATTAAAAAAAAAATCTATGTTCAAGTGCCCTCTCTGATTTGTCCCCGGCGATAGCCCCGGCTCCCAGCCCGGCCTGCTATTTCCCGGCCTCTCCTTTGTCCGGACGCGCAGCGAGCCCCCCCAGCGCCCCCCGGGCCGGGCCTTCCTTCCTCCCCGCGGCACCCCCGGCCCCGCGCCCCCTCCCCGCCGCCGCACGCACGCTGCTTCCCGTCGCGGTCCCGTCTCGGCGGCACCCAAGGAGAAGAGCGAGGCGAGGCGAGTCCGGGCGGAGGGCGGCGGGGGCCGGGCAGCGGTCAGTCCCTCCGCCGCCTCCGCGCCCCCCGGCCCGGGACTGGGATCGGACCGCCGGCTGTCGCCGCTCCCCGGGGCCGCGGCGGCGGCGGAGGGCGGCCACGGCGGCGGCGCTTAAGGCTTCTCCGTGCACTGTTTGCAGAGGCTGGAGGAGACGCTGTTGAAGATGGCACATTTCTCCGGGCAGGAGGTGGCGGGGGGCAGCCCGGCGCTGAAGGGGTAACCGGCCGCCTGCTCGTAGGCGCCGAGGGCGGGGTGCAGCGCCGCCGCCGCTGCCGCCGCCGCCGCGGCGGAGCTGGGCAGGGAGGCGGCCGAGATGGCCTGGCCCTGGTTGAGATAAGCCACCAAGCGCCGCATCTCCTCCAGGGCCTGCGCCTGCATCAGGATGTAGTTCTTGGCCAGGAGGAGCGTGGCGATCTTGGAGAGCTTCCGCACCGAGGGACTGTGCGCGTAGGGGATGACCGCCCGCAGCTCGTCCAGCGCGTCGTTCAGGTCGTGCATCCGCCGCCGCTCCCGCGCGTTGATGTTGAGCCGCAGCGCCTTCTGCTCCTTGGACTTCTTGCTGCCGCCGTGCCCGTGGCTGTTGGAGCAGCTGCCCTCGGCCGCCTTCAGCCCCCCGCCCCCCCCTCCGCCGCCGCCCGCCGCCGGCGAGGCGACGCGCGGGTCCCCCCCGGCGCCGCGCAGCACCAGCTCGCAGCGGCCGTCGCTGTCGTCGTCGGGGCTCTGCTCGCCGCCGCTGCTCTCGGCCACCGAGCTGCGGCTGGCGCTCTCGCCGTACTTGACGCAGACGGAGCCCGGCGGCAGCGCCAGCGGGTCGCCGCCGACGCCGGGCTGCAGCAGCGCCTCGGGCTCCGACGCCTCGTAGCAGGCGAGCGGCGAGGGCTGGCGGTCGCGGGGGTGGGAGAGGTCGAGCCCCGGGGGCGAGCGGAAGGCGGACTCCATGCGCTTGGCCGAGGCGGCGAGGCTCTTGTGGAAGAGGTCCTCTTCTGCGGGCAGCCCCAGCGCCCGCTCCATCGGCGCCCCGCTCGCCTCCGCCTCCTCCGCCCCCCTCAGCTCCCGGCCCGCTCCTCCAAGGCTCCGCGCCGCGGCGGGCGGCTCCCCGGCGTCCCGCTGGTAGAAATTGTTTCCCGGCTCCCGCCGGGGCTGCGCCGTGCCCGGCGCCGCTGCTGCCCCTTCTCTGGCTCCGGCGGCGAGTCGGACTGCTGCTCCGGCGGCTCCGGCTGTGGCTCCGGCTCGGGCGGCGGCTCCGGCTCGGGCTGCGGCTCCGGCAGCGGCTGTGGCTCGGGCTGTGGCTGTGGCTGTGGCTCCGGCTGCGGCTCCGGCTCGCCCTCAGCAGGCGCCGCGCTGGGGCATTGTGCGCTGCCAGTGGAGCCGCTTCCACCGTTTATCTTGCTTGGATTCACCTTCAAGAGATTTCCGGACCCATCAACCAGCAGCCGCCGCAGACGGGGGAGTCTTTTACATCATTATCTCTGAGAGTAGGTTATTATGAAGAAGACTCGCCTGTTGGGACAGAGCTTTCTACCCAATCAGGTTAACGTTTTAATTAATAGGATTAAAACGGTAACAAACAATCCCAGGCGCTATCTGGCCCTGAGTCTGAATAGTTTCTTTTCCCAGGTCTGAAGACAGGCAGCAGCTAGAGCTTTATAAGAGGCGCCTGCTCCATTATTCTCCCTGCCATCTGTATACACAGCTTAACGCATATGTTTGCAAGACGTTGTGTCCTGTTAGTAACCCAACAACTGCCTTTAGCTTGACATGTGTGGCGACTTTCACTCATCAATGAGCACACTAAAAGCCCTACTTAGATCGAAGGATGTTCTTTGCCTCCTTCAGCAAATTACAGCCCTGCACTGCAGAAAAGCCCACTTCAACACTTCTCCTTCCGAGTGCTGCCAGCAGACTTCTGCTAACTTAGCCGTGGAGTCAGGAGTGACACTCTCTCCCCCCACCCCAGCCCACCCACCCCCTGCATTTACATTAACTTATAGCTCCCTCCCACCCCCACCCTTCTTCCCGAAAAGCATCGCCTGGGAAAGAAAAAAAAATAAAATTAAAAACTCTCGGAGCATCCCCAGTCGTCGTGCCCACTCCTGCCCACCGCCAAAGTCCACCTTGCTTCCCCGGGAGGCGGGTGGTCCCCAGTCCTCCCTCTCCCCACCCCCCTCCAACAAACGGAGACCAAACTACGGGGAGGTTCCCCTCCTCCTTTCCTTATCCCTTTTCAAGTAGCAGATTGCCGCTTGCGAGTGATTATCCCCCGTGTCCCTATAAAAAACATAAAGCCCCATCAGTTACCTTGAAAATGAACGGATCTGGGAAGGAGGGCGGGTGGGAAGAGAAAGGGCAAAACCCACCAAACTTTTTTAAATTTATTTTTTATTGCGACTGACCAACTCTTTGCAGGTCGGTGCCTTTCTGCCTCCCTCCAGCGAGCCCGACTCGGCGGGAGCATCCCCGCTCTTCTCCCCAGCGCCGAGATGCCGCCGCCGGTGTCAGGGCGAGGGGGCCTCAACCATCCGGTTACCCCGACCCCCTGCTCCCCTCCCGGGGCTTCTCCTCGGAGCCGGGCACACTGTCCTCTGCACTCTTCCAAAAGCTGAAGTGGAAACCCGAGGGTCGGTCTGAATTTTGTCCCACTACTCCTCTGATGCTTGAGGCAAGCAGCTCGCTCTCGCCTTTCTGTTAGCACTCAGAGTATTTAGTGGCAGGTTTTCATTCTTATGACATCAGTAAAAACAATATTTCCCAACACTTCCAAATCATTCTTATGTGGCAGGATTACTGAAGGCTATGAAATTTTTTGGTTTCTCTGGTTTCATTAAAAACCTTTTAATTGTGTCTTTCGGAGTTGGCCCCAGGTGTTGGACTCTTTTCATTACATTTTGCTCTAATGTGATGAAATTCTAATTCTCTCCTTACCATATGGTTAAATTTCCCCACTGAGAATTAGTTGAAAAAGGAGAAATAATCTATTAATCTCTGTAATAGATTCACAAATGAGGTTTGCCACAGAACCCGTTTTTGAATGGTAATATCAGAACAGTTGGGTGCCTTGTTTCAGGAAAGAAAGGACCAGGCGACAACAGAAAACGTTTGAATTTTCACCTGGAAAGAATGAAAAGAAGCCAAGCTGCAGATTTCAGAGTAATTGACTGAGATTTCATCCAGCGAGGACATGACTACAATACAGACCTTCCTCACCTCGTGTCTCCGGATCAGAGGCGAACATACAAGCCGAGCCCTCCGAAGAGGGAGGGTCTCACCCCCCGCCCCCCAGCCCCATTTGGCTGCTGCGCTTGTCCCTGGTCGCCGTCCAAGCGCACAGTCACCGAGCGCCTCGCTCCCCTCCCCCTTTCCAAGGGATGGATGACACCGTTAACCTCTATCATTATTAATCCAAAGGCATTTTAGGTTTATTGTTTTTCAATTAGCAACTTCATTTTCCCCGAGATCATAAACAAAGGGCTTTATATTCACAACAGGGGGTTGAGGTTTTTTATTATTATTATTTAATCTGTTTAATGTCCAACTTATAAAACTCGTGTGGTCACTTAAGGATGACGGATACTGTTATTATAATTTGATGGCTAGTGGGAACATTTCATTCTCCTCATTTTATTTGTTCGAAGACAGAGGGCTTCGGCTTGATCTCTCCCATTCATCTGTGGGTTCACTAGCACTATCTCCCTTGTTTTTTCTGCAACTTTGTGGACGACGTACACTCTCCACAGCCGGCGGGGCCCGTTGCTCCGGGGCTGCGGCCGCCGCGGTCGCCCCGAACGGCGAGGGGTGCTGCCGGGCCGTGCCGTCGGGGCGGGGGAACGGGGGCACCGCGGCGACCTCCGCGGCAGCCTCCCTTCGTCCTCGGCTGCGTTCGCTCAGATTTGCCCTCTGCGTCTGAAATGTCTCCCTCCGTCTAAGCTTTTTCTGCATTTGCCTGTACACCGGTCAGTCTGCATGGTCTGTCCCCGGGTCTGTTCGTATGCTTGTACCTGCTCAGCCCATCTTTTCAACCACCTCTCCTTTTTATTTCTCTTCCTCCTTTCTTTTCCCTGTCTTTCTGGGTCCGTCCCCTGTTCTCGAGACATGAATGTATCCCTTCATCTTGCCGAAGCGCTCATCTGTGACTTGTGCTTTAAAGATGCCAACTTTCTTACAAACTTTACCTTGTGGGAGGTGTGGGAGGGAGTTAGGAGAGCAAAGTGGACGAGACTAAAAGAGAGCCCCTCTCGCCTCCCCCTGACCCGCCTGTTATGATCTGTCTCTCCCCACCGCACGAAGAAGTGTCTGTTTAATAGTCTATGGGAACTTTAGTTTGGAAGCAAGCAGAAGAATTTATAGAAGCTTTAAATGCAGCGCTTATAAAAATACCGAGGAATGGTCTTTGAGGTTTATGCACTCGTAAACTTTTGCTGATTGCTTCTGGGAAGTTGTCAGGCATTTAACACTGCGTTTATCTTACAGCGCAATGAAAACACATCTGCCCAGCGTCTCGTTACCTGGTTTAATTGTACCGCAGCCCTCTGCCACCAGCTCCTCCACACTTGGGTCATTATTTCGGGAAATGAGCAGCCCGGAGCCGAGCTGCAGAAGGGCTGCGCCGGTCGCCCCGGAGCATCCCCCAGGCTCCGCTGTGAGCGGCCGGGCACGGGCCGTCCCGGGCGGGGCGGGAGGCAGGGGCAGGAGACAAGGACGCTGCAAAGTCCCAGGATACAGATGAGAGCGGACAGCACGGCGATTGCTGATTTTCTGCGGCTTCTTTAGCAAGATCTGCTCGAGAATTATTTTGTTCTGCTCCCCACCTGTGAGAGAAATAAAACCCCCTCTTCCCTCTCCCCAGGGCTGGGTTTGCAGAAAAGTTTCCCTGATGAAAGACACTTTCCAAATTTTCCCGTCAGACGCCCAAGAGTTGAATGCAGACAGATTTTTGTCAAGTGAAGTTAGCCTCTCCCTGCTTGTTCTGAGCAGAGGCACGGCGTGTACCTGCTGCAGCAGGACGGCCCCGCAGCAAGAGGAGGGCTTGGGATCTTTCGCAACTTCCTGGTCCTTCTTCCAGTGGCTCAGCCCCAAGTGTCTTTTGCCTCCGACACGCCGAGCCTGGGGGAGATCAGAGCCAAGCGCCCAGTGCAGCGGGGGTAGCCCCCGATGCAGGCTCTGCCCGGCTTTTCCAGCACTAAGTCAAGCTTTGGAGAGCTCTTTCGTTCGCCGCAACTGCAGCTGTGTTGTCTTCTCTGTGAAAAAAAAACTTTATTTAAGTTCAAGGTGTAGAAAAAGACCCCAGCATAAATAAATAAAATTACCCTCCCCAGTGCATCTGCTCCTAGTGCAAACCTCCTCAGAGGTGTCTGTCTGCTCGAAGGCAGCCCCGGGAGGCCGGTGGACTCCAAGCCTGGGAACTGCTCCCATCAGCAGGCTGGGACCCTGCAGCCCTTCGGGGCTCGGGCCCGCGGGAGGAGGCCTGTAGGGGACGAGAAGAAGAATGCTCTCAGTCCCCGGGACGCCTGGGGCAGCATCCTGCTCCCCGGTGCCAGGAGGACAGGACAGGGCGGTGAGTGTGTACAGCCGGGCTTGGGGCCTTTAGTGTGACGAGGGGCTGCAAAACGGAGGGGAAAACTGCCTCCATCCCTGGTCCTTAGCGGGAGGACAAAACCGGCTTTGGTGAACTTGACCCACAGCTCAGCGGAGTTAAGGCTTCATGGGGTGAGAGATGCCGCCCTGATACTCCAGCCCTACCCCTCTGGGGTGACCGCTAGAGGTGTAAAGGAAATTCCGGTGGGCTGCAGAGAGATCAAGGGCACCTGAGGATTCCCGCAGAGGTCGCCCGGGTGTCCGCGGGGTCCCCTTCGGGCTCGGCGGGGACCCACCGGCCCCAGCCCCAGCCTCGGCGGCTGCGCTCCCGATCCAAAATCCACAGCACCATCTCCTGGGCATCGGGAGAAGTGCATGGCCCTCCTCGGAAGCTGCGGAGCTGGTGGAGGCAAGTGGAGGGAAGGCATGGAGCCATTGCGCGCTGCGTGAAAATGTAAAAGGAAAATACATGGAAACGTAAAGTACCCCTTCAGTGTGTTTTGGCGTAGAGAGATAACTAATTATTCCTTTGGTGTACCTTTCGAAGCTGAAACCGGTGGGCTGATGTCTGTGCTTGGATGGGAGTCAGGAGGTGTTTTCTGTTCAATTACAGTGACACACTAGGAAATACATGTGCTTGAAACCGATTAAGGGTGGAAGAGTCTGATGCTGTCCCGGTTTCCCAGTTTCAGGGACAACACAGGGTGTATAGGCAGTGACAAACTCACCGAGATTTGTGGAGAAAGACTGGAGGATCATACTACAAAAGAGTATTTTCTGCTTTGGTTTAGGGAAGTTTGAGATCTTTTTTCCTTTCCTTTTTCCTTTCCTTTCCTTTTTCCTTTCCTCCTTTTCTTCCTTTCCTTTCCCCTTTCCCTTTTCCTTTCCTTTCCTTCTTTCCTTTCCTTTCCTTCTTTCCTTTCTTTCCTTTCCTTTCCTTTCCTTTCCTTTCCTTTCCTTTCCTTTCCTTTCCTTTCCTTTCCTTTCCTTTCCTTTCCTTTCCTTTCCTTTCCTTTCCTTTCCTTTCCTTTCCTTTCCTTTCCTTTCCTTTCCTTTCCTTTCCTTTCCTTTCCTTTCCTTTCTTTTCCTTTCCTTTCCTTCTTTCCCCACCCCCACCTTTTCTCTTTCCCTTCCCCTCTTCTATTTTCTTCTTTTCTCTCCTGTACCCAGACAAGCTCCTTTACACCCTCCAAGCTATTTCTGTCCTCATGAACACAGTTGTGCACTGTGCCCATTCATGTGCACTTCTGCACCCCAATAAATGTCTGGCTGAGTCTCAGCAGGAGCAGGGGGCAGAGCTCTGGCCATGTACAGTCAATATTTACTACCTGTCCAGGTTGCACTTTCAGTCCTGACCCTATTTTCTTTGTACTGAAAGCTTTACACTGCAAGAAACGTGGCACTGAGCTTATTCTTCCCACCCTTGTTTGACTAGGCTATAGATGTCTATTTTCAGTTAATATTTCATTGCCAAACAGTTTCTATAGGCTTTTTCTTTTCCTTCCATGCTTCTTGAGCTCCATCCAGTTCACTTTTATTGGTACTGAAAGTACTTAAATCTGAAAGCAGTAGTCGAGATGCTATCTCATCAGTATTGTATACTGAGAGAGACATCTATCACTTCCCAGGTACCTGACATGATGCCTCTGTGTTAGAAGCCCAAAAATTACATTGGATTTTTTTTGGTCACACTGCTAGAGCCTATTTAATTTACTGAAGCCCATAGATACAAATCTATATGTTAGTAGGCAAGTATATTATACCTACAATGTTCCTTTCAGTCACCACTTTGCAATTATAGGAAGAAAAAAATACTTTTGCGTGCCTTCCTTCCATTCCTTATAAATCCATGCTGTTTATTGGTTGTGGATCCATTCTCCCCTAAGTGCTTAAGATTTTTACCTTTTAATATTTTTTCCACTATATTACTGCAGACTGAAGTTAGGCATACCAGATGGTAGATGACAGGTTCACTCTTTCTCTTCCTCTTCCCCTGCCATTTTTAAAGACCAGTAACCTGCTCCTCTTTCTTTTCAGACATCTTAGAGCTCACTAATTCTCCAAGAACATTAAAATATTGTCAGTATTTTGGATACATTCATTAGTTAATTCCCTTTCTTCCCCATGCTGCACATCAGAGGGATATGTTCAGCTGCACATCCTTACTTTTATCTCCCTCAACCTTCCCTATGACCTTCTCTCAACAATCCTAACTACAAGGCTGTTTTTCCTAACTGGACTTTCTTTTTCATAAAAATTGCAATACTTTTGTTCCATTCTTTGTAGAATAACAAATCTCTTATCCCTAGCAATTCCCTTCTTCCCCTTGTAATTAAAAAAAAAAATTTAGAATCTATACACATCTAAGTAGTTGCTGCGTTGAAAAATGGAATCACTATCACTTGCAATGGTCTTATACTCTATAAATAAGGCAATTTTATATCTTTAATAACTTCTCATGGGCATAAAATAAAAAATGTTTTGAAATACAGTTCAGTAATAGTCAAAATCTATAGATTTAACAGTGAAAAATAATTTTGTTCTCAAACTATTCTATATTTCAACAATTTTGGAAGGAAATTTTATTTCCCATTATATCCCTTAAGTTGCCATGACAAGTAACAAGGAAGAACAAAGAATTTCCTTCCTGGATTACTTTGCCAAATTCACACTTTAATCTGTTGGTAGATGATGTTTTTCAAACACACTCAGATGTCTGATTGTCAGCTTTATGTCTCAGGAAGTATTCCCAGCAATTCAGGTACAGTAAAGTATCTACCTCTAGCAAGCCTCTGTGTACTATATAACTTTTATAGTCATTATAAAAAGTAATTTATTGAAAAAACTTAAACCTTTTCCAACTCAACTGACTTTTGATTTAAAGGTGTGTGATCCTGGTTATGGTAATCAGGAGTGGTAGGTGCTTTTTTCAGAATTAGGTTTGCTGTTTATGTCACAAAGTTTAGAAGCTCTGAGAGTAACATCCTCTAAAACATAGCATGTTCATAGAAACAAGATATCAGCTCATGTTTCACTGTTACAGTGCCTGGAATTGCACATAATACAAGGTAGGAGAACTTTTCCCATTTTCAGATCACATTTTTTTCTCCTGGGTATTATTTCTCTTTGCCTTCACTGAAGTACAATACAATAATGACTACAGACTGGCTCTGGAGAAACAGCTTGTAATAAAAAGGGGCAAGTAACACATCTTCTTTCCTTCTTCTTTTCTTTTTTCTTTCTTTTCTTTTTTTCTTTTCTTCTTTTCTTTTCTTCTTTTCTTTTCTTTTCTTCTCTTCTCTTTTCTTTTCTTCTTTTCTTTTTTCTTTTCTTTTCTTTTCTTTTCTTTTCTTTTCTTTTCTTTTCTTTTCTTTTCTTTTCTTTTCTTTTCTTTTCTTTTCTTTTCTCTGTTTCTCTCTCTCTCTCTCTTTCTCGCTCTCTCCCTTTCATCTTTCTCTTTTCTGGTTGGCTGACTGGCCTGCTGGCTTTCTTCCTGTCTTTCTGTCTTTTTCTTTATTACCTTTTTTTTCTTTCTTTTGCTTTCTTACTTTTGGTTTCTTGCTTGCTTGCTTCATATACCATAAGGCCTTGCTTCATTTTGAAAGTGACAGGATCCTTTAATGACAACAATGATCATGACCAACAGGAAAGCTCCTTGTAACAGTGCCTAGCTCTGATTAGCACTGCGACACTCACAATATTTTTGAGCCAAACCATTGCAATGGGATTTGAACTTGTTTTTCCATCCAGAGAGGAGCATGCTGCCAGCTATGGTCCCAGCACTCCACTGACTGTGTAGGCAGAGACCTGCTGGTGCAATTTAAAGGACTCCACTGCATCCTCAAGGACTAGGGAAGAAAAATCAGGGAAGCATCAAGTGAGGTACAGACCCTGCTGAGCTCCTGAGAGGTCCAGCTGCTGAGCTCTGGCATCTGGGGCAGCCTTACTGTTGCTCAGTTAGTCCTTTATTCAAACCCAGGTATGGCACACCCACTGTAGAGCAGAGCCAGATACCAAGGTGGGGTAAAGACAGAGGACATATGCTATCTATGGACAAAAAACCCTATACTGTTTAGTTTTGTGAGGAACTTTGGCTTTCAGAGTATTTTGCAGCACAGGCTCAGTTGCCAAGAGCAGTCCATGTACCACTAAGCTTACACACAACTTCCTTTCTGAGGGTAAGGTCAAATGACCAGAGAATGCTTGAGGGCTGACAAAAGCTTTTAGCATCCTTAGTCCTGTCTCAGGCTGTCACAGAGACTTACTGATGTTTCCTTTGCAGAGTAATTTGATTATTCCAGGAGAGGACTGCTAGAGGCAGGGGATTCCATGCACCTGCAGGCTGAATCCACCAAGGTGACAGTCAGTTGTGCAAAGGCACATTTGCATGGAGATCTGAACATATTTCAAACTGATTTACTTCATAATTGTCCCATTTCTCTCACTGGTGAACCGCTTGGACAATGGTTAGATTTGTTTGAGTTTAAATGGGCATGAAATCAAGTGTTGAAGCTGGAGGCAAGGCTAGGTGCATCTGATCTACAAAACACGTAAGATTACTTCTGGGAACTTGTGAGCTGAGACACTGCCAGAGAAAGGGCACAGAGCCCTTTCCCACATCCCTGACCCCATACACGCCTACATGTAACATCTGATCATGTCAGCACAGGAAAGAAGCCCACCATTAATGTAATAGTTTGTTCCTTATTTCTTGTCAGTAACCAAGAATTCAAGAGCTTAGTGAAGAAAGGCATGCAATTTTTCTGAGAGGTCAGCTCACTGAGGACAGCCTTATACCAGTCTGATTGGCCATTGGACTTGGAGAGGTGTGTGCTTGAACAGCCAGATGTCCCCTGAGACACACTTTTTAGGTTACCAAATAGGTCATGGGATATTCCCTGCTTCCCTCTCTTAACTGGGCCCTTAGGAAATTTTGCAGGAATTTCCCAGTCTAATAGCAGAAGCTTATGCATGGGATGAATCTGGAGCCAAGTGCTCACACATCGCAAGACTTGGGCACCATTTTTGGCCATAAACTCAGAATTATGCCATCAGCATGAGACGAGGCACAGTGAGAAGCATGGACCCTGCAACACATTGTTATCATATTCACGCTGTTGATTCTGATTCTCTGATAAAGTTAATTGACTGAGTCAGGGCAAATTTGCTCCACACCTGCTCTGGACAGAGCAAGCTCAACCAGTTCTAATCAATCACTCCCACCAGGAAACTGGCACAAACAGTGCTTGTTCAGCTGGTGCCAGCGGCTGAACTTGATGGCACTGGTACAATCACAGGGTGTAAGACTGTGGGATGTGTAAATGACACTGGGGGAACCACATCAGAATCTTACACTAAGCCACTTTATTTTTTCCCTTAAAGTACATTTGCTGAGCATTTCTAGTAAACTTTGCCAGTCTCAGTGCCATCAGTTAAAGCTCTGGCAGCATTATTTTCACATGAAGTGTAATTTATTGCATTTTTGATCTGTCCATTGTCAAATTGGTACTATGATAGACCAAGGGTGTCCACGTTCAACATCCTTATCCCAGGGCCTTCAGCAGGAAACATGGTTACACTTTGCTGTGTGGATTGGGCATGTGAGCCAGGAGTCCAAGAAACTGTGATTTGCATTTCCTGGGTTCATTCATCAAGGGGTTCACTCTAGATAAGGCTTGTTTAGAAACAGCTGTTGGACACACATCACACCTGCATCATCCTCTGTTTTCTGAATATGTTGGTGTCTTTTAACCTGTTTTGCCCTACCCTCCTGTCTGTACAAAAAGTACTCCATCCAAAATCCATGCCTCTTCACAAAGGGAGGTTGTCTCTAAAGGCTCTGGCACAAGCCTGTGGTAGCCTGTGGCTGTCCTGCACAGTGGTTCCCAGTGCATAGTATGAGGAGCAGCTGGACCGAAGCCCTGAGAGGAGCGGAGCTCTGCCAACCCCCTGCAACACAGTTATGACATGGAATATGGCAATCTTGGCAAAACCAGGAACTTGAGTCAGGCAGAAAACTGGTGAAGACCTGAAACCCTTCCCAAAGCAGCTGCAGAAGGTTATACTCTGTATTTGCAGACAGTAGGTGGTAGGAGAAAGGGAGGAAGACAGCACCAAATCTTACAAATCATACTGTTTTGCTTTGAAGCCCTTAAGCGTGTTACTGGCTTTTAGTTAGCAGAGAGAGGAGCCTGACTAGGATCCTTCATTTGGAGACAAGTCAGACCACACCACAAACTGAGCAGAGGAGGGATGTGCATTGAGCTTAAAGACAACTTTACAAGAAGAATAGCAGCAGCAGAAATAGCAGCTGCAAAAATCCTAAAGCCCTAAATGGGCAACTACTTACCAGGAGGCAAATAGACTGTAAAATAAAATAAATTGTATGGAAAAAACATTTAAATGTTTGAATAATTTTGATTCTGTTTACATACTGTAGTTACAGACCCTCATCCTGTAAATGTGGGTTTGCTAAATAACTCTCTATGCATTTTGGGATCAGGAGCTTCAACCAGGACCAGGAGGCACTCAAATGGTTATTGTGATTTGCACTCTGTCTCATTATAACTTGCTTGTGTGCCTAGAAGTCTGATCAGAAATCAAGGAGCACATTTAAGATTTTAGACTGGATGCTGACAAACAAACCTGGGCATGGGCAGAAACAATGCTATCAGCCCTCCTACCCTCTCCCAGGCTTTCATGGGCACAGTGGTGAGCCTCACACTCTCTCTGAAGACTCTCATGCTGGAGTTCAGCTGTCCCAGTGAATTTAATTCCTTGAACATCTGGTCTCCGTCTGCTACAGGAAAGATGGTGGGCCAGATGGGAAATCCTAGTGGTTGCAGACAGCCTGGGGGGCACCTACTACATCGTCCTCAAAGATTATTAGAAAATGATAGATCACAAGACCTAAAGAGCTTTCACATAAAAGACCTAATATTACTATAAAAAAGTGCCTTTTTGGTTTTTTTTCCTTCCATTTGTTTTGTAAGGGAAGGATGTTAGTACATGTAAGAAGTAAGAGATATGTTCACTAGAGATTCATCAGGCAGATCATGCTTCCAGGAAAAGGAAAGAAAAGGCAAACAGTGAGCCTGGGCTGTGCACACAGTTGTTAGTACACAACCTGCTCCTGCTGTCAGCCATTCCAGATGGACACTTCCAAACCAGTTTGGGAAGAGACAGGCTTGAGGTGTGGGCCCACATGAACCTCATGAAGTTCAACAAGGCCAAATGCAAGATTCTGCACCTGGGTCAGGTTCTGCACCTGGAATATCAGTGCAGTCTGGGGAATGAAGGGATTGAGAACCACCCTGTGGAGAAGGACTTGAGGATCCTGGTGGACATGACTTGGAAAGGAGCACTTGCAGCCCAGAAAGTCAGCTATAGCATGGGCTGCATCACAAGAAGCATGACTGCCAGGTTGAAAGTTGAAGAAGGTAGATTTAGATTGCACATAAGGAAGAATTTTTGTGAAAAGTGTGATGAGACATTGTAACAGGTTTCCCAGAGCTTTTGCAGATGCCTCTGGGTGTGTTCAAGGCCAAGTTTAACAAGCTTTTAAGCAACCTGATCTAGTGAAAGATGTCCCTGTCTGAGGCAGAGGGTTGGACTAGTTGATCTTTAGAAGTGTCTTCTGACCCAAACTAACCTGTGGCCCTAAGAGTCCCAAAGTAGTTCATTCCAGTTCATGTCCAAAGGGTAATATGGCCTGCAAACACGTTTGGCTCACTCCATGCTGGATAGTCCTCTCAGACCATCCTGGAAGGCTTTGTGTTTCCAGATGCCAAAATGTATTAGTTTGAAAACAAACTAGTAGGAGATAGCAAGTCAGGACTATAATTTAATATGAAAATTAAAAAATAAGTGCAATAATACAAGGAAAAAGCACTGACAAAGTCAGATACAACCTGACACCCTGTAAGGGTGGCAGTAGCAGCCCCAATGAAGTAGTTCAGTTGAAGCAGTGATTCTGTGGAAGGTCTAGTCTCCACCTGAAGGTCCAGTGGTAGCTCTTCTCCTCTGGGAACCCAGTAGACAGGGCTGGCTTGGGCAGTTCCAAGGCCAGGTTATATCCAGGTGGGAATGCTTGGCTCCTCCCTCCTGGGTGGAGCATCTCACAATAGGATAAGTCCATGAATCATGCACTGGGGTCTTGATGGCTCATTGTTATCAGGGGTGAGTCACAGCAGGAGATAACAGCTAATGGCCCACAGCTGGTGGTAATAGAATACTAAATACATCTATATTGTAACCTAGGACACAACCCTGTCAGCATGCTCTATTTTCTCTAAGTGTGATGATGCACATGCTATGTGTGATGCCTATACTGCAGCTTTCGTGTTATTTTAGGTATTCTACACCAGCAAAAGAAATACAAGCTAGCAATTACATCTTGGGGCTAGCAGGGGCTTGAGGAAACAAAGACCAAGTGCTCTGGGCTGTGGGTGAAGCCATTGTGTTGAAAGGGGATTTGGCCTTAGCTATATGGGGATCCATCAGCCTGTATCACTTTGTCTTGGGGAACAGGGACTCCCACTTCCTTTACTTAGGAGAACAGATGTAGCCTAAAAACTTGACCCTTCATTACTGGGATAATCTCAGCTGACAAATGAAGGTTACACAATTCCCTCAAGGTGTGAATGATGAAGGAAACTTTGTTCTACTGAACTGGGCAAACCAGAGAGTATAGAGGGTCAGCAAATTTAGGGAAAAACAGAGAGTCAGGATAATTCGTTCCAGCCCTTGGATTTTTTTTTTTTTTCACTTTTCCAATCAATGATAATCAGAGACTGACCATGCATCACTTACTGCCATCACTAAGGATGATCTGGCAGCTTCTACTTTGGGATTACAGAAAATGTTATTTCAACTCCAAATCAGTGATGCTGCAGTTTGAATATAAACCTGACTGAGGTTCAGTAGTTAATAGAAACGCAGTGTAACAAAGTCTAGTGCTAGATCATGTTTATGTTAGGCTGTGAGAAAAAGAGAAATCAATCCAATTTCAAATGGAAAGTGGACAACAGCTGCCAGAACTGCTGCTGGAACAAAACCCTGGAAGAAAAAAGGAAGGGTATTTGCATAGGGTAATCAGAGTAGCATATTTACAGAAATTATTGTCAGTTGAAGGAAGGGACTAGAACAGGAAGGATTTTATTTCACAATATTCACAATATTTAATTCACAATTCCACGGGATTTTATTTCTTAAGTAATTACAGAAAGGGGTTTATCAAAAATAGAAGAAAAAAAAACCCTAAGAAATAATCTTGGGACTGGAAAATCCACGAGAAAGATGAAAGGCATGTTTTAATGGCCGCAAAGAAATTGTGGGTGTTCAAACAAAAGTTAAGGAATTTCTACAAAACATACAGACTAAGTAAAGCAAAAGGACATAAAGAATAACTCCATAGGTGACACAGCTGGTGCAGAGATTTATCCCTTTTGATCAAACTTGACACTGATTATTTGCTGAAGTGTTTGAGAAACCTCTCTGTTCTCACATCCATGAGACAGCCTTGCTACAACTAAACAGGAGATTTTGGTATTTCAGGTAATTTTTGCTGGTTTGTCTGAAACAACAGGCACAGTTTAGAGTCTCAGATTCAGCTATATGGACATGGCTTCAGCGGTTTGCAGTAAAGTGCAGGTTTAGGCGAGCATTCTTCTTCAGTCTATTTGTTGTAAACTATCACTCAAATAATAAATACCTGTTAAAAAAAGGGCTACAGAGTAATTTTATGACTATGTTTAGTACTTCTATTACAGAACAGTGCCAATAAAACAGGGTTAATGCAACCTTAGATTTTGCTTGCAAGAACAACACAGAAAAATCTGCTATAAACCAAGAGAGATTGATACTCAAAAAGATAAAAAAGGGAGATAAGGGAAAAATAGAATGCCCTAGGAGCTGCCACCACTTGATAAAAACAGTCTGTGTATACGTGAGGATATTGGTTGTGTCATGAGAGGTAGCCTGGTGGTCATAGGAGGTTGTAAATCCAGATGGACACATGCTCTGCCAAGAGGAGAGCAGACAAGAGGCATTAAGTCAATTGTTTTGCACAAGACATTTTCAGGCAATGACCAGCAGGTAGAGTTGACCGAGTCCCAAAATACAACACAGTCAGGAAAAGGCTGTGTCAAGGTAGACCCAGAGTTTGAAATGACAAATATGCAACTCTAATTCAGCATCAATTCTCTTAATTAAGTTAATGTTTCATTTGCAAGTATTTGAAGGTCTTTGCTATGTTAACCACAGGAAAATGATGAAGATGGTGATGGTGTGTGCTGTCTAAGGGAAGGTGTGGGGAAGCATGTTGTAGATGGTGCTGGCACATGCCTTTTGGAAACAACTGTTGGGTTGTGCTCCCGTAGTGCCGTACCGATCCGCTCATGCACAGGCAACGCGTGGAACAGACCTCTGTTGGGCTCCTTGGCTCTTAATGAGTCTAAACAACAGCTGTTCTCTCTTTCTTTGGGCCAAAGGCAAATGCTGAAGCATAAAACATGTGGGTTACAGTGCCATGGAGGGAGTGTGCAATTCATCCTCCTGTATCTGTGGCAGGCATGTGCACTTGTGTGAGCAGCATTTACATGCATACGACAGTCTTGGGGAGGGCAGGAGAGCCACAAAGTACAGATTACAGTTAAAAAGCCCAAAGGAACCACTGCAAGCATTTAATTGGACCTCCTGTGCAATGCATAAGACTGCACTGAATTAATTTGTTTAAACTAGATTGTGTCTGTGGAAAAGAAAATCCTAATGTTTTTATTTTCTCTGTTAATGGAGCATGATCTTAGAGAAATTGCTCCAATAATAGCTGTTATCACTTTTTAAAAATGTTACTTTTTCTTGGTTTGAACCTTGTTGGTTTCAACTCCTTGGCATTACACTATGGTACCTCTTATGGTCAGACTGAAGTTCACTCTTACTAATATAACTGAGTTCTCAACTTCCCACTTGTTCAAGTCAAACCCTTCAGTTTAACATAATAAAACACCTCTCAGGGACTCTCCTGGTTAATTGCTGAACCCTTTCTGTGTTGTTAGCTGCCTTCTTGAGGAGGAGCAACAGAACCCAACACTGTGCTCCAACAGCCCTCCTTCAGAGTACCAGTAGTTGACTGGCTCTTTGAATGCTGAGCTTGAATACCAGGCTCTTCTCCCCTGCTTGATATTCCCTGTTTATGTGTCCAAAGATTTCAGCAGACACAGGACTTCACTTGAAATAGTGTTTAGGTCATTGGCCATTTTTTCCCTTAATAAAACCTTCCCTCTTTCTTTGTCAAGCTGACAGAGTTACAGTTAACTCAGCAATTTTGTTTAAGATAATGTGGGCAGGATATTACCTTAGTTTTAGTAATCTTGAACTTTTCCAGTATTTTACAGACTATAGAATACAGCAAGATACTCTGTCAACTCTTCTGAAATTCTTGCATTCAAAATGTCTTGCAACGTAACCCTCATCTACATTTTGCCAGGGAATTCATATTCATTTAAGTGCACCTGCTATATCTACAAGGATTTGCATGTGCACTTCAAATATGCTAGAACTTATATTTAAATATGCATTGCAGACCGGAGAACTGGTGTTCAGCTACTTGCAGATTTTAAAAGCAGAAAACACCATTATCATAATTTAATTTATGTTGGTCTGTGAGGATTCTAGAGCAGGTTCAGTGCAAGCAGCAAATAGAAACAGCCTGACTTTGATTACTGAAGCTGTGCATTTTGATCTAACTTTTGCATGACTTGGACAACAGATTTCCTTTTCTGTACTTCTTAGAAATAACATATAGTTGCTGTATGATCTGAAGCAGCTTTTTCAAGCTCACATTTTCACTTAATTCAGATGTTTCAGATGCTGAGAAGGTATCAGAGTAACTGAAAAATTTCCACAAAGTCTAATTATCCTTACCATTAACATTTTACGTAAGTTCTAAATGCAGTGTATTCACTGCCTGTTACTAGCTATTGAAACTTGCAAATCAGACAATAGTTGAGGTTGGAAGTGACCTCTGGAGGTCATCAGGTCCAAACCCACTGCTCAGGCAGGGTCTGTTATAGGAGGTTGCCTAGGACCATTTCCATTTGCTTTCTGAATAGGCTCACAGATGGAGATTCCACAATCTCTCTAAGCAAGCTATCTCAATGTTTGACCAGCCTCACAGTAAAAAAATGTGTGAGCTTTCTTTGTGTTTAGATGGAATTTAATGTCTTTTATTTATGACCATTGCCTCTCGCTCTGTCTGAGGAGTCTGGCTCCCTCTTTGTTTTTTTCCCACCAGGTATTTATAACTGCTGATAGGATTCCCCTCTGAGCCTTCTCTTCTCCAGACTGAGCAGTCTTAGCTCTTTCAGCCTCTCCTCACACAAGGGATGCTCTAGACCCTTAATCATCTTTGTTGGTGCTGTACTGAATTGACTCCAATAAGTTCATCTCTCTCTTATATTGGAGAGTCCAGGTGTGGAGAGACTGTCACACACGTGTCTCACCAGTGTTCAATGCAGGAGAAAGATCATCTCCCCCAACCTACTGGCATCATTTTTCCTAATGCAGTCCAGGATAATGTTGGCCTTTTTTGCTTCACTGGTGACTCATACTCAGTTTGCTGCCCAAGGACCTCAAGATCCTTCTTTACAGAGCTGCTTTCCTAATGGTTGTCCCCAGCATGTGCTGCTTTCTGGGGTTATTCCTTTATAGCACAAGGACTGGCATTTCTCCTTGTTGAACTTCAAGAATTTCCTCTCTGCCCAATATTTCAGCCTGTCCAGGTCCCTCTGAATGATAGCATTCTGGTGTATTAGACACTCCTCACAGTTTTTCGCCATCTGTGAGCTTGACGAGTGCACTCTCTTCCAGTGTCCAGGTCACTAGTGAGACTAAACAGTACTGGCACCAATGTGGTGTACCCTGTGGTGTACCACTAATAATTTGGTCACAAATGGAATTTGTCCTGCCAGTCATAACTCTCTGACCCCAATTGTTTCCTCAATTTCCAATCCATCTCACTTTCTGCTTGCCCAGCTTAGATAATTTACCTGAGTATCAGCTTGTCTATGATGATGAGAAAGAGACAGTGTCAAAAGCCTCACTAAAATCAAGGCAAACAATACCAGCCTCTCTTCCCTCATCCACCAACCAGCCATCTCATTGTGGAAGGCCATCACAGTGGTTAAACATGATTCCCCCTTCATAAATATATACTTGCCGTCCCACATACTTTCTTCTTTGTCAAGGGTTTCCAGGCAGATTTTAATAATCTTCTCAGTGGCTGAGGTGAGGTTGATCAGCCTGTAGTTCCCCAGCTCTTTGTTCTTGAACTCCTTGAAGATGAGTGACACTTGCACTCTTCCATTTTTCAGGAACTTCACCGCCATGACAAGACCTTGCAAAGATAATCAAGAGTGACCTTGTGATGAAATCAGCCAGTTCTTGCAGGACTCATTGTGCATGTTTAATTTGTTAAGTGTTTCCTAACCTGTTCCTCGTCCATCAAGAGTGAGTCTTTGTTGTTTTGGCTTTTCACTCTCATAGGGCAGGCTTGGGGTTCCTGAAGACTTTATTCATTGAAACAGCCCCTTCTGTTTGTCCACTGACATGAGATCACCTGCTTCATTCAGAAATAAAATTGTTTTCAATTTTTTCTATTCTCACATTTTCCTTGTCCAGCCTTTTATTACTATAACACAATGCTAAGACATCTTCTGGTTGCCTTGACATCCCTCAGGATGGCCAACTTTAGGGGAACTTTGGCTTTCCTATCATCCCTACATGTCCAGGCAACATTTATTCTCTTCTCCTTTGTAGCCTGTCCTAGATTCCACCTCTCATATATGCCTGTATGCTCTGGAGCTCTTGATGCCTGATGGGTTTTTTTGTCCTTTTTCATTATACTTTTATACCTTTTTATATATACCCTTTACCCTTTCCCATTCCTGTACTTTTCACTCCCTATATCTTAGCCCACATGTTTATAATCCTTGTCCTCTAGCCTTGTTCAGAATTCTTTAGAGAAGATGAAACAATCTCCACAATCTCAAGAACATGAAGCACCAACCTTGAAAGAACCTCATCCCTGGGACATGTTTTTGTAAACAAAGTTGTAACCTTTTTAGAGGGAGGTAATTTGAATAAGGGGACAATTACTTAATTTGTTAGGTTTCTTATTGGAGAATTTTAGATAGGTGTGCTAATTGGTGAGGTCCATAAAATTGTAGACTTGTTGTACCCGGGGGGCTTTTTTCATCATGGTGCACCTGGAATCCTATTAAACCAAGGTAATACCCTTTTTCCTATACTGCGGTGTCTGCGTCTTAATTTTTACCAGCATTTTAGGCATCACTCTGTCATATGTTCCCTGTTTAGCCAAGCCTATATCCTAATTAATCTAATTTTTTTCCCTTGAGTATTGATGTGAAGTGCTGTTCTCAGAGGATGCTGTCTTTAAAGACTTGCTACCTCTCTGAGCTAGTTTAGCCTTCAAAGCTGCCTCCCACTGGATCCTACCTGTAAGATGCCTGAATAAATTGAAATCTGCTCTTCTGAAGAACAGTCTTTACTCTGCTACTCATCTTCCCAATGAGTGGGAATTCCTATGGAGACTTACCAAATTTGTGTTCACTTATGATAGTTTAGGGGAATGAAAGGCTGAGATTCGGTAAGGAAACAATGTTGCTTTTTGGGTGACAAGCACATATTTTATTTCTGTTTATGCCAAAGCAGAAATTCTTTAAAATCAGTTTAAGTCAGATAATAAAATGCCTTTTGCAAATGATGGACAAAAAATATCCATTTTGCCCTCTTTGATGTTTTAGACAAAAAAGGGATCCTTCATCCTTCTCACTGAGGTCACTACATGGGATGTGGTTTCTTGCAGTGAATGTCTAGCATCTGTTGGCAGATGGCAGTGACTCTCAATAAGCAGTGTGGATGGGCCATGTCATTTTGGACAGAGAATAGTTTGGGCATATAGATGCAAACTGTACTATCCCATTTGCTTTCATGGTCATCAAATGGCCATGATTCATTTTATTTACCATCACAGATACATCACATCTGACACTAGTGAAATATTTTTGTGAAGTTCTGTGTTATTGTTGTTATTATTATCATGATTAAGCTTTGTATAACCCTTTAAATGAGGTTTTCCAATGTCTTTCAGATTAAATAGAGGCCTTTCCACATATTTTCTTGCATTCTGCAGTGGTGATCATGGCGTGGACTCCTCCTAGGGCTAAATTTCATTCATACTTGTGGAGAAGATAAAAGGGAATGAGACTGGAGGAAGAAAAGTTTTGCAGGTTATTTTTTTTTGTTTTGTTTGTTTTTTTTTAATTAAAATTAATTACAAAAGCTCTTTTTACATCATTTTAGACCAGCTTGTAAAATAGTGGGGTGCAGTTTTCTGTAGTGTTAATTCAGATCAAATTAACATGAAGTAAAATTTGCCGTAGCTGGAGATACTGTGTTTTGCTTATTGATTAGAGGAGTGTCAGGACACTTGCATTGCAAAGGCCTGTGCTATATATGTGGTCTGAATAAACAACATTTCTCTCTTAAAAATCTAGCAATCTCACTCTTTTTAAAAGCACTAAGATTATTTGAGATGTAAATTATTTGTATTAAAATATTAGAAGCTGAAAAAAATCCAAGGAATATATATTGACTAAATAGGGGCCATTCCTGTTCCTCAGAGAGCTATGAATTTTATAACCACACATAAACAATTACAAAGTGCACTACGCTTTAGAGAAATACACCAAAGGAGCAAAAGGTCCTATTCAACTGGCAAAAACCTGTGAAATGAAAAATGAATTAAACCTTATTCCGACCTTTTTGTTTTAAAACCTCAAGGTTTCTGGAATTTGCAGGTTTAATTTTTGTATCTTTTATTTCCTTTTTTGGAAATGAACAGTTGACAGTCTGCTTTATATGCAGCATGCATAGCACATAAATAGCATTCAAATTAAATTCTACACCAGCTGTACATACCCCATACATGTGGTTCGCGAATGTTGCTGACTGCAAATGGTGCATATTTTGATTTTCAGTTGATATCTAAAACTGTGAATTATCTTCTGAATATGTAGTGTTTTGCTTTCAATCCCTAGATTACATTTATATCAAGCAAAATAAATACAACTGTCTGATAATCACAACCTGGTTTTCTTCAACTAAGGTAAAGATTCATTCCTGGCAAAGTGACCCCAAGTCTGGTCTTCTTCAAGGTAAGAGTCCCGTTTCGGGTCTGAAAGGGAAGTTTGAAATGAAAAGTAGCCACAGAGGAGAAAACCCAATACTCTCCTACACACTGCACCGTTAACCTGGAGTGTCTTGAATAAAGGAACTGCTTTTACTGCCGTCAAGTCCCAGTGTGCCTTTAATGTAGGAAGATTTGGTACTCAGCTATTAGCTCTTTCGGGCATGTTCACACTGCTTGACATTTATATAACACTGACTCCCAGAAACCTGTTCCAGCATCCACTGGGCCCAGTATAAAACCTGTGAGGATTTTGTTGGATGTGGCCTGTGTCTGGTTCTTCCAATATCCTGGTCAGGAATATGGCAGGGAGCCATAGGAGGGAGGAGAAGTAGCCAGATGGCACCAGTACACTGTTGCTTTGGCATTTTTTTCTGGCCAGCTGACTGGCGCGATCTCTAAGGAGGATTTTTGTTTGTTTGTTCATTTGTTTTGTATCTTTTCTTTCAGGTAGCCAGTGGACCTGAGTTAAACTCACTGGTATCATGATCACCTTACAGATTTTCCATCTTTTCTTTTCTCTTTTTGTTTGTTGTACACAGTGTTGGGGGAAATTTACTTTGGTATACTAAAATCTTGCCCTGATTTCATATTCATCTTTCATACAAAAGCCTTGTTGGCTCTAAGGAGTGCCATATGCTTGAAAGACATGCAACACTGATATTTTTTTCTATCAGCATGTCTATGAACATTGTAAAAATTCAAGACAAACCTCAAAGGGAGCTAAGACATATATAGATATTTATGTCCACACACCTCAGAGGGAGATAAGACTTATATAGATATTTATTCCCACAGCAAAGATTTTATTTTAAATCCTGTCTGAGTTTGAAAATACCCTCTTTCACTGGCTGCATCTCAGATGTTGGCATCTTCCTTAACAAGTTGAGGGGGTTCAGGGGAATCTATGGGTGCTCCCTCCTGAGAGTGGATGTAGATGTAAGATTTGCCTCCTCATCTTCTGATCTGGCCAGACATAGCCATTTCTGGTCTATATAACTGTGTTAACATTGCTCTGTGCTCAAGTCAATAAGGCCTGGTGACAGGCTGTGTATTTTACCGGTTTGTGTCTAAACAGCTTCGAGACTAGAGCTGGCTTGGATCCAGCCTTTTGAGAGCACCGACCAAGCCGCCTGCATGTATCTGCACCTGTCCACGTGGATGTATTTATAAATTGTATACCATGCAATATAACTCGCTGTTTATAAATGACATATTGTGACACCTCCTCCTTGAAACACATTTTCCCTCCACCTAAGCCTTTCAGCAATAAGCCAACACAGAAACAACATGGCTAAGAGAATAAGTGCATCACTGGGAGTTACCACTTCTCCTTTGTGTTTGAACCCTATGATCTGCCTAATTGAGAGATTGATCTTGATTAGTTGTGAGCACCCACGGTTCCTTCTGATGGGAGCATATGGTATTGTACTGTATGTGCTTTGAGCCAGGAAACAGATCTCTCACTACCCCCTTTACACATAGGGCTGACATTACTATGAAGACAGGCAGCAGTAGTATAATGCCTTCCAGCAACTGTGAAAAATGTCTGTGTGATTCAGATGCTTTTCTGCTTACTGATAATTTAGTTCTAATAGTACCTTAAAAAGTAGTTCGTCAGCCTCCCCAAAACAAACGCTCTTGGGTCATCTGCCTACTTTCACCCTTACAGGTGATGATGTTCCTTCTGGTTAAGTATATCAACAGTGAATGAGTGACTTCAATACAAAATGTAACTGTCAAAACATTCAATTAAAGCTGCTTTTGGCAAATATCATTTCAACACATCAGTTACTCATTCTTAAATACTCTGTTTATGCTTGGGTGGTTGATACTACACCAACTTTGATGACTGATTTTTGTAGGAGACAGAGGCAGCAGCTCGGGTGTTCTGTGGGGGGGAGAAGATGGGAAGCAGCTGCATTTGTGGCCTGCAGATGTTCAAGACAACACCAGTCAGGAAACTGCTAACTACCTTTAATTGATCAGCTCACCAAAGTGGAGGAGTGAGCGCTCACATCTGTGGCCCATTCTTATAACATGTTTCCTCCTCACTAATTCTTGCTACTGTCTGGAAGCTTTCCAGACTGCTGCTAGTGAAGAGAAGACAATTCTTTCATAAAGAAGCAGGCATTTCCAGCTCTTGAAGGCCTTTAAACAACTAAGCAGAGATGTTTTCTCTTATAATAACTAGTTAAAGTGAATAAACTGTACTTAGAGAGGATTTTAATTTGATCTCAAGGTTTGCTACTTCTGTAGGATCACTTAAGCCTTGGTGCTTCACTTGCTATGCTGAAAATCAAGTGAGGTTAAAAGTCTCACAAAAATTGAAATTAAATTATATAACAGACCACTAGAAGTCACAGGCAAGAAGAAGCAAAGCAAGTCGTGTTCAGTCTGCAGGCCCAAATGCAAAAGATCTTTCTCCATCTCTTTGTTCAGCAATGAAGCAGTAAATGCTTTCCTAAACCCACGTGGTTCTGTGCACACCTGTGCCTCCAGGTAGCAGAGATAAGAGCCCTGACTAGAGAAAGTAAGCTTGGTTTTGGATACTACCCCTTCCTAGGGGCTTCTGTGGATCCCATTCAGATTCAACTCTTCTGTCTCTCTCTTTACCCCTAGGGCTTCCTAATCGTTAACTCTACCAGGGAGGAGTGCTGAAGTTTCCTCTCAGCAGCCCAGGATTGCCTCTGCCTTGCAAATGCTAGTGTCTGCTGGGCGTGGCTGGCAGTGATTAGGACCAGCCCAGCGCTAAATAGATTGTTAGCCAATGGCTCAGGCTGAGTAAGGTTCAAATCCCGGATTTATCCCATATTCTGCATCTCTAAGCATTCTTTAAGCTCTCAGAGTCTGGGAGAGATGCATATAAAACCTGACTGCCTTTGAGGTGATAATGTGGCTACTCCTAACCTTGATACTGACAGCTTTTGTGATAAAATGTGGTGACAATCATTTTAGAAAGGTAAAGATGGATTTAGAAATCAGTCTGTTCTGTGAATCTGTGAGGTGAAATGTTCAATAGCAATAATAGGTAACAGATTGTAGAATTCCTTGTAATAGGATGTTGTTGAGACTAGGAACTTAACTAGGACTCGATGTTTACAGAAGTAATACTATAAATATTTACTTATAAATAGTAATACAAATATTTACTTTTAAATAGTAGTATAAATATTTACATATAAATAGTAAAATCCCCAAAATCTGTTGGGAAGTTGGTTCTTTTTCTTGGAAACTTTTTTCTCACTTGGTCAAGTCAAACTTTGTCTCTTTTTATTGCATTCACATCTGGAAACAAAGTTTTATCCATATCAGAAATTTAGCAGCCTTGCAAGATCTCTGACCAATGTAAGTGCATAAAAGCACAATGACAGGAATCAGCATGGAAAAGGTTTACTATTATGTTATTCCAATATGTTAATTTCCTTTATCTGGACATCAAGATAATGAATCAAGATACAACATGAAAAAAGGTTACCTAAGCTAGGCAAACAAAATCATGTAATCTATGATGCAAAGTAAAAACCTTATTTATTTATATCAAATGAGTGTGAATATTTTTCAGCTTGGAGCAAAAGTTCCTATATAATTTTGGATGACAGAAAAAGAGGAAATACTGTATTCCCTGTTTTCTTTCAGAAGTGTAGAAAGTGTGAAGCTAGAACTTGAACAAGAAAAGGGAACATTCTGCTTATTTCTTCAAAAATGTGTAACTGCTAAACATGAAAGTCCAAAGTTTCACCTTTCTGAGAGAAGCTAATGAGAAAATGCTGGAACTATCTGCTGCAACCTGAGGATAAGGATTCTGCTGGAGCTCCAGATTAGGTATGGAGAAGACTCTGAGGGGTAGAGCTGACTTGTCACTGTGCATACAGCTGATGCAGAGTGCAGGAGCTCATGCCAATTTGACATGCAAAGGCAAACAGAGGGATGTGGAAAAAAACCCCACATCTTTTGGCAAAAGCTTGACTAAGCCATGCCTTTGCTACTGATGAAAAATAGTCCAAGACAGGCTTCTGGCAGTGAGGCCAAACAACATGATACATTCACTTCCACATGCCTAAATTCTTGTCCCCCTTGAAACAGGGGGTGGCTGTATCCAACTCAGCACCTGGGCATGCATCCTGGCAAATGCTGTGCTCTGAGCCATACCCAGGCAGTGCAGGCTACTGCTGCTGCTGGGCACAGGCCAAAACTGCACCAGGGAACATGCTGACACAGTGATTGACCATGGGCTTGAGCCTTTGCTTTATTAGCTGGTATAGAGTCTGCCTGAGAGAGCATGATGGAGCTTTTAAGCATGTCTCTCTTAAGCAGGTTCTCCTCAAGTGTTAATATTCTGCCCATTGACTTCACCACTTACATTTTCTTTGTGTGTCTCCTCAACTTTTAGTTAGTCTTTGAACCAAAATAAATTCCTCTGGGGACATTTTGGGGGCCAATTGTAATCCACAGTGTGGAAGTGGGGCATTGGAAAATGAGCACCACAGCTACTGCTCCATGCATTGCTCGCTCTCCAAGGATTCATTGAGCTTTCTGCCTGGGAGCCTCCAATTTTGCAGTTCAAGGTCTAATATTCTTCGTCTATATATATAAATAGGTCGTATATGTGATCAATTGACAGGCTGGCTGTTTGACTGACCAACTGTGTCTGCTCACGGCAAGAGGAGATTTTTGGTGTCCAGGGTGCTGCTTGATTGTTTCTGTCACTTATGACACTTAGCTGAAAATATGGGCTAAATGCTGTAGAATTTGCCCAGCTAATCAACTAATAACTTAGTGTACCGAGAAGTATTTTAGAACTCAGATATTCTGAATGTTTTGTATATTTCTATATTCTGAATGATCCTGTGTTGGGATAATTATTCATTCTTTTGTTAATACTGATGAATACTGCAAGTATTTCCCATGCATATGCTAAGTGATATTCATGACAAAATGTCTTTTCCTCGACACAGTGTGTACAAAAGGTGCCTAAATGCACTTCCAGGGTAAACTGCATACATTGAGGAGTAAAGTTTTTGCAGTGTTTGGCATTCTTGTGGTGCGGGTTGTTTTTTTTTCTCCTCCGGATAGCAGAGGACTTCAGATGTGTGATCTCCCTTCTGAACAGTCGTTCCTCATTATTTCTTAGTTTTACTTTGGGTGTATCCAGTTTGACTGCCCACTGCCTGCATCTGTGTAATTCCATGGGATATTCTGGTTTTGGGGCTCTGAGTTGGAGGGTTGATCTATAAATCTGGTGAAGAATTCTCCAGAAGGTCAGTGTGGAATAAATAGCAACAATGAAATGTTCTCCTTTGGTTTCATTATTAGTAGATGGCCTGATTCTGCACTTTCAGTGAGACTAATTCAGCATTGACATAATTCAGAAGCAGTTCAGTTTTTATGGACTGATGATAAAGTTGGACTGATACCAGTGTCAGGCTGACAGGTTTAAAGATGGACATAAGAGGCATAAGCCAAGAGTTATATACTAGTTTTTGATTTCCCCATAATGTGATCCCACTCTGCCCTTGTTCTGAGTCAACTATAATCCACCTAACTGAATTAGCCAGAGACTATATATTATCTCATGTCTCTGGCTTGGTAGCTGGGGCTCAGTGTTGACTCATCTGTAGTCACATGGTTTGGCATCACCTTGGAGAGCAGAGGGCAAAAAATGTCCTTTTTTGTGCCTGCATGGCACCTCCCCTGTGGCACTGGGCTACTTCGGCAGGGAGTGGCTCTGTGCAGTCACTAAAAATAGTCAGGAAGGTTGAAAAGAAGGAACAGTGAGCAAAAGCATTTAATGTATGATGAAGTAAGTGATTTTATAACTGATTTTATTACTTAAAGTTCAAACATTATTTTCACTAGCCTTTGTCTGCTGTAAATGAAGATGAAAGAAGTTGGACAGGGGGAGACTTGAGTACTGCAGGATGCTTCAGGAATCACGTCTTTAAGGGTTATTAAACACAATTTGTTTTTGTCAGATTTCAATTTGTCTGTGTTTTAGCAAATCCTAGAAACTTGAGCTCTGACATTTTGTATATCCCTATTAATTATTCATTCCTGAGAATTTGTACTTGTTTGACCTTAAGAATTATTGCCTGTTTACATTGAAGAAGATCCAATAAGACTTGTCATACATCGTCCTTCACAAAAAATAAAAAAAAAATCAGAGTCTTTCTCCCTGAGTAAATGAGGAAATAAAACAACCTGGGCTGGGTCAATGGTTTTAGTACTGGTGGGAAACTCTTAACACGCTGCAGAGGCAGCATCTAAGGAATCTGCTGATATAGCTGGATCTGCAGTTCTAGGTTAAACTTAGGGATACAGGACCACACTCCATCAATGCTAT
This sequence comes from Lichenostomus cassidix, assembly GCF_008360975.1. Taxonomy (NCBI): domain Eukaryota; kingdom Metazoa; phylum Chordata; class Aves; order Passeriformes; family Meliphagidae; genus Lichenostomus; species Lichenostomus cassidix. The sequence continues at coordinate 116,526,872 of NC_139482.1, read as the reverse complement.
GTGGGATGAGCTGACCCTTGTGCAGAGTGCCACCAGAGGACTCATGCATCACTTATGTCTGACAAAGTGTCCTAAGCGGGACTTGGGTGATGTGTGAGGGTAATGGGGATATTCTGAACAGGAATTAAGTTTTAACCACTATGGGTAAGGTTTATAAATCTTTGTCTCAATAAAAATGAAGTGTAAACAAAGAGAAACTTCCACTGAAATCAACATGATATTGAGTGTGTTGCACTGACTTCAGCAGTTCGAGGGCATATCTGGCTCCAGATTTCCAGTTAAAATAAGCTTTTGCTTGGAGATCTCACCTCCATGAAACATTTCATGGAAACAATTTGCTTTCAACATGTCAGTGGTGTTTGCACAGGCTGTGGAAGTCTGGACTTCCCAAAAATTGAATATCTGTAGCAGTCTTACAGCTCAGATCACCATGGATATGGCAAGCCCAGGACTTGCAGGTTTTGCAACATCAGTGCAGCCCAGTCAGCTCACCTTTCTGCAACTGGTGAGCAAACCTGAACAGGACTTCAAGGTCCTGGGATTAACGTTTAGCCAGGACCCATACTTTGTCTCTACCACAGTATTCTGGGACAAAATTTTTGCATGAGGTAGAGGTTCTGATGTTTGTCTCACTTGACTGACAATAAACCATGAGCTTCACAGCTTCAGCCTTCCTGTCATGCAACAGCGAAGAAGACCTGCAAGCATGTTAGTTCTTAATATTCTCTAGTTTGGGGTTGGGTTTGACTTGGACACTGAAGAACTCATTGGGATGTTAGGCTTTCCTAGAAATAGCCAAAAGTTTGGCTGACAAAAGAGTGCTATCCATGTATCTCAAAGAAAAATTCCTTATTGAAAGATGCATTTTTTCTGATATTAATAATTTTTATGATTTTTCTTCATAGCATCTTACAGTTTTCATTTCAGAGCAGGGAAAAACCCCCTCAATTCAAACATAGAAATTTTTCTCGTAGAAAACCTTGTGATGGTATTTAGGACTACAGCTCTGAGGTTCATCAGCACTTGTCTCTCTCCTTGAATAGCCAATGAGCCATTAAAACTCAGCACTGTACTGCAGCTATGAATGATTCCAGCTTCCCAAAGGGGAGTGGAAGACAGGCTAGTCAGTGACCTCAGGAGGTGTCAAATCCCCACCATGAGGCCTAATCACATATTTCCTCCTCTGTATACTGTGACTCCTTTCTGACAACAATTTTAGTGTTAACTAATACAAAACTTATAAAGGTGAAAAATGCATATTTTTTCTTAGGAACAAAGACCTCAGTTGCTGATATTCCATTACTTGCCAATGGATGAATATCTGCCATCATAGCTTCTTGTTTTTTTGGCCTGCCTTGGAAATAGGAGCTGAATTAGAGCATGGGTTTTCTGTTGTATTTCCTAAATATTAGCTAAGACATGAGGCAAAAGCTGTGCTGCTGTTGTCAAACTGTGCTTTTTCTTTGGGTTTGTTTATAATTCCTTAATTTGTATGTGTTTGGAGAGACATTATGAACTTCCTGAAGTAAGTGGAGAGCAGCACTGCTGCAGAGATCGTAATTCATGAAAAGTGTTGAAAGAGACCCTGGACTAAAAGAACTGAGAGGGAGAAAATAGATTTTGTTATCTTGTTGGCTATCAGCAGAGAATCTTGCACAGCTCTAAATTAAATACGAAAATCTTGACTTCTCTTAGGCTCTTGACACAGTCCCATACAACATATTCGTTGTTAAATTCCCTTGCTTTCTTTCCCTGTGACTTGTCTTCAGCCAAACTGCAGTTATTAAAGTGTTCATCCTTGGCTGTCATCCTAAGTTTTTCTCTTTTAGTCCCTGACAAATTTCTCTTCCTAATATAAGTCACTTTTTGCTCTTTTAATACATTCTGATTAAATCCTACTTCCTTCTCTCAGCCTTTGGGTCTCCTCAAGGGTCACCATTCCACAAAGTCTCAGGAAAACACTAGATGCATTTGTCCCTCTTGTGGCTGCCATATGTCAGAAAGATATATATTTTTATTAAGTTCAAAAGAAGAAAAAAATCATGCTGAGACTTGGCTGCTGCCTAGACTGCCGGTAAATATGTGATAATAGACTACCTAAGGCACTGCCAAGCAATAACTGGCTGACTTTGTTTACCCAGTGGCAAAAAACCACCAAAACCAAAACAAACCCAAAAACATGTGGCTAGGGCACCAGTTTTCCAAGGAAGAAGAGAGTAGGTGATAATCTGTGGTGAGCAGGACTGAAACTCCTTCCTGAGTGAATTAGTATTGTCCTTCTGAGTTGAAAGAAGTGGGAAAGGAGAAGGATTTAAATTAGCTAGTCTCCAAAGGATGTGAAGCACAGAAGAAAGCAAGGTCCTCAGGATCTATGGGAAAGAGCAGAGTGGAAAGTGGATCATCTGCCAGGAGATTGTGAATAAGTTACACCTTGTTGCCTGTACCATGGAGGTCACTTTTGGAGCTCAGATGAGAAACATAGGGATATGGGTGGCTTTTGTTTCATTGCTAGTTTATCAGCTTCTGTAAACTGCATACTGTGAGAGGCTAAGTAAATACCTGGGATTCTGGGATAACACTCTGGTTCTTTGGCCAGTTTTAACCAACCAGTAGATTGAGGCTTCTGCACTCAATCAATGAATATTCAATTGTATTGAATGTAATGCAATCCTGGTGAAATGAAGGACAGTTTTCCCCTCTAAAAATTCATTTTTTTGCCAAACATTCCTGTATAAGAATTTTCATCTTTTTGTATTAAGTGATGATGATAACAGTATACTCTCCTCTCTCTGATTAAATTCAAGCCTCCCTATTTGTATTAAAAGCTGCACAAAAAGGTACTAAGCAAAAAAAAAAAAAAAAAATTCCTCAGATATGTTAGTATCCCTGTGAATGTGTAATGGGCACTTATTTTCAGTCCAAGACAGGAGACAATGTTCTCTGTCAAAGATATGCACCCTGTGCTTTGCGGCACCAGTGCATCCAGTGAAAGGCGTGAAAGGCATTAAAGGCTGGACCAGATTCTGGGCATGTGAGGATACATGCTGCCCATAAACAGGCCATGTTCCAGTGAACACCTCCTTACATCTGGTAAGAAAGTTGTTCTCAAAAATGCAGCTGGGGCTTCAGGTGCTAAGGCTGATTCTGACTCTCGTTGTGCTAAAGACAACTGGCAGAGAATTCCAAACAAATATGATAAAAGAGAGATATGATAAAAACTAAAGCTTGTATACTGAGAATGAAGAGACTCAGATCCTATAGGTACCTTCATATTGTTAAATACAGCAGAGCCTCATTTAGAGAGTTTTGGTGCATCTAAAGGCCACAAGGGATGAAACCTGGATTTCTGTGAGGTAATTTGAGAGGGTGTTCTCTGCCTTTAAACGGGCTTTTGAATTCAGTGGAAAGAGGTCATGACTTCTGTTTGGGGAGAGATCCTCATTACTGAGGACAGGTACAAGGTGAGGATGGATTTTCTGTGACTGCAGGTGGTGAGCAGGGAAGAGGGTGGTAGGAAATGCTCTGAACATGGAGACAGGGCTGTGACCTGTGGAGACAGTTGGAAGCAAACCAAAACAAAGGCTTCCTGATAGAAAAAATGGGTCTGTGGGTTTGCACCTGAGTGTGGAGTTGTGGCTGTTAGAGGGGTCAAAATAAAATAAGCTAGACCGATTAGATTATGAAACTAGCAGGCAGCAGCTCTAATTTTTATTTCTAACTTGCTGTATGATTAGTGCCAACTCATCTAATTTTTCAGGGCATCAGTTTTTCCATCTGTGAAATGTGGATGATGTGACCATCATCAACAAATTGCACAATGCATGTACAATGTGATACCTACCCCAGTGCCTTGTGGACAGATTTTTATTTAGATACTTCACCACCTTTGAAATTACATTGAATAGGTGATTTGAAAGCTTTGTCGTAAATCTAAATATTGCTGACACATTAAGAAGAATGAGGTGATCAGACGAGGAACTGCATTAACAAAAGAAGCATGTTTAAATCTGGTCTAAATGAGTTTGAACTGCAGTGGTAAGAAAGGTATTTTTATTTTGGCACTCTGCCAACCTGTGAGGCATTCACATTTTTATACTCTTCATGGATTTTCTTGGAACATAAACAACATATATATTATTGTTACAACTTTGCAGAAGTAAGTGACTCAAATACAATTTGAGTATTATTGATGAACTGTGTATATAAGATTTGTTGTAGAGGAAGTAATTTTGTGAACATAAAATGGAATAAAGAGCTGTATGGTGCATCCATCACAGGATGCATTTTTTGCTTTCTCACAATAAATAGATCAAAGGAAATGCATTTATTTTGCAGAAGACTGTGCACTGATTTGAGGATAGTCTTTGCACCAGCAATGGATGTCACTGTCCAGACTTTCCCCAAGTCTTCTACCAGCTTCATAATTTCAGTTGAGCATGTCTTTCAAACAGCAGGTAAAAGAAGATTCGGAGAAGAAGGGCAGCTTAGCCTTTTCCATATAAACCATTTGTGAGTTTTGTGGGAAAAAACCTATGAGATTAGTCCTAAATTGCACTGAATTGCAACTTCAGTTTCAGTGCTGTAATATAAACTATGCATTTTAATGTGTACATCATGCTTGCAGCAGTACGATAATACAGAAGCAGAGCAATTACATCAGTAGAATGAACACATTTCTAATGGTATTTGTGTTATATGGATATATGGCTGTTGGCCTGTATGCTGATACTTTCATTGCTGCCATATACATGCAATCTACTTATGGTTAAGGTTGCCAGGCAAGTAATTACCAGAATGGAGTGCTAAGCAAGCAGTCCCAGTGTCAAAGAATCTGACCTTGTGAAGATAATGAGACAAGGAGAATTCAGAACAGATGAAAGCCAAGAGCACCTACTTTATCTACTGACAGCCAGAGAACACCTTCATGCTCAATCAGCTCCTGCTAATGAGACAAGATGGGGCAAGATGGTAAAACAGCAGTAACGGGCAAACTTTTTTTCAGCTTAATGATCTATAACTTAGTCAGATAAAATTGTCTTTTAAACCAGACAGTAACATAAGTATGAACAGAGAAATACGAAGAATGTATTGAATACATTTTGGTTTTGTTTACATTATAATGAGGAATGATTAATGGGTGGGGAAATATGCCCTGTAGTGTGGCTGGGGGAAGCTTAATCCATTTAACTTATCAAAGGGAAGGCAAAAGGGCAATGCAATCACTCTCTGAGAGTCCATATCAGGAGAGGAGCATGGTAATGGAGGGCTTTTCAGCCTAGCTGGCAAACAGACCCAGCATATACAGTCCAGAAGATGAAACTAGAGAAATTCATTGAAGAAAGGGAGAGCTTTTATCCACTAGGGTAATTTCTTAAACAACATTGTAAGGGACTCCTTCTTCCTCAGTTTAAAATTTTAATTTAATTGATTTTAAATTAAGATTGGATGCTTTTTGAAAAATGTTCATGCTTTTTAAAATGTGTACATAGACACTTGATGGTCCAGTGGTGACTCTAAAGGGATTTTAGAGAGATAACTAAGAAGGGCACGTGAATTGTCAATCTGCATACAGCATCTTCAAACCTATTGGAAAGTTTAAATGTATGCAAATTGTAAAAGGTTGAAAACTAATGGGCTAGCTAAATTGACTCTTGGATTTGTATCAAGAATTAATGTAGGGGAATGTTCAACTCTCTCTTATACAGAATATCAGACTAAAAAATCACTCCGGTCTATTCTAATTTTGCGATCTATAAATAGGACTAATATTGTGGAGCCAGACCAAGATTAGGAAATTCTGGCATATGCTGTAGGTTACCTCTTCCAGTGCAGGTTAGCTAGGCAGCCTTATGAGATGTTTGCAGGGTAGCTAGCTGATTTTCTATGTTATATTCTTGTGTTCTCTTTTCCTTGCCATTTTAAAGCTGCACAGACATTACGAAGCGTTTCTGATGTTTTCACAAAGTTGCAACTGATTCTTTCCATTATCTATTGAAAACCCCTACATTTATTCAGAGAATCATTAAGGTTCAGCAGCACCTCTAAGAACATTGAATTCAACCATTAACCAAACACTGCCAGGTCCACCAGTAAACCGTGTCCGTAAGCACCACATCTATATGTTTTATGAACAGATCCAGAGGCAGTGATTCCACCACTCCCCTGGGCAACCTGTTCTAAAATGCCACATTCTCTAAAGGCCACAGCTGGTGAGAAGGTGGGGAGGGAATGGACCCTGGAAAATAGTTCACTGCAGTCTCAATCTTACTTGAAACTCCAGACAAAATTATAATTGAGAAGGGTCCTTGGCAGGTTGATGGCAGGGGAAATACAAGCTCTATACCTGAGTCGCTGTTTGAAATCCTTTTCCTCTACTGTTTATAGCAAAGAATTTAAGCTATACAACATGAACAAAAAACCACCTATAAAGCACAGATCTGAGTTTCTGATGGGCATTTTCCTTTGGGAGCAAAGAGAAGGGCACTGTCCTCTTTTGTGGCTCCAGTGATAAGGAGGCTGAGAAGTTATAGAACCTCAGTTTTCCCAACCACTTTTCACTTCAGAGTTGTCTTTATTCCAAATACAAAGGCCTTTCAGTGACTGGTGCAAAAGTTCAGACCCATCCCTGTAGCTGGAGGAAAGGCCAAGTCCTCCTCTCTGGAAGCTGTCCTGTTCTTTCTGTACTGGGAGAAAACTGAAGCATAAATCCAGAAGCCAAGGTCAAGAAGGAAATGAGCAGTGGCACTAAGGAATCTTCAGAATCAGTTTTACTGGCCAGCTCAGAATTTCAGCTAGTAGTCTCTTTCCTGATCAGTGAGGAAGCTGGTTGACCTTTCTTTAAAGTCTTGACTTAGTGTTTCAGAGCAACCCCATCTCTCTTGGGGACTTCAGTGGCTCTCATTTGAAGCAAAAATCTAATGGTAATTTGCAAATGCAAGTAATTCCTGAAGTTTGAATAAGCTGCAACTCCTGCTGCAATGCTTCCCTCCTTTTCTTATCCCCTCTAATAAACAATGCAATACCCAATGCAATACCTGGCAAAATGGAGACCCCACCCAGATGGTGAGTGATGCTGATTAATTTACAGGCCTGTCAGATCTTGCATGTTGTCATTGAAACATTCCTAGCTCCTGTTTTTTTCTTCAGTCTTGTCCTCCCCCTTGGTGGCTCATGATGGTGCCTGGTGCCCTGGCTTCCTGGGATTGGTGAGTTAGTGGCCCCACAGGGCTTGGTAGTCAGGGTCACTGTGTGGGATGGCAATTGCAGAGCCCCAGGGAAGTGCTGTTGTTGCAGGCTTGCTCTCAGAAGGCCTTCAATGGAAGTCACAACTTTCAGCCACCACTTCTTGCTCTGGACCCTTTCACCTCCATTTGGCACCAAGTGTCCCACGTGTCCAGAGGGGAGGTATGGAAAAGATCTGGAAGCAGTGTTTCTCTTCCTAACATGTCAAAACTGAGGGCTGCAGCTCTTGGTGCCTAGAGCAATTCAATAAACTGTAAGGTTTTTGTTTGTTTGTTTGTTTGTTTGTTTTAATTGAACAGCTTAAAAGTAAAGTCATGCAAGCTTGTGTGAGTTTATTTTTTTCTGAAAACAAAAAAATAGATCATTTGCTCTATTTCCTTTGTTCTGGCCTGTTTTTCTCTTCTGTCTGGTCTCTTCTGTCAGATCCATCTGACACAGCAGCCCTGGGCACCACTGCCTCAGAGCTTCAGTTTCTTTTATTATTTAAAGCTGGTAAGAGCAGTAAGTGAGCTGTAAGGCCCCAGATTAGCATGGCTAGAAAAAACAGATCAGTGTTTTTGTCTCACCAGCCTGTCTGCACATGAGAAAACAAGACTCACAGCTGCCCAGTGAGCATGGGGAATGCCCATTGCTGACCTGTGCTCCTCTGACCCATGCCTTGCTTTCCCCATCTCCAAGAAGAGATAATAACTTAACATCTGTGCAGAGCAAAAACCAGGTAAAAAAATGGGTATTGAGGTAAGCAAGAGCTAGGAAAGGGGCATGGGCTGAGAACCACTTCCAACCCTGTCAGCTGTAGCTGAGCTGACCAGAAAAGCACCAGCTCACAACAAGAGTGTTGTGTTCTCCAAAGGTTTGCTACAAACTGGTTGTATGTTAGGTGGTTTGATTTTTATTCCAAAATTCCAAAGGCATTCCTGGAGGGCTCAGAGCATTTTCCATTGCACCCATTTTCTTTAAGGTGAAAATAACCAAACAGCCGTTCAGTTACAGATCAAGTATGGTTTTGTTATAGATCAAGTATGGATTGCTCAGCAGTTCCAGGTTCTTCTGCTATCCCACCCAGGGAATTGCTGAGAATTCTTTGCTATTCCAGGGAATTGCTGAGACTTCTCTGCTTTTCACTCTCTTGTATCAGAGTCAGCACTGCAGCTGACAAGTCTGGACCTTTTTTCTAACTCTAATCCACCCAACTCTCTCTCCACCTCTGCTGCACTGCAGAATTTGTGAGATGAAGTTAAATGTGAATCTTGTCTAATTTTGAAAAAAAAAGGGAAGTTGATATCTCCCTGTCCATCAGTTGTATAATGTTTTTCCCGTCACATTTAAAAGAGAGAGGAAAATGCGATTTAAGGAAGAGTGACAAGTAATTTGCACACCCACTCATACACACCAGAAAACAAAATGTTTTCCTCAACTTTAGCCTTACTTTTCTCAGTTGAAAGAGATTAAAAAAAAATCAAACAATGAATACATTTGGCACCAGTATGATTTTTATTGCAGCTGTCATTCTTTTGTTAGAAAAATCTTGAGCAAATGTAACTAAATGCTTAAAATGGGCCTCTCCTGTTATATCGAAGAATTTCTGAAATAATTACATCAAAATTATATCTGGAAATACAGAATTATGACTTTTCTTATAACAGCTGAGCTGCTTTTGGGAAACAATAATTCCAATGTTAGTGTAGAATAAAACAAAATGATTTAAAAGATTAGGGAAGGATCTTCCCATGTCTTTTATTCAGCTGTGCTGTGCAAGACAAATTTGTCTTGCTATTTTTTTTTCTTTTTAAGTACTTAATAACCAGTTTGCAGAAATAATCTGATATTTCACAGCCTTTAAAGAAACTGGAGTGTGTATCTGTGCATGTATGCATATGTACACTGATATATAAAAAGAAAATTAAAAATAACCTTTTTGCATCTTGACTTTAGATTGTAGTAGATATAAACAAAGGAGGACAAGCTGTCAGCATTGTTAGTGTGTGTGGCTTTTTTCCCCTCTGTTAATATCTCACTCTGTGGCTGGTTAGCAGCCAAATGAAACCTGTTTGTTAAAAATAGAAAGCAACACACCTTTCTTGAGTCAGACAGGAGTCACTTCGGTCACAGAGGTAGCATGGATCAGCAGGGTCATTTGGACTGTCACTGGCACAAGAAGCCAATAATTTGTAGGCTTTTTATGCATGTAGCTAGACTTGAAACTGAAGATTTTTAGTGCAAACAAGTGCTTAGAACCCACTCATATTTTCTGCAAGTTTCAAAAGAAGGTTGTTTTATCTCAAAGACAAAAGTAGTGTCAAAAAATTGGATTATATTGCAAATAGTTACTTAAAGTGTTCTCTTCATTGTGGTATCATCGCACATTTAATACTGTATCTTTCTAAAAGCTGTATTGATTTCTACAAAATATATGGTGTTGTGTCACTTGACGTACAGCTTCAAGATAATGCAGAGATGGTGGCATGGCTGGGTGCTTGGTCCTGGCAATGCTTGGAGGGACAAAGATGACATCTGTGCACCTGATTTGCAGAGCTGAGGTAACAAGGCGGGGAAAGGGAAGCCGATACCCAGGGATCTAGGAGTGGAAGAAGATCCTCTGACAGCAGCTTGCACTGTTCCATCCCTCCCAGTGAGAACTGCTAGCCCTCAGTGCAACCTGCATTTTCCCATTACCAGGCAGTCCTGGGAGGCAGCACAGCTTAAAGCCCCCGGGGTGTGAGCCTGAGCTGGGGGAGAAGCAGGTTGGCAGCACACTGGGGCAGTCAGATGCACACACTGCAGGACGCCTGTCAGTCAGGGCCATGGGGATGAAACACAGATGGACTGAAATTCAGCCTCCTGACAGCTGATGCGGGGCTGACAGCTCTGCAACAGACACCAAAAGTAATTGTTAGGTGCAGTTTTGTGGAAGAAAATGATCTAAGGCTGAGTGAGGCACAAACTGTCACATGGGGACTGACGACAGCAGCATCAGCTGTCCTGCTGTACAGATCCCGTCTGAAAACTTTACCTCAAATTCTATAATTTTTTTTAACCCACAGCAGATAGTATAAACTGGGAGATGGGTTCCAGGCAAATCTCAATTCATCTGCTGGAGGTTGAATCGTAGCTAAAGAACTGTCAGCTGAAGAAGCAGGTGGAAGAAGACTTGACAGACCAAGTTTTTTACCTGCTTAGAGAGACAGAACAACCTGGTTGTGCAGAGGGTGGCTCTGGGCAGTGGTGGGAAGAGAAAAGCAACCCTCAATCTTGAGAGGTATGGGAGAAATGTGAAAATCAGAGGAAACTTCTGTCTGCTGCTATTTTACTGGCAAAATGGGATGTGTGTATATTCAGTAACAGTAACAGTAATATGATTACAGACAGGTGCAGTTTAAATATACTTTTCATAGGAAACTTGAACTAGTGTGTTGTTCAGTTCAATTTTTCTTTTTTCTTATCCACTGACATCCTTTTGAACCATTTTGTGACACATTTCACCTTGGTAAGATGTTTTCAGACATATTGAATAAAATATTTCAATTTACATTAGCTGAGATGGCTTCTTCCATGACCTCTTAAGGATCTACCTCTTAAGATCTAACTAAATGTCTTAAGGATCAACATTTTAGGCTGAAGATCCTACATAGTCAATATCTTCACATTTTTCTACATTCACATTTTCTAGAGGCAAATTTCTGGAGTTACTCAAAGAAGAACTGAATTATGGTATTGGATGTAAATTCCACAAATTGCCTACTAACAGTTTAAATCTGGAGGAACTGTTTGACTACTTTAGAACAGGAGCAGTGAGAAAATGACAGAATCTGTGTAGTGTAGTGTGGTGATCTGACTTTAGATAATACTCAGGTCTGCAATTCTGATTCAGGAGACTTGGCTGATGTGTATTTTTTCTGGATGTACTCAGATTGGGAATTTTGGATAAAAGCACAGAACGTGTAATTTCTTGTTAGGAATCTGTTAAACCTTATGGCTGTTGATCCACTGCAGTTTTGTTTAAAATAGAAGCATAAGTAAAGGCAACAGTTATGTGCAAACAATAAAATTAGGGTTTTTCAAGGCAATGCATCTGAATTGAATTTAAAAATATCCCCGAACAAGTTGACATGATTTTCAAAGAAGTCTCACAAGTTTTCTGAATGTTTATCCTTTCTCTAATCACTGTAAGAGTGGCTGTGGACTGTATTTATTTTATTTTCAAAATGTGATGAGACCAGGAAGTCTAGAAGCAGAATAGCTATTTAGAATGACTTTCAAATTCAGCACATTTGTATGCTTCATACAAAACAAAGAGTCCTTGGATCAGTAAGAGGGAAATAAAACTGAAGAAAGGGGTAGCTCATGTTTTTGGTGAAGAACTAAAGATGAGCTGTACTGTTCATTGTGTAATTTTTGAGCTTATCACATCTTCCTGTGTGTTTTCTGCCTTGATGGATAGATGAATGACAGATGACATCTGCCTGCATCTGAACACAATGCTAAAACATGCAGAGGCACTCAGGAAGGATCCATTGTCCCAGTGAGGTGCCAGCCCTAGAAAACCTAAAAAAATCCTCCCAAAAACACAAACCCTGGGGCTAAAACAAAAGCTTGTGTTTTGGGGTTTTTCTTTTTTCCTTTTTTTTTTTTTTTTTGGTGTGTGTGCGTGTTTGTTTTGGGTTTATTTTTTGTGTTTGTTCATTTTTTTTTTACTGAAATATCTAAATATCTTAAATTATAGAAATTGTGTATCTGTATAAAACAATCTATGAAATGTTTTGTCAGACAATTAGACATTCTGGAATGACTGCATGCATTGCCAAGGATTTAACACAGTATTTTTTGCATCTATTGTTTTAAGTGTTTCACACCACTTTTTTATTTGAAGCTCATTATCATCACTTGATTTCCCTAATCACTTTTCTCCTGTGAAAAATTGCAACTGCTTTCTCTTTATCTCTTGCACTCCAGCCATGTTCTTTCTTCATTGTTTCATTATTTTCCATGATATTTACTTTCTGTCCTCTGCTTTACTATGTTCTCAAAGTGAAAAAAAACCCAACAAACCCAACCAACCAAAACTACTCAAATCCAACTTCTTTTCACAGAATCACAGAATTTTTAGAGTTGAAAGACACCTCTGAAAATCTTCTCATGCAAACCCTCTGTCAAGGCAGAGTCACCCGGAGCAGGTGACACTGGAATATGTCCAGGTGGGGTTGGAATGACCTCTCTGGGCACTGTTCCAGTGCTCTGACACCTTCAATGTAAAAGGAAGTTCTTCCTCATGTTGAGGTGGAACTACTTGTAGTTTTGTTTACAGCCATTGCTCCTTGTCCTGTCACTGAAGAGAATTTGACAGCATCCATTTTCAGTCATCAGAAATCTCCATGCACTCAATGGAAGTAGCTGTGGCATTATTGCTCTAGAATGGTGATAGGATCCTTCCTAGGGAATAATCTTTAGTGGATAACTTAATTTTGTCTCATCCCAAAGTTTTCAAGATCAAGATCTATACTCTCAAATGTATGAAATTGAATGGATGTATTTTCTACATGGGATAAAATTTCACTTTAATTGCCCATTTGGTGTCCTATCGCACTAACAGAACTTGCATTATGAAATTATTATAGATGCCAGACTCATAATTAAATTATTATCAAGGACTAGATGGAGGGAGACAACTACATGCACCCTCTTCTTTTAGCCCTATTTTCTGTGATTATGCAACCTGTGCAAATCAGGTGGAACATTATTAAGCCTAGAGAAGAAAACCTAAGGTTTATATGTTACATGCGAATTGTTGATCTGGATGTAAGATACCTCTGAAAGTAAAATCAAATATCAAGAAGGTTGTAAAGGACACCTGAAGGTCATCTAGTCCAACCCAATCCTCAAGACATTTTTCAAGAAGTGAAATTGTTGGTTGCTTCCCTGGTGAAGCAAGCAAATAAAAATATACTACATAATCTCTTCATTATTTAGACCAATCTCTTCTAGTCATGAGGCAAACCTTAATTATAGCATCACTCCATTACACTTGGGCAGACCTCAAAGAGATTGAGAGAATCTCTTCAGATTTTATAGGCATTCAAAAGTTCAAATGAATACTAAAGTTAAAAGTGAATAAATATTGCCTCATAGCATTTGAAAAAGATTAGCCCCTTTCTTCACTCATGATAGGATTGTGATCTGATTTTTCATCTGCAGAACCATATTTAATATTCAGGAATATTAATCAAATTGGTTTTTAATTACCTTTTGCTCTGTGGTTGATTTGCATCACCTGGGGCTGCAAACACTCATTTCTGCATGACTGAAAACCAGAGGTCAGAAAGCCCCACACTGCAAAGAAAACATAATATCACATGGTACAGTCAATCAATGAAGTCAGGAATTCTGAGATAGGATTGCAACATGCAATATTTGGTCAACTACCTAAGACTTCCAAGGACCTCTTGAGCTCTTCAGAACATCTTTACCATGCCTGAGGACAGAAATATTCTTCAGTTACCTAACTCAAATCTCAGGTTTGCTGCTCTCTAGGTTGCATGTGATGGAGCTTTACAAGATACTTTAAAATTGTCTTTCAGGGCTAATTTAAATTGTAAACAGAAGGAAAAAAAACTACTCTTAATTTTTAGATAGATGTCCCAAAGAATTCTACAGCAAATCTCCCAAAGTCTTTGTCTCAGTGCTGAGTAAAGACTCTTATTGATGTTGACAGAGTTGCTCAGCTTTCTACAAAATAATCCAGTGACTTAAACCTCATATATGCCCAATGAAAGCAGAGCCACACCAGTGATAGGCCTAAATTGACCTAAAGTAATTCTGAAAGTTTCCAGTTACCTAACAATTCTCTTTTGTTTTATTCATGAAAAGAAATCCATGTACTGTGGTTGCTTGAAAAAGAAAGACTCCTGATTGAGCTATTAGAAGTCAGTAATAATTCACAGTGAACTTGGAAAAACCTGTAGAGGTTTTGTTTTACAAATTCTTCAGAACATTAATTTCACATCCTGTTCTTTAAAACGTGCTCGCTTTTGTGGCAATAATTATTGAGGATGTGAGTGAATCAGATCCTGAATCACTTAAAACCTCTACATCCATGAATAATGTTCACCAGTGACTCTTTCTCAACTCCATACTTATGCAGTAATTCCAACAATGAAGTCTGGTTGCGTTGCAAGAAAACAAACATGAAAGTAAACAGCTTGTTCTGTATTGAGATGATTAGAGGAGGAATTCAACAAAGACTAGACTTCTGTCAGTCCAGTTAGGAATTTATTATTCAAAGCTGTTGTGATAACAGTGTTGTTTCAGTGGATACAGGCTGTTCAAGTTTCTTGGGATTTTAAGGTGAATTCAGGTCATTCATTACTTTTTTTGGCACTATAAATCTGTAGCATTAGGAAGGAGTGGAAAGAGATAACTATGCTACAAATAGTACAAATAAATATGGAAGAGATCATTTTAACCCCCTAATTCTTCCTGTATGAAAATCTGGCTCCCTTCATGATAGAATCACAGAAATAAGATGGAAGAAAAAAACCCCAAATTTCCTTTTCTGGCCATACTGTGTACACTTTCTTATGCATGCAGGATATCCTCTGAAGCTCTCAAGCTTTTGCACTCTGTAGATGCACTTGGTTCTTTTTATGGTGGAGTTCAACACCACCAGTGCAAACAGCAGAGAAACTAGGGGACTTGCACAATAAGCTGTTTCTTGTAGAATGTGATTTTAAATGACTAATATATTCCATGAACACTCCCCAATTTATATGAGACTTGTGAAAGAAGCAATGTTGAAATTTGTGGTTCAGTTGCAGTTACAGTTGGTCTTCTCAGCACCCTTGCATTGATTATAGCTAGACATTTTTCTTCATCTTGGGTGCATTCCTCTTCTTTTTATTCCCAAAGGAGTTGGAGGAGGAAAAAAAAAGGTGGTTATGCCCCAAGTTTTCCAAACTGATAGTAGGATCTTCCTGTTTCTTCTTTATTTCCCTCAGATAATTCTTTGCAATGAAAAATGTAGAAAATTCATGTCCTGTTATGTAGCTTCTAAGTAGACTAATCTTGCTTGAACTGCTGTCTTTTGTTAATGCCTTTCTACTACTTGTAATTATAGGATGAAATATGTTTATTCCTTTTCCTCTGATTAGCCATGGTAGAGGTCTTACACACTGTATTCTCTTTATCAGGGAGAGGTCTGATGTTTATCTTCCTGCCTTGGGTGTCCATGGAGAGTGAAAAGCTGCAGGACTCAACTCAATGGGAATTTCATGCATGGAGGTGAAAGCTAGGCTTCTGTCTGGAGCAACATTAGAAGAACATCTCTGGTTTGAGATCTCATTGAGCATCCTCAGAAAAATAAATGGTCAAATGTGACTATGACGGATGGAATTGAGTCGTGTTATAAAGAATCCAAGTTGCAGTTAGTTCTTACTTTTTATAACTGGACATCAACTTGAACTTTTTACGTAGTTTTTCAGGGTTTTGAGATTTACTGCCATCAGTACTAAAGTTTCACTTAGAAATCTTGGAAAGGTCATCATCCTAATTATTCCCACTTAAATGTGCAAGTTCAAAATACCTCGCCATTTTGGGACATACACAGTGTTTTCATTATCAGATTGTGATGTCCAATGATATATTTAGAAAATATATTAATAAAAATGTGAAGAATCTGTCCAAGTAGAGATGAAATAGACGGATCTTACAAAAACAGTGTAACACAGACCTGCAACGTCCTGCAATCCTTTCTGCCACGAGCTTTTTTAAATGAGTATCCTTTCTAGAGGTGATATTATTCCATTTGTAGGATGTGATCAGCAAACTGAGATCTTAATTTTACCTTTCTATCTCCTGTCTTCTGACCCTATCTTCCAAAGGCCCAAATTCAAAACAAGGTGTTGAGATGAGATGAGATGAGATGAGATGAGATGAGATGAGATGAGGTGATGTAGCCAGTCACTAGCCCCTACCCCTCAGGTAATTATCAGGGGACACACTTTGAATGCTCAGCTTCCCTCTCTTCTATTCCATGTGTACAGAGCCTGGCTGATGACACATCCACTCAGCCCTACACTTACTATTAAACACCTTTCAACAAACACAAGCAAGATCTCTCTACCATAGTAACAGCAACTCCTACTTCCAGGAGAAAGCTATTCCCATTATGGGGAGGGGAAGCATCAGCTGGGGGGAGCAGCATGTCCTCCTCTGAGCATTACTGCTGTCAGGACAGCTCTGTGTCTCACACGGGTGTTGGTGCAGGCTGCATTTCAGTGCAGCTGGGAGTCCTGTTGCCCACTGAGCCCATCTAACTGCACACAGCATAGGCTGACTGGCACCCTTTAAGGCAAATGTAGAAAGTTTGCTGTAAAACCTTTTACAGTTTTTGACGTTGATGGATATGAATAGTGAAAAATGTCAGTTCAAGATGAAAAGCTACTGGTGAAGCAGCATCCTCCAAACATATTCCCATGGTACCATGGCAGACTTTAGCAGCCTTGATTTTCTTGACACAGAAGCTGGTAACTAGCGGTCTAGATGTAACTTCAGTTACATTATTTTCAAGCAGTTGAAAAGGCTGCAGCCTGATTTGCAGAATTCATTTTCGGTCTTGATGTGAAGGAAGGTTGTGTTTGTACTGTTGGATACATGGAATATAATACCTATACATGTATGTGTTCAGTTATGTATGTATGTCTGATTTTAACACTCATGTATGTGGGAACAGGACATAATGCAAAGCAGTATTCTCTTTCATCATCTCACTTTTTCCTAGCCAATAATCCAAGCACCTTGGTAAAAATACAGGAAGATACCTATTTAAACCGTTACAGATTTTAATTATTTCCTCAAAATATTAGATTTTCTCTCCGGAATTATCTCTCCAGCCCTGAGAGTTAAAAGACTGTATTAGTTCTTACGTCCTGTCTTGCTGATAAATGGTTATTTGTTTGTTTGCATATTACCTAATTACATTTTTCTTTTCAAAAATACCCAGGCATTGGCACCTGACATTTTACAAACATCTCTGCTTTATGAAAAAGCTTTACAGAGAAAAAATGTAACCAATCCTACCTGATGACATTTTAAATTATGTTTTTTACATCACTTGTTCTTAGTGTTGTTTTTAACAAAGAGCTTTCAAGCTGTTTTTTTTAAAGTTATTACTCTACTTGAATAGCTAGATTTCCAAAGGTAAGAACATGACTGCACATACAAAAATATATGACAAATAATTGTCAGAAGACATTTGAAAATTTTCTAAAGTTTTTATAAAGCTTTCCCTGTAAATGCTTTTGCTACATCTGTTCCTTACATACAGCACATTGTACAACAGTACAACAGTTTTAACGGATGTTGAGGATGTGCTGCACTTACCATATTTGAAGGTCTCCCTGAAATGAAAAGATTTTACCTTAAAACTGCTCTCTTTCATGCTGTAGGTATAGTGAAAAGCTAAAGCTAAAAGAAATATTTTGTTTGAATATTAATGAGGAATATTTGTTTGCTGCTCAAGGTGTCATGTAATGCCTAATAAGGGGTATGAATTAACATTACTGGTGTTCAAGAAATTTCCTCTCTCACCATTTCAGTGGTACTGAGTTGTTATTTATAACCAAATTACTGAGACAGAAGTATTAGGTTTATAATTATTTGTCCATTTCCTGGTTCGCCTTGAGTGAGTGACTTTGGGACTGTTGTCTAAGTTTGCTACGCAGTCACTTTCTAGGATGATCAAGACACTTCTATAGGATAAAGATAATATGGAAGATAAAGACACTTCTGTAGAATATTTCACAGAAAACTTAACTTTGGTGTACTGAATCTTCTCCTCAGGATGCTAAAAATACCTTTCTTTTCATTTGTTTGTAGGTTGTATTGGCATATTTAAGGTTCCTGAGCTAAGAAGAAAGATTCTGTTTCCGCTGCCTCTTCCAGCCTCTGTTAGTTCTGTGCTTGACTAAGTGCCTTTCAAGCATAGTAGAAGCAACAGGATTGTGTGGAAGTCTATTGCCAGAGTGAAGTCAAAGCCACACATTTCACACAGTCACAGAGTGGTTGAGGTTGGAAGGGACCTCTGGAGATCATTTAGTCCAATCTCCTGCTCAATCAGGGTCACCCAGAACATGTTGCTCAAGAAGTGTCCAGTTGGATTTTGAGTATCTCCAACGGTGAAACCCCCATAGCTTCTCTGGGTAATCTGTGGAATAACGTAAAAAGTAAAGCTTATGTTTAAGGGAAATTTCCTGCATTTCGATGTGTGCCCATTGCCTCTTGTCCTGTCACCAGACACTCTTGGACAGAGATTGGGTCCATCCTTTTCATTCCTTTCCACCAGGTAGTTATACACATTGATAAAATACTCCCAAGGCTTCTCTTCTCCAGGTTGAACAGGCCCAGATTCCTTTCCATACATCAGATATTCTGGTCCTTGAATCATCTTTATGGCCTTTTTCCAGACTCTTGTGCAGGGGACCCCAAACCTTGTCCTAGCACTTGAGATGTGTCTCACCAGGGCTGACAAGAGGGAAAGGATTACCTCCCTCTACCTACTGGCAAGGTTTTTACTTGTGGAGAGCCATTCCTCCCAGTTTTGTATAATCTCACAACCTGCTGAAGGTGCCCTCTATCTTGTTGTCCATGTTATTAATGAAGATGTCACCTTCCTACAACTGACGTGAGGCTGACTGGCTTGTAGTTCCCCAGATTCTCCTTCTTGCCCTTCTAGAAGATAGGAGCTACATCCAGTCCTCAGGAATCTCCCTGAATACCTTAACCTTTTGAAGACAATTGGGAGTTGCCTAGCAATGGCATAATCCAGCTCCCTCAGAACTTGTGGGTGCATCCTGCCAGGTCCCATGTCAGTTGCAGTTTGTTTAAATATTCCCTTACCTGACCCTTCTCCACTGAGAGTAACTCTGCCTTGCTCCCGACCTTCACTCAGGAGTCTGGGGTTCCTGAAGGCCAATCTTACTGGTAAGAGGGTGAGGCAAAGAGGCATGCAGTGCCTTGGCTTTTTCCGTGTGCTTTCTCATAAGGCCCTCCTGCCCCATTCAGCAGCAAGCCCACATTTTCCCCAGTCTTCCTTTTGCTGTTTCTGTACTCGTAGAAACATTTCCTGCCACCATTCACATACCTCAACAGATTTAAATCCAATGCATTTTTGGCTTTCTTACTCCCATCACATACTCAGTGTCCCTGTGCCTCTTCTGCATAACCTGACCCTGCTTCAACCTTGTATGTTTCCTTTTTGAGCCTTAGTTTAATCAGGAACTCCTTATTCAACCATGCAGGTCTTTTGACACCTTTGTCTGTCCTCCCAAACATGGGAGTAATAATTGGGATAATTTCCAATCTTGTAGGTGGATAGGTGGTCCCCCAAAATCAACAAAGACCCTTGCACCTCTCTTCTCTCCAGAGCTTTATCCCATGGGATACTTCCAAGCAGTTCCCTGAAGAGGTCTGAGGCTGCTTTCCTGAGGTCCAGGGCTGGGAATTCTTCTGTTTGTGTTGCTCTCTCCCCTCAGGATTCTGAACTCCAGCATCCTGTGTTCACGGCAACCAAAGATGCTCCCAATCTTCACATCCTGAACAAGCTCTCTCTTGTTTGTAAGTATGAGGTGCAGCAGAGCACACCCCCTTGTTGGCTCTGTGATCATCTGTTTTAGGATGTTATCATCAATATGTTCCAGAAACATCCTGGATCGCTTGTGCACTGCTGTGTTGGCCTTTCAACAGAAAATGGGATATCCAGGAAGACCAAGGCCTGTGAATTTGGGGATTCTTCTTTGAAGGAATGGCCATCCTATACTCTCTAACAGTGAGGTTGCACAGTCAGTCTTTTTTAGGTCAAGGCATGTCTGCAAGATGTTCTGGGTTCAAGATAATATTTTTTTTTGCCAAAAATGCCATGAATGTCCAGCTTTGTATCTGAGATAATAAAGTTTCTGTTGTGCAAAGAAATCTAACTTTTGAAAAGATATACAGAAGTATTTCTAGCATACATAGCTGACTTTCATAACCAAGCCATCAGTGCTCTGAAGGTAATCTAGAATATTCTGGTCCATAAACTCAAGGAGTGAGGGACAAAATTTATCTCTGATTTTGAGTTCCCATTGGGCATTGCTTATGTGTTTATTGAAATGTCTCTCCTGGACAATATCATACACCTCTGGCAAAACCCTGTTCCTTGCTAAGCAAAAGGATTTTATAAGAATTTACCTAAATCTCCTTCATTCAGTCACAAACTCTTTTTAATCATTTTTTTCCCTTTTTTTTTTTTTTTGCTTGGATAACTTCCATCGCCTACATGAAATGGGATGCTAGAAGGTATGGACTGTCTCCTGTTTTGTGTTGCTATTTTCTTGGAGTAGTTCACAAGTCCTTTAATCTACAGGATTAAACCCGCATTTCTGGTGCCCTCCACCCCAGCCAAGGCTACTCCCTGGGTCAGAGTGCTTTGGTCACCCCACTTTTCTAACTAGTGTGGCAGTGCAGCCAATATTCTCAGGACATGATGTTCTCAACCCTGCCACTTCTGGCTAGTGTTCAGCACCAGCCTGGCTTGGATTTCAGTCTGTAGATGCAAAACAAAGTTTATACGTCTCTGATAACATGCAGTGAGAGGCTTTTTGGAGACATCTTTTCTAAAATTCTATTTTAGAAGTTTTTTAAATTGTGTTCTGCTGTAAATGATTTCACTGCCTACCTTACGGCAATATAATGATTATGATTTCTCTTGCAGCAAGTCAAATATCTTTATGAAATTTTTAGTAATTCTTAGCTGTATATAAATATTTTTATTTAATGGCTTATTTTGAATTAAAATTAATTCAGTGATTACATGTAGATAATTTTTCTGAGGGATTAAAAAGCATTTTCATTCTTTTTTCCTAAAATTTCCCAAAGTGGTCTGCTTAAACCACCATGAAGCTTCATTAAAATTTGCCATTAGTGTGACTGGTATTTTTAAAGATGCAAAAGTGTGGAAAACAAAATCTATCTGTTCTGAGTAGTTAGTGATCAAATAGAAATTATTTCATTGATTCTGAAATAACTAAATTATAGTGTTTGGATTTTGTGCCCTGTATTCAGATTCAATTATCTGTAATTTAAACCCCGGTTTTAATTCTCACTGTGTTGATCCCATAGCTTAGAACATATGCTAATAGAATACAAAAATGGGGGATGATGTGTTGTTTAATATTTCTGTTGATGCATTGGGGTCACTTTTGAGCTGGGTCACTTTTGATGTAGTTCTGATTTCTGTAGCTGCAGTACTAGATTTTGACCACTGAGTGTCAGACACTGAATAATCTTTTGACATTGTTTTACCTTTTTGTTTCAACCCTTTCCCTCTGCAGCACAGTGTTAAAAGAAAAAGTCATGGCAGATCTTCCTAGCTCTGCTTTTACCAAAAAAAAAAACAACCCGATTGCTTGATAGATTAAATTCCATCACTAAGATAGAGAAAAAATTTGAGCTCGCTGAAAAGAAAGCTTTACAGCACACACTGCAAGTGCCTTGCCAAGTGTGTTACTGGTGGCACAGCACTGCAGAAAATTGTATTTTACTGATGAGAATTTGTGTGGGCAGTTGAACTCCTGTTCATGATGTCACTGTTACATGTTGTTCGTTCTTCCTCAAAACCAGAGGATGGACATCACCCTTAACCACTGCTCAGGATTATTCTGGGGTTTATTGTCCGGGACTGTGAGATGAGGATACCTCCATGTCTTTCTCTGTTATGTGCTAGGTGTGTGTGTGTATCTGTGCTAGTCAGCCTTAGCGAGGGCTTTGGGAACTTTCTTGGTGGAGACACAATTTAAACAAGCAGTAACTTCTTTCTTAGCATATTCAGTTTCCTTTTCCTCTGAATTTTAACTATTGCAAATGTACAGAGGAAAGATTGACACATAGGTCTGACCTTATGCGCTGTGGTTGCTACCTTGGGGAATCCATTGCCAGAGACATAACTGAGGCAAGAGCTTAGTAACAGTAAGATAATAGTTGTTGTGTTCAAATGAAAGGACACAGCTGTGGTAGCCACCACTGCATCCATTAAAGACAGAGCTGCTACTGAAGGAGCTGCCTACTTTAGCTCTCTAATGCCTTTCATTATAAGTCTCTGGCTTTCAGCTGATCTTATCTGCTGAACTTACACACCTGTCTCACACTCTTGGTGCTTTTCTTTAATGTGTCTACATGATAGAAATAGGAATCTCTCACACTGCATCGCAGAAGAAATAGAAAGGCAAAAAAAAAAACCTAGAAGAATTGGCAAAGACTGAAAATCTGAGCTAACCTGCAGCAAAGAGATGCTGTTGGCTGTGGATGGGAGCAGAGGGAGAATCTCAGGTGACACAGGGCAGAAATGGGGGCTGCAGGGGTAGGGGACATGATTGTTAGGTGTGTCTGCAGTGGATGTGAAATCCTCAGCTTTGTTTCAACTCGTGCAGAAGAGAAAAATTCAGTTCTGTGCAATGAAGCTTGCTACTGGGAAACACTTGAATTAGCGTGGCCTCTGCAACCTTACATCAGTCACTAATCGCTAATGGATGTTTAGAAGTCTTGGTAATGGACGCTAAATGGTTTGTTTGTAAGACCACTTCAGGAATTTGGAGAACTAGGTGGAATCTCTATTTTTGCTACAGAGGTAAGATGCTTTTCTGCCAGAGTTATGCATATGATTTTTTTCTAATTTTCTCTGCCACATGATGTTGTAAAGTGTTAAACATTTTGGAAAACCACTAGAAGGGCAATCAACTAAACTGGACCCAAAAGTCTCTGTGCCTCAGCTTCCTTCCCTTCTGCAACATGTCCTTGCTTTCATCTCTCAGGCAGACTAGAGAGATAAATTCATAATGGTTGTGGATCAGTTGCTGTGAAATGACATCATCAGAGAAAATTCCAAGAGGTACTGAATAACTTCCTACTTGATATAGTATTGATCTGTGGCACTGCAAGTAAAATCTGAGCCATCCCTTGAAAGGAGGTATGTGGAAAGGTTGAATAAAAGTTAAAACATCAGCTATTTTGCACATCAAATGAGCCTGGAATATGATTCTATGGCCATATCACATTGTGTACTCTGTCACAAAATAGAGTGTTTCACCTCACACTGCTTATAGACAAAAGGGTTGGGTGAAATTTTGACAGAAAGTTTTTTTTCTTTTTTTCGAACTTATTTTTCTTTTGATATGATTTTTAATCTCACAGCCCAACTGTGAGAAGGCAGCCCCTGCTTTCCTAACAGGGTGTTGGTCAATTCACTATCCACTGATAAATGTTTCTGACAATTCTTTCCTCAGTAGTGATCTCTCTTTTCCATTTCTTCATCTATCAAACAATAGGTAAGTTGCTTATAGAAATGCAGCTTTCAATTTTAAGCTGGTTTATGCAGCACTTTCACCACAATTTAGTCCTTCGTAATCAGATCATTTATGAAATTGCCCAAGGAGGAACACTGTTTCCAAGAACTATGAGTAAGATGCCATTATGAGGATCTAATAACAAAACCATGAGTTTTCACTCAAAAAGAAATAGTCTGACCTGACCTGGGAACACTGTAGTTAATAGTTAGAATCAATCTATTGAGTTTAAGGCTTCAAGGTAGTAGGAGAGGACAGAATGAAGTGCTACGACAGGTTTGTCCCCCTGGTGAGGAGACATTTGTCATCTGCTGCCCACCTGGAGGCTCAATGTGCTCACTTCATTCAGGTGATTTTGTGGCCTCCTGCTCTACCAGACAGTTCACATTTTGCCTTGGTACTCTTTGTAAAAGGTTCCTGCATAGTGCAAGGTAGAGGTCAAAATGCCCTGTGCAGAACCCTCAGGGAGACTGACCTTCTGTCACACAGCAATATGTATCAATTTTCTCCTCAAGAAAAAGAGGGGAGCTGAGGCAAAATGTAAACGTTACAATGAATGGAAAAATTAACAGAAAATTTAATTAGACAGGAACAGGGCCTTAATGATGAAAGCCTTGTCAGCTGGCACTTCTGACTTGGGTGGTGCTGCAGTTCACGTCTCTGATTGAAACAGGTACAAACAAGTTGTCCAAAGGTAAAAGCAGATTATATAGACTTTTAATGTCTGAAAATGAACTGAAACGCTTGATGTCCACAGAATCCAGTGTATTTTCAGAATGGAATATATAGATAATACTAGGAAATTTGCATTTTGCTCCTGGTTGGACTAAGCATGACTCAGTATTACACAGATGCAGGTGGCTTTTGGTTGGAGTCTGCAACTTGCTGGATCCCACTGAGCTTTATTTATCTCATGGTTTTGGTGGTCTGAAAAAGGCAATTAAGGCCACCGTCCAGAGGGTGGCACACTTAAACAGGTGGTAGAGAGGATCTCCTTCCCTTGCTCCTCCATACCTTATCACATCTGGCTAGAAGTTCTGCTGCTCTCTGCAGGTTGGTCTGGGTCTGCAAGCAGAGGTAGCTCTTGGGAGACAGGAAGGCAAATAGTTGAAACAGTGAACACAACAAGCTCTAATCAATTTAGACGGGACACTGTTGGTCTCAATGGACTATTTTGAAGAGATCTCAAAGGAGAGCTTAAAAAGGCAGCTTTATTGCCTGGAGGCTTGACAGAAGTTAACACTTCTCCTTGAAAAGCGCAAGTCAAAATGGATGAAAATTGCTACATCTAAAGCACAGATGACTTTGGACGATGAATGACTAGGAAAAAACTTTACAAGAGGACAAGCCTAGAGAGCTCCCTACTGGTCTTTATACCTATGAGGATGTTTCTTTAGTATTGCAGTAATTGTGAAAACCATGGCAATGGTGTTGAGCCAGTTATACATTTTGATTTGTGGCATGGTAAAATCCATGTAAATCTCTGATACTTAGGTATTATGGAATGCCAAAATTTCCTCCAGAAAAACAAACAAAGGTAGTTAGCATCAAGTCAATTAAAATGTGCTTGGATCTTGTTTATTTAAACTTTTAAATTCTTTGTGATATAAAAAAAAATCAAAAAGTTCTCTTTAACTTGGGAATAAAATTATTTAATGCTTAACCCCATATAAATAATATCTTAGAGCAGTCTCAAAGGTGGAATTCTTTCTGAAATCAGAAAATTTATATAATTAGCTCAGGTCCAGTTTTGACTATTCAATATTTTAGAAACAAAAAAAAATTTCTTAACAGCCTCTCTGCTACCTCTTCTCACACCTAGCAGCCATGATTATTTTATTTCTCCTAGTAAGTCTTGCAGCTGAAGGTGAGATACTATGGGGCAAGAACCTGCAGGCAGATGTGCATTGTGGCTCACAAGAGTTTTTATTAACATGAAATTCCTACTTAGAGCACAAAATGCATCCTGCCAGTTTCCATAATAGAGCCCACTCTTAAGCAAAGGTAACATGCAGAAATATCACTGTCTGTTATGAGGCACAAGCAGCCAGACAGATCAGGACAAAAAGGGCTTATCTTGCAGTAAGTTAATTTGAACAGAAAAATATCTATTTTGGATTGAAATCTAATCAAGTGTTTGAGACAGTTCTGTTTGGAAAGGGCAGATGATTTTCACTTTGAATTGCTTCATTGCAAAATCTCTGCCAAATTATCTTGCTGGCAAGATGGAGCCACCTGGCATTTTTGAATGGCTGCTGGGAGTGGCTGCATGCCAAAAATTTGCCAGACTGTGGCGATTAGTTTTAAAGGACTTGGCCTATGCTGTTCTTTCTCTGTGCAATGTCCTGGGGTCCCTCAAGCCAGGCAGATTCCTGTGCACTTATAGGGAAGGATGTGGAGCTTTTGCAGTTAGGGAGGATGCTCTTTCATCTGCAGTTTTGGTCACTCTGAGATAATATGGCAAATGGCACAGGTGTTCCCAGGAATCTCCTTGCTTTTTGTCTTCAGTCTTCCACTATGAGGTATTTGTTGAAAGGCAAAGGTTGTGCATAGCTGCCTTTCAGTTTTGTGGAGTAATTACACTTCTGGAAATGAGAATGTTGCTATGCTGGGAGGCCACAATGGGAGGCACAGGCATTCTTGAATGTATATCCATTGTGAATGTCCACAATGAAGAGGCTCCTGTGCCACTGATTAGGAGTGCCCTTTGTTACAGGACATTTTTTCCTTCACAAATATGTAGGTTTGATAAAGCTCCCACATGCTGAATAATGATCTGAGGCCAAGCACCAATTAACAGTCTCATTTATAAATGGAGGAGGAAACAGAATCTGCCTTTTAGCCTTTGAATAGCAAGCCTGTTTTAAACAGCTTGACTGTCATCTCTTTAAATTCACCTAGAAGATCTGTGGGCTTTAGCTTATTGCCTATGTGGATCTTTGCACTGCTGGGCAAGTTTTCCAGGACCTTGGTGTAAAAGAAGCTTAGGCCTGCTATTTGTGTATTACTGAAACTTCTTTCAAAACTGCTGTGACAAGTAGAACAGCACCATTATAAAGCAAGAATTTTGGGAAATGTGCCTTTGGAACTTTTTAGGAAGGAGGAGGAGAGACCATCTGTTTTGCTTGTCACAATTCTTGTTTGTTTAAGATGTGAATCGCCAGAAATGTGGAAAGATTGGGTACAACGACAAGTGATAGAGTAATTTTCACACTGGACTTATGGGAAGCATGTGTTGTCCATCTGTGTGATTCTCATTTTATGCAAATTTAGGAAATATAGTCTTATGTCTGATTGTCCAAAGGTAGTTCTGAACATTCAAATAGAGGAAAGATACCATGCCATATCGTCAGTAGGCCTTCCTTTGGCTCTGCAGCACGCCAGTGCAGAATGCTGCTTGTTTGAAACCACAAATCATAATAAACATTTATATTTAGAATCCCATAAAATAATGTTTCAGGGTCTGCAAAACACTTCAGACCCATGCTTGGGTTTTCCTGGAAGCGGAACAGGATACCACAGTTTTCCTGACCTTCCTGAGCAGGTGCTACCAACCTGCCCTGAGTCACAAGCTGATGCTTGCTGGATTGTGATGCTGGGGGAATACCAGAAGAGGCTGGGGAGAGTCTTTGGGCTAAAAAACACATAGCTGTATGTGGTTAAAGCTTAAACGAGGCATATCTGAGCTTCTGGGAAGAAGCTTTAATTTAAGGTTTGTTTTGGGGGAGGAAAGTGTTTATTTGCCTTCCTAAAAAAGAAATCACACTCCACCCAGGGTGATGTAAGTTTTACCTGGAGCATATTGCATTTTTCAGAGCTCGTGAAAATGATACTTCCCCTTAGCTACCCTAAGCAGTTTCATTGAATAGGTCCCAAAAGATACACTTTCCCCCCCATTTTTTTTTCTTTTTATCAGTTCATGGTTTGTCTACAAACTGCAAACGATTCTGTATTTTTTTCACTCAGTGTGACAACAGGAAACGTGGCTAGAAATACTTCTTAATTCCACTGCCATTGAAGTGCAAGCATTACCAATTTAAAATACTTTTTTGAGAGTGTTCAGTCAAGGAATGCTTCAGTGCTTGATCTTGTAGAAAGACAAAAGAGATCCACATGTAGTGAATATGAGATTCAGTTTTGAATTCCTGTTGGAAGTTCCCACGAAAAATTTTCCTTTGTTGGTGATTCTTTACATGGTATAATACCAGCAGTGTCAAAGATTAAGGTCTGTGCATAGTTGCTTACTGAACTCTCTTTAGACAGACACCCTGGTTCTACATACAGGCTTTTAGGATTTTTTAACAGTCTGTTGTTGTTGTTTGGATGATTTCAAGGTGATTCCCAATTTTGATTTTAAAAATATTCTATTCACAGTATGGTGTATCATTAATGCAGAAAACACCAACCACACAAGAAGACAATTTTTTAAAATAAATAGCAATGTAGTGATGGTAATTTGTAAACACACTGATTCTGACTCCTTGCAATCTGTCTGGCTTTTGAGGAGAGCTCTGTTGCATTTGTGAGCAGAATGGAAATCTTGGTC
The DNA here is from genome assembly GCF_008360975.1 of Lichenostomus cassidix. Lineage (NCBI taxonomy): Eukaryota > Metazoa > Chordata > Aves > Passeriformes > Meliphagidae > Lichenostomus > Lichenostomus cassidix. Next base: position 116,498,717 of record NC_139482.1, on the reverse strand, counting down.
CTAATGCCTGTGGGTCTGTTCTGTGATATCTGATGTCAGAAAGGCTGTTGCTGAATGTTGGAAAGACAGTGTAGCAGGACTCCAGGTTTTGGCTGGGTCAAGAATACTGCTACATATTATAAATCCCAGACACTTTTAGGTATATGAAGCTAAAATGGTGTAGGAGAAATGGACTGACCGAAGGGACAATAGGGACCATCCCAATCGAAGGAAATGAGAGATTAAGCAGCACCTTAGCTTGTTGTGGGTCTGACATGGTGAAGGGACAGAAACTAGAGAAGTTAGGTCTTGTGTATCCAGCAGGACAAAAAAGAGAAGCAGGGAAAAGAGAGGAATCCATATTACATTGACTGAGGTAGAAATCCATATTTCATAAAGCAGCTCATTGTTCAGAGAGGACTGAGAGAGGGGAATGAAATATGTTTTCTTTTATCCAGCAGGATTATTTAGCAAGTAGGTTTGCTGGTTTTCAGTGGGAGAGGCTGGGGAAAGGTTTCAAGTCTCTTTTGGTGGCAACATCAAGCTGCTGGTTTTGGTGGTGGTGGGAATCAAAGATGGAGGATGATGAAAGGGAAGAGTTAAGGTGACAGAAGGGGGATGCTCCTGTGCAACTCAAGATGGATGGACTCAAAGTGAGGACTCAAAGTGAGGAACTGCAGCCTTGTGAAACAAAATATTTTTTTCTCTGTGTGTGTTTTTTCTGTCTCAAAAGCTGAGCTCTGTGTCAGCCTCCTACTAAAATGTGCCTTATCTTGAGGAAAGACTGGTCCAGATTTAATTATCTCAAGAAACTGGAAACACTTTTTTTTTCTGTCCTAGAGTACTTGTAAAATGTATCACCATGGTGGATAAGTACAATACAGCTTATAAAATTCTTAGATATGTGTAATTAGAGCTATAAAGAGTAAGTTATCTGAATAGGGTACAACTGTCTGTTTAAAAATTTTAAGTGGAATAGTCACCTATATTTTATGTGTGGCTGCCCAGTAGAAGCTGCTCCATAATTCAGGTTCTTCTCTTGTCAATGTGTGCAAAATACATTGAAAATACACTTAAATGTAATTTTATGAATTCCAAGTTTGAAGAGAAGTTTATATCTTTAAGATAAACATGGCAGCCACATGGCAGCCAATTTACAATAAGCAATAACTTAATAATTTTTGATACTGGAAATGTGGTGTCTGAAGGAGTGAACTGCAGTACTAGTTCTGCTTCTCCTTTCTTTGGATTATATAAGGATACGTTTAAACTCCAGCTGATTTGCTGAAACCTCTGGGTTTTCTTTTTATGCTTTCATCAAGCATTACCTTATTCATGCAAAACAATGAATTCAGGAGATTTGAATAAACAACTTGTAGCTGTCCATGTTTTCTGCTAGTATGTTTTAATCAAACGATCTTGAGCTATATGTTGCTATGTTACTGCTTTGTCTTTGTCTTTGCTTGCCTTCAACAGAACTAATTTTTCCCAAAGCTACACCATGCTCCTGCCACAATGCAATGTGCTACATAGATGTGTCCTATAAGCAAGTTAGCTGAAGTATCTCTGTGTTGTATAGCTGATTTAAGAAAGCAGGAAAGAAGAGGTACACCTCCTCTCTTCCACACCCAAAATATTGTGGAATCTGCAACAACTTCAGAAATTCTTGCATGTTGCTGGAGGTGGTTTTAGTTTTCACACCAGAAGTAATTTAATTTCAGCACTTAAAGCCCAAAAAGCTCCAACATATTGCTAGCGTGCAAAAATTCCATGTGTGCTAAAAAACAACAGCATATGGTTGGGTGGGGTGTGACCAAAATGAACATAGTTATCACATTGTGAACTTTCTTTTTACAGACTTGATTAAATAAGGAAGAGGGGGGCAAAGGGGGAGCATCTAGGACGAGAACCTGGAGTCCTCTTAGAGTCTGTCCTTTCAAGTGCTGTGTAGTGAACAGAAAGGTTCATCTTGCATAAAGTGTGGTTTAAAACAGGAGACTGACATTTCATCTGAACATGAACACAGAGACAAAGGAAAGGTAGAAAGAAGGCAAGATGTCTCTGGGGTGAATCATTAGAGGAGAATGGTAGGTCATCCAGCCACAGGGGAACTTCAGCCCTCCCTGTTTGCTCCTAGAAATTCGGTAGATTTGGATTATTTGCTTTGAATTGGGTAGAACAAGTTTTAAGGGGGTTCATTTGCTGGGACTGTGTGTTGAAGGTGTTTAAACTTTGCCATCAGTTCCTCACAGCATAATTTTATGCTGAGGTAATTGTAGAAACAAACAATTTAAATAATCTCTGATTGTGACTGTATATATATCCACAGTCAGGTTTTGGACTCAGGTCTTTTTTTCTGTTGAGTATTTGCAACCTTATCAGGTCCCCACATAGGAATATCTAAAAATGGCGCAAATCAAAATCAGAAAAAATTCTGGAAACTTGGGTCTAGATACTTATCCTTCTGTATCCCTGGTAACAAGGTTGAAACCCTTTAAGACAGTAGTACCAAAAAGCTCAGGTGACTAACATTAATGTGCAGTTGTTTCATGTGATTGTGTGGCTGCACCTAAAACCCCTCAACTGAGCGTATCTCTCTTGGGTCGTTGTTAGTGTAAGATGCCTGCTTAGGTTACTTGACTTGTGTCTGCTTTTTTTGTGCTCTTCTGGGTGCAAATATATCAACAGAAGAAGAATCCTTATTTCCTGGCGCATCACATACTATTCTATCTGGTCTTCAAGTCTGAATATGACAGAAGCCCATCTTTGCCAGGTGGAAGCTCTGTGCAAGCTATTTCACTGTCCAGTGCCTGACTCTCTGCATGACCAGCATGATTATTCTCTAGGCAGCCAGGAAAGGTACCTTCAACTCATATTCCCAGTCAAACGATGTCATTTCTGCTGTAGAGGCCAAGTACCATTACTAGTATTTGAGCTATACAAAGCCAAAGTGAGCTATACAATGCAAAATGTGCCTTTATTTTCTGCATGCAGGCCTGTCAGATGGTTAAAAGTGCAAACTGTTCCTAGTTAGGCTCTGTTGTTGAATAATTGGTGATTTCTGTGAACTCTGTAATCTGCTCTGGTTTCTAATGGTGAATTTTTTCCTACTTTTTCTTCTCAAGGGAATAGTCATCCTTGAATAGCCTTAATGATTAGATCTTGGCCCACTTTTTTTTAATGTTCTTGCAAACAACAAAGTAACAATGCATGTAAAAGTCTCTTCTTCCAATTTCAAAACTAAGAACACAAAATTACTTTGGATGTCTTTGCAACTTTGGAAAACCTTTGATTTTTGCTCAGAAAGACCATTGCTCATGTTAATTATATTGGCTGGGACAAAACATCTTTTTCAGAAAAAAATTCAGCTTATTCTGTAGAACAATGGGGTCTGTCAACATGTGACAAGGCCTCCATATCTCGAGGAGAGGATCCAGTTGATGCAACAAAGTGTCAATCAGGATGTAGAGCTTCAGGAAGTTAACTCATGCGTAGTCCAGGGTTGTCCAGATCAGATGAAGGAAGTGCCAAAAGAGCTTATCCATCATAACCAGATGAGAGATGAGCTGTATGTGAAAGACAGGACAGCTTGAAGGGCCCTGAGTGATGATCTCAGGAGATGTGTCCCTCAAGGGACAGAGACATGCTTCATGTCCTTGTACAGCCACTTGAAGCAACTTGACGTGAAAATACTAAATAAAACATACAGAATCCCCAAGAGGTCATTTCACCAAAGAGCCCGATGGGGAATTATCCAGCCTTTTAGCAGGTGTAGGGCTGTGCCTGAAAGTGGCATCATGGATGTCTCCTGGGTCTTCCCAGTAAGCCAGTAATGGATCTGCAGCTTGCCAGATAGTCTGTCATAGGTTGTCAGCCACGGCTGGGAGGAGGGACGGCAGCCTCTTTTGTTCCCATGTCAAGCATGCAGAGAAGGGACTCCTAAGTAGATAATTCAAGGGGAAACAGCTGCTGAGTTCTCAGTTTTCCATGACTCTCTAATTTTGCTTTCTTCTCTTAATGTATTTGCCTGCTGCTGGACGAATATTGCGTGCTGACAGTCAGACAAATAACGAAATGCTATAAACTTTGTTGAAAAACTACTGTGAAGTGTAGCTATTTTGATACTTATGGGAGAACAAGTTGAAAGGCTTTCTTGAATATTTAGGGCCATGGATGGATAATTTTAAACTCCTGCAAAAGGGCAAGCTGACTTGTTTTCTCTAGTCCTGGTCTTTTGAGCCAAATGAAGTATTACAAACTCCTGGCTTTGTGATTTTGAAGGAATTTTTTTCTTCTTTTAAAAAGCCTCAGCATCTGACGTCACTTGAATACATGAATATAGAATATTTCACTTAAATAAATGTTTGAATTGTGGCTTAAAAATGTAAGTCCTGTAGACGTAAAAAGGCAGACTTGTTAACCAACCCTTCCCACCTGATTAATGTCACATACCTTTTAGGCTAATATCAGGCGTTTCAATCATAAGTTTTAGATATTTTGGTTGACAGTATTTGGGTGTTTGTATCACTTAGAAAACTGCAAAAGCATCCATGAACTCCAGTACAAAAACTTGTCTTGGACAGTTTGTCTCTGCGAGAGACTGACTGGCTTAACCAGAGCTGTATAAACATATACCCTCTTACCTTCGCCAGCACCACTGGAGAAGACTGAGCTTGCAAAAGTTGTGATTTGGGATTTGTAATTGTTCTGAGCCTGGCCAGCTTTGCCCCCGGGTGTTTCTGGGCCCTTCCTTTCAGTTTTTTCTGTGTCTTTACCCTCATTCCGTCCCCGAGGCTGTTTTTGGGGTGCCCCGTGCCGCGGGTGCAGTTGGGCGCGGCGGTCAGCAGATGGCGCCATTGGACCGGGCAGAGCCGCCTCCGTGGCAATTCCTTCACCGGGGGAATTTCGGGAATCGTCCGCCGTGTCTGAGCTCCGTGCGCTCGGCTGTGGGCAGCCTGTCAAAAGCTTCCCGCAGGACGAAACGCGCTTCTTTCAGTCCCCTGCACATCTATCACAAAGGTGAGGACAGGCACAGCATTAGCCGATTGATTTATTTATGGACATATATATGCTTCAGAAGAATGAAGTTTGACAGCCAAAGAGTGTGTTTGTCTTGTCAAAATACTTTCTTGTTTGCTCCTTCTGACAGCCTGCAGGACAGGAGCCTCTATTCTAGTGTTTTAGTTTGAATCAAGAATGATATTATGACCTAAGCACCACAGGGTGGGCTCAGAGAATACAAAATTGTTTCCTTTAGGATAAGAGGAAGAAATCCTTATGCAAGAAGCGCAGAAGACAGTTGAACTCCAAACACATCTTATCTGCTACAGCTGTAAAGGCCCTCAGACCCCAAGCAAAGATTAGAGACTTGACTGAAGAAATGCCCCCAAAACTTTTGGTGTGGATGCTCTTGGCTCCAGCTGTTTCACTGTATGGATCCACTCCTTTCAGGCTGTGATAAGTGATGATTTTCACACAGCCTGAACTTGCTGTAGTCTCACCTGACAAAGATAGTGGCCCATCGGGGAAAATGAATGCCTCCAGTTTAGATACCTGCATTTGCATCAAGTAGGTGATGTGGATAAACCCCATAGTGATTAAAGGCTTCTGGTTTCCATACACACACAGAGGCAGTGTGGGCATCTTGCTGACTGTGGCATCTGTAATTTGCACTACTGGCTGTTCAGAGAAGGGATTCAGGAAATAAATTCTTTTTTTTCTCTGTTGTTTCACTTTTATGGCATGGTCTCAGGCTTCCCACAGGCTCAGGCAGGTGTTTCTGTGTGAGTTATGCTGAGTTATGCCAGTTTTGAAGTCTTTTTTCACTCCTCCCTTAAGCTTGTTACCATTCTTCTTTTAAATCCAAAGCAAAAGTTGTGGAGAGACATTGAGAAATTTGGTCTCATCCCCGCTCCTTTGAAAAAAACCCTTAAAGTACAGACGTCTAGAAAATGGTGGTGCTTTCATTCTGCAAGCTGGCATCATTCACTAACATTGATTTTTTTTGTTACAGTCAACCATCAAATATGACATTTCTGGAAATGAAAGTTTTAGTTGCTGGGTAGAAGAGAGTTAATAATCCTGAATTTATTTAAAGGTTATGTTTTCTATATTCATATAAAGTTATACTCAGTGGTGCATAGAGATGGGTGGTAAATGCTGTGAAGCCTCCAACAACTTGGTGAGTGGGCATCCAACACCTCCTTCCTAGAACATATTCCAGGATCATTGCAAAATACATTTAAGGTAATTTGCAAAGTCCAAAATCCTGGAAGCAGGAACTACCAAATTTGGGCTTCCTGTATTACTTTCACTCTTGCTGAGCTGTCTGCTGCAGTCATGGCTGGGAAAAGATTTCCTGTGAAATTTCCATGACTGTGTTGCCAATGCTGCAAGGAGGATGCAGTGAGTCTTCCCGGACAACTGTGATTACAGCCTACTCCAACTTCTTCAAGTGTCTGACTCTTTTACTCTAGCTCTTGATCCCTCATTTGAGGGTCTTTGGGTGAGATGTCATTGTGTTTTTGTGGAAAAATTGTAATAAGCTGTAAGACAAAAATTTCAATAAGATTTAACCAGGATTGCTCATGTGCTGAAAAGTAATGTTCATAAAATATTGATGAATTTAACCTTGCTTTTATGCTGTGAATAAGATTTTTATTTGAAATTACATTGAATGAAATTTTATCAAATGATAGTTTCATTTAAATATTACTCTGCTTTCCTATCTAGATATTTTGAAGGCCTACAGCAAACCTGGAAAGGAGTCCTGTGTTCAAAATTATGCTTAATTAGTTAAGATGTTCCTTTATTATTATTCCTATATTAATAGTTAAGTGTTCCTTTATTTTATTTGGTATCTTATTGGGGTGGCTTTGAATTGCTGGAAAAACGAGTAAAAAATACTGTAATTTTTCAAAATACTTTGTTTCTAGTGAATATGAATTGCCAATTAAATCTTACCCTCTGAGCCTAATTTTTAATAGTCAAGGATATGTGACAAAGAGCTTGTTTAAAAAAAAAATTATTTGTGTTTTGTTCTTAAAGATGGATTGAAGGAAATATGTTAAAGGCAAGTTGTTCCAGCACTGCTTAACCTGCTAGTATCTTGGAGATTATTTCTGCTGGCTTTATGGGCCTTTTCAGTGTGATCCTTGAAAATGCTAATTAATTTCAGGATTGCTGTGTGTGTGATATGCTTTGACATACACAGCAAATTAATAATAATATAATAATCTTTCTAAAAGAATTTTGAGAGCAATTTATAGTTCATGCCAGATGTCAGTTGACTGAGTAATTTAACACACTTGTGTAACTGAAAAGTAATAGCTTTTGCGAGCTTGCCATGCTGCTTATGGATATGAATGACAAAATTTATGGGTTTTTAGCTATGTGCATAATCCAAAAACATTCACTCCCTCTTGCAGGGAATAAGCAGTACCAGAAGTGAATGTGTTTTAATCATCTGAAACATATAGCCCAAATGCTATTTTATTTGTTTAAACCAGGAAAAGACATAATTCCTCTAAAGGAAGTGCTGTGAATGCAAGACTAAGAAAATTGTTCTTGTCCTATCAGTAGCTGCAGAGACCACATCTCCATAAAAGTCGTTAAAGCAGCAAAGACAGCACTGTCAGCTTAGAAATTGTGCTAGAAGATGTACTAAGCCTCTGGCCCTGGAATCTGAAGTGCTTCTTGCTATGTTTGTGCCCAGTGTAATGCCCCTGAATCTTGCAGGTTTTAGACCTAGATGTGTCCTGGGGGATGAGGTTTAGGGAAGCCACTGGGATACACCTTTCCAGACTTGAACTGCCTGGGAACCACGCAGCCTGAGCTGGAGTTCCTCTAGAGCAAACAGAGATAGGCACCTCTGGGAGGAGGTTCTTCCCCAAAGAGTAGGTGGATGAATTGCTTCTTGTGGGCAACCAAATCCAAATAAGATTTATATCTCTGTCCTTTCATGCAAATGATGAAAAACTGCAGAACAGAGTGGAGGATGTTCCCTTTACCTCTTAGGAAAAAGACAATTTCACAACCATCCTACAAATCATGACACTGAGCATTTCTAATTTGTTCCAATTTTACAAAAAGTGACATACATATTTGTTTTTGGTTTGATACCTAAAGATTTTTAGCATTTTCATATATTTGTAGCTTTGTATATTTTAATAGGTAGTTGTACAGCTTCTAGCACTTACTCTTTCTCTGACTTCAGAACAGCAGCTAACTCTGTGTCACATTCTTGAAATTCTGTTCAGTCTTATTTTAAATAAAAGGATTTCTAGCAAGGATTCTCTCTTTTGCACCAGGACTTGAGAGACATAACAAGAAATAGGGCAAAGAACCCCCTGGAGAGTCTGCAAGGGGCAGACCCAACAGTGGGTTACCAGGGCAACAGTTCTCCTATTGGATGTACCTGCTAGATCTACTAATTAATTAGACTTATAAAAATTGTGAAGATCTCATGCTGCATGTGCACATAGCTATCTTTGTGCACCTGCAAGCACTGCTTAAAGAACCGATCTTTATATTAACACTTTTAATATTGTTTAGAAGTCTTCAATTCTAGGCAACAGTTTCACCCTTTAAAGCAAAACACCTCTCTCAGATCTGGGCTCCTTATAAAATGTCTCTCATGGCCATAGTGTGGCATTGTGATGGTTCATCCTAGGATATTGGAGTGTCAAAATGTTCCTGCCTCTCCACTCTGTTGCCAGTTCCATCTCCATTACCCCTGTTTTTCTCTCTGAGAAAGGATAAGCCATGCAAGGACCCACTCAGGTTAACAAATGAGGGGCTTGTTAAGTTAAATCAAATGGGACAACCACTTTGGAGTGTGAGGAAAGGAGCTACAGGTGAGGTTCCTGCCTACCTGCCATCAGTTTCCCCTGGCTGAGACTCTGTCACCTCAGCTCCAAGAGAAACTGAATGTGCTGGATTAAATATTGGGTTTTGCTTTCTTTTTGTGTTTGTTTGTTTGTTTGTTTGTTTTAAAGGATGTTTATGCTACTCCTATAGTCTTAGAAATAGCAATTATCTTACCTTAAGAATATCATACCCAGGAATTTCCCATGCATGCATTTAGATGCCCAAATATATCTTTGAATCAGACGTCAATGGCCAGGTGAGGTGAGAGGAAATGGGTTGGTTTAATCAAAAAGGGATGGGAAGTCAGTGAACAGCGCGAGACCATTATCTTCTTCACTCACTCTCCTACACTGAAATCCCACTGATCTAGAAGATCTGTTACTCAGGCACAGAAGTAAGAGGGTACATACCATCTATGAAATCTCAAAAAAATTTACAAGGATTATGAATGAGCTGGGTTGTGATTGCTACCATAATTTCTTTCAGCTCCCCACAACTTTAATATCTATCAGTTTTTTCATTTCAAGATAGCAGTCAAGAGGCTCTTGAGAGTAACCCACACATGCAGTGCCTAGCAGGGAGAGACCTTGGCTTTGAAGATTAAAAAAAAAGAGTGACAGCATATGCTAAAGCTGTTTTATGAGTCATTTGCCTCTTTTTCATTGGGAACATTTGACGGGGTTATCCTATTGACACGCGTTATGAAAAACCACAAGACTCTCAGGGGGTTGGTTAGAAAACAGTTTTTCTCTTCAGTAACCAGCTAGGAGCTGATGCTCTTTAAGGCATCCCAGTTTATACATACTCTGTGATCATAAACAAAACCTGGACGTATTTTCCTATATGCAGAAGCACGAGGTCAATATGGGAAAAATAAGGCTAATGTTGTGCGTGCTGCTCAGGCTTTATTGGCTTATACATGAGCTGATCTCAGCACCACAGCAGGATACAGCCTGTTTTTCTGCTCAAAAACTGTGCTCCAGAGAGTGCAAGTAGGTCTTGTGTGTAAGCAGTAGAGCTGAAGTGCCTCTAAACCTATGTGTTTTCACCATATCTCAGAGGCAGATTTTAGTGGTTTTGCATGAGATCAGTGAGATGGTTTAGGCTAGAAGGATATCTAATGTTCTGCCTCTGATACCTTCATCTGAGGAGGTTTCCCAGTTGAGTTTGCAGTACATCTGAGGAACATCTCTGAGACAAATATTTTCTTTGATTCTGACTGAGAATTTTAAATCCAGATCACAGGATTTCATCTGGGCTCCTCTCGTGAAAATAAGAGAGGAATACTGCTTTTTCTGTCTTTTTGAGACCAAAAGAAGCATGGAGTTGACCCATGTTCTACAGGCAAGGCTTTGGTTAGCTCACATTGCTCCAGACAACCTTTATTTGTTTACATCTTCCTGCAGATTTGACTGAAGTAAGTAGAGATGCTTACAATACATCAATGCAAACTTTCTTCTGCATAACAATCACAATTTAAAAGCAATCTGCATTCCTTGTAACAGTAACTATGTTCACTAAAATTATAATGTTGCAGGATTCTTGTTAGACAAGACATGATTAATAGTTTTGATAACAGGCTTAAAAATCTGCTTGATATCAGTCATGCCTTCTACATTATTCTCACTGGAACTGTGTGCTGTGGTTCTAAGAAGTAATTTGCTTATTTATTTTAACAGCCCATTTAATGAAACTTTAATGAAGAGCAGTCCTTATGGCAATCTTGGGCTTCGTGTGTGTAGGAGGAATATTGGATCAACGTCATCTGTAACATTTTTAGCTTGGGATTTTTATTGGTGTGTCAGTAGAAGGTCTGTGTTTCCAGTCTACTTTTGTGGCAGTGCCACAAACTAAACACAGTTTCTCAAAAGACAATGACTTGCCAAATGCTGTCCTTGTCACAGGAGAGTCTACATGAGTAGCTACAACATCAGACTAACCTTAGCTGCAATGGCTTGTTTCTTTTTTCACTTCTGAGAGAAGGAAGGCTGTGTTGGGTTTGAGAAAACTGTACCAGCAAGACTGCAGGAGTAAAATACTCTCTAGGGTGTGTGTATGTCTGTATGGCGGCTCACTTCCCCTGCTACACCATCCCCAGTAATGTGTGAGAAGTGAATTTTTTCCTCAGATCTGAAACAAGGATGAATTTGGAAATCTTAGCACTTTTATTTTTTTAAACTTTCCTTCTAGCCATCCCTACTTTATTAAGTTAGCATAATTATACCAGATGGGGAGTTCTGAAGTTGACTAGGGATGCCCCTAAGATCACCACTGCCATTATAAAGCTAAAAATTTAAAATAGAAGATAAATCCCTTTTGTATGGCTCTGTAAGCAGCCCTACTTGCTGGTTAGATTTACATATCAATGCATTACGATATTTTTACCTTCTGAGCACTTCTGAATTAAGCCTGTTCTTCAGGGCATTTGTTAAATCATGTCACTTAGGAGCTTGCAGATATTTCCTTGGCCATTGTAAATGTGACCAGCTATCGAGCTTTGTACTAAAGTCCTGTGTGCCTTTTCTGAAAAACAGTGTTGGTTTTTTTCCCATCCTCATACACAGTTTCCTGTTGCTTATTCCTTCCTTGTGTTTTTGTCTTTGTGCAAGTTCAAATTGTCGTGGTAGTATTTGCTGAAATGTAGGAGGAAAATGTCTGGGTTTCATTCAAGCCCTGCAAGTTATGAGTTGGCCCTCAAAAAGGAGATTCCCATTGCAGCTCCAGCCCTGAGAGAGCAGTGGAAGAGAGGGAGTGCATGGCTAGGGCAGTTGATGGAGACAGTGGAAATGCTCTCATCCTCACACTGTCAGGAAGAGAATACTGAGCCCTGTGCTGGAGCACACCAGGGATCACTGGGTTGGGGATCAGACTGTGGGGCTAGTGGAGAGTCCTCCTCCCTCCTGCACTCTTCTTGGCCTGGACTGTCCCACAATCCTTCTGCTGTACCACTGCTGAAGCACTCAGACACAGAATTTACCCCATTCTTGAAATAACACATGTGCTTTTTGCAGAAACAAAAGATAAGTGGTGGAGTGTGTTTTAGGAAAATCTGTTTACTCATGGAAACTTGTGTGACTTGACCTTGAGAAAAGGGAGGACATCTTACATGAGTGAGCACCTTATAAACACACACACACACACACACACACACACAAAAAAAACTGTGTGCATGCTCATATACACAGACCAGTTGTGACCAGTGCCAAAACTGACTCACAGCACAATCAATGGTTACAAAACCACAGCGTCAAAATGGAAGCCATTGTATGTTGCTATGAGTATAAATGTTTGCTAGAAGAGCAAGTCAAGTTTTCCCAAAAAATCACTGATGTAGGGTCACAAACCTGATTTTCTGAAGTGGTGGGCTTCAGAAAATGAGGCTCTTCAAAGCCATATTAAGCCTTGTCTATCAAAAACATGAAGTCAACGTTTTGCATCCTATTATTACTCCTACTATTAGTAAAACCAGAGAAACACATGAAAGAATGTAAGAGCAGTACTGCATTGTGAACAGATAGTAAATGTAATTGTTTATTAAATATTGTTTATTGATACTACTTAAAGTTATTAAACTTATTCAAGAAGTCACTTATCATTAAGAATGTACTTGCGTGTATTTTAAATGCTTTTGTGAACTGATTCAGTAACAAAGGAAATGGATTAGAACTTTAAGTAAACACCAAGGAAGTCTTCAGACTTTAGGAAGTTAAATATATGGAAGCATTTTACTTAGGTGAAAGGAACATTAGAAGAAAACTTAGAATTAAGTATTTTGAAAGATTTTTTCTTTTCTTTTATAAATTCTGTATTTTGAAACTTCTCACTTCTCTAGGTCCCTTTGATTTAGTAGATGCATTATAAATGTATGTGTGTGTATATATATATATATGCACAAACACACATATATATACCTATACTGTATGCACATAATGTCCAAATGTAACATTTGGGAACAAATCAGCATGTATCCTGCAGACATGATGCTGTAGCTTGAAGAGTTGGGCCCTGATAGGAAAATTTGACTATTTGAAAGTACTTCCCAACAAAATGCTTGACTAAGTTTTCAAAGGTTCCCCTTTCTGAAACACTTTCAGACAGACTAATAACAAAAAAGGGGAAAAAATCACAGGCTAAGCAGTTTATGCCAATGCTAAAATGAACTGGCAGAGTTCTTCACAATGAATTTCCAGATTTTCTCATTATGCCCATTTAATACCCAAAGCCTTCCTCAGAAGTTTGTTAGCAGCTCTGATTCCTATAGACCTCTTAAGATCCATCTCTGCCCATACAAAGTTTAGAAAATGTGTCACTTTGGACATACATTAGACTGTCCCAGTTAAGTAGTCCCTACTGCCCCTACTTTGGTATAAACACAGTTGTGCCATATAAGTAATACAGTGCAGCAGAGAGAATCACATTAATTAGGTCCTGAAAATCTTATATTTGTAACATTTCTCCTCTGTCCTGGCAGGGCTTGATCTGCAAAAATACTTACTCATTTTGAAGAAGAGAGCTTTCCTAATAACCAGTACTGTGGTGGTCACAGCTTTTTTACATTGGGAACTGAGACCTTGAACTGGTGCTTCCCAAACCCTGACACTGGGGACACAACCTGCCCAAGGTATGTGTGATGTATCTATATATATTTAGACATGTGTCTATCTGCTCCTGCCAGGGTAGGCAGATCTCAAGAACCTTAGATAGGAAGTCACTGAAGCCTAGACTTTGTTATGAGTGCTGAAATGTGGGCTTACCAGCTAGTGGCTATCCTTGGAGTTCCCCGTGGTGAGAACCAGCCCTTAGATGGAAGATTGTAAAAATTGTTGAATTTAGATAGCAGTTGTCTGGCAATTGCTGTGTCTGAGGCAGGCTGGTGGTTCTACAGACCCTACTGTGCCATGTTGTCTTCACAAGTGCTCCTGGGAGCTGTCTGGAGGAGGGGTAGTCAAGCCTATGGCATTGTATTTGGATGAAAAAAAATAAAAGAAAACTGCATAAATAAACTTCTTAAAATTACTTTTTCTTGTTTCAGTAGCTGGATACCCTTGAGATGATATATTGAAATAATAAATTAGGATCCTGTTCACCAATCTGTGATCTCTTTAGAGATGCAGATTTTTTTCCATAAGCGATGATGTTTTCCAAACACCTTTTAAATAATTCATAACCAGGAGCCAGAATGTAGAAGACTTTTAACTACAGAGTGTCAAGTCACTTTACTTATTCATCTTGATCACATTCTTAAGCTCTTTCTGTGAAATATTTTTCTGAAGCTGCTTGTTTGGGAGAGTTCAGACAATTTTTGACCCTGTTAACATACCTATTTCACTATATATTCTCTCATTGTTAGAAAAACTGAAAAAGTAGGGAATTCAGTCCTGCTAAATTGGGTCCCTAAAACCTCTCCATCTCTCCTTAGTTTTTTCCTCCAGAACCTTCAGAAAGCAAGATCTGTTATTGTGATGTCCGCTAATCCCTCCCTCCCAATGCAATCGCTTTCTAAGCACGCCAACTCTCAGCAGGGACAGGAGGGCATGGCAACTCTGTGTGCAACTTGGGCATTCCAGCTCCAATCCATCTCACCAAGGGGTAGAGGCTTCATTTCACCCAGCTTTACTCCTAACGCTGAGCAGTGTTGATGGCTAAAACCCCACCCTGTCCTCAGCCAGAAGGGCAGTGGTTGCTAGTATGAATAGGTTGCTAGGTTTCTAAAATTAAGGAAAACATAGGAATCACTTGCTGTAGGATGTAAAGCCTGAAACATGACAGGGAAATGTGGAGTTATGGATAAGGAACATATGTTGTACGAGTGTGCATTATATTAATTTGTGCTGCATTAGTTAAGGAGTCTGTATGTAACACAATAATTTACTGTTGCCTTGTAATTCTAACAGATTCAAAGACAACTTTTTAGTGCTTATTTTGGTGGGATTTTTCAAGGGCATTTAAAAAAATCAACCATCTTTCTCTTTCATTGACAAGGCTGCTCTGATTTAGCTCTGATATTTGAAATTGCTTCAAGGGAGTTGTTACTGCCTTTTCCTGCCTCGGCTTAACTACTGCTTCCCTTTGATAGTCTTTCTAAATTCCTGATCTGGGCATACATAAGCAGAATGAAGGATTTGTCCTCCTGTTCCTTAACAGACTTCCATATCCCCTCCTTCAGGGCAGGCTTTGGGCTGGAGTTGCAGTCCCAGGGCTCAAGGTTTATCCCAAGTCTTCTCTGCCCTTCATCCTACTTCATGTGGCTCAAGAAAGAAATACGCTGCAGTCAGGAATTCAAGACAGATTCTGCTGACAAGTTTTCATTAGAAAAAAACTCTTGAAAGGCATCCCTTAATCACTTGGGACCTGTCGGTGGTTCTTGCTTGCTGGACAGAATTGTTCGTACTTTCTGAGAGGACGAGTGCTTGAATAAATTGAACAAAACCGTGCGTGCCTGGAGATGTTAAAATCTAGTGATTTTTGTGTTTGCCCACGAAATATTAATGTCTGCTGGAAAGAAGCTTGCTTGCACAAATGTCTTAAACTGAACACAAAACAATGAGCATACGCAACTGAAGAAAATGTGTTTTAAGTTAAAAAAATAAAGGTAATTGTCACAGTTCTATTGTTCTTTGAATTATTTTTCTCCTTTCCATGCTTCTTCATCTTGCTATATAAACTTCTGAGACTGCAGAATTATTACTCCTCACTTAATTTTGTGTGGAATCTCAGTCTTCATTTCTCAGGATCAGCTGCAAACTTCCTAATAAATGCTGAGCATCTGTATTCCCCAAATTTTCCAGACAGTTTCACAGTTTCCATACAGAAGAGCTTGGGTAGTCTTTCATCTTTGCTCTTTCATGTCCACGTGAGCCACAGAATAACCTTCATCTTGCAGGCTCTTGCGTTGTGTCGGGAAAGGCAGAAGTGTTTGTAGTTTAAGATGGTAAAAACAGTCAGATGTTTTCAGCTCTAACCTCTTGTTTTCCTGTATTTAGGATTTCCTCAAACTTTTGCATCCTTAGGTGGCTTTTCTCTCATGCGTTGTCTCCAAAAGTGAGAGAAAATAATAATTAAAAAAAATAATATGAAATGTATATATTGCTGAAATTTATAATTTGATGTAACATGACTTTATGGACTGCTCATTGTTTGCAAATGGATTAATGTTAATATAGTTGGTATCTAGGGTGCATTTTTTCATCCATATTTTTTAAATCTATATATACTTGTGTGTGAACCACTATGCAGACAAAAACACTGTATCTGAGCTCCAATGTCTGCTTAATCATAAATATCCAGGACCTGAGGTTCTTTGATTCCTTGCAGTTAGTATAGCATAAGCCTCACTAAATGTTCTTCTGTCAAACTACAAAATCTATGAACGAGTTCTCTTTGTATTTTCCTTATCTCTTTGCTTAAAATCAGAAAAAATAATAAAGATAAAAGCTTTGAATCCCTTGATTCAGGGAATTTATTTCCAGCAATGTTAATAAAGCCATAACATACCTGGATTTTCTCTTCCTGTGAGTTTATAATATTATTGACATAGTGAAGTCTATCTTATTATGCAAGTTTTGCATAATAACGGAAGGAACACTTCAAAGAAAAACAGAGAGTTATTTATATTGCACTGCATTTAGGATTTTTGCATTGTATTTGTAAGAAAAAAATGCTGATTCATTGAAACTAAGCAGTGGAATTGTACATTTTGTTAAATTCCCCAATTCAAAAATACCTTGAATGAATGAATTAAAAAACCTTGCTGTGGACATTTTATTTTATTTGAAAATACTTCTCTTTCTTTCCCTTTCTCACTTTCTTCCCCTTTCTCACTTTCTTCCTATTTCTCTTACATTTGCTTTTTTTTCCTCTCTGTTCCTCTCTCTGTATTGCTCTCATTCTTTCTCTTTTTCCCTTTCCAAACAATTATTTTTTTACAATTTTCCTAGATTTTGGGCTCTTAAATACACATGAAATATTTTTTCTTGACCCAGGCTAAGACATCCTTTTATCCTTTATTTTTTTTTTCAGATTTCTACATGCTAGAGAAAATAATGAGAATACTGTTCCTAGTAAATAAATTCAGTTACTCGGTGTTAAAATAAATTTTTCCTGTCCTCTTCCACCTGTGAGAAGGCTATTTATTAATTTATGCTCCTTCATGCCTAGGTTGGGCTTGAGATTTATTTTCAAGGCAACATTAGTGCTAACATCCTAGTCATACAATTACTTCTTTGCGTATCCTAGTGTTGTTTGTTCTCTGGTATTTGCCAGAGCTGTCACACCTTCCCTCTGACCACATTTTGCTGAGCTGACACATCAAGTTCTTGTGATCAGCTCATGACTGAAGACTACTCACCCTCTTTGCTGCCTTGGCATCTTTTTTCTTGACCACAACTGATCATGCTGTACATAATCCCTGTGTAGGCTTGCCTACATATAGGGTTATAGCAGGAAATAATTTCCTGTGAAAGCATTCCAAAAGCTCTTTTTTTTTTTCCAGGAGCATATCACACATCTGGCACACAGATATTATGTAACAAGACCATATTCTAAGTCTTCGTCCTCCTACTGCCTCCAGCCAATTGTAGTCCTAACCCACAGCATTAAACAGTTTTGTTAATTCCAGAGTGTGATCTCCCACATTCTCAAGTGACATTAAATTCTGTTTCTATTATTCCCAGTCTTTAAAGTAATTATATTTTTTTCTCACATAATATTCCAGAAGTCCTGCATTTTTCATAGACAAGGAAAATTGTTTCTCGGACATCTCTGCTGTTATAATGTATTTCTTCTTTTGAAGCAGGATTAATGCTCTATTTTGTGTATATTAGTATTAGGAAGGCCCTGAATGCATTTAATTGACTGCCTTAAGTGCACAGTGTGAACACTGACCTTGTTCATATCTGTTGCTGTGTGAATCCTATGAATTTTCAGTTCAAGGGGGTTCAACAGCCCCAAAGTGTCTGTCCCGTCCTGGCAGGGCGCTGAGCACATGGGGGCTCTTATTCCATCCAGCACAGAGCTGTGGGGCTGAAGCACAGCTGGGGACTGCAGTGTGTGCTGCAGCACCATCTTAAATCAGACCTCATGGAGGGAAGGATGGGATTCCTTCCCAAATGCACATTGCATCCTGGGTGCTTCAACACTTCATTGTGTGTGTTTAAACCTGGCTCTTGGTCTAAGAGTAAAACATTTTACTAAAAACTTGAGCTTACTAAAACTAAGCTTGCTAACATGTAAGTACAGAAGATCTATCTGAACAGGTGCATATGTTGGTTAGATTTTATATTGACCATGATAAAATTAGCACTTTGTTTGTCTTACCTCACAGGTTTCTATGTGTTTCTTAAATACTTGTGACCTGAAACCTATAGCTGGTGTCACTGCTTTGACTAAGGTGGGGAATCTGACATTTTAGTTGTTTGAAATTAAGCAAAAGAACTGCAAAGAAGAAAAACCCATTGTTTTTACTGTTTTCTTTTGGGGTTTTGGCACTCTTTTCAAGGAAATTATTTCTTCTGATTGGCCATTAGAATCCTCTGCAGAGGACAGATGAGGAACTATAAATCTTTAAAATAGGTCAAAATCTCACTAATTATTGCTTTAATTAGTGACAGCCACATAATTTTTTATTCTTTTGTTCAATTTCATAGAAGTCAAACATATCCCAATTTTTATAATTTGAAAGAAGTTTTGCCCTTGATTTTTAATGGACTTCACCCAGTTTGTAGATTACCTGGAAGTGTCCATGGTAAAAAATTTAAAGGTTGTACCTTTAGTTTTTCTGTCATAGCTGCTCTTTTCATTTTCTCCACAAATATTAGTAAACTGAACATAAATTTCCTAAAGAAAGAACAAATAATAAAAAGATCTTAATTAGGTTTGAAAAACAACAGTGTGACAGCAAGAACTTTTACAGGGACGTGTACATCCATTAAAAAATATTTTCTCAGCTGATTGTCTCATGCCCTGGACATAGAACAGCAAATCAAACCATAAATCATTAAATGGTCCAAAAATACTTTCAATAAATCTAATAGATCTAGTTTTTGAGATAACAATGATGTATGGCACAAGTTTTAGGTTTTAAAATGCCTGAAAAGTTATTTTATACAGATTGTGCAAAATGATACAGTGTTTGGATAAAACCCTCTGAAGTCAGAAAGGCTTACATGCACTAGGCATTTCCATATTCCAAGTACTGCAATGATACTTCAAATAATTCTGCAATTCTTTGTTTAAATTGTTAAGAAAAGAATGCTATTGCCTCGCATGCTAACTCCTTTACCAACTGCATTCATTAAGATCAGTTCAAATACTCACTAGTTAATTGCTGTGCACAGAGTATTTTATTTTTTATTTCCTTGTACAGAAAACTTATATAAAATCTGCTAGTGATGGAGTTAAAAAACTTACATTTCATTTTAAGTACTTTTGTACAAGTATTAAGTGTGTATTTTAGTTACTCTTATTTAATGTCCAACCTGTACTAAATCGCTAATAAACAGAATTACTTTAATATGACAAATTAATATGGCAACCTTAGCATGAACAGTACATGAGTTAATTTAATAGTTTCCTGGTACTAATTAAATTGTCCTTAATTTACAATTTCAAATATTTTATACTAGCAACGTATTTAAGATTTGGTATTTCTTCCCTGTTTTCTGATTGTGGGACTTGTCTAGTAAGATTTTCTTACTACTATTTCAGACACACAAATATTTATTATTGAGTAGCGTGATGCCCTTATGGCCACCTTGCTATTAAAGCAGTTCCAGATTAAGCAAAAATTAATTCACGTTAAATCACAAATTACTATCTCTATTATCTCACTCCTGAGTTACTGTGGTAATTTATCAGTATCAGAGGAGCTAAGTAATACAAAAGAAACGAGAGGAATTTTTGCAGAGTGTGAAAATGAGTCTTACGTCATACCTTTGCTGGCTGGCTCATTCACCCTCCCGCCCTCTGGCAGTCACCACTGTGCTCCAGGCCTTGAAGCACCAGACAGGTCACTTCTCCTCTGCTTCCTTCTGGGACTGGGGAAGATCCTGCTGCTGGCACAGCTCTGCAGGGTGGAGGCAGTGGGACAGTGCTTGTTCTGCTGGAGGGCTTGCTTTGCTTATTGCCTGACTTACCTGCACGCTACACCTTTCTTTGCCACCACCTTGAGTACAGGAGGACAAGTGAAACAAAATGAAATTTAATGTGGTATTTAATGTGGTATTTAATCTTTCTCATTCAGAAACTAAATTAAACTTCTAGCTTTTTGAAAAAGACTGCGTCTGTAAACTGGATTATACCTCCACTGTGCCTCTTGCTCTAGTTTGTCCCTGAGCGAAACTGACACCCCAGCTTGCCCCAAAAGCTGCACTAACCAGCTAGTAGCTCATTTCCCTTCATATTTTCATGTCACAGATGATACTCGATAGCTCTGCATTTAAATGAGACAGATAGCCTTGATTCCCCGCCGGGAAGGTATGAAAACATAGCTTCTCACGCTCTACATTGCAAAACATTTCGAATGACTTGCGCTTGACTTTTTAAAGTTGTTTTTTATTCGGCACGTTGCTTCGAAGCGGCTCATACTTGAAGTTTCGCGGATTCCTCGGAGGCGCGGATTGAGCGCTGCGCGGCGTTGGGATTGCGCCGGATTTGCGCTGCGCTGGGCGCCATGCCGTGCGCTGCCACCAGGGGGCGCGGCAGTGCCGGTGGCCGGCGGGGAGGAGGAGGAAGAGGAAGGTGAGGAGGAAGATGAGGGACGAAGAGGAGGAGGAGGTGGCGGATCGTCCCACCGCCCGCCCGGCCCCACCTGAGGCAGCCCCGGCAGCCCTGGGGACAGGCTCTGCTTCCGGGGGTACGGCCGGGAGTCGTTTAAGTAGGGAAAAAGAAAAAAGAGGGTCCTTTTTTAAAAAAAAAGGCGTGCGGGAGGGAGGACATTGCCGTCTTCTTCTAACTCAAGGGGAGGCTGGCAAGCAGCTCTCACCACTCCTCATTGTGGGGAGCCGTGATTGAGGTAGCCTCGGAAATCAGGCAACCCCCAAGAAAAATTGCTGAGAGCGGGGTTTTCATTCCGTTTTCAGGGCCGGAAGGGAAGTGGTGAATATTAAATGCTGGTTACTTTGAGATGCTGCCACCAGAACCTCAACACGCCTGACATCGGAATGGGAAATGCACATCTCTAGACGGCACAGTTCATCACCTGGCTCTTCAGATCTTCATTGCATCCATTTTTTATGTGCTCCATCATCTTCATCACCACTGCTATTACTGCTGTTGTAGTTTAGAAGGCAGCAAGGTTCCCTGTCTCTGGAAGCTTTCCAAAAGGAAGCTCCATCCGTTCGAAAGAAAGTACCATTTCTTTTCAGGCATTAAGAAATATCTTAAAATATACATTGAGGGACTGATGGTGGAAAGTTCACTTACATATTTATGTTTCTTTTACTACAGAACTGTAGAATCTTTGTAACAATTCTTTAGCACGGATTTCCAAGAAAATAAACAAACAAATTCAAATGTGGCAGAGATAATGCCTCAGTGCAAGGGTGGTCAGCTCATGTTTGTAATCCTGCAAACAGGTGAACTGAGTGCTTCAGGTCGCTCAGGACACAAGGCATTTAAAATACTTCTCTGCTCTCTACCTGTGTGAGGGTAAATTTCTGCTGTGCATCATCCTGGTTCGCACATGAGGAGGCAAAGATGGACTTTTGTCTGTTCTCTGCTTGGGTCCCCTGAGATCCTGTGAAGCGCTGGGTCTTACAAAGGACATATAAGCAAGAAGCAGTGATGAATAGAAATTGTGACAATTCTGCCACATAGAAAACATGAAATGTGCATATACATGTATAGGTAGATGTGTACATGTGAAGAGATATTTCAAAACAAGAAATGAGAGCAACTATGTGACGTGGCAGGAGTAGGCAAAAGACTCGACCCCAACTCACTGAGATGAAGGGAAAGAACGGAGAAGCCCATGTGCTTCATCTGTCCGCTGGACAGCGCAAGGATGATTACATGGGGATGAAGAGGCGACAGGCTGGGGAAAGGAGAGGATTTCTCCCCTTTTATCCCTTTGCAGAGAAGGGCGGTCAGTCCAATCTGCAATCCAGTTTTTGGTAAAAAAACACTGATGTGAGGCTGTCTGCTGAGTGCAATAAGAAAGAGGACAAAGCTCTACGACCTTCAGGCAGATAGTGTTGTTATCATTATAGTTCTTGTGGTTATTGCTGTTACTTAGCTGTTTTGCCTTATTTAGCGTTTGAGAGCATTCCCTGCCCTGGCTGGCTGTGGCTGCTGTTTGATGGATGGAGAGCAGAATTAGGCCGCGGCAGATGGCTGTGGACGGAGTCGGGATGGGAGCGGGACGGCCCCCGCAGGACTTGCTTCTAACCCGGCTGTTTCAGAGGGGGGTGGGAGGGACTCGACGGGAAGGATGCGCGGGGGGAACCCGCTCGGGGACTCCACCGGGGCAGCGGCTGTGCACTGCGCATCGGCGGAGGCTCAGGCCAAGCCGCTGTCCTGCAGTTCCCGCACCCCTGCCTTGATCGCCGCTCATTCCCGTCGGGATGCTGGGTTTTCTTCAGCCGGGGACAGTCCCGTTCAGAGGGTCACGCGTTGCCACCGGGACGCGCCTGCCGCGGGACAAGCGGTCTGGAGGCTCCCGGCGGGAGCGCGGTGCCATCGCCAGCACCAGGGACAGCGCCGGCAGCGGCTCTGCCGCTCCTTTGTTCCGCCGCCGGCGAGGCCTCGCGGAACAAAGGCTTCCGCCGCCGGCGGCGCGGGGACCCCGGCCTCTCCCCTCCCCGCCCCCGCACCCTCCCCGCACCCACCGGCGGGGCCCCGCCAGGGCCGCCGCCTCCACCGGAGCCTCCTCTCCAGTGTGCCGGCCGCGCACGCACCTGCCCCGGCGCACGTCGCACCGCCACCGCCGCCCCGCCACCCTCCCCCGCGCGTAAGCTGCCCCGCACACGCTAGCCCGCCGCCGCGCCCCGCTCCGCGCTCGCCAGCTCCGCCCGGCCCCGCGCACAAAGTCCGCACGCCGCTCCGCCGCCTGCCCGCCGCTCCTCTGCCCGCCGGCACCGCTCTGCGCCGCTCTCCCCACACCGTGCCCGTGCACTGCTCCCCCTCCCCGCCTCTCCCTCGCAACCTCCGCACACTCCTCTTCTTCGCACATCCAAGCTACGTCTCTGCACATGGCTCTGCTGCAGTGCCCCTCTGCACCTCCGGCACCCCCCGCCCTGTGCGCCGGCTCTGCACATGGCTCTGCACATGGCTCTGCCGGCCCGCGGCACAGACCCTGCTCCGCTGCCCCCCGCGCACCGCGCCGCTGCCCCGGGGCCCGCATTCCTCGGCTTTCAGAAGATCCCGGCAAAAGGAGGAGCCGAGCGGGCACTCCTAGCTACCGGCTGCGCGATGCTCAAAGAATAATCCTCGCGATTATAATATTAGAAAATGTATTTATTTCCCATTAACCGACTTTACATGGTTCAGACCAAGAAAACGAGAGGTCGAGTCACCACTACCTTGAAAAACCACCACGGCTACCGCACCACTCCAGTAGCCCCCCACGGCCCCGTTACCTGCTGCTGACAGCTGCCCCCGCGGGCGCCCGTCCCGTGGCAGCGGCATCTCCTTTCCACCGGGCTGAGCCAATCAGTCCACCAGTCCTAGTTAGTCTCGGTGTCCTTAGGTGAGTACAGGTTGTCGAGCTCTTTATTGCTTTGTCTCTCCTTTTCATTCTTTCTTTCTTTCTTTCTTCCTTCCTTTTTTTTTTTTTTTTTTTTTTTTAAGCTAATTGCAATTATTTTTATTATTAACGTTATTGTTATGGTATGTTCTAGCGAAATCTTTCATGCTGCTTTGAGGATCCGCTCTTGGCATTCACCGCGTGCCTTAATTGTATGACATTAAATCAAGGTCCGCTGTGAACACGGAGAGTCAGAGCCTTAGAGCGCTCTCTCTCTCTCTCTCTCTCTCTGGAAGCAGAACAGCAACTGATCCCCGAAAAAATACCCGGTAATTTCCCTCCGCCCTAGTCCCATCCTGGCCCGGGCTTCATATAACTCATGTTTGAGTTTTCTTACTTTCCAGTCTGTTTGCAATGCTTAGGAAGCTGTTAAATATGTATTTAATCGATTTAAAAAAAAAAAAAAAGGAGAGAAACCGAGCGTGTGCCTATTGCACACTTTCAGACGGCTGCTTTAATTTCACCAGCGTCTTCGCGTGATTTTAAACACAGGAGCTGACTCTCCCCGACTTGATGTCTGTCATTTGGCATCCCTGGCTGAGAGGAATGACCGTGTCTTTCCGGCTGTCTCGGTCCGCCTGGTTCTGCGTCTCCCCTGGAGCACGGGCGGGGGGAGCCCGCACCTCTAGAGCATCCCCGCTCCCCTCTGCCGGGGGAAAGGCGGGGGGAGGGAAAGGGGATCTTTCGGCGATGAAAAATGAAAGGGCAGGACGTGTCATCTTTCTTTGTAAAGCAGAAAAAAAAATTTAACTCACTCGCACCTGCCCCTTTCCCGGGAGGGTCTGGGCAGCCCATCTGGCCTGCCTACACTGAACTGGCGAGTGAGGAAATGAAGGGTGAAGTCATTACAATAATTAAAAAAAGAAATAGCCTAGGCTTTTATTATTATTATTATTATTATCATTATTACGCTTTTTGCCGTCTTGCACCGCTCAGGACCATTCTTTTCGGCGCCGAGGGCGCGCCGGGAAGGAGCGGAGCGGCCGGGCACCTTGCATCACCCTGCGAGCTAGACCACGGCCGGACCCCAGCAACGGGGCAGCTGACCTCGACTGCTTCCTCGGCGCCATGGCCCGGGAGAGAGAGAGGAGGCGAAGCGGGATATGCTGCGGCTGCACGCGGCGGCGGCCGGAATCCGGCGGCGAGCTGGGCTTCTCAGAGAGTTTTCCCGTAGCTTGCCGGGGCACCCGGGGGCAAAGTGGGCAGGCGGCTCCGGCCCCCCTCGGCACCGCAGCTCCTGCGTGCGGCCGCCTGGAAAACAGACAAAGCAAGAACGTTAGAAATGCAGGCGGGGAGGAAAGGAAAGGCAGGCGGGGAGGGAAGGGCGCCGAGAGCCCGCACGCCGCGCGGTTGCCAATGACAAAAGGGAGAGAGGGGGGAGTCAGAGCAGGAGAAGGGCGGGGAGGGAAAGGGGAAGGGGAGGAAGCGAAGGGAAGGGGGGCCACACGGACTGACGCGGAGCTGGGGCCGGCCAGACCCGAGCCTGTGGGGCTGCTTGGTCCGCGGCCGAGGACGGACAAGGCGGAACGCCCATCACCGCAGGGCCGGGGCGAGGGGGCATTTGGGTCCCTGCAGCGCGGTGGGAACGTCCAGCCGCGGGGAAGGGCTGAGAACAACCTCCCTGCCCACCGCTGCAAAAATCCCCTGAGAGCAAGCACAGGGGGGAGCTTTAAAAAAAAAAAAAAAAAAAAAGAAAGAAAAAAAAATTAAGGGACGGGAGGGGGGGTGGGGAACAGCAGTTCCCCCTTCTTTTTCGTCTTGACGACCGTACTAGAGCAAAGAATCATACGGAGAAATCCAAGCATCCAAATAAAAATGAGAAATAGGAACCCACTCCAAATACCAAAAAAGACAATCATAATCAAAAAGGAAATGGTCAAACCTGCAGAGGGCTGGCGGCTCCTCCACCCAGTCGGAGCTGCAGAGCGCAGGAGCGGAGAGCCCCGCTAGCTGCTTTCGGGGGATAGGAAGCGGTCCGGTCTCTCCCCCTCGCTTGCTGCTCCAGAATTAGGGATTAATGCCTCTCCAGCCAAACAAATAAGGCATCTGCCTTCAGTACAAGAGGATTACACGGGGTTGCTGACGTCACCAGCCAGGCAGATGTTGGCTCCCAAAGTCCTGATCATCTCCCGTGTCCTTGAAACCCGGCACAATCCCAGACCCGCTCCGCCCGACCGGGTCCCTGCAAGGTCGAGGGGGACCTGGTCGGAGGGGACCCCGCCGAGCCGCTCTCTCCCAAAACGTCCTCACGCATCATCGGGAGAGAAAGGTGTGAAAAGCCGAGCCGGGCAGAAAGTTCAACCCTCCCCCTTCCCTCCGGGTCCTCTCCCCCCACCCCCGCCCTCCCCCCCCCAACCTCAATGTCACATGAATCTGTACAGTCATAGCGAGGAAGAGGAGCCTGATCCCCGGCTCACCCAGAGGCAACCCTCCCCGCACGGCATCCGACCCCCCCTCACTGCGGCACCGCCGCGCCCCCGGCCCCGCGCCGCCCCAGCCTGCCGCCCGCAGCACCCCGGAGCCGGGCCCCGGGCAGGGAGCGCGGCGGAGCCGGGCCAGGCCGCTCCGTGCCCCGCGGGCTTTGTTCCCGCTGTGCCCGTCTCGGCGGGGCAGCGGAGGGCTCGGGCCGGAGCGGCTCGCTGGCCATGCGGGGACAGGCAGCTCCCCGGCCCCGGAGCTGCGCGGCGTCTCTGCGGCAGGCAGGCCCCAGCGGGCGGGCAGCGACCGGGCAGAGCCCAGCCGGGCCGGGCCTAGGTCGGCCACGCAGGGAGCGCTGAGGTGGCTCAAGGCCTCCTCTCCCTCTGCGGTGCCCGTGGCAGGCGCTGAAGTAGGGGTTTCCTGGCTAAAGGACTTGGAGGTTGCGTTTCTGCAATTCTTGGGTGGAGGCAGAGCGGCTTGGCGTTCCCGCAGCTCAGCCCAGAGTTTGCTGGAGCTGTAGGGTGGGTTGGAAGTGCCGCAAAGTGCATCTGAAAGGGGAATCCAATTAGAAGCGCGATCAAAATAAAAAAAGAAATTTGCCTGAGAACCACGTCTGTTGCTTTTGCCGTGGCATAAAGTCCATGACTCATCATCACTAGTCCTTTTGCATCAAACAATGGTTTCAATCATTTCGGTACTGCAGAAAGGCAAACTAGATGATGTGACATAACGGAGCTAGATGAAGAAGAAGGGATCGCCAGTATTTGGCTCCTCTTGGCTTGATGATGTTGTTGTTGTTCAAAGGAGCTGTTTTATAGATCTGTTCCATATTATCCTTGTCTGTCAAAGTGGCATTTAATTTTTCCAATTGTGGAACTTGGTCACTGATAAAATCAATTTAATTTACACCACTGTCATTCAGCCGATCCGAGCAGTAGATTTATTTTTGGCTCGGAGTTGAAGGGGAAAAAGCAACCGTATGCAGAATGGAGAGATCCTTTTACTTCTTTTGCAAACAGTAAGAAGAGGAAACACTGGCGCGGCATTTTAACAGAGCTTGCCCTCCTGCAGGAGAATTATACGTGTAATTTCTCAAGTGTTTTGCCTAGAATCTTGAGCAGCCACACGAAAGGGATAACAAGAAAGACAGAACAGCTCGGGCCCCAGGCGTTCCGTGAGGGCCGGCAGCCCCTCTCAAACCCTTTCCCCGGGGTGACACCAGCCGGCTCCGTGCTCTCCCGGTCCCTGTCCATGGTCCTGACCCGCCGGCGGCAGCGGGCGCTGCTCCCGTGGTCATGCGGATGGCCCTGCACTCCCCTCCGCGCCCGCGCGGCCCGCCGCCGCCGCGGGGCCGGGGAGCCTGCGACCCCTCAGCGACAGTTCCATCAACACCTCTGCTTTGTTGTTATTATTATTAATACTAATTTTTTTTTTTTTTTTTTTTTAAATTCAGCACCTTGGAAGGAGGCGGTAGTGGTAGATGGGATTTACCTTTCTTGGGGTCTATTTGTTAGCTCTCCTGTTTCAAAGAGCTTTTAACCACTGACGCCTGGGCAAACCCACATTCTAATGTAAAGTGGTTAATATCGGAAAACAGTCTTTAAACCTCGGATTTTCATTTGTTTCCCTAAACGGATCAAGGTGCAACTTCAGACTGTGGTTTTTGATAACTGGTACCTACTTATGGGCTGACCTGAAAAGAACTGACAACATTGCTAACTATTTTTTTTTTTTTTTTGCATTAGAAGTTGCAGCAGGAATAACTTGCACACAATGGTTAAATATCCATTAAAATCTCACTTTGCATATATATATGGCCTCTATCTGGTCCTAAAAGAAAGATCTTGGTACGTGGCTACATGCATGCGCACAGAGATACACTCTCTCTCACGTACACATACATGTATATATACATAAAGTTTAAATAATTTAGTGGAAAAGTCAGGAGTCCCGTTGACAAGTCTTTTCTCAGATACACACACACACACACACACACACACACACACACACACACACACACACACACAGTTGGCTAACGCTGTTCCTTAGCATCTAAAAGCAAGGACAGGTCTCGTTATATTATGTCTTCAGTCCCCTCCTTTCTCTCCTAACCTACTCCCTCGAGTTGAATAACAGGGGGAGAGAGCAGCTGAAATAGTCCCTACGCTGCAAAAGGCTCTGAATGCAGCAGCTTTAGAAATTGTGCACTAGCCCTGCAAAGAGAAATGTGTGGGCTCTCTCGAATGTGATGTGCTACCGGCTGGGGAAAAGGCAGAGCTGAAGCCATTCACACTTCGTAGCTGGGAGATTTCTTTCAAAAGAGCCCTGAAGTATTTAGGATTTGGGGGGAAACCCTTGTACCGGAAGAAAATGGCCTAAACACAATAGGACTCGCCATTTTCTTCTTCCAAAGCACAAAGCAGCTCCGCGGCTTCAGCACCACACAAAGAAAGCCCGGACCCTCTGAATTCTCTTACATTTTCCCCCACGATTTCAAAAGCTTTCCCCTCTATCCGATCCGCTTTCCCAGGAGTGCTCTCACAGAAATAAAGAAAGAAAGAAGGAAAGGGAGGGGGAGAAAAGCGACTAGGCTAGGCGAGAGAAAGACAGTTTTGGTCTTAGTTTATTTTAAGCGAATCCTGCCAGGGAAAAGTACCACCATCACATGTACACTTGAGAAGTGTGTGCGTTTGAGGGGGGGGGAGGTTGGAATCCCGAAAAACCAAACAGCTGGAAAGCTGTTTTGACGACCGCATTCCTTCGAGCTGGGCGGACTCAAGTTGCACTACAGAGACCCAAGCAGACCACGCTGCCTGGGGATGTGTATGTACACACACAGCCGCGCACATTCCCAGGCCAAAAAAAAAAAAAAAAAAAAAAAAAATTCAAACCGTCTAAGCCCACAAAGTGATGTGGAAAACAGCCCTCTGTCCCTCGCACTGCCGGCATCGGGCATTCCTCCGAGCCCGCGGAGCCCCGCACCCCCGGCTGCTGCCCTGCTGCCGCGCCGCGCTCTGCTCTGCAGCCCCTCTCCCTCTCCCGCTTTTATTTTCTTATTTTAGTAAATCGGCAGAAGACCGAAAAAGAGGGGATGACATATTAAAAAAATTAAAAAATAAAGTAGAAAACAAAGAATCAAAACAAACCGAAGCAACCCCAGCCTAAAAACCAGCCTGTCACTGTCGCCCTGAAATGCAGCAAGAGACTTTGTACTTACAGGCAGCGCTAAAGTGAGTAATCCTCATCGCAGCGTGGTTGGGTTTGTTAGGGTTTTCTTTCCCTCTTTTTTATTGGTATAGCTGTTTCTAAGTACTTGTTTGTTCCCATTGTCCATGGCTCGAGGTGGATTCAAGCAAAACCGGCCCGTTAGCAGGAATAAAAATAGAAGTGATTTCATTGTGTAAATGCAGCAAAGACACAAGAAGCTGGGTTTCTCCTAATACTTTCTGCTTGGGAACCAGCAGCTCTCAGCTCAGGAAAGCAGGACTCTGTGTGAGTCTCCCCCTCCTCTCTCTCTTCCTCTCTCTCTCTCTCTCACACACATACACGAACACGAATACGCGCACACACACACACATACACACACACACACATACACACTTACTTTCCTTCTTCTTCTTGCTTTTTTTTTCTTTTCTTTTTTTTTTTTTTTTCAAAAGAGGGCAGGCCATTCCCTGAATCCCAATGAGTTAAGTCAGTCACTTTCCTTCACATGCATCACAGCCTCCTTAGAGCTGCAGGCACAAAAGAGCATTTAGCTGCCTCCAATTTGTGTAGAAGGCCTGGCCTTATTATTTTTTATATATATATTTAAATAATGTATTTTACTCAGTATAAAAATACCACGTCCTCAACTTTGACGACTGAACCACTAATTGTAACCTTTTAAATAAAATCTTGAACTTGTATTCATACTTAGATGGTCTGCAGGGGCTTCACAAGAAATTGATGCACAGTGTTTCTCAGCTGTACAGACCCTCACCCTTCTTTCTGCAAAGGTCAGAGCTATACAATCCACAATTACTTTCCAATGAAGTCTTATATCAACAAAATATCTTGAAAGGATTACAGGCCTTTAAAAATAAAGCTTTAATCTTAAATATACATGGTGGCATATTCCATTTCAATCAAATATGAGGGATTGCTTCAAAAAGCGACCACACACACAAATGTGTGATTTCAAGCAGGGTTACTTTTTCCAGGTTGACAGAGAAAAACATAAGCAAGGTTGTACTCACTCCACATTTCATTGCCTATTTTATTTTTATTCTTTCTTCTAGTGAATGCAAGAACATCCATTCATGTATGTGTGTGTGTGTATACATGTAAAAACACATATTTGTGTATGGCAGAGTGTGGCTCGCCTGGCCATGTCAGAAAGCCGCAGGGCTGGCAGAAGCCTGTCATGAGGCAAATGAAGCGCCAAAGAGACCCAGCGGTGGCCCTTGCCTCTGCGGAGCCACAGCGAGGAGAAAGGCTGGTCTGCGCTGGGGGCCAGTGGGCACTGCCCGGCCCAGGGCTGCCCCCATCACCCCACTCCACGGCCAGAGTGCCCTGGGGGACACCAGGGAGCTGCGGGCTGGCCAGGGCCACCCCGACATCTCTGTCACCTCAGGAGTTCTTGGCACTTTCTTTGCATGCTTGTCATCCCCTAATTCCAGCTGCACTTGCTCAAATGGGTGGTAATCCGACTCTAGAGGAGATTACGGAACCAGAGATAGCTGCATTTAGGATTACCAAAAGGAAATGAAGGAATCTAATCCACTCCCACCCCTTGCGTTGCTGGGTTTCAATAAGACCTTATACCACCTTTTAGGATTTTAAACAAATGAATTTGCTTGAAGAAGGGGACAGAAAGAGACCCAGTGATGGAGAGTATGTTTGCCCATTAAATGAACTGAATAGGAGAGGATAAGGTGAATTGCAAAAGCAGCTAGGGCCAATCTGCTTTTTACTTCATCCCAATATGGGCCCCAGGCTTGTAGGTTCCTCAGTGCTCTCCTCAGGACCAGGGCAGGTTTAGGAAGGCCACGCTGGAGATCAATGTATAAACTGCAAAATCAACCTAGCACTGATTTGAACTGCAATATGGCACCCCCTGCACTCCCCCCACCACATCACACACTTCAAAAGCCAAAACCCGACAGTATAGTGTGAAGCTGTAAGTACATTTCTTCCAGTCAATAAGAATTCCAGTCAATCAGTAAACCATAGAACGTCCCTACCTTCAGAGGATTTTTGCTGCTCTATTTTGGTTGCATAAAGCCAAGAAGAAAATATCTAGTGTTTAATACAGTGATAAAAGTCCTCTTGGTTTTCCCTAGTTTTGCTTTCAACAAAAGAAACAGCATATACTTTTGCTTCCAAAGATATGGGAAGTCTGCAATAAGAGAACTGAGTTAACCTAATACTGAGACCCGGTCATCCCTCTTTGGAAAGATACAAGAAGAGTAACACAGAATTAAAAAACAAACAACCAAACAAACAAACAAACATAAAATTAAAAATACCAAAAATTTAACAAACACCACAGCAACAGAAAACCTGTGAAATTTATAGATGTTTTCTTTTTGTAATTTCAGTTATGCCCTTCCCTTTTCCCAGACGATTTTTATATTTAAAGTGCTAGACTGCCTACAACAAGCCTCTCAAAATAATACTTAATATGAATATGCTTAATTGTACTCAGCTCCTTCATATACTTATTATCCTTGGTGTGTTATCAGGGTAGTCTGAAATGCTCTTTGGTTGGAAGAAAACAAGCCTTAGTGTGAGGGGGGAAAATGGCTAGTCATCCCTGAGTAAGATTTTGTTTTGTAGAGTGCTTGTCATGGTCCTTTGCAATCCTGGAAGCAACGTGAATCAAAAGCCTCGGAAGAAGACTTACGTCGACAGAAGCTCCGTATATAGCAGGCGCTAATTATTAAAGCTCATTCCCTTATTTAGGACTCCATTTTCCTTAGCAAGCCCATCATCCTGACACAACGCAGCTCAGGATGTTTGTTCAAAGCTTATGAAAATGTAACCCAACTCATTGCTAGAAGTTGTTGCTAATTAGTTGATAATAAACTTCTCCGTCCAGGACACAAAAGTCTTTCAGAAGTGCAAGGTGTTCTTTGTGATGCCCTCACAAGGGGAATTAGCATATCAATTCGGCAGGGGAACAATACAGCAAGGCGCTTGCCTTCCCTCCCTCTTCTCCTCCCCCCACTTCCCCCCTTCCTCAGGCTGATGCGGTGGGCATGAAAGTGAAAGGCCGGGGTGCCCTGCTCCGCACCGCCCCGGGCTGAGCCCGCCGCGCTCAGCGCACTTGTGGCCGCGTCCCGCTCGGGGCATCAGCCGGACCACCAGGCAGCCCAGCCCTCCGCACCGCTGCCTTTACGACCCCTCCTCTGTGGCGCTGACAAATGGAGATAGCTGGGGGTTTGCGAGCCCCCGCCCTGCCTCCCCCTCCCCTCGCCACCGATGAAAGGGTTTCAGCCTGAGAGCCTTTTGCAAATGGATGTTTTACAACGCCTTGGCCCCCGCCAAGGTAATTCTGCTACCCAATATCCTTAATAAAGACTGTGCTCCCCCTTCAGTTGTTAAAGGTTTCTCTGACAGACTGGTCTTTTCTTCCTCACCTCCAAAGAGTGGATTTCTAGACCTCCCTAAGCAGGTGTAAACGCCAAAAGAAAGCAATGGTCCTGATAAAAATGTTCAGTCAGTTATAGATTCAAATGACTGAGGGAGAAGAAATCCCATTCTTAGCTGTTTAGCAGAAATTTGTCCTATTGATTGCAACTTTCTTCTGCTCTTGGTGGTTTTTTTGTTTGTTTGTGGGTTTGTTTAACGCCGAACAAATTTACAAGAAGACACAAAACCTTCAAATGCAAGGCACAACCCAACACCCTAACCTAGCCACTTGGTGACATGTGTAAGTGGATACCTCAGAAGAATGGAGATCCATGTATAACAGGACAGAGAAAGCAATTAAACAAAACTCTGTGATCCTGAGGCCTCTGATCCCTCTAACCATGCTCCTACCCAAAGGCTCAACAGATACAAGAGTTATTTATCCACATGGTTAGAGTGCAAATAAATGCCTAGGTTGAAATGAGAAATGTGGTTTCGACCCTACAGGTAAATCAAAGCAAATCTATGGAATGGCATGTGCCCTCCTTGGTGGTTGCAGATGAACTCTTTGTTTGGAGTGTGGGGAAAGGGCCAGCCTTCGAGGAGATAAAAGCTATGCTTGCCTAATCAGGGCAGAAACAAACCAAGAGACTTCAATCTTCTGCTTTTATTTAATTTTGTTTTTTTGAAAGAAGGCAGCACTCTCCAGTTGGCTCCCACTCAAAAAGAGACTGCTTCAATACAGTTATTTTTAGGAATAATGTGATCTGTAGTGTGCATTAAAGCATAGTAATATGCTAAGAAATAAAAGAAAAGAACCCTCACTTTTCCCCTTAAATCATTAGGGAAGCAGTACCCCAGGAAAAACGTGTTGTGTAATTGAAAAGAAAGAAATGTATTTATTAAGAGAAAATATTTGCTTTCTTAGGTTTGTATAGAAAGTCTTGAGCGATGAGAATTAAAGGCCAAATCCTAGGAGTTTTCGTGAAATTCAGTTTAGGGAAAAAAACCTGTTAAGGATGGTTGTTTCCCAAAATGCAAAACATCAGGGAGGAATCTGAAGAGAGCTTTACTTTCTGTGCAAAATCTCCATTGTTGCTTGGCAAACAATGGGAGCTCTGGGCGACTGGAAGGCTGTGAGAATGAATAGGGAATCCGCAGGATGTGTGCGGGTCAGTGCTTGGGGTCTCTGTCCTAAAGCCCCTTTCTCAGGTTGCCACAATAAAGTAGCACAAGGTTTAGTCTTTCCTGGGTCACTGGCCATCTTCTATTATTCAACACTTCACAACAAAAAACACTTATTAATCAGCGCTGACCAGAGGCCCCTTTTGAAACAAGAGAAGGGGAGAAAGAGAGGGGGGGAGAGAGAGAGAAAAGAAGATTGAGAAACCCTGAACAGACCCTCCCAATACAAGAGCAACCATAGGCAGTTTCTCAACTGGCCAAAGAGATTTTTTTTTCTTTTTGCCACAACAAAGTTTCCAATCAGGTCAGAGAGGACTGGACTTTCCTCCCCTACCCCCACCCCTGTTTTCCCTCACACTCTCTTTCCTTCTTGCTCTGAAGATGATGGAGACTTTGTTTTGCAAGTAAGGATGGCTTTAGGTCAAATTGCCAAGGTCTGATCTTAGAGGTGTATCCTTGCTATACTGGAAGATAAGGCTGTTTCTCATCTGGCCCTCAACTCTGGAGATGGCGTCAGAGAGAAGAGGTTTGCTTGTGGGGTGCTGCTCTTGTGCTTTAAGAGCTGATGGATGAGGTGTCAGGGCAGAAGTTGTGTGAGAACTTGGTTAAAAATGGTATGAGAGAGAGTCAAATGTGCCATTTATTGACTCTGCTGAGGGCAATCATGGGCTTGCTGTTGTTGGTCCTGATTTTCTAGCAATATACATAGCACAGGGCTAAACGGTGAGCTTTGGAGGGAAAAGGAACTAATAGATTTAAGAGAAAAACTTTGTATTCCTCTGTGCAAAAAAGGATTCAAAGGCAACAGCGAAAAGGGATCTTAAAGGACCTAATATGTGATAATTTAATTTGCAGGGGGAGGTGTTTGATTGTTTCTTTCTTCTTCTTTGTTACATTCTGATAATTTCTTTTGTGTGTTTAATTATTCTTAAATAAGTTGGTATCTCTATGTAACGAAATATGCACAGATTGTCACAAAGCCCACATTACGATGTTTATGCCTCTTACTCCCCTGAAAATGATCCAAACAACTTTTACAGAGAAGTTTTGTTTGTTGACTGGAACTATTTTTTAACTGGAGAGCACAACTGAAAAATTGAAGTAGTTCAGACTTTGTTAACTGTACAGGTACAGATATACCTAAGAGAACAAAGCCATTTGTACTGTATTTTTTTTTCTTTAGTTTAGCAAATGCACAGAGACAGCAAATATTGAATCCCATGTGAATTACCTGAGAAAATGAAATTGTTCTCTCAAGAAAAAATTAGTCCACAAGAAAGGTAAAAACTTCCCTTTTTTTTTTTTCCCTGACTAAATAATGTGTGTGCATTGTGTCGCTGGGGGGGTGCGTGCTTTTTTGTTCATCTGAAGTTGATGTGCACATTTTAGCTAGAGTATATCGTGAAATATTTTAAACCTAAGGAGAAGCCGCTCCTTAAGCCTTCTGAATATCATACTTCATAGTGTGTAAGCTGCAGCTAGTGCACCATATAACTCCTCACTGAAGGGTTTTGTTAGTGGAAACTGGAAATAAAGTATTATTTGGAGGGCAGCCTCTGGTGCTTTACCACAGTTTGCATTGCAAACATCAGGCAGTTCACAATTTGTTTGCAGGAAATGTATTTTACTTAAGTAGAGTATTCTCTCTTTTCCCCTCAAATATTGTGTTACTCAGATTTTGCAGAGCTTGATGTTCCAGCAATGGAGTAATCAAGTGTTACCTAAATTATTTAAAGCCTGGGATTAAAGGCCTTAGCTCTGAGTGCTGACAGGCTTTCAAATGTAGCCTGGGAAAAGTTTTGTATCCTTTCCTGTGTGTGTACACTTTGAAAATAATTTGGAAAAGTACAGTGAATTATTCTCAAAATGTATGCACAGAGAGAATGAATAATTCTTTTACAAGTTGCTCTCCAAAGGAATGAGTGACTATTAAAAATACAGCAGCAATATATACACAATAATATTGTGGCACCTGCAATGTTATTTTTAACAGATCTGTTTCTTTCATGGAGGTTGTTTAAAGGAGCTCATTTATTTTAGAACTTTGATTTGGTCTGAAACACAGAGAATGCACTAATTCAACATATATGACCATTTAAAATGTTAAATTCCTGTATGTTTTGAGGCCTTACCTTTCATTTCTTACTCTTTAGGGTTCTCAGTGGTTTGAATCTTCTGTGCCCTGAAAATTAATGATGTTTATGCATGATTACCTTAAAATGTTGTATAAAATACATAGAAATGCATTTTTAAACAGCTAAATTTTATTTCCACTTGTATTTGGATGTGGTGAGCTGTGTCTATATTTATTTGTGTTCTTCTTCATCATAGCTTTGTTTTGTGAATGGAGGGATTGTTGGTGTTATACAGTTCTAGACAATTTATTTATTCTTTTAGATAATATAATTTTTGCTATACAGTAATGTAAAAACAGATGCATAGATCTGCTACATTCTGAGCTTTCATTGCATCACTGTGATATACTTTAGATGATATTCTTTATAACTAATATGGTTCATAGAAATGAGATTTTTCTAGTTTGTCAAAAAAATAGCAATGAGAGTTACATTTTTGCAAAGGTTTCATCATTAGTAGGTTGTTCTGTGCCTTCAGAAGAAATATATATTAGAAATGTTACTATATAATGTCAGCTTCTCTTTCCATTCTTACTAATGGCTGATTGTGTGAATAAGTCCCATTTAAATCAGTGAGACTATTCAAGGGCTGAGATCCTACTCTACATGACAAAGGGAGTGACAAAATTTGGCCCACAGAATTGAATGGGACTGTTGGAAGAATGAGATAGTGCTCAGAGTGAGGAAGGATACTCAAATCTATCTGTAGTATAAAGCACCATCTTTACACAGTGCTTCAAAAACACTGACATTTCTGCACATATTAGTTTGTAGCTTCAGCCAAGAGAGGCAAACATAAGCCGCTGGGGATAAGTAAGGCATGTGAGGTTGGCAAGGATGGAAAGAGGAGAGGATGGATTGCAGCAAAAATGTGGGTTAAGGTGATGAAGATCAGAAGGAAGAGGACAGCAGCACTTTGTCCATGGGACATATGTGCCAGTCTAATGGGCTAATACAGGGCTGGAGAAGGGGTTATGAGATGAAATTAGCTTGAGGTAGTTGCTGTAAAGTATGCAGAAAACAGAAGGTGTGTTTACCCAACTTCTGTGGTTTTAAAACTTTCATGTTTACTTACCTTGATATTTTAAGGCAGAAAGATATTCAAAATGTTGCTCCATCTCTACAGTACATCCTGGGTTAAAAATGACTTATCTTACAATAACTGTTCCAGGTATCTACGTGAATTTGGGTGCTCTTGTAGTAAATTAAGCTGAATTTAATCCTGGTATAGATATAAGAATCTGTCGGACATACCCTAAAAGAGCTACACCTATTATATTTCTTTTCACATGTGTCCCTCTAGATTGATGTGGAAAAGATCTTCCATACACATCTTGGGTTTTAGGTCTGCAGCCTGGACATGTGTAAATATTTCTGTGTTTATTTTCATAAGTTTTCTCCTTGATATTGAGTACCAATGCTCTATTCATTCATTAGAAAATGTGCTGTATTTAGATATATTGAGAAAGGACATGTGATTTACCTCTCAAGATATTTATTTGCCCACTCCCGAAACTGTAGTGTTACTGTGACTGAAGGTGTTTCTGGCAAAGACAAGTGGAGAATAATCAGCTAAAACTGTGGCAGTGGTATAGCATGCTTTGTTGGGTGTAAATGCACTTTTAATTAACTGAGAGTACAGAAAAAGCAGAGCTGTGTGGGATACAACAAAACCCGATTCATACAGCATCAATTCACCTTCACTCTTATTCACACCACAGGCTTTCCCTCCTGCTCTGCACAGAGACATTAGACATTTCTGGAGATTTTGTCCCATGTTTTAATAAAGGCATTTTTCCCAAAGGCCTGTGACATGCAGTTCCATTTGAGAGCAGGCTGATGACAGCCTACCTGCTGGAAGGTCTCAGCTCACTGTAGCCCAGGAGTTTGGGACCTACACTTTCAGCAGCTGATGAGCTGAAGGCCTGCTGGGAGGGGCAGCAGGGGATAAAGGGCTGAAGGTGTTGGTCAGTCTGAATGCTGTTTTTATAACATATTTTTTCTCTAAGGTGGAATCTGAATGTGAAGTGCTGTGAAATGCTCACCAAAAAAGAGTATTACTTATCTAAAGAATTTAAAACTAATGAGTCATTCTTTCCAAGCCTTTGATTATTTTTTTAATAATACATTTAGGACTTGTTTGGCTGTTTTTGAGCCTGAGGCCCTAGTGCTTTCAGACTTTTCATCTGCAAAGGCTGGAAATTTACTTTAAAAACAAGATTTGAGCTTCCCTTGCAGATATCTTGATTACAGCAGCTGGGGCTTTATGAAACACTGGCTCATGGAAGGGGCAGAGCTGGCAGCATTAAGAAGCTAAGGAAAGGGCCTGAAATTATTGTGAAGTCTTATAGCTCAGAGAGATCAAATAACTATTCAAAAGGCTTTAAAAAGCCTCTGTCATTCTGTGTGTGTGGGGGTTGTGTAGGGCGGTGAGTTTGTTCACAGATCCTCAGTAAAGGACTGTGGAATATAGGGGAGAAGATGCCAGTGAGGATAAAGTTGGTTGCTGACGTGTTGGGAGTGAAGCTGTGTATGGATGGATGAGCATCCCAGAGGAGTGCAGGGATAGAGGTAGCAACTCTTGCAGAGGCAGGAGCAGGGGCTTGTGAGGGAAGCTGCTGCTGGTTCACTTGATGACTGGGTATTTTAGCAAATAAACACTGATAATCTATGCAGCAAAATTCAGCTTGCTGCAGGTAAGAACTGCTTCAGCTTGACTGCAAAAATTTGAACTCCATGCAAGGTTGAAATTGCTCAAGTATGTCTTTCATGGTAATTTTTTTTTTTAAATGATGGATGTCATAGTTGTGGTAAAATGTACCAGTAGATGGCGTGCAAAAATATTCTGCACTTGATCATAGGTTTTATTGGATAAATGCAAGTTCTTATTATTGCAACTGGCTTTGGGTACAATGACATGTAAGAAGTGAGTTAAATGAGGTGGTTCCCAGCAAGCAGGGAGGATGTCTATGTAAGGAGAAAAAGAAACAAAAAAAGAGTGAGATTAATTTA
This sequence comes from Lichenostomus cassidix, assembly GCF_008360975.1. NCBI lineage: Eukaryota > Metazoa > Chordata > Aves > Passeriformes > Meliphagidae > Lichenostomus > Lichenostomus cassidix. The sequence continues at coordinate 116,459,765 of NC_139482.1, read as the reverse complement.
ATCTATTCTTCATATGTTTTCAGAAATAGCTTTGCAGCTGCTGGTGCTTCTTTTTCAACATAGCCAAAGAATATACCCTTGTATGGTTGTTTCCTCCCTGGACTTCACACTTCAGTCTCCTCTTCTCCAGTGCTGCCCAAAATACATGGTTAGGCTTTATCTTGGGGAGGAAAACAGAGAAAGAGAAGAGCTTTTTACTTCGCATTTTGTTCAAACTTAAAAATAAAGAAAATCTGCAGGAAAGATTAAAATTTTAATACCTCACATGAATATAGCAGTGCCTTGGAAAGTTATGGCTTCATGTAATAGGGGCTGTTTGTTTTTCTTGATTTTAGTTGGTGGTATTATTATTGCTTGTTGATCCGTTTAATCTTGTTTAAACTTCCTGCAGAACTGGAAATAGTCACTCTGAAATAGGACTTTGGTTTGGTTTTGTTTTTCTGTCATAAAAAAATATCAGAAAGTACTAATATAATTTATGATGGTAGGTTTTGATAGCTGCCAGTTGATACTGCCCATTTATAGAAGTAAAAGTAGTATTGTGTGAATTTATTGCCAGTATCGCTTATTCCAACATAAAAAGGTTTGAAATTGTTTCTAAATATATAGATGGTCATGATCGTGGTTCTGCATACATGAAAACAGTGTTTGATAAATATATTTGGTCATTTCAGTGGTGTTCTACCTCCTTCACTGTAGTCCTCCAAGAAAGGTTTTGAGGATGGAGGTTCTCCCCACCAGCTCCACAGAAAGAAATTATATAATGCTGTCAAAGAAAGTGTGATATGACTGTCAGAGGACTACAAGAAAGACTGAAGTTTCTTAGTAATCTGATATATGTTTAAAAACTGGGAGTCACTGATTAAAACCCCTACTGATCAACTTTTATTTATAGTGTATGAGCAATAGAAATAGCACTAAATGCTTACAGTGCATAAGCATTTATAGTGACAAAACACCTTTAAAGATGCAGACATGAAAAATTGAGAAACATCCTCCCTTTCTGCTCTTATCTCTTTACCATGGTTTACTGAAATACCATGAAGGCACATGAGAATTTGAGATGAGATTTCTGTTACAAGGCCATGATAGAAGTGTGTGGGGAGAGAAAGGTCCATCTGGACAATAGTCAAAGGACAATGGCCAGAAATATGCTGTGGTGCTCTTAGGCTTTCTGGCTCTAGCACAAACTGCTGTTCATTGAGTTTCAGAACAGAAAAGGTGAAAATCTAGATCATTGCTAGGCTCTAATCTGGTGTTTTATAGAAGTAAAAGCAAGAGTCCTCATACACTGGAGTTTTTTGTTTCCAGGAGAGTGAGATGGACAGAATTTTCTCCTTCTATCAGAGCTTTGCAGTTTTAACAGATTTTTCAATTAGCAAAGGCCTTTTGGAAAGTTTTGCTAATATTTATAGCTCATTTCTTCTCTATGTCTGTTCTGCTTGTTATTTGCATAGCTATCTTTATAAGTGGAAAGATATAAAAACAGCCTTCTAAATATAAAATGAAATATCCTGTGATGGCTTTTTTTCTTATTAGGTTTATATATTTTATGTCTTTCTTGTCTTTCTACAGTGTTCTGTCCTAATTAGAGCTCATTTGCAGCAGTCTGCATAAGTTGCCTGTTTCTCATGACAGTACTACCATTTAACCCAAAACCAATAAAACCTTTTCATCATGCCATTCCTTCTTGATTTGCTTTTATGTGTATGATGGTGATTCTTAGATGAGATTACAGTTTGAAGATGTAGCATACACATAATTCACTTAATTTATGCTGTGTTTTAGCACATTTAAATGGTCACATCCATTTTATTTTCTCGACAACTGAGTATTCTGTCTACTGGCAAAGTATAGTATCATCAAGGACACTATGATGGAATGGAAATGGAAGATGTTGAATCCTTTTCTGTTGTATACTTTTCCCCCTTTTAAAGAAAAGCATGTAAGTATCCATTCTAGATGAAAGGTTAAATGATGAGATTTTAATTTTTTATTACTCACTTGCCCTTTTGTCAGTGGAATTTAGTAGGAGCTAATGATCTGAGGTTTTCAGTGTAAAGCACCATTCTGGTTCCTCTCCCTTAACCTGTAATTTTTATTTTTATTTTTTAAAATAATTTAAGTATTTCTGAAAACTAAATGCTTTTTCTGTCAGACCAGGAATTTTTTGTAGGACATAGGAACTAATTTTAATGCCTTCAGATTATCTGAATCAAGTTTTAGTGCATTGGGCTTTTTTTTCTGGAACAAAATTCTGTGGAATGAATTATACGGGAACAAATGAACCATCTATTAGTAATTAATGCTTTGTGCAACAAATATTGTATTGATTTTATGCTTTTCAAGGGTCTGTATTTGCAACATGAATGAAGAATTTTTTTTTGTGCTTCCATTGAGAGAGACAATGTGATCTATTGCATGGCCATTAGTGGCTTTACTGAGTGCCTTGAGACACTTATTTGGGAAACGCCAGATAACAGTTATTGTGGTATATATGAAGGAACATAAGCACTGCTGTTAAAAAAAACTTGTAATTTAATGAAGTCTACTTAAATACAATTTGAAATTACCTGCTTTTTAATAATATCCAGCCTAGTCAAATTTTATGGAGCATTTCTCCCCTCTCTTCCTTTTTAAAGGCAACCAGTCAGCTTCTTGTGTCAAATACTAGCTACCCAAAAGTTTCTTGAACTCTGAGTAAACAACTCTTCGTACACACCTCACAGCAGAGCAGGTCTCTCTATGCAGGCCTGGGACCACTGTTAAGGACAGCAGTCTTAATTCCCAGAGACCAGTTCAGAGAAGCAGCCAAGCCAACAATGGCAGAAGATGCAAGGTTAGAAAATTAATACTCTGCTGTGATTTAAAATAGTTTGCAAGTATAATGATATCAGTTCCCTTGCCTTTGCAAGGATGCTCAGCTATATTTTATCAACCCCAGAGACATACTCACCTCTAAAGGTACTGGTTTCAGAGTTTACATTACTGTTTCTCTTCTTCCATTCCTTGGGTTGAAAACTTGACTTTAGACAAGAGGATAGAAGTGAGTGGGTGGATTGGTATTTTTAAAAAATTTCCATAGATGGTTGGAATGGATGAGTTTTAAATTTTGCCTTCAGATTAGTCAGGCTCAAACTCTCTTTATTGTCAAAGGTCCAAACCACCACTGTTACAATTAAAAACTACTCTTATGATATTCTCTACAACTTTAAGAAAGATGTGGGCTTTTGCCCATATTCTTGCTGTAAATCCCTGGCATTACTGCTACTCAAAAGCAGGGTCTTCATTCTTCAATACCCCTCTCTGGGTTAACAAACAGCCTTGACTTTATCGCATATCCAACTGAATTTTCTTCCCTGTTCTTGCCTCACTGCATGTAATATCACTCTCTTGTCACATTTATTTTACCTATACAATTTTTTTCTTTCAAATTATCCTCTGCCCTCCCACACATTGAATTCTATGTTTTTCTAGAATCTTATGAATACAAAGGTTAATTAAATAATAATCAGATCCTGGTTTGACATGGACAAGGGAGTGTTCTCTCTGCTTTAATCTAATGGAGAATGAGGAAGAGAGGTTAGAAGACCTGTCTGGCAGGTGAAGAATTTGGTTCAGAAGTTTGTTTCTGAGATTTGTTTTTCCTCCCCTTGACCCATGTCCAAAGTCTGACAAGAGGAAATCTTTTTAGAAAAACGAGTTGCATGGTCTACTCTGTCTACAATTTGAAGAAATAGAGTGCATTACAAGCCATGATTTCCACAAACTTTAGCATCCAGTGTGCTTGGGGTGCCAGGGAAGGTCAGGTCACCAGGCAGGAGCAGGACACTCTGTGTGAGTTTTCACAGAGGAGGGTGGCTATCTGGAGGGTTGAATCTTTGACCTAATCTGTGATGTGAGCTGTAGTTTTTCCTTAATTCTGAGTCCTGACAGACACCATCAAGAGGGCTGAAAGGTGGTCAGTAAAGGAGAGCCCATGTGCAGCTACAGACATGCAAGAAGAGCCTGTTGCTGGTGCAGTGTGTGTGAGGTCTGTGCAAACATCCTGCCAGCAGCGCTGGCCAGGGTGAGTCCCTCTCTCATCAGGTTGAAGGTTTAGGGGTTCTTGCTAAAATAGCACACACAGCAATTGTGTGCTGACTTGAAACCTGGAGAGTTGGCTCTCATCTCAGCATTACTGTCTGCACTCCATTTGCCCTACTAGGGTTCATTTAGCTGTAATTAACCTTGGCCTGCCTGCTGTTTGCTCCTATGGTGCACAAAGGCAAGGAGCTGCAGTGACTGTGTATAAAAACTACATGCATTGGAGGTGTTAGACCTGGCTTAGGCTGCAGATTTCCCAGAATAAGGCTTCACTTCTCTTTTAGGATGACGTATGCTTTAACAATCACATTAGAAACAAACTTGAAAGCTTTATTTCAAGTGATATTATTTACCTAGTCAGTCAAAGATACATTATGGACTGTGATAAAAAATACAGTCCTTTTCCCCCAAACCTCTGATTTTCTTGTAAATTTTTGTATTTTTTTTGTTAAAAACTTTCTAAAGTTTAAACTAAATCAGTTGTACAAACTGTATCTCTTCTGCAATAAAGTAGTGGAAAAATTACAGGACAGTGAAGAAGGAACCTTCCTCAGAGCTTCACTTGTGCATTGTGCTGTTGGGAGTAATCATAAGCAATGATCTATATATGGACCATTATATTAACGACTATATATATTAGACTAAGGGGTTGAGTGTACTCTCAGTAAATTTGCAGGTGACACCAAGCTGAGTGGTGCAGCTGACACCTGAAGGACATCCAGAGGGACCTGGACAAGGTCCAGAAGTGGGCCCTTGGCAACCTCCTGAGGTTTAACAAGACCAAGTGCAAAGGGCTGCACCTGGGTTGAGGCAATCCTGGTATCAGTCCAGGCTGGGGGATGAACAGGTCAAGAGCAGCCCGGCAGGGAACAACCTGGGGGTGCTGGTGGCTGAGAGGCTGGAAACAAGCCAGAAAGCCAAATGCATCCTGGGCTGAATCAAAATCAGAGGGACCAGTAGAGTGAGGGAGGGAATTCTGCCCCTCTGCTCTGCTCTGCTCTGGTGAGAGCCCACCTGAAGTGCTGCATCCAGCTCTAGGGTTCCCAGCACAGGAAGGATATTGACCTTGGAGCGAATCCAGAGAAGGTGGAACACCTCTCCTATGGAGAAAGGTTCAGGGAATTGGGATTGTTCAGCCTGGAAAAGAGAAGGCTTTGGGGTGACCTTCCAGTACCCAAAGGGAGCCCATAAGAAAGACATGAAGAGGCTATTTACAAGGCTATATAGTGACGAGGACAAAGGCGGATGGATTCAAACTGAAAGAGAGTATGTTTAGATTAGATATTAGGAAGAAATTCTTTACTGTGAGGGTGCTGAGGTACTGGAACAGGTTGCCCAGAAAAACTGTGGATGCACCATGCCTGGAAGTGTTCAAGGTCAGGCTGGGGCTCTGAGCAACCTGGTGTAGTGGAAGCTATCTCTGGCATGGTAGGGGTGTTAGAACTACATGATCTTTAGGCTCTCTTCCAGTCCAGATCATTCTATGATTCTATGATATAGATAGTTGTTCAAACATGGAGAAACAAAAAGGGAGAATTTTTACTTATGTAAACTCTGTCTTTTCTGAAGAAGACCATATTAGTTAAAGGGATAGATTTGGCCTACCTGTGGTGGGAGATTTCTGGGTCTAATTCTGCCTGAATTAAAACCCCTTTGCTATTGCATTGACAGGTCCATTCAGCATCTCTCCAAAGCAGTCTGTGAATGTGTGCAAGATGTTATAATTTTTTGAGAGGAAACCATTATGTACCACAAACCCCATGAGGTAGATTTTTTCTCCTTTTCCTGAGGTACCTATCCCAACTCTATTTCATCAGAACATAAGTTGTATTAATAGTTGTATGTATTTTAATGGGAAGTTGTTTCTCAAAACGGGAAAGTGAGAGACAGAATCAGAAGAAGAAATGAAGGTTCCACACTGATACTAACAAGACTGATTTTTGAATGTCCTACTACTGTGTATCCCCATATGATACCTTCAATAAATGTGCTTATTTTGTACAAGGAATCATACTGACTTCAAGTAGCAGCTAATAGTCTGAGTAGTCCCTATAATGTTTTTAAATACCTGGTCTATTTTAAGGCAAACTTTAGTTATAAGTTATGTTGCAATATTATGATCTATATGGGAAGCACTATTTTTTTGTATGACCCAGGTGACTGTTAGTTGCTGAATTCTGCAGGGTAATATATTTAATTTCATCCTGGTCATACTAAATCATAAACTGGGCATTGATAACCTAGCTATGGCAACTTGACTGAAGATAATTAATATGACTGAAGATAATTAATATGACAATGTCAAAAGAATCAAGGCTCCATCATGTCCAGTGGTAGGTAACAAAATGAAACCAAGCAGGGACAACTCTCTCACCTCAAGGACTGCCTGGTGTTAGCTGTGGGTAAAAGTTGAGGTTTAAAGTGACACACACTGAATTGATATATAGAGTGTTATTGACTAATTGAGATAAATCCGAGGTTCTGAGCAAAAGGACTGTATTTGTTGTTGTCATCTTATATATCTCCAGTAAGCATTATGTGTAGGACAGCAGTGCTGGAAGGTTATTGTAATGGCCTGTCATGGAGCTGGGTGTGGCTGTACAAGGTTATTGACTAAGGAAGTGGTGGTGGTTGGAAGATGTGGTCACCTGGGGTTTCTAGGGATGGTCAAATGCAGGGTCTAAGGTTGAATAAAGGAATTTTCCATCTTCTGTCTGAGTGTGGGAATTAAAATGTCAGGTGAGCCATGCTTGAAGGTGGAGAGAAATGAGATACTGAATTAAGGGCGGTGGAAATAGCTGTGGAAATATTTGTGGAAAGAGCTACAATATGAGAATACAGGTTTTAAACACAGGCCCAGAGAAGTTGTGGTACCCAAAAATCTACCAAGGAAAGCAGGAATAAAAATCTCTTAGGAAGAAACATTCCTTGCTTCTCCTCATCAAGGCCATGTATTGTGAACTGAGTTCAGGGTGCTTGGAAAGAGCTACTGGAGACAAGGTACCAGAGATCAAGAAACATTTACTGAAGGTCCCTCTGCTGTCCAGGTTGAGACAGCATGAGAGCCACCTATATTCCTGAATCTGTGCTTAGGTGCTTCATGGTGTCAACGTGCAGAAAAAATGGTACTTTTTCATGCAAAGGATGTCAGTATGACCAAATGTTGGAATCTTACAGGAGACACTGCAGAAATACCACCCTAAATCCCGGTATCCATCTTATAAAGCCTATCTCTCAGACAGTGAGAACCTCAGAAGAAGCTGAGTGAACATATGTGGAGCTTATTAGCTGTATAAATCCACATATGAAATCTGTAGATTAAGTTATCTCTGTCATATCACTAGATAATCTCAGTAGAGTGAGCATCCCTCAGTGCAGTACCCTGCTCTGAAGGATGTTTGCTTTCAAACAGGGGTATCACAGCCCAAGATGGGTTCCAGCAATGATTTTGTTAACAGTTTAAACCAGAAGCCTTGTATTAATGTTCTGTCTACTACTGCTATACACTCTCCTTATAGACCCAGGGATCTTTTAAACCATGGTGTCACACAGAGAGCTCAAACTGAGCTGCACCAGAAAGTGGCTGTTGGGAGATTTTCAAAGTATGGCATGAGAGTAAGTGGTGCACTACTGTTGCCTATTCTAGGGATCCTCTAAAGCAATAGTTCTGAGAGACATAATTTTTCCCCTTTTAAGTGGGATTTAACATAGTCCTAAAGGTGAAAATTCAGCTGTCAATATAGTTTTTCTTTTTCTTACTTTTTAATTTTTCTAAGCTTCTATCCAGCTATTGCACTTATCCTAGACTCTTATCCTAGACTCTTGAAAGCCCATGAATTTTTGAGTGCACAAGTTCTCCATGTGTTTATTCATTCAAAGGTATTGCAGAGCTTCCAAACAGTGCAGTAAATTCAGGAGACAACATGCAAAGTTTGGGTCCAGCTTCAGTGCAAAAGCGTAAAAACTTGTTTATGCAATTGCTGAAAACGCAAGTGACAGGTTGAGAGCTACTCTCTGGTAAACTGTGACAGAGCTTTGAAACAAAGGCTCAGCTTTTTGTGCATTAAGAACTGAAATCCTAGATGAGAATTTGTGACTAGCTGGTGAGGATAGCCCTAGTCTGGAACTGAGGATGGTCAGCTCAGAAGTGAGCCTCTGTCACAGCAAATGCTTAGTCGTTTATGCTAAGTTGAAAAACATCACCAAGAAATAGGCCCTTCTCTGAATCTTTGCCAAATTTTGATAAGATCATGGTGAGGGCACTGTGCTGGTAGGTAGGAGAGTGTGTATAAGAGTTTCCTGTTTCTCAATGGGGTCCCTGTACAACTGGAATTGGTACTAGAATTAAAAGGAGATTCTTACTCTTGTAACTCTCCTCCTGGAATTTCTCTTTTCCTCAGATTTGTCCCCTAACTGAAATAATTTTGTGAGCTTTACTGAATCCAGCATGGATGAAACAACAATTTTGGCATATGGATCATGGACTGAAGAAAATTCCCCTGCATCTGCAGCTGAATAATTGGCATATCCTGCTCCAAGGAGAGCCAATCAATGGGGCACAGAAACATTACAGCATAAGCTACTTTTGCTGAAAGTAATGGGAAAGGAGTGGTACGATAAAGAGATTGCGCAAAGGCTGAAGCTCTTGGACTTTAGCAATTAGATAGATCTTTTTTCACAGGTGCAATATGGCAAATATTTTGATTTCTGAGAGATCCATAGTCTACTTCAGAGACAGGACACAATAAATCTGTGAGCTCTAGATGTTGTGGATGTATTATTTACATAGTTCATGGATATAAAAACATATGCAAATGAACATTTGTTCCTGTTCCATTCCCTATAAAGCAAATTGATGGAAAACCTGCAGAAATAATTTGTTATTAACCAGGTACATCCTTCCATGGAAAGAAAGCTGTCTTGAAGAGAGAAAGACTCTTGAAAGTAGTCCATCCTTAAGCTCCTTTCATCTCATCTGGTTTTGCATCATTTCAGTTGCACAAAACTAAACCACAGTTTCTTAACATCATTTCCAAACAACATATCATCTAATATGTTGGTATATTTAGAGGATGAGGCTTTGATTTCTTTCACATCTGACATTTGTACTGGGTCTGTGAAAATATTCCTGCTTTATCTTTAGACTGAAGGCAATAATAATTACCCTGATCAGAGGATTATGTTTACATTATTAAAATAATTTATAATACAACAATAATATCATGTGATTGCCCTTTTTGATCTGAAGATGGTAATAAAACCCATTTATTTTCTTGACACTTCTTTTCTGGCACTCAAAATTAAAAAAAATAAAAAATCTAGCATTATAATAAAATGGTTTCTTATTCCCAATCATTGTTCCCTTTTCTCTTCCAGAATGTGACCTTCCCTTGTAAAGATGCTTCAGTGATTCTAAGGCCATACAATAGACTATTTCAGTTGGAGAGGACCTACAATGATCATCTAGTCCAACTGCCTGACCAATTCAGGGCTCACCAATAGTTAGAGCATGCTGTTAAGGACAAAGTCCAACTGCCTCTTACACACTGACAGGCTGGGGGCATCGATCACCTCCCTAGGGAGCCTGTTCCAGCATTTGATCATTCTCTCAGTAGAGAAATGCTTCCTAAATCAAGTCTAAGCTTCCCCTGATGCAGCTTTGAACCATTCTCGTGTGTCCTCTCCGTGGATACCAGGGAGGAGAGAACAGCACCTTGTTCTCCAGCTAGACAAGCCCAAAGTCCTTAGCTGCTCTTCATGAAATATTCCTCTGAGCCTCTCACCACCTTTGTTGCTCTCCTCTGGATACATTCAACACCCTTCACATCCTTCTTAAATTGTGGGCCCCAGGACAGCACCCAGTAACAGTAACTTTTTTTCCACATAGAAATGTTTCTTAAAAGTTGGGTGATATCTAAGCACAAGCATCTGCAGAACCGCACAAAGAAATGAGACATTGTTTTTTAAATAATCGATTAAAAATATTGTCCTTTTGCATTCCTGGACAACTATTTTTCAGATTTTGGAGATAAGCTGGGAGAGGAGGGGATTGTAGCTACACAGAGCATTGGGGTGAGAGGTGGGAAAGGCGGAGAGGAGACCACAGAATCTAGCCCCTAAGACAAAAGGGTGTGCCTTGCTGTGGGATAAGTGGACAAGAGACTTGGGGTGTAAAGAGAAGAAGATTAAAAAGACTAGGAAAGTAGATGAAATAGGACAGATTTTTAAAATGTAAAAATAAAAAATATTTTAAAGATTAAGAAGCTAGCATTTAAAGAACAGTAAATTAAGTAAGGTGTTGTCTACACTCAGCTGCTAAGAACGTTACAAGCATAGGCAGGAGTTCATTGGTTTTGTGGAGGCCCAGACAGGATCATGTTTCTTATTCTTATTGCTTTGATTTTTGTAGAGATTCAGATTTATTTTTTTTAATACATCCCAAATAAAATGTAAAAAACCTGAAGCAACAACACAACCAAATTTATGTCCCTGCATTCCTGGCACAAGTTCTTATGCACTAAAATGTGAATAGCATTCTGTTAATACTAGAAAACTCATGAAAATGCCTTCATTGGCATATGTATCTGATTCCCATTGAACTTAGTAAGTTTTAGGTGCCCAAATTCATTTGAGATACCCATCCTTATTAAATTGCTCAAGGTCATATGAGAAGCATGGTGGGGAGGTGAAACTTAAGTTCAGTACCTTCATCTCCAAGACCTTTTCCTCTCTGGGGCATAGTAAAATGTAGAGGCTATTAACCTAAGGGCTTCCTAGTTCAGGAACCAAGAAGAAGCTAAGAAACCTTATACCCAGTTGACCTAGAAGGGCTATGTAAATAGTTATCAGACTTAAGATAAGGAATGTTGGTGTCTCTCTCTATTTTTCTGTTTCTCATTCCTTTCTTTTAGGTTTTGGTTGAAAGAAGGCATCCCAAAAATAATATCTTACTGTCTGGTTGGAGCAGGTTGAGAAAACCCTGGTGTGTCTCTGCTGAACCAGGGCCACAGAGCCACACTTCACCTGGAGAAGGATGTTCAATGAAGGGGCATAGTGCAGTTTCCTGCTTCTTTTGTCCTCCTTTTCGTTTGTATTTGAGTTGAGGCTAAGACTCTGGAGCACACTGGTTTAATAGAAAACTATTCCAAGGGAAACTGCAGATATTGAAAAAAGGATGCATTAAGTTATTGCAAAGGTAAAAAAGATGATGTTAAGAGGCTGTCACCCTGGGAAAAAGCAGTTTGTCTTATGAAACTTTATACTACGCAGGGTTTCAGTGTATCACCTGGCAAGTAATGTCCCAGTAAAATGTAAACCAGATATCGTCCTTGGTTCATGGAGATGCATGCTAAGAGAGCCTGAGGGTCCTTGCACCAAGGCAGGGGTTACTAGGGAAGATTGTCTGAAAGCACAGAAGACAAGTGAGCAAAGCTGAGTGGACAGCCCATCACCAGGGACCCTTAGCGCTATACCAAACCAAACCAAAAATCTTATTTACTTTTTAAAAAGCTGACAGCTATGTTAGTGAGCCAGTTTTGAGAGGAGATTCCTGGGGGCTTCTTCTGTAACTTCAGAGAATGTCCTGCCTCTTATTATGGTTTTTTTTGTGGGTTTTGAAAGCACTGAAGTATGTGTCTTTTAAAACAAAAAACCAAACAAACAAACAAGCAAAACTGGCAATTACTTGTTGTTTTTTCCCCTTAAATACATAAAATGCTTTGTTTTGCTTTGTTTCTTAATAGCTGCCTACAGAAATTCACTAGATGAAGTTGAATTCTTTTTCACAGAAAATAATATGCAACCATTGTAAATTTGGGTGGTGGTTACGGTTCCTAGTGATGACTAGACTCTTGTGTGGAATTAACTTTGTTCTGGCTGCAGAGGGATTGTGTCTCAGTGTGAAAGATATCCACAGGGAGGAAGAATTTATGGTACTCTGAAAGAGCATGGGAAGGTGGATTAAAACTGAGTTTTTCTTTCTGATGTTGAGACCAGTTTTCATTTGGACTGTTGCAGGTTTACACAGGTCAGATGCTTCATCCAGGAGTTAGCATATCCTTCTTGTAATTTATGTATTGTCTTTGGTTAAAACTAAAATAGGATTCAGCTGGAGATGTGAACTAAACCATTCTGCCCAAGCTTAACTAAACTGAGTAAACAGAGTTCAAGTTACTCCTGGGAACTCATCTGCACTGAATATAGAGAGATTAAAACCTTACCTCAGTATTGTGGCTAAATCTAAATGTAGACTGAGTAGTGGCTGCATGTTTTGAGGTGGACTGTGCCTAGTTTCCTGGTCATACATGTGCTGCCCAGGTTTTGCTCAGGTTCCTCTTTGTGTGCTCTTTGGGTTTGACTCTTTGCAACCATGCACAGCATCCATGTGATTACACACAACGTTCCCACAGGCTCCTCCAGGACGGGCTCTGTCTGCTTGCCCCAGTGTGAGAGCACAGAGGGTCTTCACTGGAACTAAAGAAAGTGCTCACACCTCACACACACAACCCCGGCCACATCCACCCCTTGCAGAGGGTGGAGGTTGGAGGATGCAGCACCAATTGAGATCTGGCAGGGGAAGAGAGCAGCAGAGTTTCTTGCATCCTGCTAACCAGAGGGTTTTTAAAAAAGTATATTAAAAGAAGAGTTTCATTTTGTAAAATGCAGGTCTCTTTCCAATGTGACCAGGAGCAAATTTATCTTGTTAGCACCTATTTACAACTGACAATTCTCAATTAGCATTTGAGCCTAGATTCCCATTTCTATAAATCCCTAATGAGAGTATAAATTACTAACGAAAGAGCTGAATCTCAGGGCCAAAGTCTTACTTCATTAACACACTAATGTAAATCTGAAGTGTTTCTGTTCTTCTGAGCAGAGTTACTTCACAATTACACTGGTGTAAGTGAAATGGGAAAGAATTCTCAAGGCTTTTGTAGTGGGCAGCATGAAGTGGTATAATTCTGTTTCATTTTCAGATTCTGGGTCTGTTAGGGAAAAAGTCTCCAATGTTTTTGTAGTGTTGTGCCCAAACTCATTTATCTGATTTGTCTGACTTCAGGCTATGTGATTCCTTTAAATGTCTTTTTTTCTTTTGGCACCTGCTGTTCAGTGAATACAGACTGTGTGGAACCCTAAAATATTTCTCACCTTTTGGTGTAATCAGTAAGAATTTTATATTTTTAACTAGTATTCAGTTTTCAGATGACTTAGGACTCATAGGAAATAGGTAACAATTTAAATTTCAGAAATAATAGAAATTATGTAAATTATGATAGATGTTTACATTTCTTATTGAATGTATCATGCTAATCTGTGATAATATTAATAGACTGCTGTAGCAAAGACCTAATTGTAAAGTCACTGTACTGACTGTATTGTGGGTTTGAACACCTAATAAGAGTGATAATACTTGGTCAGGTGTGGGGTTTTTTACCTCCTGTAACCACTAGAAATACAGCCATGTTCAAAGGGTCTTTTATGAAAGACTTTTAGAAAAGATCTTTTAGGATAATCTAGGGAGTAATGTGTGTCATAAAAGTGTCAATGATGTTGACTTTGACATAAATATCAAAAAATTGAGTCCAACATGAACTAAAGACTCCATGATGAAGCTTCATGTGCAATTCATGTTTGTTTTTCATATTTTAAAAGGCTGTATGTTACAGGCAAGAGTTATATTTGAAGGCCAAATATCAATAAAATGTGGATTACAATTTTCTCTGCACTGTTTGTAAGCTCTTCTTCTTAATGATCTCCTGATCCCCAGGCTCCTTAATGAGTCTGTTCAAAGAGTTTCTTGAAAAGTATTAGATAATTAATTAGAAATCCTAACCAATATTGTATGGGTGACAAATTAAAGCAAAACCTGTTATGTTTATGAAGAAATAAATCTGGCATCATTGTTTTCAGTCAATAACAATTTTACTATTTCTCCCAAGTTAGACAAGTTCAAACATGTTTAATAAAGGAGAAAAGCCGACTAAATACCAAAATACTGGCAAAATTACAGTAAAATTTTTTCTATAGCTTTTTCAACATGGTTTCTAATAGGACTCTAAACTATGAGTTTCTAGAGTTCTTCAGAGTATTAGCATTCTACCTTGTGAAATATTGTATGCTGCACATTACAAATTATTTTACTGGCTTGCAGGCAATAGAAACAAGCAAGAAAATGCAAATAGATGCTTTGACTGTGCTGAAATGAGAGGAGGAACGCACTTTTTAGCTCTTAGGATCTCCTGTCATCCTAGGAAAAAAAAATGAAAAAACTTGCCACATATTAGCAGAAGTTGCATGTATTTAACATATAACACAAAGCTTTAGTACCCCAATCACAAACTGGTTTTCTTGTCCTCAGGAAGCTGTGAAGCAAGTAAAAGCTAGTAAAGGAAGTTATCCTTAGCAGAAAGCTCTCTCTCTCATAGAAATTCAGATCTGAGACACTTAAGATGAGATTATAAGTTATAGTTGCTGAAGCTATTACTGTGGCTTTAGAGAATTTGGACTGCTTGTGTAAGGGCTCTCTGTGAGGTTGTGAAGTGATGCATCAGCTTTTCTTCTGAACAGCACAAAAATATTTATTTTGAAACTCTCCGTGCCTGAAGATAAAGCATGAATTTTGTGTCACATAGTTGGCAAAGGCAGTTTCAGAATTAGGCATTCTGAGTCCTACATGGCATGCTTTATAAATGGCTGGTTTTAGTCTAAAAACAGAGTTGTCATCTTGCTAATATACCAATATGTAAACAACAAAATGATAATGTGCAAAAATGGAAGAACAAATATAAAACGTTTTGTAACAGCTTACTGTATTTCTTGTAAATACTTCTTTTTTGGTGACATACTAAAATAAACAATTGTAAGTAGAACTGTAGCAATTTTCGTGAGCACAGTGATATCTGAATAGAAATGAGGACTGGAATTGATTCTCAAGTCTAATGTTTGCCAAGAATTTGTGGTTTGGGGGTGTGTGTGTGTGTGTGTGTGTGTGTGTGTGTTTGGTTGTGGGTTTTTTGTGTTTGATTTGTGTTTGTTTTTGAGTCTTTTTTGTGGAAATATATTCTGTTCAACACATTGTTTTTTGGGTTATAATCACAGAAAAGTTCAGACAGAGTTGAAAATTAAATAGAATTAATATTACATGGTGCCTGAAATATATTTTAGTTAATTAATATAATCAAGATTTCAAAAGAAAAACTAATAAATGTATTTCTGGCCTTTTCTAGTTAAGAAACAAAACCAAATTTTAAATAACAGAACAAAATAAAAGCAATTTTAAAAAATATTCAGAAGAAAAATCCAGTCATTAAAACTATATTTAATTGGGTGTACTTTGTTTAGATTTTACAGCAGGCCTTTTTAGAGTTAACAGTTTTGTATATAGCATAAGTAAATAGATGAGGAAGGATTTCTGTCAGATACCATTGTGACAGGCTTTAGTTTAAATCCTTAAGACAGATAGATAGAAGTAGATTAACTGGCCTTAGCTATTTCATGTTCCCTGTCTGAATGGAAACACAGTTCCATGTTGAGCTAGCGTGTCCTAGCAGCCTGAAGTTGTAATGTATTTACTGCCTTTTCATGCATCTTGTTTAACATTTGCTTAACATATTTATTCAAATGAGGCTGGGCATTTGTTTATCCCTTATCAAATGAAGTGGGACAGCTCTAGGACAAGACCAAAGAGATGACATCAGCAAAAGCACCTTAAGGCTTCTCTTTTTGTTGTTTTTGGTGATAAGATGGCACTTAAAAAAGAAAATACCAACATCAGAAGATACGCTCATGAAGTCGTTTGTTAGCCAAACTTTGGGTAACTTTTGTTTTATTTCTTAACATGTAATATACTTTAAATGCTGCAAGAAAGGAAATATTCAACAACCAATCTTAAACCCAAATCAAACTCCCATCCCCAACCATTAAACCAAACAACTAGCTCAACTCTGGGAGCACATAACCCAGTCAAATAAATAAATAAATCTAAGGGCAAGGCTTCTAGATGGACTGTGATTAGAGTTTAATTCAAGCACTCAAATGATAAAGCCCCATATAATCTATCCTGACTGGCAGTTGTTTGGATTACCTTGAGTAAAGAACTGTGTGTAGTGCAGCTTCTAACTTTAACGTGATGGCAACACATACAGGCTCTGTCCATCGCCCGTTCTTATTTCCTTTCTCCTGTTCTTTTTCACATAGATTTCTATTTTACCCTGTACACATCACTGTGATTTGTATAGACAAAACCTGTACCAAATCTGTAACAGTCTTAATCACAGCTGATATTTGTTTCTGGCCTCCCTCTTCATGCATCTTCTGTCACTTATTGTGATCTGCTTTAAGGATTAAGTGCCCAGACTTGCCCTTAGATCTATCCAGCACAGTTCCACCACATCAGTAGGTCACACAGGTGTGTCCTGGCATGGCTGTGGAAGGTAAATGCAGGATGCCTCCCTGTTGACCCTGGGGGAAAAGTCTGTCCATGTAGTCACAATAACTTCCCATGTGACCTTTGCTTTGGAATGATTACCACAAAATCTATGCTTAAGTGTCCCAAGTGAGTGAAATGTGATTTTAAATATCAGAGGGAGAGCACCCCCTTAGAAATTACCTGCTAACCCTATAGCAGTGAGTAGTTTCACATAAACACAATAATCTCCAGAGAGCATGAAAGGAAAAGATGTCTTAAAAATTATGGTGATTTAATTTTATTTTGCCCTAGAATGACATTCTCCTGAGTATTTGTGAAAATGAAGATGAATATGCAGGGCTACATTTGGTTGATTTCGCGCCAGATGGCCAGTTGCAGAGGCTGAACTAAGCTGAACTGATTGATTCGTTTTTGCCATATTGCATGCTGGCGTTTACCAGAGTTTGCATCATTCAAATACTAACATTTTTGGTGCTTCCTCTTTTTATTTATTTATTTTTAAATTTTCCTCATTTTCCTGGGATGACCTCTGCTTTTATAGTGGACTCTCACTGCCTTTTTCTCTGCCTCAGTCTTTAAAGGTATCAGTCTTTTCCCTACCAGAGTGTTGTTTGGTTGGGTTTTTTTTTCGTCTTAAAAAGATTTAATAAACTGCTCACAGAGACAGGGAAAGAAGGAAATGTAGATGGCAAACATACACTCTTGCATTGTTTTTCTCTCCAGAGGCTTAGCTTTCTCTTGCACTCCTAATTTATTACATGTGAACAAAGAATACAGCACCTAGCATTGAAATGGAATCCTTAACATTCCACAGTTTCAAAGTACCTATTATTTTAGGGACTGTAGAGCAAATAATTTAAACTCCCAACATTCTAATTTTCCTGGAGATGTTCCATTAAAAGCTAATGGAAATAATATCAGTGGTTACACTGAAATTACCCCATAAACTTTTGGAAATTAACAGGAATAATGGTTTCTATATGTTTTGAGCCTATATATATATATGTGTGTGTATGTGTGTATATATATATATATATAATAATATATATATATTATATTCATATATAAAAATAAACAATACATAGGGACTAGGATACCATGTGTAGATGTGCACGTATGGATTTTATAAATCAGAGAAGGTATATTTTAAGAGAAGATTTAAAAGACATAACAAACATGGGTTTTCCTGTTAAGTTCTGTGGACTTTGGAGGGATTTCAGTAAAGTTTCAGGAAACATAATATCTGAATATATACTAAGAGAGAAATAAAAGGTGAGTAGTCCTTTGGCAAAAGAAGGTCTGCACTTGTGAGCAGAGTCTTTCTTTCCACTCAGTTTCAGCCATAACTCCTAAGTGTAACGTCAGGATCCATCTCTTTGTTAGGACGAGTAATTTGTAAAACACAATTCCACACTGGTTCCCTACCTTAAATAATGAGGGCTTTGTAGGGTCAGAGGTGAGGGGAAGAAGTGTGATTAAATTTTTGCCTAATGGTCACCACTACTGGAAAAATTTGGATCAAAATATTGGTCAGCAAAACAGGAAGAGATGGCAAAGCTCTACATGACAGACTGACCTTTACTGTGGACCTGAGAGATGCTGGAGTTTTCAGAGAGGAGCGTGAGGTATTCTTGTTATGCAGGACTGAACCTACAGATAGAGCCATCAGCTTAATCTCTGGTATGTTGCAAAATCCAACCAATGCTTTAAGGGGCAGCTGACCTGCATGATTGACACGTGTTCGTGTGGGGCTGGGAATCCTCCAGATTACTTCAAAGCAGATAGTTATGCTCGCTGGCTGCTGTAGGCCAGATTATTTCTTCAAGAGCTATGTCTAGGGAGAGTAGAGCTATCCTCTGTTCTCCAGTTCAACCTCATTGCAGCTCTGGTGGACAGTCCCCATCAAAATTTGCTTAACTTGCTCAGTGAAACCAGGCATGTTCCTCCACTGCACTGGGCAAGGCAGGGGCAGGAGTGCTCCTCGCTCTGGGTTTCACACCTCTGCTCTGAAATGCTGGATCTTCTTGGCCCCAGAGCTCAGACACAGGCACGTCCTGCAATAGGAACCCTCTGATGAGGGTGACAAAAGGGGGGGGGGTTTGAAGTTGGACATGCACATATAGAAAACCTGATATGAAAATATTTTTGAACTTTCTAAAGCACTATGGATTTACTCTTCAAACACAAAATACTCTCTGAACTTTTTCAGTTGGCAAGTTATTTTACCAGCTGGCACAGTGAAAAAGGTACAACACTATAGTTTGCCATCCACCTCACCACAAGAACCACCTGCCACACGTGCTCAAAAAATTCATGGTGGGATGGATACAAACCTCAACTTTTCTTGCCAAATCTCTGCACATCTTTGTCACCTATAACAGTTCTGTGAATCAGACAGAGCAGTCAGAAACCCAGCCTATAGGATTGAGAAGGATTAAAAAGGGTGAACCTACAGTACTTTATTGACCTAGGTCCTCACATTAACCTGATCTGATCCTTTAATTACTATGAATAGAATAGGGCTTAAAGTCCTACTTAATAACACCCCATGCTTTTTATTGTATAAAGAGCTTTCCTATTCATGTGGCCTCTTCTTTTCAGATTTACAGATTTGTAGCAAGAAGGAATGCATGTTTTTTTTCTGGCACTCCAGGAGAGAAAGCTACCTAATGTGTATGTGTGGGATGCTGGAAAGCATAACAGCAACCCTTCTGTTTTGAAAAAGTTATTTACAAATCAGTCCTCATTCAAGTTCTTTGCCAGGCAAAGGTGTAAGTAGAAAAGGCAACCAAAACATAAGATCTTAATTTTATAAAGGCAGTAGATGGAGCTTAACATAGTTTCTATGCTATATAATTGGAACTGTAATCACATCAGATGCACACTTTTCCCCCTTCCCATGAACATTTGCTCCTTCCCCATAGACTCAGAGAATCAGCATGTTACTGTAGCCTAGGCAGACTGATATATACACACGTGATCATACATATATATGTGATATACTCTACTATAATTAATAACTGGTATTTCCTCTGCATTCAGGAAAGCAGCTGCAGCCCACTGATAAGATACTTTATGAGAATAAAAATCAAAGCTGAGCATTAATAATTATAATTTGTTGTGATTGGGAACAGTGAGACAATCATTTTATTTCTTTAGACTGAACTAAAATATGAGTGGGCCGCTGGGTTAAAAATCACAAGAGGATAGAGGCTGTGATTGGGAACCTGAGACATTGTGCTAAGAGCATTATAAAATGTAGAAACAGTCTCCTTAATTGTTACATGAACATATTGTGCCTAGCATCTTGTGTGAATCCACCCTGAGGCCAGGTTGAGGGTACAATCCAAATTTGGTTTTGAGTTAAAGATGGAATGAGTGACAAAAGAGAAGTAGAGGGTTTAGAGATTTTAAGGGGGGAAGAAGAGGAAAAAGAAAAGGAAAAGGAGCAATCTGACAAAAATGGGTGGAGGTAGTGGAAAAAACTGAACCAAAATCAACTCCTTCTCTTTCAGTCGTTGCTTCCAGTGTGATTTGCATGAGCACACAGTCCTTTGACTGTGTTAATTATAAAAAGATTATAGTTGTACACTGAATTTGGAAGAGAGGGAGTGCTGCAGATATTTTACCATTTGAAAGTTTTTCTGCTTATTAAGGAACAGCCATTTCAGCACTATTTTAAGGATAAAACTTGATTAACATGCAGCAGTGAAACTGGTCTAATTTTATTTTACTAAATTTACTGTAAATAACATGTTAGTAAAATAAATACTGCAAGAATATAGTATCTGCAGTGAAGGCATACTTAAAGTATTTTATTGTAATTCCTTAGCTTTCCCAAGACAGGTATTGTTAGAAGCCAGTCTGATTAGTCTATCAAAGACACGTCGCTGCCTCTTTCTCCCCCACATTCCGCCCTCTTGAAGATAGAATAGTCTTTACTATGCTTTTAAGGAATGAGGATTTAAATTGAAGCAAACCGTGACAGTGCCAAAGCATGCCTATTATTGACAGGTTATATGAAAATGATTGCCTGAATTTATAACCCACAGATAGACACACAGACACAGAGATGTATATAATCCCTACTTTAGCATTATAGTCTTTCTCTGTGTTGCTGCCCTATACAACTGTAGTCTCAAAAGACCATTTATTAAATGTGAAATATTGTATGTTCCTGTAGCCTCCTTTCTTGATTGTGTTCCCAGGGCCTTGTTGGGCAATTGATTACACTGTGCACAATCCTGCTGCTTTAGGTATTAATGGCAAAACCCCCATTGTCTTCAGGATTTAGGGCCTTTATGGTTTTTTTGAAGTTCATTATATTTTGCAAGCAACTGAGTTTAAAATCCCTGATTGGAAAGACTTACCCCTCACATCTTCCTGTGAAATGTTTTACCTTTAGAATGAAAAAGCATTTGGAAACTGCAGAATGGTTTTGATCTGTGGGATTAAAAGAAATCAGTACTGAAAATGGATTCACATCATTTTCCTTTTGGGTACCCGATTCTTGGGGGGAGGGGGAGGAGGAGGAGAGAAAAAAAATAACAGCTGATTTAATATAAGTGGACTGAATTCCCTCTCCTGGTGGGTCTTTCAAACCTCCAGTTTCTGTTCTTGCCATTGCTCTGTGAATATCCCCCTCCCCTTTTTGTTAAAAGGCATTTACTATGAAAGCTTACAAAAGCAGCTTTCAATCTGATTAAGCTTCTCCTGTAAAAAAAATACAAAAATAGGGATACATTTGGGTCAGTATCACCCTGCTATTCATCTGTCTTAGTTTTCCTAGGCTGCTTACTAAGGATGCTGCACATGAGCACGGAAGTCTCCTGCAATCATTAGGGGCCCCCCAAAATTTAATTTATGAAATTCCAAGGTGCAACGATTACCACAGCCCAAAAACAAATTGTCAGAAGGGTCTGAGCAGCTTCACATAGATGGTTTGGGCTCATTGCTGGCAGGTACCAGTGTTCTAGTCTTACCTGGAGTGAGCTGTTGCTTGATGGACACAGAGGGAATGGTTGTCTCCTGAAATCCCCATCCCTGGTGATGTCTGTCTCTCTCTGTTTGCACTTGTGCAGAGGTGGAGTGTCTCATACTCCCACTTGTGGATCCACTTCCAGAGATTTCTTACTGACTGACCCTCAGTCAAGGAAAACTCTGCCCCACCTTAATCTACCTACCTGTAAAATGAGTACAGAATAGGTGTTTCTGATAGGTTTTTGAGGGAGGTTCAGCACCTGAAAATCTTCTGCGGTGTTGACTTTTCTCAGCAGCTGCATCTGTATCTCTCACTCATCCATTTATAGAAATACATACAATATTTCTCTCCAGCAGATTAATATCTGTGTGAAATATTTGTGCAGCAATTTACAAAAGTGCTGTGATAACACATGTAAACATTTTAACTGTGTAGCACTGAAAAAGAAGTTTGAACTGGAACTGTGATTTGTTTCTACCCTTGCAAGAATTTTGTAACCTTCCTTAATAATTTTTTTTCTTTAGTACACAGCAATGTTGAAATATAATCTTTATTACTCAATGAATGAATGACTGGTCTTGCTTAGGGCACAGACTAAAAAAACATTTTCACATGAAGCCCGAGTATTGTTGCTGCTGCAGTTGTCCTGTTGTTTTATTAGCTCTGAACAATGTTGGACTACTCTCGAAATCTAATAATCTCTGTAAACTGTCTTCCCTCGGTAGCATCTTTGATAATGGAAAATAAATTCTAAAAACACAATAAAAGCATAAAAGAGAATATTATCATAGCTGCTTTCAAAAACTAGGAAAAAAATCCAAACAAGTGGAAAGAGACAGAATGCATAGAAAGGAAAAGAAGAAAAGATACTAAATATAAGGTTTTTTGTAATTTTGTGTGTGTGTTTATGATTTAATCTGCTAACAGTCATGTTCAGTACAGCTTTGGATTTGGTGGAAATTTCAGTGCCAGCTGAACACTCTATTTCAGAGGAAAAAAAGAGAGAATTAGTAAAAAGTGATTTTTTTTTTTTTTTACTTATTAGTTGAATTATAAAAACCGTATTTCGGATTTTTTTTCCTAATGTCCATCAGCTGCCATCAAACATAAAAGGAAAATGGTTGGTTTAAATATTATAATTGTTCTATATATGCCTCCTATGAGCTAGACATCCTATGATCTCTGAGGAGCAGAAATGACCCGGGAGACAAAAACATCTTTCCAGTGTGTGTGCATGCATGCGTGTGTGTCTGCCTGTACATGCACAGCTATGCATGTGCAAAAGGCAAAGACCTTCACATGTTTATAACTGGAGAACAAACACCCATGGCTTTCTTTTGATTTTTGAAAGCAGAAAATATGAATACTGGCTCCAGCATTCCAGAACATTACAGCTCTTTTGCTATGTAAGTGGAAGATACATTTTTTAAAAATCATATTTTTTTATACCAGTGACTTTTACATGAAGAAACATTCAGATGTTTTATGTTTCATATTTATTTAAAGGATCATTGTGTCTCTCAAAATATTTTCACTGAAACCTTATGTACAAGTAATAAAATTCTTGTGTTGGAGCAGGTTCATCTGATAATAACAATATAAGGTTGTCTGATTATGCCAAAATGCTATTGAAGAAAGGATGTTTTATTAACTGACTTTGAATGAAATCCATAACATCTATGAGATTTCTCCCTTCCAAATTGACCAAAAGCTTCATTGGAGAACAGAAACCTTTTTTTAAAGCATACATGCTACAGTATAAAATACATTTAAATTGAAGCTGGGGAACAAATGATAACCATTACATTTCTTTGCCAGAAATTCTACTCTCCGCTCTGCCCCCTGCCACCTCCCTCCCATGTTAGCATCTTGATGCAGCATCTGTATGCTAACACTTCAGGCAATTCACTCTCCTGTTTTCAGTAGTTTGAGAGGTAACCTCAGTTCACAGAACATCCTAAGAGACAGGTTTCGTGTTACTGGATGCCATTCTTACTTCTTTTCTTCTTGTGTCTTTGTACAGGTCAGTAGTACCTAGATTCTGCCATCCACATTAGATTTTGAAATGCTACCCTCCCCCATGATTTTGATGTGCATTTCACCTGAGGAAAATATTTGTTCCAGAAAGAATTTTGCCTGGCATGTTTCTGTGCAGGAGCAGAGAAATGAGTGTTGGTTATATTCCTGTAGAAACAAGGCTTTCCATCCCGGTGTTTGCCAAGGCAGCTACCAACTAGCTCTGGCAGGAACTTTTCTCCCTCTTTGTCTGTCTGCAGGTCAGCAGGAGCTATGGGTAGAGTTGCATGCAGTTGTCTGCTTACCAAATGGCTGCTTTTTGTGGGAGTATTTTGCCTCAGACTGGACTCTCTGTCTTTTAAGGGAAACCTCAGCAGAAAGAAGGCACACACTGGGGAATGTCCTTCAGTCCTTTTTCTTTTGGCTCTGTCACAGACCTATTTTTACCTCTTGGAAGGGAATCTAGCTTGTCACTTAAGACCTTAGCAGGACTTACCTGTGTCTGGCCTGAGGAGGAACACTGGGTATTGCTGGAAAATTTTCTTAGGACCACTTCACTCTGAGCTATTTACCGTTGTGCACAGCAAATTTTCCAAGCAAGACTGCTTGTAGTTCTCAGATTATTTTTTTCCCATATATTTTTAGCAATTCATTACATTTCTATTTCAAAAGATCTTATTTGAAAATATGCAAATAAGTGATTTTTATTTTTCTTAAAAACAAACCCCAAAAGCCTTATTACCACTGCAGCAGTTTTAATACAAATATTTTTGTCAAAGCATTGAAACACCCAACATTCTGCAACTTAGCAAACAACACCCTTCTCTCATATAACGAGATATAAATGTTCAGCATTAAAAAAACCCCACAACTCCCCAGTTAATTAGGGGAATCCATATTTAAAAACAATCAAACAAATGCAAACACCAAAACTTTGGTTTCAGTCTGCGGTGACTAAAAATAAGGCCACTGTGTGGAGAGTGTCTTGAATGATGTAGTGGAAATGGTTGTGTCTGGCTAGAAGAGAAAACTTTGAAAACTGCTTTATTTAAAGTATTATAGTTATTTAAATCACAAAAAACTATCTTACAATTGGCAAAAAACGAGATTGGAGGAAAAATTTTGCAAACCTAACATTTTAAATTCTGGGCTATCCATTTCACATTATTTCTGGCTATATTTAAATACTGATTTCTCAATAAATTCAACAAAATATAATATTTTGTAAATGACATGTAATAAAATATGAATTCTGAGTGCCTGCTGCAAAGGTAATTTATTTCAGAGAGCTGGGTTATTTTGATAAAAAATAAGCTGTTTTTAGCAGGGAAATAGTTGTTGTTTGTTGCTCAAAAATAGATTTACTTTAAGAAAACTTATTTTCTGTTACATAATGCAATTTCCTCAATTTTGAATCTTTCTACACCTCTTTGAAAATATTTTGGTAAATTCTGTTAGATTTAGTACAGGCACACAGAGTTGCGTCTCATATATTTCCCTTGCAGTAATTTCCAGGGCCTTATTCTGTAGCTCTTGACTATACTTTCAGCAATAATTTAAAGGCTTCCAAAATGGACATTGTTAAAAAACCCCAAACAACAATATGGTAAAAGAATTCGTAAACTATTGGATCTGCCTAAATTTGTTTAGATACAACTGAATCCCCACTATAAATGGAAACACTAGCGGTCACACTTGCTTTTGCCAGACAAATGTTTTCTTGACACTCAGGAGCTAAGCTTGTCTTTAATGCTGCAGAATTGCCTTATTTGGAGACAGGACTGCAGTCATTGAAGGGTTAAAAGCAGTTTTGAATTTGAGTTAATCCATATGCTAATCTATTTTAAATATCCCTGCATAACTACCATCATATTTTTAGCAGTGTAGTTTGTTGTTCCAGTTGCCAGCTATTTTTGATGACACAACAAAACAGGGCAGAATTTAGTTTTAAGGTTTATTTTGGCCTCTAACTTTAAAAAGGGCAAAATATCCCCTTGTCCAAGGATATTTTTTATTTGAATGGTCTATACCTGCCCTCTGCAATCATCCAATTATTGTAAGCAGTGTGATGGGCCCAAGGTATTAGTGCTGAGAACGTTCCTGTTGTCCCTCGGGTTAGGGATTGTTTTGCAATGATCACCTGTCCTGATTTGAAGATTGCATGACAAGACACTATTAAAGTAAGGGCAAGGAATTCAATTTCTTGATGTCATTTTGCCTGGCCTGGTTTTGAAAATAGGTCACTGTATGCTATCTGGATTTGTATATTATAACAGCACCTGCTAGCATTTTTGTAGTGAAGGGTCTAGCCATATTTTCATTATAAACCCGTATTTTCAGGGGTTTATAGACTGTAACTTGATTATAGATGGAAGTTTCTATCTAAATGTTGCCATGCAAGGTCTCTTCTAAGGAACATGTTTTTTACCCTGCAAATCTCAATAGATACATGTTCAGCCATTTCTGCCACAGTGAAAAATGAAAATACATTTTCAGCTACAATTTGGTATTGATAGTATAGTAAATTCCTTTAGAAAAAAAGATGTCATGCTATATTTATCTTTTAATTAAAGTGATATTGAAAAGAGCTGTGTTTCTGATGAAAGTCTTAATAAGAATCTGAGTAAGTACAGGTTATAAACACTGGTGACTGAGCATGTATATTTTAATTATGCAAATCCACAGTAATAAATGCCCTTATATAATGGAAGGATTTAACAGGGTCAAAACCTGGTTGTTTGAAAAGGTTGGTAAATAAATCATATGGATCTGAATGTCGAGTTTATGTGTATCTACTCATTTACATCACTTTTTCCCATAATGTGGAATTGTTTCTGAGGGAGCCAGCATCACTCTGTTGCCTAATATTTTAAATCGTGAATAGATTCTTGCTTACACAACTGAATCAGCACAGCTGTGCAAATGTGTGTATTTAACACTGATTAAATGCTTCCACCTATACACTAAAAAAATCCAAACCAAAGGGCCTTACTACCACAAATGGCAGGTTTTTGCAGAATAGCTGTAGAGGTGCATTTCATCACCTACCATACACTTCCTAATGTGTTTTACTTCTGTTTTTTAATAAGATCAGGAACAGCCAGGCAGCCACAGAGAAAAACGGAACTTCTTCTAGAACAAGGATAACAAAATATGCTCGAGGAACATGAAAGGATAGTCTGAAGACTGCCGATGTAAGGAAATTGAGGGTTAATGCTGCGTTACTTCATTTTGAAGTCAGCCCGATTGTGTCTGTTTATTGCAGGGGTCTTCAAACGGAGCAATCGCACAAGGATGTGCTGGAGGATGCTGCAGCACCCGGTGGGCTCAGCCCAGTGCCAGACTTTCAGATGGCTGGAGAAAAAACTTCCAGATATTTTTTGGAGGGCAGAGGCGTAGGGGAGAGGAAGAGGAGGAGGGTGGTGCTGGCCAGCATCACTGGTGGTAGCTGTGTTGTGGGGTTCAAGGCAGCACAAAAGAGACAGGCACTCCAGCAACTGTGCCTCATTTTGCCTAGATATCAAGATTCCTCGAGGAATTATTTTTACCTACTCCTCGAAATACCCACTGGTAAACCAAAATCCCCCATCCTCTGCAGAGCCAACAGTTTGCTACTTAAATGGGTTTAGACTTCATTTTAATGGAAGTGAAACATAGTCGACGGAGGCAAATTAAAACCATATAATTTTGTAATCTTAGTTTAGCTATAATTGCGGCAATAAAACAGTGGAAAGAATAATTGGGGAACATATGTTTGTGAGTGACATTATCTAGGTGACTTCCCTTTTACGGCGCTGCGCTGCTGTCCTATTTGTCTCCCCCTCCCTATGCATTGGAATGACAAACCTGCGAGCCTGGAGTTAATGCTGATTGCGGCAGCTGCTTACACACCGAGTCGCCATGGCAACTGGGGACGTTGCCACGCAACCGTATTCTTTTAGGGACAGGGAAAATGCCCAAAGGCTTACTAAAAATACATGGGGGGGGGGGGGGAAATCTTAAATTTTCTTACTACTGTTAATGGGTATAAGGGACCGTGCTTCTGCTTGAAAGCAGAGGTCGGACAAATAAAAACCCAGCCCTGACCTTTCCAAAATTGCTTGCCGTGTCTCGAAATCTCCAGCTTTATTGACAAAGATGACTTTTGATCGATTGTAAAATTGGTAGCTAACACACAGCAGCCCTCGCAGCCTGCAAGATGCAGCGCCTGCCCATTGCTATTCTGGAGGGGTTGAAGGTCAGCCGAGAGCCATCAATGCCGTATTGATCAGCCGAGCTGAAAAATGCCCATGTTTCCAGCTCCTCGCGCAGTGGGGCTGCGGTCCCAGCCTCCAGCACACTCTGCCGCCTCGGCATGCTGCCGAGCGAGCCGTCCTCCCAGCAAAAGTGACATCACTTCACTCAGCTCAGCTGTTTCTGCACTTTTCTATAAATAGCTAGATAAAAAATTGAAGGCTGCTTTTGGAGAATTTAAGCAGCCAATCTTCTCATCGGCAGCAGACGAGACAGGCTGATTTTTTTTTTCCTTTTCTTTTTTTTAACCCTACTAATATTGCGCTGCAAATTCTTCCTCCTGATATTTGCAGCTTGACACCGAATAACTGGAAATTTTGAACAGTACACATTTCTGCGTTCAGGGTTGTGCTGGAATGGATACTTAATTCATCATTCATCACCTCTCTAGCTGTTAAAACGTGATCAGAGAGGAGTGAGGGATGGAGAGAGGAGAAAGGGTTGGTGCTGCTGTACGAGGTGTGCACGTCTGGTGTGTTGCTGATGTGGCATATTTGCTGAGCTCAGTATTTGCCCTACCTGCAGAATTCCCCAAGTGCCAGGCTCCGGGTTGCCCCCCTGAATGAAACACACCATGAACAGGAGTCAGAGTTGCACCAGGGCTCTTGTTGGCTGTAATAGCCGAGACACAGTATTTGAAAGAAGCAATTAGAAATGCAAACAAAAGCACCGTTAATAAGCACACTTCCTATTTTTCCTTGATTCCCATTTTGCTGCTCTATTTCTTAATTAACCCTCTAAGATAGCTGATGAAAGAAAAGCATCATCCGCATGGTTTGTAAATAACCTCTTGCTTGATAGTATTTTTTTTTCAAGGGACAGGAACATTAAAAGCTGCAAAACACAAAACAAAGAATTGAAACTGTCTGGATAAAAAGGTGCATTTGGCAAGTTTTATGCAATTCTGGAGATTATGTCAGTTCTTTTGGGAAAAGTAAAGGAAAATACACTTGTAAACACAGATAATAACTGGTCCACGTGAAGAAAAACATGTCTTCTGCAGACTCCATTTATAGGTAGCCATTATGGCTTTGCTAACCATGCAAGTTTGGACCAGCAGTTTCTCTCTCTACTGCAGTGTTGATTGCAGTGTGGTGGGTATTGTAAAGTGAAATGCTGTGGCCTGTGTAGTATGAAGGATTAGAACAGAGAACTGTAGTAACTCATGCTGGCCTCAAAATATCTGTCCCTTAGTAATGGAAGTGCAAATGAATTGCAAAATGTACGTATAAATATTGATGCATGAGACTTCAAAATATGTTTTTTCTCTGCAGAAACTGATCTATAAATGATTCTGGATGTAAAATTCACAGTTTAGTCTAGGGATGGAGATCAGTGAGGCTTGTATTCTTAAATATCTTCTGAGTATCTGGGTGCACGTGATCCAAAACCAAGCTGCAGTTGTATATTGAAATATTTTTTCTAGGGTTAATGGCCATATATTGAAATAAAAGTTTCACCTCAACACAAAGAAGAACTTCCTTACACTGGGAATGGCAGAGCACTGGAACAGACTGCCCAGGGGGACCATGGAGTCTCCTTCTCTGGAGACATTCAAATCCCACCTGGATATGTTCCTGTGTAACTTGCTCTAGATGGCCCTGTCTTGGTGGGGGGATGGACTAAATGATCTCCAGAGGTGCCTTCCAACCCTAAAAATACTGTGATTCTGTAATGTTTGGTCTTCTTGAATGGCTAATACTGATGCTTCAACTTGGGAGTGAGAGGAAGTAGGAAAATGGTAGAATGAGATAAATCCAAACTTCCATCTCTGCAAAGTGGGCAAAGTAGTATTTGGCCCATTGGTTGAGTGGAATGCAAATAAAACAGGCTAGAAGAATTTGCTGCATATAATTTGTTGCAGAGAAAACAAGTGGTTGAAAGACTGATTTAAATTTTGCCCAGACACTTGTTAAAAATTTATCCAACTTCCAGAAGAACTACTAGAGAAATATTGTCATAGTAAAAAATCACAGCCTGTAAACCAACAACAGAGTTAAAATTACTTACTGGGATTGTATTTAAAGAACTGAGTTATGTTTTAAAATTTTATTTTATTTTTGCATATAAATGGATGCTGAAACCTTGCTGATTTTTTCAGCAACATATTTGTTTTTCAATAAGATTCACCTTTTGCCCTTGGCATTAAATTCTGTAAGACATTTTAAACAGCACTTTTCTATAAATGTACTTCTTCCAGTTTGAAACGAAGCACACATAATTGGGATTTTTGGTTTGGAATCAAGTTAGCATCCTTCCTACTTAAAAAATTATCTGCTTGGTAAAAGCAGAATAGAGAAGGCTGAAAAGAAAGACCTTCCTGCATTCCTAAGCCCAACCTCATCTTGTCTTATTAGTCAATACGGCTGGTATGTGTTGAATACTGAAAAGCTGGACAACTGGTTTTATTATCTTTGCCTGGTCTCAAGCCAACCCCTTCTGGGGACAACGGTCTTGCCTCTGCATTCTGTGACCTTTTCAAAATCTTGTATTGAAAATATGAGTAGATTAGCCAAATTTGTGAATCATAGTCCTGCTCACTAAGTCAACAAGAGCTCACTTGCTAATTTCAATGGAACAGGAGCTAAACTGATGTCAGATTGTGCTCCAGCAAAAGTCCATTTGACTTCATGTCAGGATAAAGTTAATTTCCATTGTCTTTATTGTACTTTCATGTCTTTTTACTGACAGGACAAACAAGGAACTTTACTGAATTTTCTGAATCCTTTCTCAAAAAAGGTTAAGTGAGCCTATCACTTTAATTTCTGAACACACAAACATCACCTGTGTAGGACCTCCTCTCAGTTCACTGCTGGCCAAAGGAAAAAATAACTGATAGTGTAGGTGAACATTGGTTGACTGTTTGCCAGTATGATCATATCTGATATTTGTCTGAGGATGAGAGTGCCCCAAAGAACAATTCCCCAGTCTACCCTGAACTCATGCAAGATCCTTGAAAACACTGTTGGGTTCTGTGTTTTCCCTCTCCCTCCATGGCAAGGTAGGCAAAGAAGTAGCCCTATATAAGAAAAGACTTGAGAAACTGTGTCCGAAAATACAGTATATCACTATTTGGAAGGACAAGGGGATTCCTTCTGTTTGTAGTCTCCTCCTTGACTTTATCCTTTGAGGCACTTTTTTTTTAGTCTGGTTTTCTCTTGCCACTCTAGTAACCCAAATTTTAGGATTTCTTCAACATTAGAGGCTGGCTGAATAGAAACAGGGTGTACTTGTCTGTGTGAGCACAGACACACATGGGGACATCAGCAAACATGATGCTTTACAAGGCTGTTTACTAGTGGAACTATAGACAGAGCATCTACATTATTATTAAATATCTGTTTAGTTTCTTACAACTAAAAAACAATAGCCTGACCAAGGCTGATTTTTTCTTTTTGGATTATTTTTGTTTTTGTTTTGTTTTGTTTTTGTTTGTTTGTTTTTTTGAATGGGATGAAGTCTTTCATAAAAAATCCTTCTTTATCATTTTATATGTTTGTGTCAAAATATCTCAGGGCACAAAGCCCAGCAGAAAGCCAATCTAAGAAAAAAAAAATCTTTGTAAGTGCTTTCATGACAGCGAACCATTAAATCTCCTGAGTAATGTAGGGAAGAGCTGGATCATGCATAGCTTGCTCTTTACCCAGGATGCACCATTGCCTGCAAGATTCTGAATAAAGAGACACACCTGCTAGCTAGCTGATAACGCTCTGGGGTCATTTCATTGAAGAAACTGTCAGCCAGGAGGTATTTAAATAAAGCCACAGATGAATTCATGACCTGCACTACTGAGACTAAAAAAAAGGTGTTAAAGCAGAAAGAGAATGCAGATAAATGCACATTCCTTTGTACTGCAACAAAACTTCGCCATGTAAATCAACTGAATGGGAAAGAATGGTGAAAGAATGCATTTCTCCATACAGTAGTGGGGAAGTGAGATGGTACAGCTGCACATCTGGCTACCAGCCAAAGCAGTCGTGTGCCATGCTTGTTTGCCTACTAGTGCTGCTTAGATTGGCAAATGCCCATGCAGTTTGAAGAGGGCAGGCGCATGACTGGATGGCTGCCAGTAAGTGTGCGGGACTGATGCCACTGCTGGACGCCATAGCCTGGTAGGAATGAGGAATACAAAGGCATTCAATAATCTGAATGTCCCTTTGCTTCAAGAGAGTGGTGCCAGGCAGCATTTAATGAGAGATTGCTTTGTTACAAAGTCCTCGACATCAAGTGGGCTGGTGAGCTCATTAACCTGACTGCAGCAAATAAAAAAGGCGCACTCAGAAGACTCCCATGATAGCATACTCAATAGTGTAAGAGTCCTTTTGCTTCCTTTATGGTGATCCATTAGCAAGCAGCAGTGTAAACACCATAAAGCAAGCCAGTTTTCTGATTGTTCAACTAAAGTCTGTTTTCCCTTGGGGATTATGCCACCAGTTGATGCTGAGACATCCCCCCCCCACCCCACCCACCCCTCCCCATTATCTGTTACATAATGATCTTCTGTGCAATGAAGGACTTCCTCATATTTCTTAGGAGTACAACTGCAGCTAAGGAAACTACCGACAATTCACATCCCTAAAACGCGAAAGGCGATGATGTAGGGCACATCAGAAAACAAATAAACCACAAAGTGATGCCACGGGGAATGGAAAATATGATTATGCTTATGTTTATACAATTTCAGTTAGAACTTATGAAAATGGTACATATCTTTCTGTGTTGTCTTTGTTCCTGTTTATTCAGGGCTCTGTATCCATAGGAGAGACAGCCCACCTTGCTTACCTAACTTGGTTCTCTGCATTTTCCACGAATGCTGTTTGCCCTCAGGAAAATGCATCATAAAGTAGTATTCCCAGAATATGTGCCTACCATGTATCCATTCAAAACACAGCCCTTTGCTGATTTACTAATCAAAGGAAAAAGGGGGAAGAAGCAAATCCCCAAAGAATTTCCTCTTTCAAAACAAAAGGGATGATTCCTTGTTGTAGTTATTCCATTAAATCCACTGGAGCGACACTACTGAAAACATTTTTTTCAACTCCTAAAAAGGTCACATTAAAATACCTGTGTTTAATCCTCAGGACATGCAAACGGCTGCTGCTTCCCCATAAGCACCCAGCAAACAGAACTAGAAAAATGGCAAAACAAAGTCAATAATTTTTTATTTTTTCATTGCTCAGATCACAATGGATCTGATGCACACTGGTACTAATGATTTGTGATTATTCAGTTGCTCAGTCCTATTACCCAAGTATCTGTCTAGCACAAAAAATATAAATTAAAAATCCCGTTAGGAACTAATTAATATACTTTCCAGAAGAATTACATACTATTTACAGAGTTTGAATGTATTCTTTCCTTAGTAATAAGATTCTTTAAATTGTTTAAGGATTTCCAGAATTCTTTAATGATATTCAAGGTGCTGCCACCAATCAGATCACATTGTAGGAACTTAAAGTTACCAAGCAGTAATTATATCACCACTCTTAGTATGTGAAATTATGTAAAAAGGAACAAAAGAAATCATTAGGCTACCTCTTCCTATCTTTATCTACTGTGGACATTCTGGACTGAGTGCAGTGAAGGCCACTACGGCAGTCAGTGGCCTGGAGCATGTCACGTATGAGGAGATACTGAGAGAACTGGGTTTGTTGAGTCTTAAGATGAAAAGACTTAGGAGGGATATTACCACTGTCTAGAACTGCCACATGGGAGACTGTAGGAAAGGTGTAACCAGCTTCTCTCAGAAAGTGCACAGTAATGGCACAGGAGGCAGCAGACATTGGAACATGATGAAGTCCTGTTAGATGTGAGGGTGGGTTTTGCATCTTTTTCACCATTATGGTGGCTATAAATCTCAGCTGGGTGTCCAGGAAGGTGGAATTGCTATCCTTGTAAACACTGAAACTCAACTAGAAGAGATCATAAACAACCTAACCTGAACCTGCTTCAATCAGATCCAACTGGGTGTCCTTCAGAGGTCCATTTCTGTCTAAATAATTCCTTGGTTCTGGGGCTGGTCTGGGGAGAAGATTGGTCAAGAGCAAACTGAGATCCCAGCAAAGGACTGCCTGTTGTGCAGGATGGATCAGGAGCAAAGAAAAATGGCACAACAGGGCTGCTCTGCTATGTAAGTCCACAGAACCGCAGCTCTGAGAGGATGCCGTGTTTGTGGTGTTTCACAGTGTGGTTCTGTCTCTGGCAGCAAGTCCTTCACACTCATAAAAAAGGTCACTAAATGCAGGCAGCAATAGCACCTTGTCACTACAGTACCAAACACTTGCATATGAATTTTTTATTTGAATCATGCAACGCCTGATCCAAAGGCAGTCCTTGAACTGCAAACTCCTGTTGAGAGGACATTGCCAGTGATTTAACCTGACAGTGTGCTAAGATGAGAATCACTAGATCTGTGAGCACTCATAATCAGGCCTTAAGCACAATGCTGGAAAAGAACAAAAGGACTGGAAATGTAAGACTCAGGGCCACCACGGTAACTTTGAACTGAACAATGTAGCAGAATGTAGCTCTTTTTTCTCTGAATGCAGCATCTCCGGCAGATGTTGAGAACAGTGAGGAAGAGTATGAACAAGCTGGACCAATTGCTGAGAGACTAGAGACAACCTGGAAGAAACCAAGCTATCTCAGAAGCAGAGGGTTGCTCTGGAACTACTGCATGGCACCTGACCTGCCACAGAGTTTAAAAGTCAGGGAAAAAAATAAAGATGAGCTTTAAGAAAACCAAACCACAATCATTATATTAAATACTACCAGTGCAAACTTTAGCCCAACAATAGAAAACCAACAGAGAAACAGGCATTTTTGGCAAGCAGGATAACAGCAAGTATTAAAGAGAGCTAGATTACACCCAAGATGATATATTTTCTCTCTCTTCTCTTAGTGTTGTTACATGAATCTCTGTCCTTTAAACTTGAACAAGATCATGTGGCAAAGCACGTGTGCTGTTCCTGTGAAAAGTAACATGGATGCTTGACTATGCCACAATAAAAACTGCAATCCTTATGATAAAAGTCTGATTCACACACACATTTGTGAACCTGCTTCAGACAGACCCGATAGTGGAGGGCAAAGTCCTCATTGCTACAATGGATGCTGCTTTTAGCTCCTTTGGCTGACTTTCCTTCTATCTTTAAGACACTTTCAATGACTTTGACCTTGCTGAGATGGGAGTGAAGGTGACTGCCTGTTTGGTTTAGAGCTGGACAAAGCATTTTGAGAGAAGGGAGCAAAGGACAAACAAGAAGGTTCAAGAGCCATTGCAGCAATGCAGAACTTGTTTTGCAAATGTTTGATGAACCAGCACTAGTAAATGAGATAAAGAATTCTTTAACCCTTTTCACAAAACTTTGATTTCTTTTTGTCTGCTTTGTTTGCCTTGCCAACATCACACAGAAAGCAGTAAGAGCATTGCCCTCTCAGAGTATCCCACAATATTACCTGTGCTGGGCAAACAGGCAGTGCCTTTTAAGCCTTTCACTCTCAAAACCTCCCAATTTTTAAAGTAGGCTATATGACGTGGTAGAGATTTGTGCTTAAATGTTCCTAGGATATCAGCTCAGCTCCCAGTTCTGCTGTTGTCCAAAGAATGGTCAGACCTTTCAAGCAGTGTCTACAAAGCAATAAATAATTCTCTTCATCAGAAGTAGAACTTCCCTCCCTGTAAACCCTGCTGGGATTCCAGGCTCACTCCTGGGCAGAGGCAGTACAAGTTCAAGGAAGATTTTCAGTTATCTTAGACTTCTGGATCATTCAGCATTGAGCAGTGCAGAGGACCTATTGAAAGCCAGTGGACAAGGTTCAAAAAGGATCATGGTATAATATCTTCCTGTGCTGCCTAGACACTGTAATATATTTGTCTCCTGCAGCTTCATCCTCAAGACTTACGGCATTCTTGTGAATTCTGTTTGTGTACTAGTTCTGCTCTGGGAATTTGATAACACTAGCTTTCTGTTTGGTGATAAAACAATGTAGGAACAGCAGCACTCCCCCACTCTACTGTGCTGTCTATTTTGAGGTTCCTACTTATAGCAGAAATACACGCTGAATGGTGTAAAGAGTTGAGGAGGATCATTCACAAAGGCAGCCTGAGCTCAGCACATTTCAGTGAGCACAGGTAGCCTCTGTCCATGTTAACAGGGCAGTTTCAGATAGGGTTTTCAGAAGTCCAGAAGAGTGATCGCAATCAAAATGTACATTTTGTATGTGAACAGACTAACATTATTCTGACAAATATTTTCTCTGGCCTGGATGCAGCAAATCATTGAAGGGACATAGAATCACACAGCTGTTTCAGAAAAAACCTTGTCCTTGTCAGAGTTGTTGGGTTTTCTTTCTTTTTTCCCATGTTCTCTTTTTTTTTTGTTTGTTTGGTTGGTTTTTTTTTTTGTTTTGTTTCATCTTGTTTTTTTCTTTTTACAAGTAGAAAAAAGTGGCAGCCTTGATTTTTTGATAGCCTTAAAGTGCTGGAGAAGCCAGCATGGCAATGTATCATGTTACGACAGACCATGAGTTTTAATTTCTATGGCTCTTCAGGCCCTCCTGATGATTTAGCTGCTTATTCCCTTTGACCCCAAATATACAGACCCACATCATGCTCCCCAAACCACCAGACACACCATGAAGACCCTTGCACTCCCAATACTGAAACCTTGCAAAAAAGTTTAACCTTTTAGATTTCATGTGTGTGATATCCTAGAGCCTCCTTTAACACTTTGGCCAATACATATGCACCTTGGAGGAAGCAAGGACAGGAGGAAGGGAGGAAGGAGTACACCACACCTGCAAGAGCTTTTCACACTTACTCAAGGGTTTCAGTGGCAGGAGCTCTTGAGGTACAAGAGAGGCGTAGGACAGAAGGAGAGTCAGAATAGTGGCAACAATCATTCTTTTTTTTGGAGCAGTCTCATTTTTATAAATCTGTGATTGTTTAAAATACCACATGAGCTGAAAAGTTATCTAATACATACATGACCTGTCTTGATAGTTAATTTTCTGACACACATTTCACAAATTTTAACTGAGTTTTTTCTTCATTGTTTGTAAGTTTGCTTAAGATAATTAAATTTTGTGCAGACTAGAACAACGTTCTGATAGAAAAGGATTTTTTTTGTCTTACATTTTGAATCCAGTAAGGTGAGCATTAAGCAAAATTCTTTCTGCAGCAGTGGCTGTTGGAAGAGACTGAGCACAGATTAACAGCACTTGCTCAAATCTAAGCAGATGCTAAAAATAACCTTTTAAAACTTAGACCAAATAGGTGATGTCAATCTTTTTGTTTAACTGTTATGCCATATCATGAAAAAGGGCACAAAGGAGATAGGTCTCAGAGTCTCCAATAACAGGAGATGTCTAAATGTGGCCTCCCTAATGACATTTATAGAAAGAAGAGATTAAAACTTCGCATGACGTATGCTACTTTCCTCCCAGGTCTACATGGCAGTTAGTAGTCATGAGTCTCTAATTTCTGGCAGCACAAGGCACCTAGCACATGTGAGCACAGCATCAAAATCTCTATTTTTCTGTCTAGAATAGAAAGAAAAAGCAAATCTTCACTGACATGACCTCAGTTCTTTTCTTTCTCTAGTTTCAGCTGGCAAAGAGAAGTGGACCTTGTGTGACTGCACCTTTTCTCACAGCCTCTGAGGGAAGAGGGAGTACTGGCTATGTTTGCATTGGAAGGTACAGTGGGATATTGAGGGCTAGATAACTTGGAAAACCAGGATGGTTTCTCATATCTGAAGAAGCTAAGGTTAACATATTTGCCTAATACTGGTTTGGGGATTTTTTTCTTGCAACCATGTCAAGAATCACACGATGTTCTGCAGTATTTTAATCTTGACTGATGGCACTGATTAACATCTGAATATGTTGTTTCATCTCATGGATTTTGCTATATGTCTTGTTTCGAGTTGTTTCTCCATGCTATGAAAAAACATTGTTGAAATCTGCTGGAAACATTGACTTTCATCCTCAGACAGGTCATTCTTGGCCTCTTTGAATTCCTGTCATCTGCAGGGACAAGAACAGCTGTCAATATGCTCTTTGAAGTAACAAAACTTCTTCAAAGCCTTGCAAGTCAGCTGAAGAAAGCCTAGAAAGTGACAATATTCAGATAATAATTTTCCAAAATCTGAAAATAATGGCCAAGATACACCGAGAAGTGAATTTCTGCCTAGAAAATGTTGTTTTCCCTCCTTTGTTCCTCTTTCCTAATGCCCTCAGATGACAGCAAGCCAGGTATTGATAAGACAAGGTCAATACCAATAACAACAGGGCACTGGATTTAAGAATTCATAAACAACTCTGCGTCCACATCTGTCTAAATACCAAGCATGAGCTTATCATGGCCGTCCTCCTAAATCACAGGTTTTTGTGATAAGGTTAATTAGAATCTGGATTTTGTGACGTGAACAATCCTTTCCTTGCCTGCAGTGGAGTGTTGCTCAAACTGAGAGCTGAATGAAACAGAGGTTTAGTCCTCTGCTGTTAATGCAGCATTTAACAAAGCATAGAGTCCCCAAAAGCTAGCACAAAATATGTATGGGGCAGTATTAAAAATAGGAATGTAGGAGTTGTAGATATGAAATTAGCGAAAGAAAAAAATAAGTGTAAATAAGAATGCACAATGTTACTTTTTTGAGCACTCTGCTGGGCAAAGTGGGGCAGTTGAAGAAGCTGAATGCAGATGTGAGCCAGGAGAAGCAGCTGCGTCCTGTAGTCAGGATGCAGCCCCTTCTTCCCTTACATCCCACCTGGGCCAGCCACCAGCACAGCTCCTACTTTGGCAAAGTGGGAAAATGGATTCTACTGTCCCCAAACTACTCTGCTCACCAATTGCCACCCGATTTTGAGGATCCTGGTTGCCTGGGAAACATAACTGGGTGTTGCTGTGGAAACTCGGCTTCACTGACCACTGGGTTCCCCTGCCGCCAGGCGAGGAGATGGGAACTCTGCATTTGTGCTACCAAGTGGCAGCAGATACCTTTGATAGCACTGGTGCTAGCAATAAAGTTGCAGAACGGTGTTAATAGATTTTACTTGCACTTATTTAAGTTGCCTCTGCTCTTGACTTTTGGAGGGAAAAAAACCTGAGGACAACCCGTTTAGGTAATAGATCAGAGGAACAAGTTGGAGTAGGAGGAGGCCTACTTGTTTATTTATTTGTGTTAGAAAAGTTTCTAAGACTTTTTGTGCACAAATTACTTGGAAAAAATGAACTTGAAAGACTCGCAAAATGTACAATTTCACATTGCATTAATGTAAGCTTTTTGAAGTTTATATAGCCCATCCTTTGCTGTTAGTGTTCCTGTGTAGTCAGTTGGCTTAAACTGTTCATCTCACAACAAACATATGTTGTCAGTAAGAGCAATATCTGCTGCAGCCTGCATTAGCTCCTTGTTTCCAAGACTCATGACAAGCAGAAATGGCATTGACCGTGTTTAACCCTGGTTCTGTATTTTGGGGCAAAAGGAGTTAAGAAATATCTGAAACAGAATGCTGTAAATTCCTCAATGGCTCCTGCTGGCTTTGAAAACAGAGTTTTGGCTAATTTTTCTTTCTCTTTTAAGTAACAAATTGGAGAAAACCACTATTACAGCCCACATTGGCATCAAGGAAATAATAATACTAATAATAATACTTTGCACTTATACTGCAGATTTATCCCAATTTTTCAAAGGCTTTTTAAAACATTAGTGCTGTTCCACTTTATTCTCTTTTGGTAGGGTGGTCACATGACGGTGTGGGAGCTGAAGAGACAGAAGGCAATTTATAGGGTGGTGGGACACTAACGCAGAGTTTAGGAAGCAGTGCAACCTACTGTCAACAGCTCTATGGCTAAATCATGTTTAAGATAAAATAGTCTGTCTAATCTGTCACTGTCACTGTTGCTGCAGTAGAAAGGGATGAAATCTCTGTAATCCATTGATTCTACTGCAGATGCTACAGCAAAGGAAGCTGCATTTTGGCTGGTTTAGCAGTATCTCTTGATCCATTCACTTTAGCAAACCCTGTCTGTCTTTTTTTTCTTCCACAATACTTAAAAAATACACGTAGAAATCTGTAATTGTGGTATATCTACCTATGTTCACAGAAGGCAATGATAGAGTAAAAATGCAGAATAACTTGAGTAGTTGTCTCCTTTTTTTACACTTTTGGGCCTCCAAAATATTCTGCACTTGAATTTATTCAAAGAGAGAAATTTTGGCAAGTCAAGAAAAATATCTCTATTCCCCCCTCTTTTTTTTTTTTTTGTAATTGGACAAAAGTACCATTTTCTCACTGTAATAAATATTCACAAATTTGATATTCAAGGGAGGCAAAGAAAAAAAGAATTTTTTTTTTCCTCCCACTGGAAAGTTTACACACGAGTAGACCTTTTTTAAAAATACCCCCATATCCAATGTATAAACAATCAGTGCTCTGGAGGCATCTCTTAAGTGACCTTACTGACACAGGGAATACTGTCTTATCCAAGGCTCACAGGAAACCCTGCTTTATCTGTAACTAATATGAATCAGAGGAGCCTTGATGAAATCTATGGAGCTACATCAGTTTACACAGGCTGAAAATCATGCTCAACTGTTCCCAGTCAAACAAAGGCACACAATTCTCCATTTGCCTCAACAAAGGCAGATGCTTTACCTCCTTACCTGCTCCATTTGCTTTAATGAGGTGTTCGCAGAAAAGCGTAAATGGTACCATTTAGACGTCAACATTAAGCATGACGATGTTTTAAGAGTAGCACTTAAGGAAATTAAATGCGTAATCTGAGCTAATGTGAATGGTGTATGACTGTTGTTAAATAAAGCTAAAATGGACAAAGTAAAATTCTCTCAAGTGCCTCTAACGAAGGCGTGTTGTTAGTTGTGTGAGTTACATACATGAGGCACAATCTTGGTGCACTGGAAATTTATTCATTCAGATTTTCAAAAAGGAAACAGGTGATTAAGATGACTATGTCTGCTCCATGGCACTGCCACTATCATATCAAATACTATTAGTATTTGATATGCAAAAATTCTAAAGGTGGAGAAATACTGTGTTAGGAAATGCTGGGGAGGGACTGTGGCTGTTCTGTGCATGCAAGGAGACAGGAAGGTGCTCTTTTGTCCCTATCACCACACAGTACAAATATAAGTAGCAGAGGCAAGATTTCATAGATTTACCCCAGTGATGTAGGCAGAGTCATTGGCTGTGCTGGAATTATGCCAGATTTACTTCGTTGTGAAATGAGAATTGGGACTAGCTAATTTAGCTTAGTGTGCTGATATGACATAGAAAGTGAAAATGTCATTCATTTGTGTTTCTTCTTGTACCAAAAAATCGCTGGAGGCATTGTAGGAATGGAAATGTTAGTACTAACAACATAGCATTTCTTGTGTATGTGTGCATGTATATATATATATATATATATATATATAAAATAAAATATAATATAGAATTTTGACTATATTTGCTTTAAAACAGTTTTTAGGAACATGTTATGCCTATGTTAAGGCATACCTCTGATTACTGGCTCTAATCATGTTTGTGAGATCCAGCTTCTGATTTTTCGTCTGTCTGTATATTAACCCCAGGACAAAGTAATAGCCCTTGCTAGACTCAACAAAGCCCTGTATTCATGGGAAAAGCATTATCACAGATAAAAAAATATCTGATTTAAAATCATTTTCAGACCTTTCTACTACCCTTAGGTTAAAAAAAAAGGAAAAGAAAAAGCAATGAATAAATTAGTAGCCACATCATCGTTCCAACAACCTAATTTCAATAGTATCGTAATAAAAGGACAAAGGTCATAGATTAAAGTATTGTAATGGAAATGCAAAATCTATATCTGCTCATAGGTTTAAAACTGTATTTTTAAAGATAGTACTAGTAATTATTATAATTTGAGCCTAGTGTCACTAATAAGAAAATAGTTCTAATTCATTCTGATTCAAGAACCAATATTTACAGGCGTGGGTGTACATAAGTATAAATAAACAGTTAACAATTGTACTGAGAATATCTGCATGGAGTTTTGGGTCAGCTGTAGAACTGTTTGTCTAACGCTCTTATCAAGCCACCTGTTACAATTTAATGTTTTTTTCTCTTTCTCTTAGTAGGAAGCAAGTAATAGACCCAGGATGTGACCAGAAAATGAAAATAAGAATATAATTTTCCTGGTTTATGCCAAAATGTTAAAATGTATCAAATTTATAATTCATAAATTACAAAAGTATCCACAATACTTAGACTAAAATCATACAGAGTAATGCAGCTCAGACCTACTAAAGTCTGGCATCCAGAGCACTCTATCCTAAATAAACAATCCTGTTATACATGATGAGAGTATCCAAAGTGACTTCTGCATCAGTAAGTGCAGAAACTGAATCCGTACCTCCACAGAGAACAGACAGAATATTTTCCTAAAACTTGAATAAAACTTGAACTTGAACAGTTCTCTTCCTTCTTCCTATTTACCCTCAAAGTCAGAGGCAAAAATACATGGAGGAGGCTGTCATTAATAACATATATATAAAATTTTTGTCTGCAGTTTTTTATGTGATTATTTCAAGGACGATAAATAATATTGGCTTCCTATAGTATGTTGCATTCCCTGCCCTTCCCTGCCCACTTCCACTACCCCTCTTGAAATAGTTTCACATATGGTCGAGGATCCATACAAATATAACTGACATTCCCTCTACCTAATATAATAGTACATAGTGTGGGAAAAATTAATTTAACTTCTGACATTTCCTAAAATACATAACAAGCAGCTTGCAGTGCCAAGTTAATGCTGTAGGACTCTTTCTCATCAGATCAGAGCAGTAATAACGAGGCACCTGAAGGATGCCAGGGCTTTGTGTTCAGGGGGTCTGTTCTGGATTGCATATCAGGTGACAGACCTGGGGGACATGAGAATGTGCTTAGCTGGGAGGACTCTTCTTGTCTTCACCTGGGCATGCAAAGGTTTGCAGTCCTCTATCAACTGTCAGCTGTCTTGGTGCCAGCTGAAGGACAGTGGGGAGTAGATCAGCCTTCAGCCTTTCAGGTTGTTTTCTTCCACAGGAGCAGAGCCTTGACTCCTGCAGTGTTGTGCTGTCTTGTGACCACTCCTGGTTCTCTTCCTGAGCTTCCCTTGCTGAGGTAATGAGCTTGAAAGCAGAGATATACAAACTATGATGTACCATTAGTGGCATGCAAGCTGCTTCAAATCTGTACAGCCTGTGGAGAAAATTGGTCCTTCTGTGCATGCGCAGGACAGGGGAGCTGCTGCTGGCAGTGTCTCCCAAAGTGGTTCAGCTTGGAAACAGCTGATCTGATGCATTGTGGAGGTGCTGAACATCTGCAGGTCTTTGTTCAGCTTAGTTCTCATCCTCTCAAGTCTCCTCTGTCGCTAGCGGGAAGTGCTGCCATTGCAAAGAAATTCCTCACTTGTCCTGGTGTGTTTGGAGAGGAAAGTTGGGCAGAGCTACTACAGCTTCTCACTCCTGGAGGCCAAGGCTAGGAATGGCACTAGACCAGGAGGGTGGAAGGGATAAAGGTGCTGTTTATTTTGCTGGTTAGAAGACTGTTTTCCCTGTCTGGAGCTCACACACTGGTGGCAAGAGAGGAGCCTCAACTTAGAGATTAAAGGTGGAAACCATAAATCAACCTTATGCAACCTTTTCCTGGGAATACACTTTTTGGAGTAATAGGCTATTGTAAGTGAATGCGTGAGGGTGGTGGGATGGGAGGTATGGGCTGTGCTGAAATCCAGGTGATGTTTGGTTTAGCCCACATCTTTACCAGCCTCTCGTAAGCCAATCAAGCAACTTTGTGAGCCACAGATGTATTCTGGCCTCCTCTGCCCTCCTTAAAGTTCCTTGGGATAAATACATTCTGGAGATCACAGAAAGCGGCAAATTTGTTTGGTAGAAGCTGGATTTGTCTTTCCTGTCTTCATGCATTTCACAATTTTCAAAGCTAAGCAGATTTGGCCCTCATTTTATGCATGCTGGCATACATAAAAATGGATACTGCTCATGGTAAAAGCTCCAGCTAGCTATTTTCTAAAACACATTTATTTTTAATATTTATTCTTGATATTTATTTATTTAATTTGAAAATATATTCAACTCTTCAGACACCCTCACACAGAGGGCCTAGTCTTTTAACCCCAAGTATCACGGAAATGTTTCCAAAGAGCTTGCATTTCTTCTGTAAGGGAAAGGGAGATGTTTTGGGGGATTTGCTCACAAATGCAGCTCACACTGCTTGATTTCAAACTCCTTCAGTGCAAGATGACTGTGTTATCTTCATGTACCATTTCTTTCTACAAAGGAAGCTCAGGTAAGATTTCTCATGTCAGTGCAGAAGGCACAAATCTGAGTATTTACATTTGTGTGTCTACACACGTTTTAAAGGAAAACTGGATTTTTTCACAGAGACTCCTGCAGAAAAGCAGTGTAGTGTTCTGCGTTTGGTTTGGCCTCATATTTCTGTGCAATCACAGAATGATGAGATGGAAAACAACTTGCACATAATTTGTGTTGTGTCTCTCTTCCAGTGACGTTCTGTTCTTTACCCTGTATTGCTCAGGTTTTCCAATTTGTTTTTAAATAGCTTGTGGTTATGGCTTCTCCTTCTTCCCTTGGGATACTATTCCACAACCTAATGGTTCTCAAAATTAGAATTTTTCCTCCATCCCAGGTGTATGACTTTGTTTATAAAGCGGTGAATTCATGCAGTAATGTGCATGGTGCAGATGTTTCACATGGGGACATTTATGTGAAGCGTTTCCATTGAAAAATGGGGATAAAATCAAAAAACCTTATTAAGTGAATTTACAATATATGATGTGTAAACACGCTTTTATTTTGCAATTTCACTACAAAATTAGCGACACATACAACTGTAATACTGCATTGCCACATAAAAATTAATTAC
This sequence comes from Lichenostomus cassidix, assembly GCF_008360975.1. Classification (NCBI taxonomy): domain Eukaryota; kingdom Metazoa; phylum Chordata; class Aves; order Passeriformes; family Meliphagidae; genus Lichenostomus; species Lichenostomus cassidix. Next base: position 116,415,027 of record NC_139482.1, on the reverse strand, counting down.
CAAGAATTCTATTTTTCCAAAGCTTAGGATCACAGCAAATTAATTAAAATTCTTCATATGAAAGAAGGAATTTCATAATACATTCTTACAAAATATATGTATAGTACATTTCAAATTTTAAAATTTGTGTCTGTAACAGGGACTTTTTTCTTTTTCTGCCTTTTTAATGAGGTGGCAATTGAGATCTATCACATTCATAGCATATATCACTGTTTTTATTCAAGAATTCTTGTGAAAATAAAGCACTTCTTTTATTCACAAAAATCATAATTGCAACATACATAAAACCTGTCAAAGCTCCAATTTCCAATATTCTAATGAATATCAAAAGAGTCCAGCATTTGTGACTTTGACAAATTGCAAATGAGGTTTTATTCATTAAGAGGGCCGCTAATGTTTATTTAAATGCAATTTACTGTTGCATTATTGATTAGCTACTGCAAAATTATCTTACAGGGAGCACGTGTAGCAAGAAGATTTCAGGTTGAGAAAGGATTTATCTAGGGAAGGCCTGTAGGCTTGATTTAGGCCCCAGGACATGAGAGTTTTAATTTATCTGGAAAGAAAGGCCTGGTGGAAGGTTTGCTTTGTTTGCATTTAGACAGCAGATGAAAGGGGTTTTGATGTTGAGCTGAGAGAAAATGGCTGCCACTCTTGTTATTCACAGAGAGAATTGAGCAAAAGGAAAAATCTATTATAGGGGGCAAGATAAAAAAATGTCTGTCCTCCCCTGCCCCCTTCCCCCAGTCCTATTCAGCATCAGCCTATACGTGGCTTGTTATTTTCCAAAGGAGAAATAATAAAGAAAATGTTGCTTATTATCTAAAATCTCTTTTAAAAAAACCCCATATTGCATTTATTACTGAGCCCAACTTGTTTTTTGAATACCGCAAAACTCCAGTGAGATTGCCATATCTGACCTATTAAATTAAAATTAAATTTGGGCCTATATATTTTATTGAAACCTGAAAGTATAAAGTTTTCACTGTTTCCCAACATAAGCAAACATTTTCTGGCAATGTTTCGTGGAACTAATTGATAAGAGCTCAAAGAGTGATACAGAGCCTCTTTGGCTTCCACCTTAAGGAGGGAGGCATCTGCAGTACTTACTTGTTCTAGCACTGGTTTTGCCTACAAGAATCAATCAGTCATGTAAACCAGTGGCATGAATCCTATCCTTCCTGAGGGATTTTGCTGCAAGATTAAATAGGACTCAAGCAAATACATATGAGAGATAGAGATTTAAGAAGGGGTAGTTACCCCATCGATATAGCGGACAGAAGCCTGTGAACCTAAATAATGTCACTGGATCAGGTGGAATCTGGCAAGCAGGCAGCTTCTGTTCCTGAAATAAACTATTTTAAATTTCCAACTTGAAGAAAAATGTCTTAAACAGAACAAACTGCTGCTTCAAAAGGCATGGATCAAGTACACAGTAGCAGGGCCTGAATGTCCTTTTCTGGACTCGTTACAACCTGACAGGGCTTCTCATTTCAAATGACAGTCAGGAAAACTTGGAAAGCTCTCAGCCAATTGCAAGGAGGAAGAATGATCCGACTGAAATTAAATCTGAAACTCAAATATTACACCAAGACCTTTCAACTTGCTCATTATTCCATTAAACCAACTGTAAAAGCACCATTCTTCATCTGAAATGAGTTTAGAAAAACTTTCATTGTGTGACTTGGTCCACAAATGAGAGTGACGGGAGCAGAATGATATTTTCCTTCAGGGCTTATACCTTTAGTGACTCTGATGATGATGACTAAGTATCAGATCTGACAAGCTGAAGGTTAATTACTTACTCTGTGTTTCAGGTCTGTCAGGGCGGAATATCAGCATCGATTTATTTACCAAAAGTCAGGAGTATTTGGTATTTACTTTGGGCATAGAGAGCTGTTGTTCTAAAGACTCATCTTTAGAACAATGCCAGTTTTCTATTAAACTGAAAATGTTTCTCTGCTTCCCATTTTGGCCTCATTTAAATTTCTCTTCTTTCCTCAACTTCCAAAGATCCCTTGGTATTTTTCCTCTTTGCCTTCAGTCCTTGGCAAACAGTAAATTACTTCACATCACATCAGTGAAGATTATGAGCAATTAAAAGGCTCAGATAGAAAGCAAAGTAGGTGGTGTAACTTTGAGATGGATGAATGTATGCCTAGTGGTCCACCAGAAAATACAGAAAACCTTAAATCACACTGTTAATGGAAAAGTCTTCTTGAAAAATCAGGTTGGTGACAGAAGCCTTTGACCCTGTCCTTCATGTGTCCCCATGTCCCTCTGTCTCCTCTGTTTTCCCAAAACTTGGGTTCTTTCTCACTCTTCTGTGGTTCCTTCTTCTACTTTTCTCAAAGAACCTCTTCCTTCCTGATACCCGTGTTTAGTTGGGATTTATTTGGGTGCAGTTAATTAAATCTGGATTTCACCTAGGTCACATTGGAAACAGACATCAGAATTCCACTGGCACTGTATGATGAGAGACACTTAAATATAGATGCAGTGTCCTATTTCCTTTTTTGTAGTCTCTAGTATCCTGTTTTTGTTTGTTTACTCAGACTATATATAGCACTGCTCTTTTGTTTCCAGAAAAAAATTCCTTTGCATACATTATCTATCCATAAATCCTTTTCTTTACTGTGTAGAAGCCTACAGCTACAGTTGGAGTCAAGTTGTGTTGAGATCGTTGATCAAAACATGCACACTTCAATAGAAACATCACTCATTGGGAATTTGCTCTGATGTTGCCTGCAACAAACATTTAGGAACTGTTTTGTTTTCTCTCTCTTCTCTATGTCTGACTTTAATTTAGAACCCAAAGCTCCAGTGAGTTACATGTATATTTCATATAATAATAATAATAATAGTAGTAATAATAATTTTTTTAAAATTATAATAATAGTAGTAGTAACAACAACTGAAAAATGCCTTCTATGCAACACCAAGTCATAAAATTTTTATTCTTTTCTTTGACATTCTCGGTACCCCTAACCATTAACAGAAATGTTCTGCTATTTCTTTAAAAAGCTGGTGGCAATCCCAGTAGCTACTCAAGTCCAGGTCTTGGAAACAAATTGTTAGTGTTTTCCCCAATATCCTTGTTCCCAAGACAAATGAGAATTTCTCTAATGTTGTCTTCTGAGCCAAAAGGAGTGTCAAACAAAACAACATTCTGTATAAAATAAAATCAGAAAGAAACTTGACATCCATATAAGACCTTGGGGGAAAATGTTACTTTTATATGTTGAGTCTCATAGATTTGTTCTACTTTGAGTAATTTACCTTGAGGATTTGGCATAATATGCATATAAAAATCTTGGTAGCAGGAATATAAACAGAAAGACTGTGCAATGCAAGAGTACAGAAAGGTAGGAGCAATTGTGCTGGTAGAACATTGGTCCTGTGCATAAAGGACAGTTTAAGAGTCAGATCAGGTAAGTCGAGCAACTCCTATCATCTAATGCAGAATGTCTATGCTAAACCTGCAGAGGAAAAGTACAGCATTCAGACTGTACTGTCTGTTGTGGGTTGATTGTGGCTGGATGCCAGGTGCCTTCCAAAGTCTCTTTATCACTCTTCTCCTCAGCTGAAATGGGGAGAGAAAATATAACAAAATTCATGGGTCAAGATAATGACAGGGAGAGATTACTCACCAATTACTATTACGGGCAAAAAGATATTAATTGGGGAAAATTAATTTATTACCAATGAAAGCAGAGTAGGATTACAAAACAATAAAAACTGAATCTTCAAAGAATTTTCCCCCATCCCTTCCTTCTTCTCCTACCTCAACTCCACTGGCCTAGGGACACTGGGAATGGGGGCTGTGGTCTGGACTTCACGAGTTGCATCTGTCACTCCTTCCTCCTCAGAGGAAGGACTCCTTACAGTCTTACCCTGCTTGCCATGGGGACCCACCCATGGCAGGTAGCCCTCTACAAGCTTCTCCAATGTGGGTCCTCCCCACAAGTTGTAGTTCTTCACAAACTGCTCCAGTGTGGATGCCTTCCATGGGTTGCAGTCCTACAGGAACAGGCTGTTCCAGTGTGGGTCCCCTGTAGGGTTACAAGTCCTACCAGCAAACCTGTTCCAGCCTGAGCTCCTCTCTCCATGGGGTCTCAGGTCCTTCCAGGAGCCTGCTCCAGCATTGCCCTGCCGTGAGGTCACAGCCTCCTTCAGGCACCCGCTCAGTTTTAAAGTCCTTTACAGGCTGCAGATGGATCTCTGCTCCACTGTGGACCTCCGTAAGCTGCAGGAGTACAGCCTGTCTCACCGTGGTCTTCATCATGGACTGCAGGGGAATCTCTGGTCCAGTGCATGGACCATCTCCTCCTCCTCCTTCTTTACTGACCTCAGGGTCTGTAGAGTTCCTTTGTGTATTTTCTCTCTCTGGTTGCAGAGAGAGTTGGTTGTCATATTTTTCACCCCCTTCTTAAATACATCCCAGATGTGCTACCACAATTACTGATGGGCTTGGCCTTGGTCCATCTTGGAACCAGCTGGCATTGGCTCCATTGGACATGGGGGAAGCTTCTGGCACCTTCTGACAGAATCAATCCCTATAGTCCCTCATTACCAAAACCTTGCCAAGAAAACCCAACACACTAAGTTCCTGTTCTGGATTTACTCTCAAGCTTGAAGAAGACCAAAGAGACTCAGAGGGTAGAGACATGAGCTTTAGTACGGAGTATCTTCAAAAAGAGGGATTACGCAGAAATGGTGAAACAAAATAAAAAGAATTTCAAGAGGGATTCAAATAACAAAACACTGTGAAAATGCTTCTGAATAGAAAATAGAGTGTTTAAAGATACTGCCATGGATTCAGAATATATATGCTATCAAAACAGTCTCTAGAAAGACAATTCCTTCTTTCCAGACTGATGCATTTTAGGCAGCAGGAAATTAACAAAGAGATTAAGGACATTATTAAATGCAAGAATTTTGACTTCCAAATTGAACTTCTGTTCAAGTAAGGAAAATAGAAAAAAAATAGAAAGAAGAGAAAAGCTTTGGCAAGTAGGTGTTAAACACAATAAGGCAAGCCAAAAGCGGGTTCTGAAGAGCAGGTTGTTAAAGGCGTAAGAACTAAAAGTGAATTCTCTTCAAACACATCACAGACAGGACTTGTGAGATAGTCTGTAGGGCCAATAGATGATGGATATAGTAAAGGAAAGCTCAAAGGAAACAAAGCCATGTAGAGAAGCAAAATGAATTCTGTGCTTCTTTGTTCACTGGGAAAGTGGGGAGGGAGGAAAGGTAGACTAAAAACTTTGTTTACAGGAGAAATACCAGAAAAGAAGCAGCATCAACTTTTAAAGAACAGAGTTATCTCTCTCTAATCTGTTCCAGTTTCTCAAAGGAGTCGCTGGATTTGCAGGCAAAGCTGATCTGATGGAAACAGTCTGCATAGATGTCTCCAAGTGCTTCATCAAAGGCCCCTAAAAAACCCAGCCTATCATGCTTTAATGGCCAGATAATCACACATGAAAGTTCAAAGATAGGCACCTGTCTCTATAATGAGGCACCTGAATAAATTATTTGTCTCTTATTTATATATTTATTTATTATTTGTACATGTCTTGCAGCTCATTTCATTGGGAGAAGAATGTGGTTTTGGCTCTGTAGAAAGTATGGATTGTTTTATTCGATAGTCTGGTATCAGGCATACAAACTGGCACAATTGCCATTTAAAGTCTGTACAGGGGCACACTTTGACACCTTTGACTATAGCCAGATGCACTAACTGCGGAAAATAAAATATCCCTTTTGCCATATATGTGTTGAGATGGAAAATAAACAACTTAATTCTCTCTTTATGCTTCACCTGGCTGATGGACAGAAGAGCAGATTACCACTGAATTAAAATATTTTTTACCAGCATTCATCTGAGACAAGAAATCTCAACTTAATTGAACTATTCACTCTATAAAAACTCATACTAAACACAAAAAGACTGTACTGTAGTAACAAATACAGAAAAATTAATAGCGTACAGGTACAAAGACTGGATGAAAAAATCATGAGATCTAAGAAAATAATACTGTTCGCTGCTATTAATAGTAACAGCACTTAACACAATGACAGCATCAACAAATTTTGGCTGACTACTGCCAGAGCTCCCCATGGTCCACACCTCAAGTATTCTTCCATATCACTGCTGTTAGAAGGTTTCACTATTCTGAAGCAAGAGAAAGAAAATTTCATTGTGCAGTCTGAACTCTCAGTTTCCTTTTCTAGATTTTTCCTGAAAAATGGAAGTCTCTGTCATCCCCAGAAAATGCTAGATTTGCCTAAAAGATTTGTCATTTGATACTGCTGCAATTGTTTAGGAAATAGTCTTAAAAGCAAATGGCATTTTGCATGTTTATTAACAGAATCTGGAAACTGCATAGTCTGTATATTTTCTGAGTTCTATGAAGACACTTTCTATAAAGTTGTTCACACAACCAGTTATTTGGGTTGAAAAGCACTCTACATGAAAGCACTGGCTTGAATTTCAAAGACAGGAATAGCAAAGTTTTGCTAGGTTCTCTGTTTCAAATTCTGAAGCAAATTTGGTGACTTCAGAGAAATTATACTTCAGGCTCTCCTAGGCAGCCAGTATTCTATAAATGTAATGTTATAGCAAATCCAATTCTATATCAGAGAGAGCATCATCTCAGCAATGTGTGTAGCTCCTGTAAGATTTGTCTAAGTCCACCAATGAAAGTAGTGGGTTATTTGTCTGGGGCTTTTTGTTTGTTTGTTTGATTGTTTTGTAGAGTTTTAAAATTTATTTAGACATTATGGAACAAACACAACTCCAGTAATTTGTTGCAACTGAGGTTGGCAAGAGGGAGCTGTCCTTTGGTCTCCTTTCAGGTGGGCAGGTACAGCCACGTGCAGGTTAACAAATGCAGTGAAACTCACTGGCTCTGCAGGAGCTTCTAAATACCTGTCTGAAAGATGCTGAGGGCAAAATAAAGGAACTGTAGGCAGTAGCTGTAAAATTACTTGATTGGTGACTGTTTTGCATTCTTCAATTTTTTCTTTTAGATTAGATGTTAATTTTACATGTCCTGTTCATCTTCTAAAGAAACACGGGTATGCTTGCCAAAAAATCTTGAATGGCTGGTATTTTGACAGAAAGACCTCTGCCTGCCCCCAGGATTGACACTCTGTTCCTCCTGTCTTTGCCGAACTAATTACTTGGAGGAATTAAATTACAGTAACAAATCGGCACCTCATCGTGATTGGAATCTGTTTGAAGTAGGCCTTTTTGGTGCTCATTGTATTTTATAATTCCTTTTAAAATGGCCTATTGAGGGGATCTCAGTAAGATTCATGCTAGTGGGACGGTCTGTGGAACCCTGCCATTTTATTTTATATTTCTCTGAAGAATGGTTGCTCTACTTTGAAAGAAGATTCTAAAAACAATACAGAAGGGGGATGATGGCTCAGATTTTATTCATTCAGTCTTGTCATCATGTTCAAGTTTAGAGATGACTTTTCTACTTGCAGCCTTGCAGACTCCCCCAAGCCTTTGAAAGTCAACCTGGCTTCTTTGTTTTGCCGAGACTCTTAAAAAGCCTGTCCTGATTTTGCCTCTGCAGCTCCATTGACTGAGTGCATCTCTAATAGAAGGGTAGGATTGCAAGGTAACATGACCCTGCCTTCTTGTCTATCGCTTCGCCTCTAGGAGATTCAAAGGCATTTTTTCATAGATGGAGAAAAGTTCTCAGGTATTATAAAAACCCCCACAGTGATTCCATTGGAAAAGGTTTATTGATCAAATCCAAGACTTCTCAGAGCAGTTTGAGAGTTTGGATTGTGGTTTCCATCACAGAAAGCTTCCCAGGTTCAAGATGAAGCCTGATCAGAATAAGGAAAATAATCTAACTGCATTTCACTGTTATAGGCATTTGTGTTAGATAAGCAAAGAGAATTAAATGTTGTCTCAGAACACCACACTTTCTACAGGTCCATATGAAAAAGGAAGAATTACAGATCAAAACCCACCATTTTTTAGCCTAACACAGTGTTAGCGTCTCCAGTATTAAATGATTCTACACAAGTGAAGGATCTGTTATTTTGGTAGTGGTTCATCTATGATCAAAACCAATAAGTAACAAGTCAAGGACTACCTCATCCTTGGTAAAATGAGAATCTCACCTTCCAAGTGTAAGGATAAAAGAGAGAAAACACAAAGCCGTATTACATGAGATAATCCAAGGTTCATCTGCCTCTGAGATATTGGTCTTGCAGCTTGCTATGCAAGTATGTATTGTTACATAAATCTGGACTAAAATTATTCACTTTTCCAATTTCAGAAAGCATCTGTCAGACAGAAGCCCTTAATAAAATGACTATATTGTCCTACTCTTCCTCTCCAGTTATTGTCACTTGCTTCCGAAATCGTTCCTCCAGAAAGATTACTCCTGGAACATGGAGATAATTCCTGGTTAACTGAGGTAGCCCTAACAAAGACATTAAATACAAAGTAAGAGTGCAAAACCATTCCTCAAAAACCTTACCATGGATTTATGGCTTACCAAGTTAAGGGAGTATGATAGAGACAGTACAGTCTTGCTTTCACAGTTGACAGAGGCATTTCCTAGGAAAGCTGGAGTAGTTCCAACTCTGAAGACCATTTTGGAAACCTGGAAATTCAAAGGATTGGTCAGAGCCTTGCACTGTGATCAGATTTCTGATTGAGTTCTTTATCCCAATATTAACACTACATACTTTTTCATAGTTTGGTTACCTTCCATGTAACTTAGCTCAGGCTCCATCCAAAACTCACAGGAGCCAGGTGGTCTGGATTCTTCACAGATCTCTCATTGGATGCTGCAACCTTAAAATATATAATTTTTCAGAAGTGAGATAAGCCTGAATTTTCTCTAAAATACATGTGGTAGGTTCTAGAGTTGGTAATGCAAAAGATAGACTGATATTAATGTTTATTCTCATTTATTTTAATGCCTTTGTGCAACAGAAAAGTGGGAAACAGCGCATACACACCCTCTGTAGCAGGACCTAGGTTTGGAATTGTGAAGAAAAAGAAGTAATGCAAAATGTATGGCTGAAGTAAGGAACACAAGCAGGAATTGACACATTGATATAAAAGTAGGAAATCTGTGTGTTCCATAGCTGGAGAAAACAGCCCATTAAATTAGAAGACCTGGAAAGCTGGAAAGAGGCAGGAACATGAGCGTAGGTAGGGCATTTGGCACAGAAAAACAAAAATTTTCAGTTTCGGCAATTAAAATGGAGGAGTGGGAATTAAAATGCAGAAGTGTAGGGTTTTTTTATAGAGACAGAATTCTAAGTCAGGAAAAACAAAGAAAGAAATTTGTTGCTGCAGTTGCCACATTGCATGGGACACCAAAGATAGGGGAGACACATTGGGACTGCATGAGATGACACCCAGCTGAGCAGAAGCTGCCACTCTGTGCAGGATGAATGCTCCCTGCAGCCCAGGTGGCCTGGCAAAGAGCTGCAGTGGCCAAGGTGGGGGCATCACTGAAAAAACCTTGCTGCCCAAATGCATTGCTGCTTCTGCTTCTGTGGAGCTCAGGTCTCTCTGCTCCCAGTCTGTCTCCCTCACTTTAAAGTCCAAGCACTTCATGCAAGCAGCCTCTCACCAGGATATAAATGGACCCTATCCTGAATTTCATGAGCAGTCACAGATATGGGCATCATCTTATCCACAACTCAACTTTGGCTGACTTCAACCAAACATAATGAGAAACATTTCTGAGAATAAATTGAAATAGGGTGAGTAGTAAAGGCAGCTTTATCAGAAGAATTGATCTCAGTGACCTCTCTGAGTTTTTTCTCCAATCTGCCATTAGTAATAAAAACAGAGGTAGAATGAACATTGCTTTCTGTAACAAAAGTGTTAATTATTCCTTCTGTCTCACAGAGGTAGCAAAATATCATTGATCGCTGGTTTGCAAATTCTATAAAATATGCTTTCATCCAATTTTGTTATCAGGAAGAATCAAATCATTATATGTTTTAAATTATATATATCCTTCAGATCACTCTGAATTTTTCTCCTAGGCACAAATGGACTGTTCTTAGCTTAACATGACTGAAAACAACAATGAATAAGGCAGTTTTTATCATGCCAGTTAGTAAGTGGATAAAATAAGTTGTTTTACTGTGAACATATATTTTTATAATTAAATACCTGTAATTGTCATCTAGTGTGCTTGATGACAAACTGGAAAATTAAATTTACAAAAAAATTATTAAATAACAATTCCTACATAAATAGGAGCGACATTGGAATCAAGTGGGAAGAAAAAACTTCAAACCATAAATTTTGTAACTCTTTGCTTTTCCACTTGAAAGAATCACAGAAGATGGCCAGTGAAAAGAATTAATGGAATGATATATATTATACTGCAAAATAGCATTAATTCCTAAACAATTTTTAAGACTTTCTTGCTTTGTAAACCTCAACTGACTAAATGTATCTGCAGTGTGAGGGTTCTGTGGAAATGCTTGGAGAAGACTTTGAAGTGGTTGCAAAGCAAAGAGAACTGATAATGCTTTCATACTAGATTAACAAATCTATTGTTTATTACCTCAATGATATGACATGCTGTGAGGTGCCTATGCTCATGCAGTAATGATTAGCTAGTTGGCTAACTTCCAGCCAGTAGGGTTATTAGCACTATATTGTGAAGCTTCAATGTAAGTTTGATTTCCTTGTACTGTATATTGCATGAAGAAAATTTGTATTAATCAATATAAATTATTCCCCAAACAATAAGACACGGTGGGGGTAAGCAGGAAAGGCTGGAAATGAGGTGTTGGTGCAAAAAAAAAGCAAAAGAATAAAGAAGGTCATGTGTTCTGCCTCTAATTAATGTTGAAGGAAAGTCTGTGAAAGGCAGGAATCTAATGGCTATAACAGAAGACTGATAAATGGCCTGTGCTGTGTTAAGAAGCAGGACTGGGATGAAACCTTTAACTTGTCAAGTTTTTCTCATTATGCTAAAAGTTTTACCTGAAAAATTAGGATGCCACCTCTCTCCTATTGGAGAATCATTAATACATTCGATGTATTATCACTGAGAGTGCTTTATATTGGACCATAGGCACATGGCAGAATTTAAGCCATGATGTTGAAATAATATGAATATATATAGATGAAGTCCAGAGTATATATATCTTACTGATATTGTGCCTAACTTAATTGTTTTTTATTTCTCTTATTTTAGAAGCAATAGCCTCAGGCAGGTACTTCCAGGACAACTCACCATGACAAAAATTTCAATACTAAGTAGTGTAGATGCAGTAGCTGACATTATTAACTGGGTTAGGAATTGAATAAAAGCATATAGACTTCAGATGGACTAATAGTGCTTAGAATTCACCAACCTTTGGACTAACAAAAAATCGTTCTGCTTATTTAAACTCTTGCTTCTTCTTTGGTGTCGCACTGGAAATGAAAAAGACTAGTCAGTTTGATGGGTTAAGACCTGTGAACAGCTACAGACTTAATGTTCACCTTTATGGCATATCAGATATTAATATCTGGGCCCAGCAAGCATATCCACAAGCTGGATGTGATACATGCCTCACAGGTGTGTTGTGGATCAGATGTGCACAGAGTGTGAGTTGGGCTAATGAAAAGTGCTACACAAAACATCACCTTGAATAGACAGACAGAGAACCACTGACCAAAGAGGCCCTAATATCAGATTTCCTTGTGTTTGGAAGACTCCTCAATGTGTTTTGCTTTTGTTTTGTTTCCATCTATATATAGACATGAATTTTAAAGTATTTCTGTGAGCACTTAGTTCTGAGCAGGCAAACTGAGACCACAGTGATTATTGGTGATGCACCTTGAGTTGGATTATGTGCTAGTGCCAGCTGAGGAAATAATTTCCACACATTCTTAGCAGTAGAACTGTATGAATGTAGATTGTATGAATGGAATGATTGATATCTATGACACTATATAAATATTTTTAAATTCTTAAGTAAAACATGTACTGAGCCAGATGCTTAACTTCACTGAGAAGTTTGCACACAATGCAGCCTTAATGAGAAGAATATTTCTATCCTATTTCAGTACATGCTCAACTTTCAGCTGGACACATAGACCCACTGTGATCCATGGGACCCCTCTTGTTCTTGTGCCTGAAGCTCAGTGTATACTTAACAGACTGATGGAGTTGGGCCTGACAATAAACAAGTCTGCTGGTATCCTGAAGATCCATCTGCTTCCCCGATATCTAAACCTTGATGGAAGTGACTTAAACTGACATATTTTACTCCTAAATTGGAGTGGGCTGAGGGCACACAACATGGCCAGTTATAGCCAGCATTATCATCTGTCTGGGTTTTCCTAGATGTATGGTTTTTTTCCTATGTACATTTTGATCTAGTAGTTGCATAATTTTTCTAAATGCTAGGCAGAAATACGGGAGCTCTAGGGTCAGCAGCTCACATAAGAAGATATTACTTGGTGTCAACAAACTGTAAGTTTATATATGAAATTTTGCTTAGAAGACTATTTGAAAATAGATTTAAGATCTAAAGAAGACATATGAAGGTGTGTTTTCAGAATGTCAGTCTTTTTCACCTTGTAGAGTTTTCATTGGATCAAAGTAAATTTTCTCTAGACCATGTTTTTAACAAGGTGTCGCAGGACTTGTTTCTTGTTGGCAGTTTGCAATATTAAGGATATGAATGCTATGAAATAATTATATTTAAGCAAAAAAATGCAACTTTAGAAAGGTTTTTTTTCCCCTTGAAAAATATAGAGGAACACCAGCAGTCAAAAAGCAGTCATTGAAAAGTACAATTAGCTCCTCTGAGCAAATAACAAAGGCTTTGTTACTGTGCCACACAGCACATCTAGTAAGTGTTTTACACATCCCTAAAGCTGAATTACTAGCGAAGTGAGTAACTTTGAAAATACAGAGGTTATTGTGGTTTGTGTGTTTAAAATTTTCATTTAATGTAGATAGCATGTGGCTGGTGTATGAGGATGGATATAAGTAAAATAATTTCCATGAATCTACATTTACTTTGTCATACGCATATAAAATATGGAATGAAATATCAGATACAAAATGAAAAAAAATGGAAAAGAAAATAATCAAAAGAAATGTAATTGAGGGAATGAACAGAGAAGAAAAGTGGATTTGCTTCTAGAAAAACATAGAGAACAGATTTGAGAAAAGAAAAATGAATGATTAAAAACTAACCATAAAATAGATATTAGAAGTACATAAAATGAAGTCAAAGCTTAGCATAAGGAATAAGTAGGCACAATTTCTAAAATGTGACAGATAATAGGAAAAAAAAATTGAGAGAAAACCCAAAGGAAATTAAAAATAGACATATGGTAAGAATCTAAATGAAAAGTTTAAAATTTTGTACTTAGCTATTAACAATTATTTAAAATTTTAATCAGTTTAAAGGATTATCAACAGAAGTTGTAAATTCTGAGAGAATATTCTGCCTTGTTTGATACTATAATAATGAAGGGCATATACTTAACATGATTATGTCTCTAATTAAATGGGATTATTCCTGAGTTAAACTTCAGTTCCTCTTGGCTAGTCCTGTGATACCCTACTTGATTTATTCTACCCATAAGATGATAAAATAGGAAAGGTCAATAAAAATGAAATGGAAAAATGAAGACCTAGTGAACACTGCAAAAAAAAAAAAGGACCAATTCATAGGTACTGGAAACAGTCAACTAAGAGAAGTTGACTGTTTACCATGAGGACTAGCAGATACCTCAAAAATTCAAAATGTTGCAATTTACAGGCCGTCTTTCTGAAATGCATAATTTATTCCCAAATTATGTGTCTGATGAAGAAATTGTGAAGACCTTTGTCCATGGGAGGATTGGCAACCACAACTATGGCGAAGTGAAATATTCTGTCACCACTCTTTCATGACAGTTTCTTATATTGACACACTGATATCACGCAGTGATATTGTTTGCATGTCAGGGTAGATATGTCTCTAGTATGTCTCTAGTAGGTGAGAGCTCCCGTAAAATAGCAAAGCTCCCAAAGGCTATGCCTGTGTGTTCCTATTGCTAGGCAAAGCCTGGATAGGACATCCCACATTTCATGTGGTAGCGAATAACATTAGTGTTTCCTACCTCCAATAGCACAAGGAGAAACACTTCAGTTATCTCCAACAGTATTTTTAAATCATTTTTATCTACCTGGAAATTCTTCAGATACTCAGAGAACACAGACCTTTTCTTGCCTCCAAAATGCCTAATTTACAGGTGGCTGAAAGTGAGAGAGGGAACTTATTACTACATGTTCTGTTCTTCATGCGTTTCCCATGTGTTTTTTACAGGACACTGGCAAAGCTTTCTTCTGAGCCAGCAGAGTAACACTTGTCTCTTGGTTCTTAGTTGTCATGGTTGACCTACTCCTTGCACTGCCAGTGTTACTAGTGGTTACTGCCTGCCCCATAGCCTGTCCATCAGTTTTATTTCCCACACATACTACATGCAGCATCCAACTCCTCCATAATTCAGAAGCACTGAATAACATCTGGAAGTTCATTTACTCTCGGCAAATCTAACTAAAAATGAATTTTAAATAGCATTGGGGACCTGTCATCCTTGTATTCCTCTCTCAAGAGATTCTGGAGATACCCTGCATATTAAAATCTCACAATACATCAAAATATTTTCATTTATACAGGTGGTTTTACCAATGACCTAATTATATTCTGTTCTCAGCTTCTGATATAGAAAATTATTTGTTTTTCTGCCATATTAAGAAGAATGTCCCACCTCAAAGGTTAGGTATTTTTGACATTAATTATAAAAGTAAAATTAAACAGTTAAGGTTTTTCTCACCCCTTCTTCCCTAAATATCCCAGCAAAATTTAACCCTGGATGAAGGAAAAATCATAAAACTCTGTTTTGCCATTTCTGTTCTCTTGGAGATGGACAGGCCCTAATTTCTACATCAGAGATTGCTCCTCTACTTCCTTTTCTAAGTGAAGGAGGACACAGACCCTTCTACCTGTGTTAACAGTACATAAAGGAATACCACAAATATTTACATCTTACGCCATTAGACCCATTAGAACAAGTATATTTTGACAAGTGCAGAAAAATCAAGGACAGAGAGGAAAATACATATCCATATGATGTCTCCTGAAATATATATGATTCAATCACAACTCAAAAGGGTTCTTTTGCTTATATTTTAAAATTCTATTTATAATGTAGGTCTTTGACCTTAGTTTATGCAAGGGAAAATGTCTGCAAAACAGATGACTATTAACTAGTGGCCCCTTTGCACTATTGAGCCAAGGACTTAGAAAAGTCTTGATCCCTTACTCTCTTTCTGCTCTCCTAGTCCCTGTCTAAATTATTCATGGAAATACTTATGTTCCTTCATCATCAGATGCTTCCATAAGATCTCTGCTTTCTATTGGAAGGTCATTAAGTGAGTCTCAAGATTTGTTTTCATTTTGGTTGAAAATGTGGCTGTATCTCTTTGTTGGTTCCCCAGTCTTATCCTTTTCAGGGATGGTAGGCTCTTTGTCGGTGCCAGAACTGGGATACTTTCCCCTGGCTTGAAAACATTTAGGATCAAATCAGGGGTGCCACACAGAACAAAAAAGATTTGAAGAAAGTAACACTGAAGTCCATGTGATTGTCCAAAGAGACTATAGAAAGTAGAGAAAAGTAAATCAGTTGCTTTTTGCTGGTGATCTTGTGACTGCAATTCTCATGGCAGGTTGTGAATACTAATTTGGAAATCAGTGTGTATGAGAAAAGCTCATGGAATTGCAAGGGAACAGAGGGAAGAGATACCCCTTTTTGTCTATTCTTTCTGTAGTAAAGTGTTTGTGCTATTTATAAGTAATAACAATCATTGTGCCCTTGGTGGAAGAGAATCAGGTCAGCAAATACTTCAGCAAACCACATAACTCCATGGACCCTAGTGGGATATATACATGAACACTGAGGGAGCTGGCTGATGGCATTGCTGGGTCACTGTTAATTATTGTCCAAAGTCATGGAAAAGTGCATGAGGACTGGATGAAGGCAAATGTCTCTCTTCAAGAAAACAGGGCAAGGGCAAGACTGAGAATCCTGGCAACTGCAGGCCTGTCAGCCTCCTCTCAGTCTCTGGGGAGGTGACGGAACAAATCCTGGAAATCATCTCCAGTCACATGAAGGACACAGAAGTCATCAGTCAGGAGAAGTCAACATTGACTGGCCAAGGGAAAGTCATGCTTGACAAACCTGACAACCTTCTACCGTGGAATGACTGATAGTTGAGGCGAGAACAGTGGATGTTTATCTTTAGTGAGGATTTTGATGTTGTCTCCCATAAGATCACCATGATTAGATTAAACACCTCTCCTATGAGGAAAAGACAAGAGAATTGGCATTGGTCAGCCTGGAGAAGAAAAGGGTGCAGGGTGATATTGTTGTGGCCTTTCAGGACATGAAGGGAACTCCAACAGAGTCTGAGAAAGGCTTTTCACAAGGGCATGTAGTGATAGGATAACGGGAAATGCCTTCAAGGTGAAGGAGAGTAGGTTTAGGTTGGATATCAGTAAGAAATTAGGATGGTGAAACACCAGAACAGGTTGCCCAGAGAAACTGTGTATGCCCCATCCCTGGAAGTGTACAAGGCCAGGTTGGATGGTACTTGAGCAACCTGGTCTGGTAGAAAGTGTCCCTGCCCACAGCAGGCAGGTTAGAACTACACGATCTTTTGGGTTCTTTCCAACATGAACCATTATACAACTCTGTAATTAGAGATGAACTGATGAATTATAGGCTGGATGAGCAGTGAAGTGAACTGAAAACTTGCTGAATGTCCCGGAGGACTTCATCAGTGGGATGTAGTTTAATTGGAGGCCTGTTACCAGTGGTGTACCCTAGACACCAGCGGTGTCAATAGTGGGTCAAATCCTGTTCAGTACCTTCATCTATGATCTGGGTGATGGGACAGAGCAGACCTTAAGGAAGCTCACTGACAACACAAAAGTGAGAGGAGAAGCTGATATACCACAGGGTTATGCCACCATCCAGATGGACCTCAACAAGCTGGAGAAGTGGAATGACAGAAACATCATGCAATTCAAGGGGAAAGTCCTGCATCTGGGGGAGAAGAGCAATGCCAAGCACCAGCATATGCTAGGGGCCACCCAGCTGGAAAAGAATTTTGCAGGAAAGACCCTGAAGGTCCTGGTGGATACCAAGTTGAATGTGAGTCAGGTGTACCCACATGTCCATGTGCAACAAAATTGGATAATGGTGTCCTGGGGTGCATTAGGAGATATGATGTCAGGGGATGTGATTTTTCTGTCAAATCATATTGATGCGATTAAAATAACAACAACAACAACAAAACCAGAGAGGCATTTTGCTGCTGACTCAGTTTTGAGGAATTTGTTTTGGTTATGCATGTGGAACCATTGAAGGCTTTTCAGTAAACTGGAGAAGGCGAGGGGAAAACATGAATAGTTAAATGCAGCAGAATTACACAAAAGCTTCAGTATGGGTCCCACATATCAACAGTTTCCATTAATTTTAGAGTTTTGTTTTATATTGGATTCCAGGTCTCAGGTTTCTGGGTTGTCCACTTAACAGGTCTGTATCCTTCTCAGAGTACTCCCCTGCTTCTCACATACTGCATTTGAACCTCTTTGCCCTTCAGAACCAACCCACCCTCAGAGGTGGGTGGTGACATGGTAGGCCTCCCCAGGTAAGGGAGATACATCCCTTCTATGCCAGACACTAACCCTCTCCCCTCTTCCCATGGCTAGTTACCCATATCACCTGGTAACTCCAGATTTTCACCCTGTAATTCCTCCCACTTTGCTGTTTGCTCCCTGAAAATATTACACTCACAGATGGTGAGCATCTCTCTTTCCCCCTTCCAATCATCGTTTGGCCATGCCACAGCACACATTGTTAGTTCTCTTTAATCTTTCTCCATAATTAAATGAAAAGCCAGTTTAAAAAGGAGCTGTAATAAAATTTCTTCTCCTGAAATTAAATATAAAAATAGTTGCTTCTTTTTATGTATTGTAAGCGATTAATAGGGAATGGGGCCGTTTCAGTAAGGACTTCAAACAAATGTTCCCTCGTGCAGTGGTGGCATTGCTGCTGGTGAGGAAGAGATCTGTTTTGCCTGCTGACACTGGGTTTTCTCTTTCATGGCCATTTTTCATACCTGCAAAACAGTTTGCGGACTCTTTAAGCAGAGTAGTGGGGGGAGGAGGGAAAGAGGGTTGATAGGTCTACATTAGCTCATTAAAAACTAAA
This sequence comes from Lichenostomus cassidix, assembly GCF_008360975.1. NCBI lineage: Eukaryota > Metazoa > Chordata > Aves > Passeriformes > Meliphagidae > Lichenostomus > Lichenostomus cassidix. Next base: position 116,396,747 of record NC_139482.1, on the reverse strand, counting down.
AAACCATTTCTATTTTACATAATTTAACATGGCAAACTATTAAAAAAAATAAGGTGAAAACTGCAACCCCTAGGCATGTGTTTAAAACATCCTCATTTAGATGCTAATTTTGATTCCTAGTGTATGGCTGGTTAAAAAAAAAAGCCATTAACAAAGGGGCAGATTACTTAAAAGGCATTATTAGGCAAATATGTATGAGTTTTCTGATACCAAGTGGCCCTTTTATGACTGAATACAGCTGCTAAGTAGAGTGACATGGAGATATTTGTATTAAAAGGAAAGAAAAAGCCATCAGATTTTAAAAAATACAAGCCAAAAAACAATAATTATATAGAGTGTAAATCACACAGGTAAAAAAAAATCTTTTAAAAGGCAAGTAATACTTTCTCCTTTAAATATTTAGAAAATGTGTGGCTCTGCAGGTGATGTATATTGCCAGCTGAATTCCAGGATGTACCTAACATTTATGTAATAGTGAAACAAATGTTAAAATGTTGTTATGTAATTCTAGTCATCTATCCTGTTTTGTGTGTTAGTAAAATAGCATTGACAGAAGAGTGAAATGAGGAAAATAACAGGCAACAGGAGAAGAAAGTACATTTTTTCCAGCTGAGACTGAACTCATGACTGGCAAAAATAAGGTTATAATGACATTAAAATGAAAACTGTTCAGACAGAAAAGATATAAGTAAATGTACTGTGCTGTATAAATTAAATGAGTAATACAGGATGGGCAGATGGTCGCTTAACTGCATCACAGTAAAGGAACAGTGAATAGGCTTTCACTGAGAGCTCTCTTTCTGAACCTGAATAAAATTTTCCTTAACAGGAGGAAGGCTAAGGGAATTTCTGACTCTGAAAAGAAGAAATTAATTTGAAAAACAGAACTAATTTTGACTTTTTCTTGGCTGTTCGGGTATTTGAATAATTTTTGTGTTCTCTGTAAATTATCCAGTTAAGAATCAGAAGCCTTAGCCAGAAACAGCTGATCTTTCAGCTGGGGACTTTGTGGTCCCCAGCAGCTCCAGAAAGGGCATTTCTGCTATGGAGAGTCCACTAGTGTGAGAGTCCACTATGCTAGTCCATAGTGTTCACAAGCCCTTCTCTTGGCAAACACAGAGGAGTTTGGATTTATTTGCATTTAAATGTTTAAAGTATATAACGAAACACGGATGAGAAACGAAAGGAGCACTTTCCCTTCCTCTCTCTCAGATCTTTCCCTCTACATGTAACATTAAAACTTGCCAAAGCAGATTCTCCTTACACCACAGATCAAGGAGCTTGACTGCTCTAAAACTGGTGGAGAGAACTTAGCTCACCAGCACATCTTGTTAGCTGAAGCAGGAGAGAGAAAGTAATTGTTTGCTATGAAAATGGAGTTTTAAATGAATGTGTAAGAAGAACGGGATATCTCTCTTCAAAAGTTGAACTTTTATATTTCCCTGCTTTATTTAAAGGGCTGGAAGAAAAATATGAGGATACAGCAACTCATGTTGCAGTTCTTTAAAATGCACCAAGGCAATCGATACCAGTAGAGCTACATACATCATATTTAAATTGCTTTAGTATTACCCTGGAGTCTATACAGTTAGATGAAGAGTGGAAGCCTTAACTTCTGAAGTTAGTCCCAAAATACCTTTTTGACTCAAACCAATTATTTTATTAATAATTTTGTATTTGATATTTTTAAAGCTTACTTAGCACCATGAAGAATCTCTGAATTATTACATATGACTACGTCTCTTCATTTCATTATTTTAGCATAAAGAAAAACAAATTGAGGTTTCAAGAAAAACAAAAGTAGGCTGTCCTAAACTGAAGATCATTCATATTTATGTATCCCAGTGATACCGTTTTGTGTATTTGCTAAGTGACATTGAAAAGTGAGTTAACAGTAAATATAAAGCATTTTCCAAGCACAGCTGTAATGTGGAAGTGATTTGCAATATCCCACACAGCTGAGTCCTAGCATGAGGTGGAGTTGAGGTAGGGATGGAGGAGCTTATGCTACTGTTTTTAGTGCAAGTATATATTAGTTTTCTGTTGCCAGTCAATTACTTGCTGGTAGGGTTTTTTTAGTTGTATGTAAAGGCTATTGAGGATACATTGTAAGGGATGGTGATTTATTCCCAGAGAAGTTTATAGAAGAAAGGTCTATTCTATCTTTCATAGATGCTAATTATTGCAAGTTAATCAATTGTAGTGCAGAGGATTCCCTATGAAACACAGGATGCTCTACCTCTGATATTTATTAAACCTTAAAGAGCTATGTGAAGTGTACCGTTATGAAAGTAGAAAACCAGTGCATTTTGTCAAGCAAAAGGGGGGAATGAATAGCCTACAGACACTACTTCCAGGCAAATGCAGGATGGGAGACTTGAAAAGTGAAAGATGGCAAATGAATGTAACTTGCGGATCACAGAACAAAAGTAGAAAACACAGCTGAATGAAGAAGAATGGGTGAAGTGTGTAACAGTGGAACAAACAAGATGAACAGAACTAAGCTAGGTGTGTGAAAAGAGGAGAGATTTAACTTTAACGGAGGAAAACGTGACTTTGTGTCATGATACCTGGAGAGAAATGAGTAAGGGGCTGTAACTCTCGCCTGTATTTTTGTGAAGTAATTTCTGACATCCCACTGTTTGGGAACTGGTAATCAGTGTTTCAGACTGTCAGACAATCACAATGTTGAGTGTGGATGAGGGTTTGATACTGCAATTTAAAGAAGAACAGCCACTTAGTAATTAAATATTTCACGCAAATTTCTTTCACTCTGAGTTTGGAGTGCTCAGACAGGGACAGAATAAAAGAAAATTATATAAGTTTACATTTGCTGTTAATCTACAAAGAAAATTCTGAATCTCTGGCTGTTACAGATGGGAGGCTTATTTGGCCTCTACATTTTGCCTGATAGCTAGAGAAAAGCATTAAGCATCAAATTAAAGATGCTAACTATATGCTGTTTTAAGAATCCTGTGAAAGAGTCACAATACTGTGTGCTCTCGCCATCCTAGCCACCACTCATAAAATTACTTAAAATGGGAGTGTTTCCCTTCCCCCTGCCTTTTTTTTTTTTTTTTTTTTTTTTTTTTTATCTCTGTTTACCTGTGCAGGTACCCACTCTGCTGCAGGACAATAGGGGGATTCCCAAAAAAAACCCAACTGGAGATTCTCTTTTCTAGGTCCTTCTTTTGTAACAAGTGAATTAAATGTGGTTGCTGTGTTTTATGGCCTGCAGCATGTGGTTTAGAAAATCAGATGGATATTTGGGGGTTGTTCTTTTGTTTCTTTTTTCTTTGGAGGTTTTTGTTTTGGAGTGTCTTTAGGTAGATATTATTCAGCCATAGGTATTCTTCAGCTAGGGTCTCTTCTATCTCCTGGTTGAGCTGACATTAGAGAAAGAAACCCAGTTCTCTAGTGCATGGGTAAAGAAAAAGTATATTTTCTATGCTTGAGGTTTGAGCAATGAGGGTAAAAGTAGTAACAACTTAGCTGAGACATTACCAAATAAAGATGAATTAAAGAAGAGGAGTGAAAATTTAATTTTATCAAAGCTGCCATTTCTGGCATGTTTACAATTGCACCAGTTTACAATTAAAGATTTAATAATTCTGCTTCCCTTCTGAATGCAGTTTTTATTTTAACTCTGAAATAAGGGGCAAGCCCTGGACAGGAGGTCATTAATTTTCCCGTTCAGTCACCACCTTCTTAGAGCCACTAGAGTTAATAGGGCTGCATATTAATCAGGGCCTTGAGTCTTCTTTGTAGGAGAAAGGCAGGAAGGAGGGGGTCTCTGAATTTACTCCATTAACTTTAGGTGACAAATAAAGGCTGTTCTTCCTGCTGGGCTGTCACTTAGCATGCCTGGTTACAGCTGCACAGCTGATATGTTGTATTTTTATGTGGTGGTAAAGATGAAGCAGGGTGGAGGCAGGAGGTACTGCTCACAGTGCAGAGCTGAACACAAGGAATATGTTCCTCGCCTGGAACCAGTCTGAAAATGTCATTTATCTATGTTGTGCAATAAACTGCTCTCACACAGGCATCTCAGAAGCATAACCAGAAGCAACCTGTGCTTGAAACAAAGGATGTTTTTCAAGTGTGGATAATTTAGATTTCCAAATCCCTATAAGCCACAAAGATTCACCCACTGTTCCCCAAAGGTCAAAGTAGCATTTAAAAGTAAAGGATGAAACTAAGCTGTGCCACAGAGGCCTGTGACAGGACCGTGACAGTCCTCAGAGATGTCCCTTGAGAGGTTGCCATCGCTTCTCCTGCCATGATGCACCAGTCCTATGTAGCTGCACAGAGTGAGCAGCAGCAAACAATAGTTTGTCCTTGGTTCTGTCCTTTTGTGTTTGACTGGCTCACCTGCTGTCCTGATAAGGGCACATGTGGAAGTAGAAATGACAGGTGAAATGCAAGGCTTGGGAAATTGTGCCTGCAGACAGCTGTCTGCTACCTCCTCACACTTTCCTTGCTTCACAGATCCAGATATTAAACCAGCTATTGAAGTGGTGTCTTTGATTTCTCATGTCAAAGGGTCTCACATTTTTTCCTGAACTAGAGCAAAGAAAAGCAATTCCATGTAGCTGGGTTGGGGAATGTGATGTGTATTTTACTCAACCATTACTTAAAGAAGATAGTTAGTTAGTAACAATACAAAATAAAGATACTCTATAAAGATACCATCTATAAAGATGGTATAGGTAGTCACAACACAACTAGCCTGATTGAAAAAGCTAATGATACTTCTAATTTTAAACACATGTATAATGCCACCCACTTCAGTCCCAACTATAGTCAGTGGTGCTGCCTGTGCTAAGGTTAGGTAAAACTTAATTGGGGCTATTCTTAAAGGAGATATGAAGCCTTCATTAGGAAAAGCACAGAAATTTTCACTGCAGCCTTAGTTAAGTGCAAGACAAAATCCTTTTACATTAGTAATTTATTTACATTTAATTATTTTTCCTCAATAGTTGCATGAAGGGGAAGTTAGTATGCTCTCACTTTAGAAACTGAAAGCCACATTATTAATACATTAATAAAACTATGATTAACAGTGCTGCTAACAATAACATAATCACAAGAGCATTTACCTATTTTCTATTTTTCAAATCACAGAAATTTCTAAAGTTTTCATTCTTTTTAATGAAGATATAATTTTCAAATCAGTTTTATGCAGAGTTGGGTACCTCTAATTTCTCTTTCTTTTCCCTAAAATGGAAGAGAAAGGCATGCCAGCTTTCAGAGATGTAGTGGGATAAAAAGACACTACCTTCACCTTCTTTAATAGCTTTTCATGATTGGCTGGCATGTTTTGACTGAACAGGAATGGGGCAACTTTCTTCGTGCTGTGAAATCTCATTAAATGGGTTTCATTGTGACTGTTACATAGAATGAGTCTTTATTTTTCTAATGGTTTATTTTCTTGTGATACATTTCACATAGAAAAAAGAATGTTTCATATCGTCAGGGTTGAGGTTGTGTTGCTTGAAAAATCCTGTATTGTTCTTGGATTCTCATGAGAATTTATCCGTGTACATTTTCATCCACATCCATTTGATTTGTTCTAGTGTAACTAGGTAAGCCTATAGCTCCAAAACATTGGTGGTTCCTAAATGCAAGCTCCCTAAGGTAACTTGAAATCCAGTTGACTTAAAGGATGAAGCAAAAGATATTTATTTAAGTGCAATGAAACCGCTTTCATTTGTGTGTTAGTTTACACTTTGCATTAGAGACTATTTAAAATATATTTAACTGGACTGTTCTTTCAATAAAGTTCACACTTCTTATAATTGCCGGAATCAATCTTTTATTTCACATAAAAATTGATCTCCATTTGTTTATATCTCTGGTCTTAGCTTCCGTCTTGGGAATTCTCAACGCTTTTTTTTTTAGTTTTAAATTTGCAAAGACAAGGACATGAGGTTCTTACTGGCACTGTTTCTTTCTCATCCCTGTAAGATAAATTCAAGCAGGTAGGGGATGCTAACCTGTTAATAATACCTCCTATTATTGCTAAAAAGATAGGCTGGTAGATGAAAAGGGTTTGCAAATGGTGAGAGTGGAGCCAAAATAGAGACTGCCACTTGTCATGCTGACTGTTTCCATATGCTCTCCCATTTCTCTGCCTTTATCTAGTTGTTGTCTCCTGGCTTACACTGCAAGATTTTGGGGACAGAGATATTTTTACTGTTGAAACAGGAAGGATCTGGTTTTGTGGGAGCCTGGGCATCTCTTCAGTCCAAATGTATAGCAATAATGAAAGAAGTATAAAGCTTTGACTAGATTTTTCAGCCTCAAAACAGTGAAAAATGTGAATATTAATTATTATAATTCAATCATTTTGATATTTATGCAGTTTCAAAATCTGCTTTTATAGAATATTTTTAGTTTTGCTAAGATATATGCTCCCAATTAAAAAGAAGGTCTCCTGCTGTTGGTAAAGCTTTGAAGCTTTTTTTTTTTTTTGTTAGTTAAATCTGTTAATTCTTTTTGAAGTGATTTCACATGATTAAGGCTGTGAGTGCCCATAAAGTATCAGGACAACAGCAAATTCTGTTGTGCTGTAGAAAAGAGGGTCTCTGATTTATCAGTGTTTTCTGGGGTTTTTATTATTTTTTATTTTTTTTTAAATTTCCCTCCTTGTTTCATTGTGAGTCCTTGATGAACTAAGTATCTGAGTTGCTAGAGAGTTAATAACCAAAAGTGATATTTGAATTGCTTTATAGGTGCAGATGGGTTTAGCAGGGATTTCAGAGGTTGGAGGAACTGCAGTTCAAGTTAACCCTTTTCCCATGATCTTCCAAGTGTCTTCCTGAGACATGGGGATTCCCTAAGGAAAAGTTTCTTTGACGTGAGAACTTGCTTTTTGTGGCTGACTGACATTGCCATGGAGTGAGCATTTTTCCAATGCAGAAGCCACAGTCATTGTTTGATAGAACAGGGAGGAGAATATGGTGAGATATGGTAGTAATCAGGGACTAGTAAGGATATCCGTAAAACTTTAAGGATTTTTTGCATCTGTGAAAGGAAAAACTAAAACATTGTGAAGTGAGACGAGTGAAGCCACAGGAGAGCAATGACAGTGAGCCTTTTAAACTCCTGCCCCATTTTCTGAAAGTAAGGTATCACTTGGATTCCTTGTTCATGTTTATGGACAAAAATTAGGAAAATTGCACTAGAAAACATCCCAAAACTTGGGAAGAGGAAGTTTTTCCAAACACTGGGTTCCCTTGACATCAAGAGGAAATGTCAGGAGGACAAAAAGGAGGGCATGAGACAGATGTGATTGCTCCTCTGGGTGTGGCTGTGAGGGAGTACCAATGACTGGATACAGCCCCCTTAATCCCTCCTTCCCTCTGGACCTACACCCAGAAACGTTAATAAGATCTTTATAAAGGTCAGAAAAAGAGAGTAAGAGGATGAGGGAAAGGTGCTCTAGTAGCTGACCAGTGTCTGCTTTTCAATCCCAACCTATAATGATGAACACTTCACTGGGGAGTCTCAGGGAAAAAGCCAGAGGGAGAGAGCAAAAGAGGAGAGAAAGAGAAATCAGGAGGAGAAATTAGGGAGGAGAAGGGGGAAGAGGAGGAGAAAAGCAAGTGGGAACAAGTCAGTGAGGGGTCAGAGTGTCTATCACATTGTCTGTCCTATCAGTAATGGGTTTGGGGCAAAAAAGCCAGCTGCAAACAAAAGCACAGTATTCTGTCAGGACTTGATTCTCTCACAGACAGGATTTCAAGAACAGCATTTCAGCTCTGGCTGTATGAATTCCTAAACCAGTAGTTTAACTTTACAGATCCACAAAATGTATAAATCCTGATCCAACAAAACACTTGCCCATATGTTTAGTTCTAATGGCATAAGCACTCCCATCTGCTGTGACTAATCACATTCTAAGTGTCTAAGTTATCCCAAAAATATGGAAAACGATTTGGTGTTCATCAATGATGTTTGTGTCATAAAAATACATTTTTTGTATGGAACATTTTTGTGATTTAAAAATATATACATGAACGTGTGGCTAGCACAGGTTTTTCCCATGAGAAATTTTCTTGTGTTTTATAAATAAAGATAAAGTTTGGATGTTGTTGGAACAGTGTCCCAGAACTTGGACAGTGCAGGCCTGGCCAATCAGGCCTGGGGGAAGGCTTCTGACTGACCAATCTGGGTGACTTTTGAGAACTCTATATATGTGATGAAATCAAAACAATAAAGGTCATTCCTTCTTGCCACTGAGAACTGATGCATTCATTACTCTGCTAGCTGCTCAACAGTGACATGAACGGACTTTTGTAGCACAAAGTTTTTTGATTGAGCAAACTGAAACATTCTATTATTTTGGAACAAAGTTTCTAACACTTTTTTCTGGTTCTTGCCTAGTTCTTTCTCCTTATTTTCCCTTACAATTTATCCCAAAACAGTTTGTTGATGCTGGTGTAGATTCATGAAACACTTGCAATCTCAATAATTCTTTTTTAAAGACTATACTATAAACTGTTGTAAAAAATGAGTTTAAGTTTTAAACAAATTTTTAAGAATTGGATTTAAGGCAAAAAAGAACATTTAGTGGTGTGGAATAAAGTCAGCATAGGTAGATCAGTAGGGATCTGGCAGCTTATCTCCAGTGGATGCTAAAAAAACACATCTGCTGCCCTGTACCATTGGACAGACAGCATAGCATATGGGACAAATAACTCATAGATATCATAATTTGAAATGTTCTGGAGGGTTCTAAATTACTTTTTGGTTCCTTTTTTTGCAATCTTTTGATTTGTAAGGTCAGTAGTTTTTAATTCTCTATTAGAACTCCATCTTTAGAAGTCTAGGAGGGAAAGAAAAGAGCAGCTGACACATATTAAAGACCTTCAGAAACACCTATTTTACAAACATCAAATGCTTCAATTTTTAAGGTCCAGGATCATGGATAATGACCTCAGGCTAGAAATGGAGAGCCTTGTAAAAACAGAAAATATAAGTCTCTGGTTTTTTGCTCCAAGGAGTCTCATGGTTTACTTTTAAACCTTTCATAGACTCAAAGTCATTTGTGCCAAACTTTGGGACACTGCCATTCCTGTGCTGAAACTGTGTTTGGGAAAGGGCATCATCTTTAACAGGGCATGTTCAAGTCTCCTTAAAGATTTGGATGGGCCTGAGTAGTCCTGGACAGAGATGGATTAGTAGGCATGGTGAAAGAGAGACATGATTAATGCAGCTGCATTAAAAGATGCATGATAAATGCAATTTATCACATGACTATCACCATCACATATGTGGTATACAATTTAATATTAAATAATAGTAGGAGGCTTGCTACCAAACAGTAGGAGCACGGATGAGGGAGAGGGTGATTGAGGGGTTAGAGTTAGAAGTGATATATTCATTGATAAGAGCGTAAAGGATTATAATTGTAAAGGGGCTACCGGATAATGCAGAGTAATCAAATATTGCTTCTTGTATTAAAGTGATTTATTGCTTTTTTCTGAAATTAAAGCTGCTCAAGGCATTTTATGCTTAGGACCAATTTTTGGAAAGGACTTCTCCAATTTTAAGGAGTAAAAACATGTAGGGATGAATAAACCTACTCTACATAATTGTTCAAACTCCTGTTACATCCCGCAATTTTCTATGGGAAAGTAATAAAATAACAAGAGAATTACATTATAGTGCCTGAGCCTTTCCTCTACTTAAGTAATAAAACACTGGGACATGGATTTGTGGGACAGTACTGAAAATAAGTAGTAACTTTAATGCTATCTTTTTTGGACCAGACAATTAGCTGTCTGATATGAGAGGGCTGTATGTAATTGTCTCTTATGCAACTAGATGCAACCGTTTTGCCTTTGCTTTGTAAGAAGAATAACTCAAACTCTGCTTTAGTGTTCTTTTGTTCACATTGTTAGGCTTTCTAGTGAAAGTCAAAGCATCTATTCCTGTTTTGATTAAGAGGTGAATGCTTTATCTAATTCACAGTGCAGTCTGCTACCGTTGTGTTTGGATCTTGAAAGTGTAACATAATAATCTTCCGTAGCCTTATAAAAGAGTGATAAAGCTGCCCTATTTCACCTTAATTTTTATTGAGAAAGCTTTCCTCTGCAGGGTAAACACCTAGGAGTGGGAACTCCACAGACATCATGGTCGAGGTTCAGTGGCTATTCTCCTCCCTTTAGGGCAGGGCATGGAGTCACCAGCTCTCAACACACTGGTCCTGAAGAGCACCTGTCAGGCAGGTGTCTGCCAGCCTCTCTGCCTGTCGCAGCCTGGGACAACAACTTCTGTGATAGGCAGGATGCAGAAGTCTGGTGGCACAGAGCATAGGAGGGCTTGATGCCTAAAATGCTGGTAAAAATATGACTCAGACACCGCAGTATAGGGAAAAGGGTATTACCTTGGTTTAATAGGATCCCAGGCGCACCTTCGTCAAAGGTGGTACCACAACAAAAAAAGCTCCCTGGTACAATGTGTATACAATTTTATGGACTTCACTAATTAGCATACCTATCTAAAATTCCCCAATAAGAAAACTAACAAATGAAGTAATTGCCCCCTTATTCTAATCATGTCCCCCCCAAATGAGGCTACAACTTAGTTTACAAAAACATGTTCCAGAGACGAGGCTCCATTCAAGGCTGGTGCCTCATGTTCTGGAGACTGTGGGGATGTTTCGTCTTCCCCAGAAACTTCTGAACAAGGCTAGAGTACAAGGGTTATAAACATGTGGGGCTAAGATACAGGGAGTGAAAAGTACAGGAATGGGAAAGAGTAAAAAGTATAAAAATGGTATAAAAAGAGTATAAAGAGGAAGGACAAAAATCCATCAGGCATCAGGCTGAGAGGGAGGGACATGGGTTTGCTGGAGGAGAAATGCTGTCCACTGACAGTTGCTGGGTTGTCTTGTGTGAGGAGTCCAGTGCAGGAGGAAGAGAGGTCGGTACTGGCTCATGGCAGGGATTTTCCTCCTTCATGTAGTTTCAGTGTGGAAAGCCTCAGTGGAAATATAACACAGGTTGGCACTTGGAAGGAAAGGCAAAGTGTTACAGGCTCCATTATGCAGCTTTCCAAAATATGGTTCCCTTTTCTTTTACAATTAATCCCCTTTTCCACTGGAAATCAGACATTAGATGCTACATCAGATGTATTGCTCTGTTGTTTTGTCACTTCCAGACAATAATTTCCTCAAAGATGCAAAATTTTTGTAGATTGCTGAGGCATGCTAACCAGTAAGATGAGGTTTTTAATTGGATGCATGAGAAAAGACTTAGTTGATGCAAAAAGCAAGAGCTGCTTTGCTTTTCACTCTTCACGGTGAATATTATATCCCAAGAAAGGAGATTTCCATGGCATGCTTATGGCCTGTACATAGGAATCCACAGGATATTTTAGAATCCAGGCACTCAAAACTCCAAATAATGTGGCAACCAAACTCACAGTCATCCCTTGTAACTGGGAGAGCAAAACCAGCCAAACACTGCAGAAAACTGTGGATTGTGCCTGAACTTGTACCTAGGCCCTGCTTGATTCCCTGCTGTAGCCATACCTGAGAATCTTGGATATTCTGGATCTTTGGATCTTGGGCTGAAATTTCACTAAGAGTAGCAAGTGTTGCGAAAATTTAACCACATAAGTTCCTACAGCAGCAGCTTAGTAAGGAATAGAAATAACTATAAAAATTCCTTTGCAGCTTGTTGCGGAGCAGAAAGGCCTTGCAAAGTGAGGGCCTCACTGCCCTTGTAAAATCCTTGCTCACCTCTTACTTTGGCTAACTAGAAAAGCCTTCTGAGAATGACTCAGCTAAAGTAGAGGTGAAAAACAAGTTACATAATTGCAAAACAATTATTGGAACCAAGAAGTGCTCACATCATGGGGCTTGTGGTTGGTTACACCTGATGCATGTTCCTATCATGGTCTATGGTGGTTGGTTAAGCACATTTGTTGTGCCTCACAAGTATGTAAATTCATAACAAATTAACAATTTAAGAACCCTGAATTGTTGCAATAAATTGTCTTGCCCACACCAATGTAGAAATTGTGTGTTTAACGTCACAACACACTTTGCAAGGTTTAAAGTGATGATCAAAAGCCTTGATAGCCTTGTTTCATCAGATCTGATGTTAATCTTCACCAAGATCTGGACCTTTCATTTGCAGGGCTCTTATTCAGGATTTGGGTGCACAGTAACAGCTCTGGAAGGGGATGAAATCTGGTCAGTTCCATAAAGTACTGTGATGATCTTCTCCTAGGGAGCTGTCCTTATGCTCTCCTCTCTCTGAACTGCTCTCTTAGCCTTGAGGCAAGATCTAGTCCCATCTGTCCTTCCTGATGCACATATCTACTTCTTCAACCATGCCTTGGTAATTGCTCCCTTCCCATTCTATAAGAAATTCCATATTTACAAAGTGTTTATGGTCCGAGGGAGACAGCTTGCAATGTTTGTTTGGCATTTTCATTTCTTTACTTAATGTTCAAAATATTTATGGAGTGGTTCTCTGTGGTATGACCAAGTTTGATTTTACATGAACCTGAGTTCTATTAGAATCTCGTTTTTAAAATGATATATGTAGTGTTGTCACTGTACCAACCACAATACTCAAGTGGGATTGGAAAAGCCTAAGCAAGTGTAGGTACAGTGCATAAATGTGATGAACCATAACAGGCATGTCTTAAAAACCAGTATATCAAAATCCAGCATAGTGCTATTATCTTAGGAATATTTTTGCATGATATTAACCTTCAATACACAAGTCATCTTTTCTGTAGGTTACAGGCAGAGGGGACTCCACAGGAGTGACAAGACAATGTTTCTCTCTGGCACAGATAATGTTGGTGCTTAAAGATTACTTAGAAATATATTTTCAGTGCTCAGATATAAGCTCATTCTAACATTAGTACCTGAAATTATGGTTACTTACAATATCTTCCATCTATTAAAATGCCTTTGAGAAGGTTTGCCACCACTCCATGTGACAATGGAGGAAAATAATGTCGCTACTTAATTTCAGGAAATGCTTAAAAAAAATCAGAAATAATAACAAATTACCATTTCTTTTAATAATGCAGTATGATATAAAAGTTACAAATAGTACCTTATTTCATTGAGCATTTCAGGAAGTAAAAGCTCAGTTGATAGTCTAGGGTGGAAATAAATATAAAATATTAATTTAGCAAAAATAGTCCATTTCAAAGAAAGAAAATTATATAGTTGTTATTTAGTGACATACTGAAATATTAGAGGTTGCTTATTTACTGTTTACCTGGAAGAATTCTCCATTTCAGCTCTTGCTACAAATAAATGTGAACAAGGTACCATTTGTCCTGTTTAGAGAACAAGAAATATATTTGACAAATTAAGTATCTGTCTTTATTTGGATCAAACGTGAGATGACAGAATTTGGAAGACTTGGGAATGAAATTAAAACAAATCATTTAAATAGCTTAATTGACTGAAAGTGTGAATAACAGATTGTAAGTATTTTCATATATTCAGCAAATGCACCACAAGTGGTATTTATCATTCAGTGGATGGAGTGAGGCTTCCAAAATCCTACAGATTTTGTTACTTTCATTCTTTATCTGGGAAAAAAAAAAGAAAAAAAAGAAAAAAAGAAAAAAAGAAAAAAAGAAAGAAAGAAAAAAAAAGAGTACCTGGGTAACCCCACAAATGTATAATATGTTCTTTGGGGAACACAATATCTGTACTTTTTATTTTATAAAGTAGAGTATATATTTTATATAAAGTATAGTTATATACTTTCCCAGAAAGGAGCCCTTGGAGGTCCATCTGTGTATCCAAGTGAGTCTTTATGTCCCTGCAGCTGCACTCATCCAAATGTTGAGCACAGTGAGGACCAAATGCTGCATGTCTCTCTTTGATTGGTAACCCTCTAGGTTTGATTCGTGGATTCAGAGAGGGGGATTCTGCCCCTGGTAAAAATGCTGGTTTGGCAATGAGAACCCAGCCCTTTTCCCAGGGTAAAGCTTCCTTTTACTTCTGTTGGAGGCAGGGCCAAGAACCACATTTTCACTTCTGACTGCTGGTCATGAAGTCATGCATAATGTCACTAGAGGTTTTAGCTCGGATTCAAAGGTTAAATGGAAGGTCTATTCTTGCTTAAACCACAAAAGAAAATTGTTAGTCCTTGCTGAGTACTTAAGAAAGAATGGGTTGTCATAAACACTCAAATCTCTTTAGCCACAAAATTCCTTGGATTGCTGAGAAAGGCTGTGATGCAATGAAATAGTGGTAGCAAGTGACTGGTAAATAATGCAACCACATTTACAGTGACTTCTCGTAGGTTCCAACAATTATATGTATTTAAATCATTAAATATATTATTTATTTCTTCAATGTCTCTTATATTGTACTTTTCCCCTCAGCATATCTAGTTGTACTATAGGCTATAGATTTTATTTTATGCTTATGAAACACCATTCTGGTTTTTTTTTCCAGGAAAAGAGTAGTATTTTTAAAAATTATATTATTCAGATGCCTTTATTTGTAATTTTAACAAAAAGTTCTCCATAGGGATCCTTTAGATTTGTAATGTCTTTATTGATTTTATATAGATGCTACTGTATGAACTTTCCCATGAAGTTGTGTTGTTCTTTACCAGACAGGTCTAATGTTGATTTTAAAACGTTTCACTAAACAGCTTTAGAAAAAAAGCCCTTTCATACGGAAATAATCTTTAATACAGAAATAATCCATCAGAAACAATCTTAATTAGCAATGCAAATTATAATGAATTCCAAATTGCAGAGTCTGTTAAGTTACAGAAAGATGTGGCTGCAAGATTAACAAGACAATGAAAACTGCCAGTTGTTTTGTGATAGAACTGTTTGTGTTTACACATGTGAGGCAGAGGAATAATGGGCCCTATATTTAACTGAAGAGAGCAACCCAAATAAATCCTATTATTTTTTTTTAAACACAGAAATCAGAGCTTCAGATGTCAGAAGTGCTAATGTGATATGTCAGTTCAGCACTTGTAGTACTAGAAAGATACTTTTTGCACCTACTAAACTGAATCTTGATATATTGGAACATTGTTATCTAATTTTTTTTCTGAGTGTGCCACAGTTAAATATAACATATAATTTATTGGAAGATTAGCTTGTAAAATATGGCATTTTCATGTGTTTAAGGAAGCATGAAAACATGGAAACATTTCTTACCTTCTATATTGTGTTCATATTTTCCTTTAAAGCATTTTGGAAGAAATTTAAAGGCTATGTCTAGGTATCATAAAAATACTTTTACGAGACATGGTCATACAAATACTAAATCTGTGAACAAGGCAGATGGCTGCAAGAGGAAACATATTTAATATATTTTAAATGACTTGTATAAAGTCTTATTTCAACCCCAAGTAAAAGTTTACTTTTGAAGTGCTCTCTCTACTTTGGGCTTCAAGGGAGCTTGTCAGATTCTGACTGTGCTTTCAGAAATGCTTTTTAATGTTCGTTAATAAAATATAAAGGCAAATCTTCTTGGGACAAATGCTGCCCTTGGAATAAAGAAATTATTAAATCAAACAGCAGATTTCTGCACATGGCAGGTGCATTGACACAGCTACTAAATTATGCCTTGCTGTTTTTCCACAAATTTTTTGTTTGGAGATCAAGCTCCATACAATAAGCATAGCTTTCAGATACTCTTTTCTTTACTTATCTGTTTTCTGAACTCTACATGCCTCCCCCAAAACAGAATGGGTCCCTGCTCTTCTCTTCTCTGGAGGCTGGGAACGTTGTTACCTGAAACATTTTGATGTTTGAGTCTTCACCCTAGAGGTCCAAAGGGAGATGTGATGCCTTCTGCAGGGAGTTATCCTGAGCAGTGTGGGCCAAGAATGCCAAACACTTCAAGGAGAGACTAAGAGAACGCCAGGCAAGGTCACAGAGTATACCTTCAACCAATCCTTATGAAGAGGACCAAGGGATCTCCACAGAATCAGAAGGAAGTGCAGCTTTTGCAAGCTATGGTTTGGCAGAATATCATCACTTCTCTCAGAATTACCATCACTGAGCTTTTGTCATTGAGGTGGGCTGCTGCAAACCCTCTATCACAAATAACCATGCTTCCACAAACCCTGGAGTCCCCAGTGTTTGTCACAGAGGTCACTGGGTAGCTCTGTAACTGTTTCTGAATTCCCTCTGTTATGTCTTTTCACAGAAATGCACCAAGAAGTAGACTTTACTTGTTAGGTTTATCACCAGAAGATACCCCCAAATATTTACCATAAAGCTTTAGTATTCAAAGACCTTGAATAATTTAGTTCTATCTTGACTGGAATATAAGAAGTTGTATTTATAGCTCAAAAAATGTATAAAGACGACTTGTGGTTGATTAATATTATGCAGGAAAAGATGTCTGGGAACTTTTGAACCAGATGTGTGATGCACATGTGTTCTTTAAAGGGACCATCTACAACACAGCAAAATTGTTGAGAAAAAATTTCATCTGAATGTGGGCAACTTCTTTTATTTGTTCTTTTGTGCATGTCATTCTGTTTTGAAAAGTCAAATACGTATAAAAATCATGGTTCTACCTTCAACAAGCAAAAGTGCTAATTTCATACTGCAGGAGAAACCCAGTGAGAGTTTTCAGTGTCTGTAGTGACACCCTATCTCTACACAGCTGAAAGCTTTGTGGAAATTCTCTCTCCAAACCTGGTTTTCAGGGAGTCTGGTTTTTGTACACGTCGGGAATTTTGTCTGAGAGAGCAAGGAATCCATACTGGAAGAAATTTTTTTGCCTATTTCTAGATCCTAAATGCAGGAGAAAGCAGAAACTCAGGTGTTCACAGATCCACCAGGGTTTTGTACTCCATCTGTCTAGCTCATGGTTTTACAGATCCTATTTTCTGCATGGAAATTTGATTAAGAAGGTAATCCCTTCAGTACCTAACACAGCAATAGAACAATAAATGGCTGTTTGCTTATGGGCAGCAATGCTCAGTGAAATGCAAAACTAAGAGGGGATCTAGGAGGAGTCCCTCCCATGCTTAAGTAACTCTGTGTTTCTGATATATTGCGCATGATACAGGTGGGAGAGAAGGAGTGGACCTCAAAAGATTTATTTGTCCTTCAGAATTTGGTGTAATTCCCTTTAGCATCAGTGGACCCTGTTTTGCAGAGGAAGGCATTGACTTCATTTGTAATTAAAAGGTCTAGTTTATTACTAAAATATGAGGGTGGATGGAAAAATAATGAATGTTCCCCAGTTATAAGAGAAGTAATTCTAGAGAGGTACAATGCATTTCTTGAAGGCTTTCCTGTGCCTTGAATATAGACTTACTTCTATAGATGCAAATATTGTATGTGTTGAAGATGAAATAAAAGCTAGAGGATCCTGTTAGTATCCTGTTACTCTGACATGTAACATATGTCAGAGTATATGACATATACATATGAATATACATGGGATGTCCCCATCGTATATTCATTCCTCCCTTCATCCATTCACTTGTTTCTAACAATGGCTGTTCCTGATAATTTTCTTAGCTGTTGGTCGTTAAGGCAGATAGAGCCCTGGGATGAATGTTCTATTAGTCCTTTATTTTCCAGTCTTTGCAGTAGATAACTGTCAGGATAAAAACATTTTCCAGGAGTTTATTTTTCCAACTTTTCTCTTAATTCCTTTAACCAGTGCTGTAAGTGTGTAGCTACAAAACTGATAGGCTGGAGAGGCATCTATTGTATGAGGAAATGGTATTTACAAATCTTAAGTGGTGCTTGACATAGTGGTAAGAACAGTTTATCTTTGACTTTTGCTATGAGAAATGGTCCTTGTTATATGAGTGACTATACAAACAGGCTAACATGGTTTTGTCAAGCTGCAGAAAGGTGCTATTTTTTCCCCTCTAGATTGCTGACTGCTTTTAAATTATCCATTTAATGAGAGACTGTCAGCAACAAACCTTGACAATGTATTAAGCATTCACAACTACCCAGATTTACAGTTTAAATGAACTGACTGTGTCACTCAAAAAAGCCCCTTAGTTTAGAAAAGCAAGTTTTTCACTAGCTTTCATGAAACACAGTGTTGTTAATAAAATGCCTTCAGTCTGCAATGTAGTTGTTTAGGTAGAATAGTAACAGAGAGACAGTTCTCTAAATTTACTTTCTAAATGGGTGGATGATTTCTCTGTAAAAGACAGCACTGAAATGGTCACCGTGTGAGGAAAAAAGAAGTAACAAAACACAGCTTCCTTTCTGAAGGATTATCTGCCCAGGTCAAAATACAAACAATGCAAAAGTGCAAGGACTTTGTTATGCATGAGGCCTATTGGCCATTTTAGACCAGTCCTGTGTGTCACCTAAAGCAAGCTGATGACAGATGGTGAGAGTGTCCTTGCAAATTTTTCACCTTAAAGTGACAGGCAATATGGAAATGTCCTGTGATCACAGGGGGTTCTCCAAATACCCCTTGGTAGTCAACACAAAAGAGAATAATTTTTAATTTGGAGCCTGAAGCAGTTTTAAAGATTTGTCTTTATGTATTAAGTCTTTATACTATTTTGCAAGAAGTATAAACAATGGATAAATACAATGGATTTCACATTGTATTTGTAATAACTAACCTTTAGCTGTTTAGTGGAAAAAGAAGTTTATAAGATAACTCCACGATGGAAGTAAAACTCTTAAAAAAACACAAGAAAAGAAAGCAATTTTTCAAAAGTAAACCTGGAACATTTTGTAATCCATATTCAGGGAATAGATTCTCATCTCCTTTGCCACGTCAACAATTTTTGATCTAGCATTTTTATATTCTCTTAGCTGCATTCAAAAGATAGAATTCTTCAACGTTGCACTATATTTTTCAGAAGGAAAACATTGGCTGTGAATCCAGAGACAAACATGGTTTTGCTTAACTCATGCTTGATATCAGTGGGAATATTTGACGGACAAGTTTCAGTCCTTTAAAAGAGTTACAGCTGCCGAGGGCAGACTGAAGCAGAGACCTAGCCTCTACCAGGGGAATAAAAAAAAATCAGGCAACCTCTCCACCCAAAGGCAAAATCTCTAGATCTCTGTCCAGACTGGTTTTTTGTGTGGTATTAGCCTTGTTCTTCCTCTGCTCTCATCCTGTATCCTTACAAAACCAAGATTTATTGAAAAGCGCAGGTGTTTTTGTGGGAGCTGCGGTGGGACCCTGAGGAGGGCTGTGTACCACCATCGTACCAGAAACTCAGATATGGAAAAAGAGCAACCAGCCCCTGTGGTGAACTAGACTAAAGATGGTGAAACTGGCCCATGGCAAGGGCTGGGCTGGGGGGTGAGTTACTGGGAACTGTTGTCTCTATCCTCGGAGGGTGCTTTGACTAAAACAGGAATGGATATCGTAGACTCCTATGGGTATAATTCTGGTTGGTGGAACAGGCATTGAGACACTACGCTGATCAAGATCAGAAGACAGGTACATAGTATTTCATGCATTTCTTTGACCTCAGGCTTGGATTCAAACTTAGCTCCTTCTGGAGACAAGCATTGCATGTTCTTTTTCTTTAACTTGCATCTGCTTCAGGGACCCCCTAGTTGTATTTGGGTGAAGACCTTGAGGACTTTTTTGCATGCAGCTTCTATTTTTAGAGGAAAGTGTCATAATGATTGTATTGTATGATTCCAGTTTAAATGTTAGGCTTTGAAGAATACTCCAAGTTTTCATTTTCCTTTGCTTTGTACTTAAGCTATACTAATTATTGGTATAAAGGTGGTCTAAGAAAAGCTAGAGACCATGAGCTGAGAGATTTTGGTGCTCTGTTGATGTCTGAACTAAACGGCTCTCATACATTTAAGATTTTCTTACCAAGTTTTGGGGACAAAGTATATTCCTGGAAATAAATGAGTGCTTTCAGTCCTCAGTGACTTTGTCATCTGTGCCTTTAAGTGCTCAGTTCATTTATGTGCTACCTGGTTTTGACAGTTTTAGCCTCCAAAATGGATTTAGACATTAGTTTAACTCCTTAAAATCACATACTTGTGTATAGATAAATATAGATTTCTAGCCTACAGATGTAGATGGTTAAGATTCAGTACAAAATCAGTTCTGGGAATTCTGGGTAACACATTTGATCAAGTTCTGTATACAGAAATACAGTATGTGGAAGAATAGTGCTTTATTTATTTATTTATATGGTGGATGGAAAAAAGTTAGTTTTGACAATTTTTTCTAGCCTATATTTTAATGAGAAAAAGTTTGCTGTCATTTCTTCATTGTCAGCATCAGGTACTGTAATTTGCTCATGTAATAGATTGTGGCCCAAAGGTATATTGCCAACCTACAGAGCGATTTCATAACAAAAGAATCAATAGCTCATTATTTTTGGACTCAGAATAGTTTGCATGTTGCTTTGGAGATTTCATGACATTTAGGAGATTATTTGCAAATTAAAACAATCTTTGGATCAATCCATTAAATTGTCAGTTAATCTTCTTAAATTACACTTTGTTTTAAGTTCCATGTAAAAAGAATATTAATTTTCTTCCCTCCCCAAAAAAACCCCATGGGGTGGAAGTTTGAACTGGTTATCTAACTGGATGATGTTGTTAGCTTCTGAGTAGTTGTTCTATTACATCTCTCTGTAGAGTACCAACAGCATAACAGTGGTAGGTATTGAAACTCATCTAAATTTGCTGGTTTGACTATTCAAACACACAGTGCTGCAAGTGGAGCCCCCTTGAATCATATTACTCTAGCTTCTGTTACACAAGAACTGGGCCTGAATTAACTTGTTCCTCCAAATTCTTTTTCAGGAAATAAACAATGCAGAAAAACAAGTTCATAAGTCACTGAGAGAAGATAGGATACTTTTGAGTTAAATTTGAGTTAAGTAGTTATTTCTAAACAATTAAATATGTGCCTATGCAAAGGCCACCTTGTCCAGCTCATCCTTCCTCCTCTCACTGAGTTCTGTGGGCTGCCTGGATTGAAGGTTAGGGATCCCATTTATGATGGGTCTCCAGTTAAGCAGTGACCAAAGTTCTTTTGTGCACAATGAGATTGCTGTGCTTGTGCCAACCTCCTGTAAAGGTTCTTTTCCATGATAAGGCTCACCTCTTTTTCCCAGCACACACCTGTAGCTATACTTCCAACATGTTTGCTTCCTGGGCAGACTCATCTCCTTAGGGAGTAGAATAGCAACCAGAGAGCTGCCTCTATTTTTCTGGTTGCTCTATTGACCCTCATTCTGCCAGCAAAGGAGTTGTTCTTTGTCCTTGCTCCTCTCCCTGCTGCCCTGCTCCCTTCACATCTTCCACTGAGTTCCTGCTCTGATGACTGGATGCTGTATCATTACCCTGTGATGCCCAGGGACCTTCCCCAGCCCTCCTGGCAGCACAGTTCCTGCCTTCAGCCTTCTGTTCTTCCCCAGAAGGGAGCAGGGAGATTTTCTCCTGATGAGGTTACTTGGTTTATGAGTCTGCAGATTTTTTGGTGATGTGTACATCAGGTGAATACAAACAGATGTATTTGCTCATATTTCTGAGAAATAGCTGGGGAAATACACTGAGGAATATGAGCTGGAAGGATTTTAGCCCAGATTTCCCTCTTGTTTTACATATCCATCACTGTGAGTTTTCACTGGCCTGAATTTCTATATAAAGCAAAATTAGAACTAGTAAGTTAACATTTTTTCTAGCAGAAACCAGTTTATTTGTGTGTGCATGGCCATATTCCTGCTGCAGGTTTTCTGCCTGATTGAGCTGGAAAACCTAAAGAGCACCCTGGTTTAGAATATCTGCAGCTAACCAGTGTCATCTGACTAGAAAATGCACAATGCTTTTAGTCTGCACAGGATTGATCCATTGAGAGAAAAATAATGGCCCATGAATAATGACAAATAATAAATAAGTCAGAAAATGTCCCAATTACAAATGGATTCTTTGCACAGAATAAAAAGCTACAGTTTCTTGGTGTCTTTACTGGACTCCTTTGTCTTGGCTCCACATGCTTTACTATTTATTTTACTAGAAAGTCATCTAATCATGCGGCATCAGAGACAAAATCATGGTCATGTGTATGTTTATGGCAAAATACTTCATCTCTCTTGACTAACATGCTCAGCCACTTTGATCTGTCAGAAAGTTTTTTATGCACTTCAGTTTTGACACTTGCTGAATTTTGTATCAGTATAGTAAATCTTGCTATCTTTAAGCACTGAAACTGCTCAAATGCACTGTTATGTCCTAGATAACATCTGACCACTGATGTTAGAAATGTAAATTAGATTTAGTTCACAAGGATGTTCAGTCCCACAAAGGTTTTGTAAATACAGGCTTCTTTCACTTGATACTGCCCTAATGCAAATAATTATGACATACAATAACAGAAGCAAGAGTTCTGGACAAAAGCTAAAATCTTGTCCTCCAAAGTCTGAGTGACTTGAAAAGACATCATTTTGCTACTCTTTGAATGTACCTGATTGAGTCAGTGTACTTGGGTCTGTGTTTATTCTGCGCTTTTCCCATTATCTTTTCAGTATTTGAAACTGTTGCATTCTTTTAAGAAGACTTTCTGTTTGAAATAATTTCTAGTGTATTCAGAGTTTGGAGAGTTGGAAACATCTTTAAATGGGTTTGTGATAGGCACAAAAGGGAATTCAAATATTAATTCTTCTGTTACTGTTATTTATTATTTGTAGTGTGGCAGCACTGGTGATTCACTAATGTGCTAGTGGGTCTATAAACACAAAAATGAAGCATATCAAAGAATCTGTAACTCTCTCATTCCTCCTTTGCTGATTCCAGTATGACTTGCTGGAATGACAGTTTGTTGGATGGAATCAATACCCAAAATGTTGGTTTTCCTAAATTGAAGGCCTGCATATTTTCTGGAGGTATTAAATATTTTAATTTCTCTATTTCAACTATGAATATGTTAATTTTTAAGGGGAAGGTCGCTCTCCAAATTAGATTCTTAAAGCCTAAGACTTGATGGTCCTGAATATTTGCATGGAGGGACTAATCCTCTGAACTGTCCCATGCTTGTGCCCTCCCTGAAGCTTCTCTTTTATGTGACAGGCATGAATATCTGACACCAACTGAACAAGACAAAAGCTAAAAGCATCAGCCCTTTGGCATGGGCTGGAGCTTGGAGCAAAGCTTTTAGGAAGCTTCAGTCTTTTATGGCCTGGGCTCAACGCAATCGTTGTAAGCCATTAAGTAGAGGCTTATTCTGGTGCCTGCCCAGGTAATTTTTCCTTGTTTCTACTCTTTCCTTCTACTGTCCTGCTCTAGAGGAGAAGGAAGAAAGGGAGCCAGCCTGGGAGCATCTCTAACAGCATGTCTTTGACATCACCTCTGCCAAATTAAGAGGTGGAAAAACCTGATTTTTAACTCAAATGTGATGTTGTTTTCATCTTTTCTTGCAGACTGAATGGCAATGCAGGAAAAGGAAGAATGTTTTTGTCATAGTATCACAGAATGGCTTGGATTGGAAAGGACCTCTAAAGATCATCTGGTCCAATCTCCTGCCATGTGCATCCACAGCTTCCGTGGGCAATCTGGTCCAGTGAAATAAAAATAATGAAATAAAAAATTTCATCTTATGTTCAGTCTCAATTTGAAACCATTGTCCTTTGTCCTGTCATTACAGGCCTTGGTAAAAAGTCTCTCTCCATACTATTACAGGACCTTTTATATATTGAAAGGTCACAATAATTTCTGATCATAGCCTTTTCTTCTCCAGGCTGAACAACCCTAACTCTGAGCTTCTCTTCACAGGAGAAGTGTTTTATCTTTTTGACCATTCTTGTGAGTCTCCTATGGACCTGCTCCAACAGGCCCATGTCTTTCTCATACTGGTTCCCCCCAGGGCTGGATACACACTCCAGGTGAGGTGTCACCAGAGTGGAGTAGAGAGACAGAATCTCTTGACTTGCTCGCAAAACTTCTTTCGATGCAGCCCAGGATATGGTTGATTTCTGGGCTGCAAGTGGTCTTTTCCAGCTCATGTCCAGATTTTAATTCACCAGGATCCCCAGTTCCTCAGCAGGACTCCCAATAATTTCAACCCCTAGTCTGCACTGGTGCTGAGGACTGCCCCAGCCTTACATGCAGGACCTTGCTTTTGGCCTTGTTGAACTTCACAAGGTTTAAGTCAGGAAAACTCAGCCATCAGTGAGCTGCGCTTGTTTGACAAGGTAGCTGAAGAGCTGAGTTCATTGAAGCCTGCCAGAATTTCTCCTATTCCTTCTTTCCACTTAGTATTTCTCAGAGTCTATCAAAGCCTAGGTGATCTGAGTGGCAAAGTGGCAGTGCAAGCAAATTTGTACCTGATGATCAAAGGATGTAAGCAGAAAAGTGTTGCATTTACCTCCTTCCACAGGAAGCATGGAAAGAGAGGTTCACTGGGCTGAACTCTCACTCACAACTAGCAACTTATTTTTTCAATTGAAATGAAGGGTGTTTATTCCTATAACTTCTTTTTCCAGAGAAAATAGCAGAACAATATAACGACTGGGAGAGAGAGGTGGGAAGAGTGACAGGATGCCTACCTTGACAGTAGACCTTGATGTTTTGATTATCCCTGGGTGACAGTATTTCCTTTTCTCCTGCTGCTCCTTTGCTGCTTGCTACAGATGCATGCATGCAATAGGTTGTGAGATGCTGAAGGAAGGATAGGCTTCCAAAAGCTGCTTTGCTTTGAGTACAGCATTGTGCAGGTGATTCTAGCATATTTTTGGTTCTGGAGCTAATTTGGTTAATGCTACCTCTCTCTATGTATCATGGTTTGGACATGCCCAGAATTATGAGCTTAGCATTTGTCATAGGGAAGGTTTTTGGCTGCCTTTCTTCTGCTGCAATTTTCTCAGGAGACAAGAGGGATGGACTGAAGCAGTGGTACCATCTACTGATCTCTCCTCTTGTTGCTTGTTCCTGCTTACAGTAAGGCAGAAGCTGTGAGCTGAGAAAAAGCTTCCTGATCAGTACATACCACTTTCATGACGCTGTCTGCAAGTACTGTTTTTTACAACCCTTATTTTCCCCAAAACACTAAAATTATGGGAAGGAGTTGTTGTCTGTTAAAAAAAAAAAAAATCACAGAGATCACCAGTTTCAGCGTAAACTACCCCGTTCTTCACCTGCTGGATGTTTGTGATAAATTGAATGCATCTTATCTGTGAGTTGCTTACATAATAAGGCTGGTCTTTATCATCACATTGCTGCTTTCTCTAGAAGGAGAAAGAGTGAAGTTAGGTTTTAGATTTTTTGTAATTACAAGAAAACTTGCAACTAAGTCATGTTTTTCTCCCGGGATTCTCAAAGGTTTTCCATTTGATCTTTCTTACTATTTAAAAAGAATATGTTTGGAAATGTCTATGCTTGTTTTTTTTTAATTTCTTTTATTTTTATTGCTCTGATGCTTTAATAATGAACATCATACAACTGTGTTGGATGCATGATTGATGCCATCCCTACCTGCCTAGAAAGATAATGATAAAATATCTTAGGGAGTATTTTCTCCAAGTGATGCATACATGGAATTCCCATTAATGTGAGTTAATGTGAGTTGGGCAGATCCACCCTGTGAGTGAAGACAAGGTTGAAGACATGATAGTTGTGTTAGGGCTTACATCTTCCGTGGCAGGCAGGCAGACTTCTAAGTGGCAGACAGGTTATTTGAATTTAACAGAAAGCCATGCTAAAAAATTCCAGTTCTGTATGATATGCAGATATATTTCCATTAAATTTTATGCCCAAATCTTACAGCTATAGCTGAACTTACTATAGAAATAGGCTCCTATTAAATACCTTCAATTAATTTCTGTAATTCCAGCAGGACGACTGAAACTCAACAAAGGATTTTAATAATTGGCATAAGCTGAAAATGAGGAAAGATGAAATTCAGAACATATCACAAAATTATTCTTTCTGAAGGAAGGAATAAGGATTAATTGAACACCAAGGGCAACATTGAAATGGCTTAAATATACATTCCTTCCCTATTTTCTTTTGCCAGCAAGAAGTTAGTGTGAACATGTGCGCAGCTTGGCATGTTGGCTGAGGTCCAATGTTTGCACTTACAACATCTGGCACAAATTCTATACAAGTGAAAGGACGGGTTTTGTCATTCTATTGCCTACTGTCCACGAGCTTCATTACCAATAATGTAATTGTTTATATTGATCAGATTAAGGAAAACACACACATTTGAGCAACTCTAGAGAATTTCGCAGTTTATAACATTAAAAAAGCATACCATTTTATCATTGTTGTTTCTTTTCCTGACATGTTGTTGAACTCTTGGTCAGCATTCTGCTATGAAAAGATGAAAGTTTTGACAGGTTCTAAGAGTTATTTTTAAAAGCCAAACATGCCAAAGCACTTAATATTAAGATATTTTGTTGTATTTAGAAACCTTATAAAAGGTTTTGATTTTGATGTTTGACACTAATCATAGAATCACAGAATAGTTTAAGTTAGAAATGACCTTTAAAGGTAATATAGTCCAATCTCCCTGCAGTGAGCTGTCCTTCAAGTTAGAAAAGCTAAAACTGTCTATTAAAATGATCTTTTAAAGTTGTTCTGGTGAAGAGAGCAGAAACTCGGGGCTCTTGAGTACATTCTTGCAAAAGATGGACATTGTGGAAAATCCTTCCAGAATTATGGCAGGTTAGATCAGCATTGGGGAAAAACATCTGTCAATTTAGAAATATTTTGTCATAACCATTCTGATACATGGTACGTGTTGGATTCTACTTGTCAAAGCTGTTGCAGAATTAAAATTTATTAATACAGAGGTCCAGGCCCTGAAACTGAATGTAATTGTGCTTTTGCAGACCCTGTTGCTAGGGCTGAAGGAACTCACTGAAGTCAAGAGGATTCTGCAGCTATTCCTGCCCCAGTAGACAGAGCAGAGTCAGGATGGGGGCTTGGGTGCCAAACCATGAATGTTCACAGTGTTTGGTTGTTAGCACTTGTCCTTGGCAAAATCCAAGCATATGCCAAATAGCATTTTTTGAGATAAAACCTATGCATGTTTGGGAGAATAACACAACTGAGGGCCTATTCTCCATGAGCAGGTTGGGTTAGACCACGCTGTTATGGGGAGGAAGAAAGGGAATCCAGCCAGATGGCTGTGAGCTGTTATGACATTTGCCTTGAGAGTTCCCTAGCCTGTTTTGTTTCTCAGGGTAGACATCACCTATAAAGTCTCATATGTTTGTAGCAGTGGGATGCCTGTTAGTAACTAAGACAAAAATATCCTGATTCCTTGGAAGCTTTTACATGCATTGACCCAAATCACTCAATTTTTCAAGGACTTTGTAAAAAACGTCCAACATATGAATTAAATCAATTTGATATCTCATCTCTCAAGTGCTCAACTGAGAGTCTGTCAGCTAATCCTGGTCGCTCTCTTTCCCAGGGCACCTTGGAGATGCACATGAGCTTGCTCCAGGCTAAACTAATTATTCTAGTGATGGTGGCAGCTGCATGATCCCAGCTGTCTTCTTTTCTGGCCACATGATAGCAGTAGGGCTCTAAGAAAATGGCCCACAGGCTCCATGTATTACTTGGTAGTGGGACCCACTCCTGACTGAATGTGTGCTATGAGTGAACCCCTGAACACAAGAGTATGATGCGTTGGAAGTCCCAGCATAAGTTCCAGAAAGGACTAGATCTGCTTCATGTTGATTACGTCTACCCACATTATGTCTGTTGATGTTTGCATAGAAAGAGGTGGCCCATTCAGCCAGAAAAACTGTGTGCCATTTCTGTACAATATGACCTTGAGTGTTGAATAAGTCTCCTTTTGTTCCTTTTGAGCTCATTAAGTCACAAGCAAAAGATAGAATCATAGAATATTTTGGGTTGGAAGGGACCTTTAAAGACCATCTAGTCCAACCCCTCTGAAGTGAGAAGAGCTGTCCTTAACTAGATCAGGTGATTCAGAGACCCATCCAGTGAATGTTGCCAGGGATGGGAGATCTACTACCTCCCTGAACAACCTGTGCCAATGTTTTACCACCTTCATTGCAAAGAATGTCTTCCTTATATCTAGTCTAAATTTGCCCTCTTTTAGTTTAAAATCATTACCCTTTGTCCAATCACACCAGGCCCTGCTAAAAGGTTTATGCCCATCTTATGGGTCCCCTTCAAATACTGAAATTCTGCTCTAATGTCTCCATGGAGTCTTCTCTAGAGTGAGCAACCCCAACTCTCTCAGCCTTTTTTCATAGGAGAGGTATTCTGGCCCTCTGATCATCTTTGTGGGCCTTCTCTGGAGGCACTCCAACATGTCCGTGTCTTTCCTGTGCTGGAGACCCCAGCGCTGGATGCAGCACTCCAGGTGGGATTTCATCAGAGTGGAGGGGCAAAATCACCTCCCTCAACTTTAGTCCATGTTGCTTTTGATGCAACCCAAAATTCTGTTGGTTTTCTGAGATGCAAGCACACATTGCACCTCATGCCTTTCATCCACTAACAAGCCCAAGTCCTTCTCCATGGGGCTGCTCTCAGGCTCTTCATCCCCCATCTTGTATTGATACCAGAGTTTGCCTTGACCAAGGTGCTGAACCCTGCACTTAGCCTTGTTGAACTTTATGAGTCTCCCAGGGACCACTCCTAGGGCTTTTCCAGGTCCCTCTGGATGGCATCCTGTCCTTCAGGTGTGTCAACAACACAGCTCAGCCAGGTGTGCTCTGCAAACTTGCTGAGGGCAGACTTGATCCCTTTGTCTCTGTCATTGATGAAGATACTGAATAACGTTAGTCCCAATATTGACCCTGAGGGACACCACTTGTCACCTGGACATTGAGCCATTAACTGCTACCTTCTGGATGCAATCATCCAATTACTTTCTTATCCACCCAACTCCACCCATGAAATCTATCACTTTCCAATTTTGAGAGAAAGATATTGTGGGGACTCTATCAAAGGCTCAAGAGAAGTTCAAATGAATGACAACAGTATCCCTTCCCTTGTCCACTGCTGCTGTCACTCCATAGTAAAAGGTTACAAGGTTGGTTAGGCAGGACTTGCCCTTGTTCTGTCTGTCTGTCTCAAATCACCCTCCTGACCTCCACGTGACATAGCATAACTTCTAGGAGGATCTGTTCCATGATCTTCCCAGGCGCAGAGGTGAGGCTGACAGGTTGGTAGCTTCTGAAGCTCTCCTTTATACATTTTTAAAAATGGGTGCAATGTTTCCCTTTTTCCAGTCAAACATTAGACTCTAGGGCATCTGGGTGTTTCAGGTTTTTCTATGTGACCCCTCATTTGGACCAGATATATGAAGATTTCATCCTGGAAGTGTTATTTCACAGAAATTCCTAATTTAATATATGTCTAAGCACTTAATTCCAAATGGATTCTTAGCTATTTCCTAACCCTGTTGGTGCACTGGGCACCTTGGCATGAGACTACAGTCAGAGAATTCCTGGTGGCCTTCATTTCTGTTGCTTGGCATGATCCCTTTCAAGCAGTGCACCTAAAAATGCCAAACTAACTGATCAGTTCCAAAACCACAGCAAGATTCACAAACCAGGGGTGTGTTTTTCTGATCTTCTTGGCAAGTTCTGATGTAATGAAATATTTCAGGATGTCTTTATCAGTCTGGGTTACAAACAAAACCCAATGACCCATCTCAAATGCTCAACAGCCCAGTGCATGGAACAGTCATTCATAATACACAGGCTCATTTTCTTCCCTGGCTTGCTTTGGAACACAGATTTGAAGCCACATCTTACCATCCCAAGAGAAAATCTTCCCCCAGATCAAGAATTCGCCAGCTATCACACAACAGCATGCTCTAAGATGAATCCCTCATCCCTTCTTGCTGAAGCTAAGCTACTTAATATAAAATACTTAAAATATTCATAGTAAATATTCAGACTCTGTAGCTTAATGACAACGGCTGTTGCCTGGAAGACTGGGCTTCTAATCACTGCCCTAATGAATAAACATCTGAGATTTACAGATAGTGGACAATGCCAAAGAGAAAGTACTCCTTTCTGACTAGGATGTGTTATCTGTGAATTAGCCACGAAATTATTACAGCTTCCTTCAGCTCCACAGGGGCAAATTTTGACTGGAGAGACCCCTGTGTTTGGGATGAAATTATACTTGCAGTGCAGAGACACCATAATGAGAACATTCTATAAAAAAAAATCCTAAGACACATTCTTTAACCCAGTCTCAGTATTGTTGTAGCCTACAGGAAAGATCTTGAACAGAAATTGCAAAGTTAGACTGACAGTAGTGCTTTTGGTTGATTGCTTCTATTCATCAGACTTCCAGGCCTTAGTGAAATCAGGATGAAGAGCGTTACATTGTTTTTTCTGTAGTGCAGGCTTAGGAAAAAAATGTTGTCCTATTCATTTATTATCAAATCTGAACAGTTTGCTTTTGAAATGTTAAGTGTTACCCCAGTTGAACTCTCCTTTTATAGGCAGTAACTGGTTCAGACTGCCTTTTATGGGACTCTAAAATCAATACAGAGAATGAGAGATAGATGGGAAAATATGAATTAATCCATTAAATTAAACTTCATCTTCAAGTCATTATGCTAAAAAAAAAATCCCAGGATTCTGATACAATTGAATTTTTTCTTTTCTCAAGATTCTGGTACATTGGACTTTTTCTTTTCTTCTACGACCCACTTAGAAATCCAGAAGTCAAAAAGTTTTGTCTTGTCACAAGCTATAAGTTATGGTGGCACAGCAATATTTTTTACTGTCCAGATAAAAAAGGAAATTACTAACTCTATCCTTGCCTGGTGATGCAGTTAGCTGCCTGAGGTCTCAGTGGTTTCACTTCATTTAACATGAGGAAGTATAAAACTGACATATAAAAATTCCCTTGAGCGATCATTCATAATTGTAAGAAAACCCCCCCTTTTTGTGAGGTTTTTTGATCTATCCACACATTGATTTTTATGCAGAGAGCATCTCTTTTTTTACAAACAAAAGGTTCTTTCATATTGGCTACATAGTTTTCCATTTTGGCTTTCCTTTGTTTTTATTCTGCTACCATATTTAAATTTATCCTCTATGCCCATTCCTTGTAGCTTCTGAGATGACTAAACATTGAGATTTTGAGAATTATCTGCCTTCTTCAGGTATTGCTGGAGTTTTTAACTTTGATAATGAGTCTATCTTGATTTTTTTCCAGTAAAATAATTTCAATGTTTCAGCAAAATTACCATTGCTGTTATTTTATGTGTCTAGTCTCCCAAATTCAATGAGAGAGAAGACTATAGGGCTTTTGAGAAGGAATTCTTGTAAATAGACCACATAGATTTCCAATCTGTAATTATGGAGCTTTTGAACGAAGTGCACTTTGAATATTTAATTTCTCCAGATAGGCTATATTTACAGAGAATGCTGATCATAACATGGTGGGTAGAGTTCATGTGTATAAGGCATTTGGAGAGATTGAAAATATATTAAGGCAAATGTGCATATACGAATGATTTTTGTGAAACACTGAAGCCAGTGTCAATGTTTTCCATGTCGTCCTGTATGTGTCAGATCTGAGTGATATCAGTGCCATGAAGGAGAATGGGGATATTCTTGTTGAAAAGAAAATGGATGGTTTTGTATAACTAAAACTCTTTTTCCTTCTAAGTAGCTACCAGGTAATTTACACTGATGTTGCTGATCATTTCAGTCAAGGTAAAACAGTGATGAGAATGACCAAATATCAAAGAACATTCAAAACTAACAAACGTTTTTGCACATGGATTAGATGGGGAAGTCAGTAAGAGAAGATTTGGTTCTCAAGATTTTGTGAGGAAGCTATAAATAAAGGCATGTTCTAAATTAAGCTGATTAAAAAAACCCCACCAAACATGCCCCCCGAGAATGATAACTGTTAGTTGTTTATAATGAGGAATTGGACTGACCCATAGCCTTCTCAGAGAAGCTGTTTATGGTCTTTGAAATCTGTGCCATTGAAGCAATGTGAAATCATCAAAATCTCTGTTTTTAAGTAGGAAAAAGATTCTTCCTTCATGGTTGTAAAGAAGAAGCTGGAAAATGGGATCCCAGAAGGCTTAAGATAGAAAAGTGAGTCATGAGACATAAAAAAGTTAAAAATATAATTCTATTGATTTTTATAGCAACCTCTTAGCTCTTTGATGTCTGCCTGAAAATCTATTAAGAGTTGTCACAGAGAGACCTTGCTGATGGCATCCAGTGCCTCTGAGCTCCTAGGTTTGGTGGGGAGAGCCTCTGCATTCAAGGTCATGATAGCAGGTTAGATTATCTCATCCTTTTCTTTATCTCTAGTTTCCATGGAAGAAAAAATCATCTGCACAGGACCTGAGTGAATGAATATAGCACATGCCGCGGTTAACATTCAGGATATGATAGACTGTATCTTTTTAATTTTCTAGAAGTTAAACATTGATTACTCAGGCAATCAGTGCAAGACAAAGGAACCTGAAAAAGGCAATTCAACCCACCTGCACTAGAGACACCTGACTTAGACTGGGATGAATTACCCTTGAGAATTGGCCACCCTTCCTCACTGGCTGTTACTGGAACTAGGACAACTAGGTCAGGCAAGCTGAAGCTCTTTCAGGTGCTTCACGTCAGGTGAGAACCCTAATTACAGGCCATTAGGCTTTATCCACCAGTAATCACTGTAAAAGGAAATTCCTCATGTGAACTCTGAAGATATTGAAGCACAATATTGTCACTTTACCATCTGAAGTCAAGTCCCTGTGCTAGCATATGGGACGTTAAGA
Source organism: Lichenostomus cassidix (assembly GCF_008360975.1). Lineage (NCBI taxonomy): Eukaryota > Metazoa > Chordata > Aves > Passeriformes > Meliphagidae > Lichenostomus > Lichenostomus cassidix. The sequence continues at coordinate 116,364,052 of NC_139482.1, read as the reverse complement.
GTATCAAAGGAAAGTTTGGTTCCATAAGAACAATGCTGAACCTTTTTACCCTATTCAGCAACAAAATATAATTTTCAATTCAAATCTTCTTGTAACTGCTAGATTTTCAGGCTGAAGTAAATACCGATTAGGAAGCGGAAAGCCCATGAGGTGAAAATGGACCACACTATAAGTAAATAAAAGTAAACGCTCACAAAGAGATGCCAGGCAATCCTGGGTGGGTTGCCTGTCCACCTGCAGGCAACAAGTACAAAAAACACACAAAAGACTTACTAACACTGATTATCTGTTTTGGGTGTTTCAGTGGGTAGCTTGCAAATTTTATGTAAGTTATATAACCATAATGTATTTAAAATCTTGACACACGTTGTAAGCATGATATGATATCCAGGGATCATATTTATTGAAGTACTGTATATTTTCTCAGGAGGCTGCTTTGTCTCAGAGGATGATAAAATACTCAGGGTCTTACAGATGGTTCCCATTGAGAGAACTAATTGATAATTGAGTGCATTTAGTTATCAAGGACAGTCAAATCTATGTTTTCCTACATTGGCAGGCACCAAGCAGAAAGAGAAAACTCTTTTCTCATATCTTTAAACCCCATTCACACTGGGCTTGCTGTTTAAGCTTTATTTCAAGTGCTGGTTCTAGCTGTAACCTTGGCATTTCTAACCCAGTCATGAGAGTGCTGGGGGTGTGTGACACCTTGTGACTCCTGCTGCTATTTCTGTAGCATTAATCAGACATCTCTGGGTTATGGATGTAGGAAGTATCTTTTGTGCCTTTGAATCCTTAGCTTTTGCAGTGACCACAAAGGTGGGAACTGCGTGGGTTCCACACCTTCTGGCACTGGCACTCAAATAAATGTTTTCAGGTCTATGATTTCACTGTCTTTATAAACATATATACACACTGTATGTGCCTGAAATGAAATATTTAAGAAAATGCTTCTCCAAAGTTTTTCCATGTGCCTATACCCTTTCCCTGTAGTAAAGACTAAGATTTTACTCCTGTTGTATAAAATGAAAATGTTCTCACTAAATAAACTGTATCTTTACAATTGGATTGAAGATTAAATGATCAATGGTGGAACATAGCTGCTAGATTTTTCCCTTCAGATAGAGATTATATGGCATAGCCTGATGGGCACTGGGCCCTAGGAGTCTGGGTCCTGCCTGTTTCATTAAGCAGTATGAGGCTGACTGTCAGTTATTAGCATGCACAATATTAGAAGCACCATACCTATCAAAGAGGAAAAAAAGGACCTCCATACAGCTTTATCACTATAATCCATTCATCAGTTTATTGAACTGAAGCTTGATAGGGGGTTTCTCAAACGCATGTGATGCCCCATGCTGTTAAGAGTTTTGGATTTTGATCTCAGATTATGCTGAAAGCTTTGTGCTAGCTCCTTTTTGGTTATGTATCTGAGGTTGTTCAAAAGTAAAAGTTATTTGTTCCAGAGTGGGGTGCAGTTTGTATTTGCCACATTTCCCTAGAGACACCTATTTCATGGAGGTGGATAGAAGTTCATCCTTCCATTTCATTGAGTGTGCCACCAGAGACATCCCCTGCCCTCCTGTGGTTCTCCTGCTGTTGGCTTTCAAATTTGATCCTTGGCCACTTTATATCTGGCCACAGTGCAGTGAAATCTGGCTACAGCAAAGATGAGGAATGAGGCCAAGATATGGATTAGGCAGATTCCATTTGATGACAGGCTGTTGTATGTGCTTTACAGAGGTGAGATGGTTTTATGATAAGACAGGTTTACATCTGAGAATTAAATGAAATGTGCAAGGGTGAAGATATACTTTGGTATCTTTCTGTAAGCTTTGGTGCCATTCTCAGCTACCAGACCCTCCCTCTCCAGCCCCACCTCCATCCCTGTCCTTTGTAAACTGTTGGCTGAAGATCCTAGAGCTCTTGAGAGATCTTGGCAGAGGTTAAAGCTGATTGAATGCCTGGGCAGATTTCTGTGTGGAAATCTGCAAAGTTGGCAAAGGACAGTTTTGTGGATATTCTCTTTGTTCACTCTGTTTAATGACTGAGAACACAGTAGCACCATAAATGCATAGAGGTCATAAAAAAGTGTTTTTATATAGACGCAGAGTTCAAATTTCTCCTCTTCTACATCCACAGTTTACATCTGTGGTTCTCACCCTCTGTATCTGGATGTTTGCTCTGTCTTTGAGAGAGATACTAAATATAATCATCACCATTCATGAGCTACAGTACATAGCTGACAGTTCTCTTTCAGGCCTTTGCTCACTAGAAAACGTGAAATTTACTCAAGAATCTTAAAATGCAGGAAGTTGGGTTTTACATATTCTACCAAATAGTATATACCTGGTTGTAGTGGATGGCTTTTCATGTTTTGTTCAAAAATGCTTCAGTGTCCTTTTCAATGCTGACTTAAAAGTCTTTTTATTTAAGACTATCTTACTAGAAAAACAGCAAAAACCATTGATAAAACCAGACAGCTCTCATGGGGGACATCCTTGTGGATCATGCTGGTAGAATATAGATTTGACATTTCCTTCAGTTTCTTGAAATTTAAATGTTTACTTGTTAGTGGTGGAGCCATAAACCTTGGTAAGATTTTGTAAGTGGTGGAGCCATAAACCTTGGTAAGATTTTGGTTAATCTAAAAAGTTGAGCATTATATTGTATTAGAAATTGCAAGTTTGCCAAGATACAAATCTTAGGTTTTGTTTTATTGACCTACAGTTTATAAACTGTATTTACTGGGTCCACAAGTTTTCAATCTTATTTTACTCATGCAGTTTTATTCCCAATAATTTAAAGAAGTGTATATTTAAGGATATACAGGATTTTTATGCTCATTGTTCCATAGCCAGGAAGCTGGATTTGCTAAATGTTTGTTGAAATCTGACACTTTTCTTAATAACGGTTGAGAATTCTGTAACTTTCCTTCACAGCAAACCTAGAGCTTGAGCAAGAAACTGTCTGAACACCTGATACACTAGTGAGTGAAACCTGAATCTCTCAAAATAGAGACCTCCAAAAATTTCCCCAAGATGTCTGGCAGAAAAACTGTAATGAAAATAATCAGATTTGGCATTTGTGATGTCTTACCCTTGTGGGATACCACGGAGAGACACTGAAACACAGATTTTCCAAAGAAAGAATGCAACCACAGAAAGGCTTTTTAGAATAAAGTTTCCTTTCATCTTTATTTTGAAACTCATTATTTTTCATGATATGATGTTTCATGACAAGTAGCTGAGATGCTGTGATAATATGACAACAGTAGTCCAATGTTCTGGAAAACTAGCAAAAACAAAGATGCAAAATATTGAACCCAATTGTTATAAGGATTTCCACATTTTTGTTCTACAATATAGACAGTTTAATCAAAAAGAAAAAGAAGGTTCATTTCAAGGTGTAGGCTAAAGAGATCAGAGTTCTCCAACAAACCAAGGTATGTGTTTGAAAACTAAGGTACTAAAGTTAAAAACACTTGTGTTGAATTATTTAGAGGGACAGTATTTATTTCACTTGTACATGGGTGTACAGGTCAGGTAATAAGCCAGAACAAAACTAATGTTGGAGTTTGGACTGCCTGTGAGGTGAATGAGCCGGGTGCTAGAGCCTTTTATCATCAGTCTTCTTTTTCTCCACATACTTGGAGATGACATCCAGAATAAGCTATTCCATCACATTTCCAGGGATGGAGGTGAGGCTGACTGACCTCTAGTTTCTTGGGTCCTCCTTCTTGCCTTTTGTGAAGACTGCAGTGACATTGTAAGCCAACTGTAAGCCAACAGAAAGACACTGGCTTTCCTCCAGTCCTCAGGCACCTCTCCTGTTCTCCACAACTTTTCAAAGGTGATGGAGAGTGGCTTAGCAATAGCATCTTCCAGCTTCCTCAGCACCCTGTGGCTGCACCCCATTGGAGACCATGGATTTGTGGATGTAAAATTTGCCTGAAGGATCTCTATCCTGATCCTCCGCAACAAAGGGAGGAGACAAGGCTTTCTCTCTTTCCTTCAGAGCCTGGGGTTCTTGATGGCTGGCCTTCTGAAGCAAAGTAGGTATTCAGTGACTCCATGTTTTCTATACCCTTCATCACCAGGGCACCCACCTCATTCAGCAATGGACCCACATTTCCCTAGTCATCCTTTTGTTACTGATGGACTTGTAAAAACTTTGTTCTCCTTGACTTTCCTTGCCCGCTTTAATTCCAGGTGGACCTTAGCCTTCCTTGTCACATCTCTGCATACTCTGACAATGCTCCTATGTTCCTCCCAAGGGGTCTGTCCTATTTTCCATATTCTGAAACCCTCTATCTTCTATTTGAGTTTTGCCAGAAATTTCTTACTCATGCATGCAGGTCTCCTGCCCACTTTGCTTGATTTTTTACTCACAGAGATGCACTGATCTTGAGCTTGGAGAAAGCGATGCTTGAATATTAATGAGTTTCTTGGACCCACCCCTACCTTCTAGAGCCCTAACCTGAGGGGCTCCTCTGAGTAGGTCCTTGAAGAGGCCACAGGTAGTTCTCCTGATGTCCAGAGCTGTAATGCTATTTATTGCCCTGCTTCCTATGCAGTATCCTGAACCTTGCCATCTTAAGGGCACTGCAACCAAGGCTGCTCCCAGTTTTCACATACCCAAACAGTCTTTCTCTGTTTGCTAGTATAAGGTCCAGCCCACACCTCTCCTCCTGGGATCTTCCACCACATGAGTCAAAAATTATCAGTACTTTGCAGGAACTTTCTGGACTGCATATGCCGAGCTATGTTTCTGCTTTCCATCAAATATCACGGTGGTTGAAGCTCCTCATCAGAACAGGACCCTATGAACAGGGTATATCCACCTCATTTCTAGATTCCAATATTACATTCAGGTTCAGCTAGACAGGAAAATTTTTACATTTGCCCATATTTAGTATAAATATTTCTGTGTAATTTTATGTACCTTGGCCTTCATCAGCATTTTTATCTATGTACATGTTGTGTCTAAAGATTTTTCTGTTTCAAAGCAAGCTGGAGTAAATCACTGCAAGGGTGTTTCTGTAACAATTTTAAGCTAAGCCCACAAATTAAAAATATGTTTAAGAAGAAAAGTAACCTGAACATCGGTTTCTCTGCAGAAGGATTTTTTATTACTCTTAATGTCCAAAAGCAGTACTTCACATTATGAACTAATGGCCTGTGAAATGTCATTTAAAAATAAAAGATGTGTTTGAGTCAGAGGAATAACATCTTTGACTGTCTTATTTTTTTTCATCACTCTTTTGAAAGTAATTTATTTTTCTTCTACTTTTTTTTTTTTTTTTTTTAGAAAAACACTTGATTTCAGGCTAAAAAAGGACAGACTTAATTACAGACCATAGCTTTTTTGTCTCAATTTGCACAATTTTGACAACAGTGCTTTAAATGCAGGGACACTAGCACAGCTTAATTGAAATTCTGATGATGTTTTTTGCACTAATTGATACCCATGTTGGCAGACTGAGCTCAGCGACCCAGGAATGAATGGACAGGAAGAATGAGACTATCAGCTTAGCCTTGCAGGTGGTCTTTCCTGATCAAGATTAAAGAACATTGGCAGGGCACCACAGGAGAGCTAGCACTGCTGATACCCTATGCTATTCTCATTTTGTATTTAAGCACAGGATTTCAATGTTCAGGCTGAGATTTTCAGCCTGACTCCATTTGCAGTAGTAATAATAATAATATCGAAAAAAGACTGAGAAATTACTTGATCATACTGTGTGAGGAGGTTGGCAAGGAGAAAATGCCAGGTACAAAACAGGCTTTTAATCTTGTAGAAAAAAGGATAGGTGAGAACTAATGATTTGTCATGGATTTAGCATGAACTCAGATTACTATGAGATACAGATGAATAATGGGTTAGAAGTAGGGTGTTAATAAACTCTGGAACAAACTTCCAAGGGTATGTTAAATTCCACGTCCTTCAAAGTCCTTAGCTAGCTGTCTAACACAGGGTCTTAGCACAAACAATACTGCCATGATATAACATGGCCTACTATATACACAAGATCAGAGTAGACAGTTCTGGCCCTAAAATACTATTAATCCCATTAATTCTTGCTTTTTACATAGTATATTCATCAAAAAAATTAAGAAAGCAGATCAGTACCAGTATTACCATTGTACAGATATAAGGACCGTATCTCAAGGAGGTTAAATAACTTCTCATAAGACATTCAAGAAGCCAATGGCATAAAAAGTAATGGTATAAAAAGTAATATACAACCTGTTTGTCACATTCTGCTTTATCAACTGGACGCAGTGATCTTTGGAACAAACCTCACAGATACAGTTAATTTCATTTTATATATAAAAACAAAGTAGGGGAATAATATTTGGCAATTGAAAACAAAAAATGACAGAGCATTAGATTAGACTAACATACGGATCTTTCCTCCCAGTGCCTCTGATGTAAATGTAGGACTCTCTTAAGAGAGTAAGTTAGTAGGTGAAAAAAATACAGCCTAAACCCTATTTCAGTTACTTCAGAAGCCTCCCTATAGAAAGCTGTTTTTCAAGGCAATCTTGTCCCATTTGGTAAATGTTTGTATGAAGAACTTATATTTATTTTTTAAATTAAAGAGTATAACAATAAGTGGTCTAGGGTTAGGGCAGTGACTGCAGCAGTTTTCCTTGATAGGGAGAGGCTTTGTTGAAACTGTGGGGCTGAAAAAGCTGACAGGGCACTTAATCTGGCTCTGTGATAATTGAAAATGAGATGGCCTATTGGCCTGAGATGTGCATTTGGTTTTTATGGAGCTGTACCAAGTCAGATCTTAAGGTGGAATCTATAAATGGCTTTAATACATGTGTGCCAGACTATTTCTTGTTGCTTTTCATTTCATAAGGTAGAGCAAGCACTAGTATAAACCCTATCCCAAAACCTGCTAAATTTCTATTGATGACAGACTATGCAAGAATGGCTATAAACAGAAGGGGACAAGACAATAAAAAAATACATAAGCATTTTGAAATGTTGCAATATTGTTTATATTGAATTCAATATCTCTATTGAACAGCATAGTCAGCTGCCAAGATTTTATGCGTGACAGGCTGTGCCAACATTTATATTCAGATGCTCTAAACCTTGGGAGGAGAAGGAAAAAAAGACATTTTAAATTAATAGATAGTACAGTCCTTCCTCCATAAGATAGTGAAACATTCTCTGGTACTAAACGTGATCAGCTAGCAGTTCTGAATGCACCATCACATTCATCACTGATGTTTATTAATATTATATTTCTAGGGCAATAAATCCAAGTTATTGTTAAAATGATATTTTTCATATGAACTAAGGTTAATTGACCCAGAATTACATTTAAGAATAAGCTCTTTCCCTAAGACTGAGTGTCTTGCACACATGTAGGCTGGCACACATTTTCACAAAGGTGCATTGGTATAAATTTGAATTTAAATCTCTCTACTGTACCTGCTGATCACAGATAACTGCATTCTTTTTAAAAACAATTAAATTCCATTGTTATCAATTGTCTGCAGCTTGAAGAGCTCACAGTGGCGTGGCACTTTCAGAGCTGAGCAGATACCACTTATGCTTAGTTTGCTTTTTCTGGTTGCTTGGGAATGGTCACAGTGCAGGGTTTATTCTGTTCCTGGCCCTGCACAGATCAGCAGAAGTGTGAGTTTAAGAGAACCTTAGAAGTGTCACTGTCAGAGGAAACGGGGAGCTGGAATCCCACCCATAGGATCTATGGGAGGGAGAGTGAAATGAGAACTTGTAGTCCTACTTCAGCTGTGTTTGAATAATCAGATCATTCACACAAGGGGCTGGTCACCTGGACATTTGCCCATGATATAAAAGAGAGGATGACAGAAAAAAGGAAGTTCTAGCAGAATACAGTCAGGATTTAGGAAGTTTCCTGAGTGTCTTATTCTGTAGGTTATATGCTACAGGTAAGCTTATCAGGTAGGACAATAGCAATATGATTAAATCACATGAATTAGATTGGATCCTATTAGAATGGATTCGTTCTAGTTTTCGCCTTTAAAAAAATGGTGCCACCACTTTTTTTGTGGGTGGGCACTGTTTTCATTTCAATTTAGAAGGTGCAAGAACATGCAAATGCAGCAGCACAATCATATAATCATTTTGATTCAAAAGTCAATGGTCCTCAGAGAACCATGCAGCAGCTCATTCATCAACGGGATGGCGAACAGGAATGTAAAGTGTGCTGGTGGGTTATTACACATGCTGAGCCTGATTCTCCTCTCATCTACGCTGTTAAAACACAGGAGTAACAGCACTGAAATCAGCACTGTTGTGCTGGTAGTTGTGAAGGAAGAGTCAGGCTTTCCATGTGTCAAACGCTGATCATCTCTGTCTGGAAGGAGACCCATCTAAAATGCTTTGGAGGCCACATTCATCTAAAATGCTCAGCTGAACCATCACTTAAAAATTGATATTTTCTTGTGTTCTTTGAAGCATTTAGTCAGCTAAATAATTTGAAATACATTATTACAGAGGCAGTCATTATCACTTCCAGAGCCAATGTTCCTTTAGAATGTCCATTACAAATCTTGTTTGGAGTATTTTCCATAGTAACTCAAACATTTTAATTTGCTTTGGACCATGGCACAGCAAGTTTGCAGCATTTGTAAATTCCTACTAAAAAGGCATGGAAGTCTGGTTACCTTTGTTTGTTTGTTTCTTTCTTAAATCTAAAAAAAAATCAGATGAAATTTTTTGCTCTTCTAGCTGAAGATGTGCATAATAATATGCAAAGTGTCTTTCTTATTTTAATGTTGAGGCAGAGGTTAGAATAACTAACACTATAATCCTACAATCAACAACAACAAAAATGGATCTGTGATGTAAATATATATCTTCATATACTATTTCCCCTGCCAGGAAAACTCACAACAGTATTTTTTTTACATATCACCCCTAATATTCTATGCTGAGTTTTGCCTTTCAAGTCAAAGCTGAAGCTTGATTTGTACCTTAATCCTGGATATGCAATCCTTCCTGTCTTTCTGAAGACATGGTGGAATTCAACCATTCCCTTTCACAGGTGGTGAAATTGAGAGGATATAGTTTTGTAAATATTGTGACACCTGGACTTGAAAAGCTTTTTGTTCCACAGAAGAGAAAAAAATGCCCAAAAATTATTATGAGAGTGAAAGAAGGCCCACAGTTTGCATGAAGGATGAAGGACTTTTCCATATATGAATTTTTCAGTGGGAGTTTCTTGAGAATGTTATAATTTTTTAAGAGGCACTATTTCTCATTGCATGAAGTGCAAAGAGGCATCAAGAAAAGAGGTATTTATGATACCAGTGAAGAAAATTGTAGTTTTTTCTCACATCTTAAGTGGACTAAAATTTTTGGGCACATCTTATAATAAGTCAGGTGTTTTCTCTGATTTATTTTATGGCCATTTTTTAAACCAAGAAAAAAGTCTGTAGAAAGCCCCTGATTATGGAGGAGACTGAAAACACTCAGGGTTTTCCTGTGTGCATTTTGGTTTTGAATCATGCTTTTGATATGTTTGCAACGTCCACTGTTTCCATACTAAAAGTTGTTCTGCTCTTGAACCCACTTTTCTGGTTCACCAACAAACTTTCTTCCAGACTTGCAAGGTAACACCAACAATCACTCATGAGGAAAGCTGCCCAGGCTGGAGGGCAGAATATTGATCTGGGGACATCCACATATTCCTGGTTGGTGTTTTTACATAGTAACTGCTTGGTTAAAGCTTCCCCTCAGCAGTTGTAGCCTTGTCTAGGGTCATGGCGGTACCACCTGCCCTGGCCCCTGAGTGCTGGAGAGAGCCAAAACCCAACTGCTGCTGGAGTTTTCTCCTTGCCTTGGGTGCTGTTCAACATAGATGCTGGAGTACTTTCCTGCAGCATGGTCTTTGATATTTTTCTTGGTACTCATATTATGATTGTTTGATATTTTGTATTAGATATACTCCATAGTATGAAAAATGTTTCAGCTTGCGAAAGTTTTGCTATAATTTAAGTACATGGGTTGAACTTTTCCCAAATGGGTATTTGCTTCAGCTGATTCCTTTTATTCTGTCTTTCTCTTGAAGTTCCTTTCAAAAACGTTGTGGTTATTTTCAGTAGGCAGGTTTGAAAAGCAGCAGAAATACCCTTTTAACCCTCTACAAGAAAACAAAGGAAATTTCTGGTACATTTCTCTTTGAACAGCTCAAGCATCCCTCTGCTTTGGAGCAAGACATTCAGTAGAAAAGGAGCTTTCTGTGCTCTGTTTTGTGGTTGTGTCTCCTGCCAATCTTGTGTTTGGCCAATTTTTGTGCCTTTGAAAAGCTGCAGTTTACACACTCACACAAAGTTGGTAAAGAAAACGTAGATTTCATCAGCAAGGTCACTAACGAGGCGATTGAGGCTCCTTCCATGGGGTTTACTACCAGTTACAGCTCCTTCCATGGGGTTTACTACCAGTTACAGCTTTTGCTCCCATTACACAGTGGACTGGCTTGGGAAAAGGAATGGAGAACCTCTCCTATGGAGACATGCTGAGAGAGTTGGGGTTTTTCAGTCTGGAGAAGAGAAGGCTTCAGGGAGACTTCATTGCAGCCTTTTAGTACTTACAGGGAATTTGTAAAAAAGCGAGAAAGTGACTTTTTACATGGGCAGATACTGATAGGACAAGCAAGAATGGTTTTAAACTGAAAAGATGACAAATTTATTTTAGATGTTAGGAAGAAATTCTTTAATATGAGGGTGGTGAGGGACCTTCAGAATTTCTTGTTTGACTAATATCTAGTTATTTGTCTTTTCTGACCCATTTAAGAATCACTTCATAAGATCAAGAAAAAGTAGAGTGTATTACTTTTTACCATTTTTTTTCCCCAAAGAGTTTTAAATTTATGCTGAAGTGGTTCCAGAGAACATAACTTGTCTTGTTTGGAAGCTAAAATATTTAGAAAAGGTTATTCCTATTCTGCTATTGATACTTCATCTACATGAGATATTAAGGTCCATTCAGGAGATAAAAAGCACTGGAATAAGTTCCTCTAGTGTTCTTCTTTCTAGTTTAATTTTTCTGAAACTGTTGTGTGACTAACTGTTAAAAAAGTAAAGAAGTATTAAATTTTAAAGTTGGGAGTCAAACTTTTTTTTTCTTACAGCAGTGTCAATCCAGTGTACTCTGCCCCAGGGTGATTAATCCAGACTAATTAAGTCAGAAAGAAATTACTTAATATTTTGAATATTTTGTGTATCTATTTTTAATGTTTTTGTGTGTATATACATATATAAAAATATATTAAAAAGGACTTTTCAGTAAAATAGTGATTTTTTTTTTACTAACTAGTACTATGAGCCCAAGTATTTCTTTGACTGTGACCTTTAATATAATTTTTTTTCAATTTGCTGTTTAGCAGCTGACTTTAACATATTTCAAATTGAGCTATTTAATATAGCCCATTACAATTTTCCAACCTCATCATAATCTATTTTTCTAGCAGGGTCACCTTTAACATATGATGGGATGAATGTATTTTATTAACATCTATTCTTTTTATAAGGATGTCTGATTGAAAGCTGCAATTTTTTTTTATCCATAGGATTTTAAAAAAGAACCACACAAAACTTTGAAAAATTCAAAAATGGGTTATTCTTGGATAAAAGTATATTCTCTTCTGCCAGTTGTCTTCTGTCTTGAATAATATTTTGTAATCTTCTACTGACAACTGACTCTAAAAGATGTCTAGTCTGTCCTTAGACATGGCATATAGCTGCAGTTTGGTATAATATCTGTTTCTGCTGCAAAAGACATTTATAATACTTTCTACATAATTTAAATGTACTGTGTAGTTTCCTCATTTTGGGGAGAAAAAAAGAAGGTAATTCAGAGCTCCACTGTTGGGGGCTGTCTATTAATCTTGTTTCATTGTTTTATTTACGTAGATTTATGAAATCCCAATAGAATTATATTTGTTTGTGTGTAGTGCTGCTACTTTGATATGAAGAGGAAGTAATGTCTCTGTCCCTCATACACAAATTTGTCAAAATGTTTATTCAATTTCAGGCTCATTTGTTTAATCTTTTAGACAACAATAGGAATACAGAAAGCTTATCAACAAGACTTTTGTTTTGACCAAACTCTAAAAATATAGATTTTTTTTTAATCTGGAAGAAGGTTTATTTCTGGTCTGCTCTGACAGAAGGGTGATAGGTTTCTATCTCTTAGTCTAATTAATACCTTTAATCTTTTTTAATGGTTAAACAGTCTCCCTTTAGTTGCAAGGCAGAGAAGAGATAAAGGCACATAAGGCTGGAGGTTAATCCCTGTATTTTATTTCTTAATTTCTGCTATAGGGATTCCCTTTCCATCATTTCTGTTTACTTTAAGCACTCTTCAGATGCTGGTAGAAAGAGACAACAAAAGTTTGATTAGGGCTATCACTCAAGATTAGGCAGACATTAAACTTTTTGGAATTTAAAGAGAAATAATTGTTAGCTGAATAAACAGGCTAATCTGATTCTACATCCACTATTTTATTATAATGGTTGAGAAGAAGACAAAAAAATATACTTTCATGTAGACTGTTTTGTTCTGCTAGTGCTCTCTGCCTTGCATTGTTCCAGAACAGATTGTATGGGAAATGCTGTAGCACAAATAATTATGGATAAAAAGTATTAGGTGGCTGGCTTAAGAAAATATGTATGCATTTTCATTGGCTTCTACCAGTGTTAGACCACTTCTTCATGGACAAAATCTAATTCCAATGTTATGTTAACTTAAGTATGAAATTAAAAATGCACGGAATTTTATTGGCATTTTATTTAATATGCTCTCACCCTATAAGTAGAAGGTGAGATTTGCAGTTGAGTAACTTCTGAGGTGGTTTGAAGGACATTCAGAGAAAAAATTCTCATGTTGGTAGAACAGTGGTAATTAGTGGTGTGGGTCAGGTTTTTGCCTTTTTATTTCTGAAAAAAACCCAGTCAAAGCAAACCAAAACAAAGCTGAGCCATTTTCTCTTGATAGCCTACATAATGCTGGAAATGGATGCATTGTTTTTAAAGGTTGTAAGGACTTATTTCAGAAAGAGTTTGATGATAAAAATCACCTTTTCTTGACTTTTCCATTTAAAATTTTAATGTTTTTAAGGGAACTGTACATGTTGGAGTATTCTGCAAATAAGATTAGAAGCTCTGATGTCACCCTTCCAAAGAGATTATAAGATTTAGGATTTGGGCTCAGACATGTACATGTCCTCAAAAGAGACTTTGAAAAAAATTAGATTTGTTGTTTTTATTTTTCTTTGTATACAAAGAAATACTGCTTCATTAAGTGGTGCTTGCATGCTAGGGAAGCTTGAATAAATGCCTTTCCATTTGCCATTGAACTGATAATGACTGTGTTATGTACAGGAATTCTTTAAGTTAAAACACAAATCCAAAGACCATCCTCTCGAGATATAAAGGTTGGTGGAGAGCAGATAGTGCCTGTATTTTTAATGAGCACCTTCTTTTACTTTGGAAAGTTACAACAGCTTTATGAAGAGTCATGCTTCTTTGTAAACAACATACTTGTTCAGAGAGAGTGTGTGACAGAAATTGGCAATAAGTGCCAATATCGCCACAATCTCTGCAATATGTGTTTTCTGCACTATGGGTGCAGCCTACCTCAGCCATGCTGTGCCCACGTTCTCCACACATGCCCAGCAGCCACAGGACTGCAGCAGGAGAGCTTCCTCTGTCTCACCTCCCTCCCTCCTCCCCCCAGGAAAGAGTCCTTTCAGTGCTATGATGATTTCTGGTGGTGATTCTTTGGGAGGCTGACAAGACATTGTTCTCGTCTGGGTAGCAACCATGCAGAGGAATTGGCAGATTAACGGAGGAGGCTGGAAAAAGGGAATTTTGTGTTCTCCTCATCAATTGCTACGTGCTGCATAGATGAAATAGGCAGACATATATAGTATTTTTGTTGTCAGTACATAGGCAAAACAACGTTTGAAAAGAAAGGTGGTGTCCTTCAGTTGACATTTTGGAAAAAATATGCACATTCTGAGGCACATATGTCACATTTATAAAATATCTCTGAATGGTTTATATTATGGAGATTAATAAACTGAATACTGGAGTTAAAGGTCAGGATTTTAGGTGAATGTTCTATAATGTATGAGGTACTTCTGCAAGAGGTTTATAAAGTTGCTATACTTTGGACCCCTGAACTGCTTAAAATTTAAGTAGATGCATAATTGTTTTCTTGAAATGGATGTAAATTTTTCAAATCTGCCACGAATAAACCCTTGATTGTCAATTATTCGTGTTCATATGATTCCCTGTGAATTAAAAACCAGAAAGAATTATAATTAGCTATGCCAAAAATTTTAATTTCTTTTTTTTTAATAGGATTACTGCTAGATGTAGGAAAATAGTAGAGTGACTGAAAATGTTCAGTTTTTTTCCTCTGTTTCATACTATTGATTTTTTGCTATGCTCTAAATTATTCAAGCTGAATAGCAGTTGAGCCAATGGATAGTATTATAAAGCAGAAACAGGAAAATGGGGTTTCATTTCACTCCTCTCCACTTTTTTGAAGAAGCAGCTTTTTGGCAGAAAAGAGCAACAGATCTAAACAGCCCATGAGTCTGGTTCTGGGTAACCCCAGACTTGTGGACTGAAGAATTCCTAAATCCCTAATTTAAAACAAATCATGTAGAAGCTGTGCTAATGTCACAGAAATTGAGAGCTCTGTGATTACGGAGTTGGAGAGGAACCTGGTCTGAAAGGGACTTTGAGGGCCAGGTTTTCCCAAGAGTCTCCTCCTTGGGCCGTGGAAATCAGGAGGATGAAGTTTGTATCTGTGATAAGGTTTCAGGTAGCTTTGCTTTTGCTTCCTGAATTTTAAACCTTTACAAGGTCTGAAATGCCATTAAAATATAATAGGTTTGGGAATTTTTCTAATGTGCTATTCTTTGTAATGTTCCAGGCCACAGTGTGTGATGAAAAAGTCATAAACCCTGAATCAAGAAACTTGTTAATTTGCAAAGCATGATTGTATTTGCCCCTGCTTTATCCACTTTGTTGTCATGCCTCCTATCTCAGCAGTATATTCTCTTTGGTGGGGACAGTTTGAATGAGATATCTACTACAAGGAGCACCTACTTTATTATTGGGGTATGTAGGCACTATAATAATACAAATAAGTAGCATTAAATATCCTTTAATGAGGGATTTGAAAGTGAAGAACATACTGCCTTTATAGACTAATTCATTAGTAATGAATATATGTTAAAAATCCATTATAATTTAGTGCTTCATAAACACAAGTATCTTTTCAAAGAGGAATGACACTATTCTTTTCTTACACTGATCTCACCTCACTAGCAGGAAGGTATTGGCAAATACAGAGAGCCAAAGAAGAGTCATGCTATAACTTCTAACTCAATCACATCCTCAGAATTGCCTTTCTGTATATGTTATTTAAGAATGATTTGTTCATATTTCAAAAACATACCTGGTCCCTGCCTCTCTGGGCAGAATCATGCTTGGGAGCTCTTGATTTCTGCAACCTATACTTTGAATAAAATATTTCTCATTTTTACCTCCACAGTCTTAATAGAAAGAAATTAAAAATTGAAAAGGGGACATGGGAAATAATCTCCATCATGGTGATAGGCTGAAAAACCTAAAAATGTATAATTTAACTGCAGGATGATACTGATCTAGAATATTCAGAGGGTCAGCCCTTCACAAGAACTTATTTAGTGCATTAGACTTAAGTGCAATGGCCTAAAATATAGTGTGAATATATGTAAAGCTTCCTGACTGGTAAGGCTATTGGTCTTTGGAATAGTTGCAAGAGAAGTGCTAGAAGCCAATGACTTGATAATTAAATTTTACTCTGGAAAATTTGTTACAGGAAATGATTCTTCCTTGGTTTGTGAATAAACCAGGTTACCTAATAAGACTTCTGAATCTGTAGAATATCCATTCACAAGATAATTTTCTTTTACAATAAAGGAAATATCTTTTCTCCAGAAAGCTTTAAAACACTTGCTGGCTCTCTTTTGGTGATAGTCTTGGGATCACAGGCATCTCATGGGTTGCCACAATGTTACCATTAGTATTTGTTAGTCTCTGTAAGTTAATTGTCAATTGTACAAGAAGATCTAACAAATATCACCTGCCGTCACTTTATTAGAGCAGTGAATTCACAGCCAATTCTGATCTTAATTGGTAAGCTAAAATTCAAACATGTTAAGTAGATATGAGGAAAAGAAAGGACAACGATAGAATTTTTTTTATTGAAACAAACATGAAGCCCCTTGATAAAAGTAAGGCAGCTAGAGCAAAATTCCCATTCAAAAATATGCATCCAGTATCTTCCTATCTTCTTGATCTACCGGGTATTTTAAAAATGAATTAGATACTGAAGCAATTAAGCCATAATGCAGTATTTTCTGAACTACTCATCGAGTAATCCCAGTTTTAAACAGATAATTGTCAATAACACAATAAACATTTATAGCCTGTGTGTGCCCCTTATGAGAAGTGCTCTCCTGTTGCTATGTGTGCTTTCCAGGGAAAGTGCACTTTGCCCAAATCCTATTGTATTAATTGTCCTTTACTACAGATGCTTTATGCATAAAAATAAACACCCAAATTTTATTCATAAGGCCCTTTTGAGTTTTGGAGAAGCACCACTTTTTATATTTTACTCATATAAACGAATTTCTCTTTTCCCCATAGCTCAGATTCTACTTGAAAACTAGGAACACTGTGATCCTGCTTCCTTTTTTGGAAGTATTTATTCTGAAAAATAACATACTGTAAGGTACCTCTGAGTGACACTGTTGTGCTCCCTCTGAGTCAAGTTCTCTCAGATAAATCTGGTTGTCAATTTCGTTATTGTGAAAAACTCATGGTTTTGACTGCATTTACATGCTTGCTATGGAATGTGAACAACAATGTACAGGGATGAAGTTTTATGAAAGGAAAAAATTTGAGTTGGCAGAGTTTGATAAATGGGAAGAAGCACATGCTTTTTGTAGGAATACAATACTAGGGACTTTAAGGCTTTTCTTAAGTCTTATAGCACCAATAATATTTTAGAAAAGACTTTCTCTCAAAGTCACCAGGCCACACTATTGTTTTTCACCATTGTTTTCATCTCATATTCCTTTCTGAGGAAAACTTGTTTCATTATAATATCCACTGATGTGTGTAAGGGAGGTCACAAAGCCACCTATAGTCATGAATCATTACAGAGGCAGAAGCAGCTACATTTGGTCAATACCAGTTTTGCCATCCATTTGTTCTTCCATTTCCCATCCATACCATTTCTCCAATATACATATTAAAAATGTCTTACACAGAGAGAGATGCTTCCTTGAAAATCTAATGCCTTACAACTTCAGACTGCATGCATAATAGCTTAAAATATCAATTTTTTTCAATCCCCCAGTACATAAATTCTGAATGAAAGTTTAGATCTTACAGCTATAAACAACTCATTAGCAATATTAAAGAAAATTTCTGTTCCTAAAATCTTTCTTTATCCCACACATAGCCTCCACAGAAAGCTGCCACTGCCAGAAAAGCCAAGGTGCTGGAGGTTTGGCTCTTTATGAAGGTCAGAAAATACCTTGTCCTAGTTCACAGATATCCAGAAACTGTCAGTATGAGCATTTGAGAGCTGAACAGATGTGTCAGGAAAACAGGCAAAATGGTCTCCTCCTTCATGATCATAACCTGAGCAACTCTGGGCATCACAGCCCACTCATTACATGGTGCAGATGACATGGACAGAGAGATTTAACCCAGGATGGAGGTGTGACATTTCTGACTGGCTGTCAGAGCACCTCTGCAAGGGGCCTGACATAATCTGTGTGAGTGACACTAAAGCATGGCCATGTACAATAAAACCCACACTGAAAGGAAAAAGGATGGCCATTATAATCGTCTAAGTCTCATAGCAAAGCTTATGCAAAGGCATTTGTATGTCAGTGATGAGATTACCTTTGCAAATGTGTATGTTTACTAAATTAACCACAGAATGTGTAATTTATTTCTTTTGCTAGTTGTTCATTAAACTATGGTGTTGAATTGAATTATATTTCCCATAAAACATGTTCAGAAATTTATTTTCAAATGTAAAGAATGCATATCTGTTTCATATTTAAAATGGTTTCAGCCTGTAACAGCCAACTATAGTTGATGAGTAATGCTGTCTGAAAGTCATAATTTAAGATGGAACTAAATGTGCTGCAACGTTAACAGTTTTGCCGCCTTTAAAAAAAGTGTTTCATTAAAATCGATAAGCTCCTTTACCCAGAGCTTTTGTGAATATACAAAATTGGAGAAAGATGAAGGCTCTGGTTTTATTTACATGTCATGTTAGTGGAAAGACAAACTCTATATCCCCATTAGCCCAGCCACAAAGTGTTCTCATTAGCTTTACTAGGGAGACAGACCTCTTCTTGTGTTGGAAGGCAATAACATCAGAAGAGACTGGTCTCTCTCCCATACTGGAGTGGATCAGAGGTGGAGATTTTTCCTAAGAGCTGACAGCTCTACAGCTGTGGCTATTCCTGCCAAATATCAGCCTGGAACAGCCTCTTATGGCTGTGGGAAATTGTCAGCTTCATAAGGCTATGGGTCTCCTGAGATGCCCCAAAATGGAAAGACACACAGTGCTTTGTTTTCTCTTTCAGCCCCACACATCCAGCCCCAGCAGCTGCCTGGTGCTGTGGCTACAGGAGCTCATCCTTGTGTAGACACACCAAACACAGGTAGAGCCCTTTCCCAAACGTTCTGTTGGTGAAGTAGCTATGATAAATATGTGTAGCAACGTGGGGTTTTAGGATTCCATGTGCTCCTTTGTTCCTCTGCTCTGTATACAATTGGTTCATTTTGAAATATGCTCTGCTGTACCTCAAAACCTACTGGTGTGTAACCCTCCTGCCAATCTTCCCTTTGTCCTCCTGGGACTGGCTCAGAGAGAGCCAGCCCCTGCCCCCTCTCCTTCCCCTTAAAAGGCAGAGCCTAGACCAGCTCAGGGTCTTTCCATCTCTGGGCTGCTAGCATCTGCTACCTGCCTTGTCTCCCTTCCCCCTTCTCCTTCCCTGTGACCCTTTCCCCCGTTACCCCAAATAAACCTCTAGCAGAACAGAGATGCAGTCCAGTTCTTCCTTCGTATCACTATTTTCCTGCTTGAATTGATGTGGTTTGAAGACTGCTGCCATGCCGCAGAACCTCGGGGGCCGCCTGCCCGGATCCGGTGGGATTTACACGAACCAGAGACCCGGTCCGGGGGGCAGCCGGCCTGTGCCACCCTCCCGGACCGTGCTACAACAAATATGAGCCATAAAAAAGGGATGAGTAAGGTGGTGAATGTTTGAGCTTCATCTGTAGGGTGGAAACTAGGATCTGAAACTGTGGCAGAGGAAGCTGGGACGGGACAAATTACAGCTGCCTCTGCTGAGGCCATGTGTGCATCTAGACGAAACACACTCTTTTGTCCTCTTCTTGGGTAAAGCCAGAAGTTGACCTTTGTGGTTTTGGGCCATGCTCTTGAGAAGAAAAAACAGAGCAACACAATACACAAATAATAAAAATGTATTTCTGTGAAAACTTCAAGATTTTCAGGTTGTGCTGTATTCAGTAATTGACTGAGAATCATTGGAGAGGTTGCTTATTCATCCAAAATACCTTTGAACAGGTTATCAGCATGTTTCTACTTTTAGGTAAAAATTTCCAGTTCTGGAACAAGCTATTTTTAAAAATTTGAGCATTGTTCAGGAACAACTTTGCAAAAAATGAAGCACTCGAAGAGCTCACAATTTTCCACTTTCTCCAGGACTGTTGATAAAGCCCTTCTTTCCCTGTGAGAAAATATTTTTCTTCTAAAAACTTCAACCTTGTTTTTAATTCACAGCATTGTTATTGAATTGCCATATGGCCTTAGGCAAGTTCCTGAACATTTCCTGTATCTTGGTTTATCTATTTAGCAGAATGCTTACACAGCACAGTGCACACATTCTAACACTTCAGAAAACAGGCAACCCAGCCAGGGCCATACTTCTGTTCAAGTAAGTACTTTTAGGGAGCATCAGCAGAACTGCTCATTATCATCCTTCTGCTTGAAGAGAGAGAGGGTGAGATGTGCTTTCTGTTTCTCCTCAATCAGTACAATACTTCAGGACTCTGTTTTGGAACAAAAGAGAGACAGACGGAAAGTGGGAGATGGGCCCTCTCTAATTGGATGCTTAATTCCCTAACATTTTAAGTGGACATTGTCTCTTCTTGGCACAAGTGTCCTGTGTTTGGGCAGATGACCACTTTCTGGAGCCATTGTTTACTGCCTATAACAATATTCTGAAACCATTACTGAGTACAGATTGAGAGGATGCTTAGTGAAGTAAGAGAGCAGAACTCAAAGCTGGGCAGGAGGGTGAGAGACTGTTTTCAGAAAATGCAGCTTTGGGGGGAATCCTGAGTAGAGAGAAAGAGGAAGAAATGTCTCCTACTCTTTGAGGCAGTAACTACAGCAGGCAGAATATAAGGCAAAGACAGACAGAAATATTGTGTAAGTCGTGTATCTGGAACCTGGGGAGAATAAAAGGAGAAAAGTGGTGATTTTGGAAAGATCCCTTCACAGGACACAGCTCCACCCTGGAATCACAGGATGCTTGTAGCAGTTGGCTACTTGTGACAGCATTGGCTACCTGACTGCCAGCTGTGTTGTGGCCCAAGCCTTCATCAACTCACAGCTCAGTGCATAATCAGTTTTGACTTGCGAGAAGTAAAAGAAGAAATCTCAATGAGATCTGCAGATCAAACAAGACACATAATTAACTTCAGCCTTGCTCTTTCACACTGATCATCCCTACCATCCCGTTTCTTCCCTTTAGGCCAAATTGTAATATTTACCACTGGCCAAAGTGAGTCTTGAGGCAATAAAGCACAGTATTTAGATTGTACCTGGAAAACACCTAACCACATATTATTTCTACACTCTCTTTCAAGTGTTCTTTGGATGGATGGTACAGGGAAAATAACAGTATTTTGATTTATAAAGTCCCTGATGAATGAACATTTACATAGTTCTAGACATAGAATAGTACTTATGTCAGTCTTCCTAAAGTCTGTGATGAAATATACAGAACTGCACATTTTTTACTATTCCTTCTCTGTTCATAGGATAGGTTGTAGCATAATTCTCTCTTTTAAATGGCCTGTAGTACCAGTTCCTAATATTAAAACAAGCTACTTTAGGTGGTGGTGACTCATATGCATATCAAGTAGCAAGTGCTAACTGGGACAGGCCCACAGTGAGCACTGCTCCCTCACTAGGAGGGCTGGGAAGGGGAGGCTCAGAGGAAGAGCTTAGGGGTGATTTCTGACACAAAAGAATGTGTTACCAAAGTTCATCTTTTATTTCAAAATATAAATTCAATATGAAGACGCAGTAGCATCTGCTGTACTGTCTGGTTCTACGTGTTGAGGAGCCTTTGATGAAAACAACATGTGCTCTTTGTTGAAATTATAAACAAAAATCTGCCAACTTCTTTTAGACGGGAATGTTATACTGATTATGAATTAATTTCAAAAATTTAATTCTGATGTGCCATGGGAAAATGAGTTCCTTTTGTGGCCACAGGATATTTTGTGGTTCTTAAATAATTAGGTATGTATCTTGCTTAGTTAAAAATTTCTAATATTGTTTAGAGACAGTTATTCGAGGTTGAAAATAAAATGCTTCTTTTAGTTTCTAATAAATTTGGAATTTGGAATTGCTTTAGAGTGATGTGTTTGAAAAATAGAACCCACTTTGATGTAAGAATGCAGGTGTGGATAAAACCTCTGGATAGTAATCATGCACTTTTACTTCCTTTTCCCTAGTAACTGTGTGATAAGAATAAAACCAGTTTTGAAAACATAAGTGTGACATTCTGCTTTGAGATACAAAGTAACCATGTCTAATGATAGAAAATAATGACTTTATTTTTAAACTTTAACTTGACATATTTGTCTTTATGTACTATTTTTTTAGCACTGTTTCCAGAATGCATTAAATATTTAATATGACAATGCCCGCATGATATTCATATGTAAAAGATTTAGATCTAGTAATCCAACTTCACATAAAGCTGTTATCCAGAGCTGTCGCTTTATAATTGATGTACATACATGCACACCTATGTGTACAAACAGGCAATAGTTTTTTATATGGAGAGATAGCTCTCAGAAGTGCAAACCAGCAAAATATTCCATATTATTTTTACAGAAAAGGAATTTAACAGTCAACTGTTGTAAGTAATAAAAATTCTCTAATAAAAAACCCCATATTTTTGTTAGGACTGAACTAAAACTGCTGAAAGGAAATTGTTGGGCTGTGAGAAATTAATCTAAGCAGTGAGATACAAATTGCAGGTATTTACTCTTTTCTTTACTTCTCCAGCTGTTTGTAAGGTACAGTATCACCAAAGATGAAGACTAATAAAACAGGAAAACCTCACAAAGATTGCCCATAAAGAAAACTCGCAGGAGGATAGCTGTCTCAATATTGCTTATTTTAAGAAGTTTTTGCTGATTATTTTAAAAACATTTTTCCAAGGGGACTTAAAACTGTTGTAGACCTTCCAAGGGAGCCACACCTTTTTAGATACAGATTTATATTCAGCATGTCAAGGGCCTACAAAATGTGTCAAATGAATCATTGCCTGAAGGGTCCAACCTCCATTTTTGCTGCACTTTGTACCGCCAGTTCTTCTGCCCCAGCAGCCATGGGGAAGGCAGCTTCACATGGGGACAACTTGTGGGGAGAAAAGCAAAGGGACAACAGGCATCTGGAGTCCATGGCTTCTTGCTAATTCAGATTAGGAAATGGTTTGTGAAGCTGCGAGTCAAGACACCACTGTGCTCAATTAAAGCTCCTCGTGTTCACTAGTGGTGTATTTAAACTGCAAACCCTCCGAGTACTTTCTAATTTGTGAGTCCAAATATGGGTTATAGTAAGATCCAGGATGGAACAAGTCATCTTGCTGTCTTTCCCCCGATCCTAGTTTCCATGACAAGAGACATGGAAAGACAGGAAAGATGCTATGTCATATTTTTGCGTATGGTCCTTAATTCTGTCCCGGACCAGTCAATGGATCATACCTGGGACCTGTGGAGAGGAATATGTCTGCCTTAGGAAGTTGCATCCAAAACTACAGCTGGAATATCTATGAGCACCAATCTTGCTCTTGGGGTGTGATGAGGACAAAAAAAGGCCTTGATGCTGTGTAAGCACAGCTCATCAATAACTAAATCATTCCTGAGCTCCCAACACTGTTTTCAACACAAGTGTTCTCTGTCGAGGGTAGCATTGGTTAATATTTTAGTTATCGTTAGCAACTTATCATAGTGACTTCTCAAACTTGGATGACAGGGAGGGTATTGAACAGGTTCATCTTGGGAAAAGCTCCTTCTCTCTCTGCCCTTTAGCTTCTTAACAGATAAAACGAGGGGACCTACACTCTCAAACCACTCTTTAAAATGTGTGGGTTCAAGGAACAAGCAAGCCATTAGTACTGGAAAGTTGGCTAAAGGTTTCCTGTTCATCATCACTCATGTCCTCATCCCTCCTTCATCAAGTAGCACCCATCGTTCTCACTTGACAGCAGTCAGCCTCTTTTATTGCTTATCTTTCCATCTACATGCATTTAAAAAGTAATAAATACTGAAATGATATACAGTGTATTAAAAGAGGTGATGCATGTTGCATACCTAATGGGACCTCACTTGCAGCAACCAGCAGAAGAGGAAAGGTGATCAGACAGACAGGGCTGGCATCATTTGAACTTGAGGATGTGCTCCAATACTACAGCAATGGGTGTTGTTTAAGCAGGCTGGTTGTGACCAGGTAAAAACTGGGGAGGAATACTCACTAGAAGTGAATGTACATGCTGAGTACAATAATTAATTTTGTTACGTTGTGGATAGAAATATATCCTGCAAGAAGTCCAGCACTGTACAAACATTTGGCACTTCAACTCTATATAAATGTATAAGACCAGAATTAGTCCTCAGTGAAATGACAGGAAATGCCATTGAAAACATGACATTGGCCAGGAGGTGAAGGTGGTATTTATCTTGGTGTTTAAAATGCATATATCTGTTTGTATATGTTATTATTATTCTCCTTTATATGGGTCTGCTTCAGCAGGAAAATGTAAAAGAGAGGTAGTTCCTAAATGCTACAAGCTAGTTCAAATCAAGAAATAATGCAGTGGTCCTCAGGGATTACCTAGAGTTAGCAGACTAGTTAAAAATGAGTGTGTGTGCATTTGTATAGACCTTCTCCTTCTAAGATCATAAGGTGATTGTGGATTGTCTTTCATCATCTTTCCCATCAAGATACAAGGCCAATGCTTTCCAATGCAAGTGACAAAAGGTACTTTGCACTCCTTCTTCCATCAAGAACAGGCTCTTGTCCTTACATGGGTGATGCTCATCAGTACTCATGTTTGTGTTGAAGTTACAAGGAATTCAATGTTAACCTCTCATGTTTAAGAGACACGGATCAACCCCACAACTTATTATTTCATCTGACTTCCTTAATGTGCTGAAAGGTCCAGCTCCATGCAGTTGTTTTAGCAACTGTATTAACAGAGTTAAAATATAAGAAAAAAAATAGAAATCCATTTCATTTCTTACGAGAGAGAAGGTAGCAAAGGTCTGTGTCACACAGCATGACAACAAGACTGAGTGCAGAGTTGGGTTATTTTATCCATTTTATATTCATCTCATGCAAAGGGTATTTAAATATAATGCATCAGATGATAGGGTTTTTTTTTCCTGAAGTCAGAGGAAGAATCACAGCAAAAGAAATTCAGACTATTTTTGGTATAATTTCCACAAGGGAATTAGTACTGATCTCCAAAAGTGGTATTTTTTCAGGTGCCTAAGCTCATAATTTAGTAGGCATCCACAAAACTGCTGCTCAAAAAACACTTTTAGTTTTAATAGTAAGTCTATGCCAAGGAACCTCCATGATGCCACAGAAAGTAAACCACTTGGAGCATTTGGTCCTAAGAGCAGAGTCAGTTTTCTGAGTCCGTTTACTCTTACTGTGCTGGATTCTGTTTGAGAGGCATGAAGGCAAAACATGGTCTTCATCCAAAGTGCAGAAAGCCAGAAATTTTGTAGCTGTGTCCATGTACCACACCCCAAAAGACCACCAGTGGGAAAGTACTTCAGGAACTTAACAGATCCATGTGCCAGACCTTGCTCTCAAAGAGGTACAAGAGAGATCCCAAGGTCACTTTTATTTTCTGTTGAAATTTGCTTTAATTTGCTGGGTTTTGATGTTTCACTGTAAGCCTTTTCCTCTCTACATTTTCCGCAATGGAAAAAACGGTTAAAAAATACCTTCAGAAGAGCATGCATTTCTACAGACCCTGCACAGAATAGAGGAATTACCTGTCTGAGAAGAGGTAGGTGCCCAAGCTTCCGTCCTTCGGTGTCTTCTAGTTCTTGCCACCCCAACTGAGCTCTTACTACACTGTTTTTCCCAAGGTGTTTAAATTTCCCTCAGCTCTAAATGGGAACAGAGTTTCCTATTTTGGGGCTGAAGACTTCAGGGGATCACTGAATGTTTTGACAATATGAGCTTTTCTTTTTCCCCTGAGGATTTGGCAGTGTCAAAAGGCTGTGAGGCTTTCAATCACCCAGACAGTTTTAAGAATGCTATGTACACTACCTACCAGTACATGTGGCTTTGGTTTGAAAACACATCTGAGGTCAGTGACAGTGTGCATTTGCATAGCCCATTGAATTCAGCAGGATATTCATCAGGTTAATGTGTAGGTTCTTGCTTACCCAGATCTAAGCAAAGATATCCTACCAAGATTTTAGCTTCTTAAATAAAAATGATTGTACTGTAGAACAGCATTGAGACATTTCCATTTTGCTTTTGTAGAAATCCATTGTTGCTTCCTCTGTTATTGTCCACAGCTGGCATGTTTTTTGCTATCTTGTTTTTCCCTTGATGTTTATAATTCATTGATGTTATATAAATTTGTGAGGTAATAAGGTTTAAAAAATAACTAGAATTAAATTGCAGCATTGTTCTGGGATATTACTACAGTTGTTGACTCAGCAAAAGTCTGGATTCCCCAGTGCCATTCTAGAATTTGTGTTAGGAGAGTGTTTATGGCTATGTATAGGTGTTTTTCTGGAACTATATGAAATGAATGAAAGCACACAAAGAAATACATAGAAATTAGAAAAATAGCTGATATAAGGACTTATTTTAGATCCTCATCTTGCCATACTGTACCATCTTAATGATTTTGTTATGATTTTATAGCAGGAACAAAAAAAATAGCTATTTCTCACATTAGAGGGATTTTTTTTTTTTTTGGATACAGGGACTACAAGTTGTAAAGCAGTTTGCATTAATGGAAATATTCTTTCTTTGTCCTAGTAAATAGAAAGACATATGGTATCTAGTGCTCTTTAAAACTATTTTTCCTAAAGAATGACCAAATTTGTTGTTCCATCTTACAGTGCAGCATTATTTTGTTTTACAATTGAGGGATGGGCACATAGGATAGTACAGTCCAAAGGTAGAACTGGCCTCTGGTGACACTACAGATACAAACCTGAATATTCTCAGCTTGCAGAATAGAATGTTTCTAATGTTTATATGTCTGAATAGGTTTACTGAAAACATAAATAAAAGAAAGATGAGTCCTACCATCAGTTTCTTTGGGAAAGGGCAGACTGCAGACATTTAATTTTATGAAGTGAAATAGGAAGCCAGCAGTTTGTGCAGGTTTATTTCAGGTGACTGATTAATTTCTAGATGAAGTTTTTATAAGTTGTAATGACAAAAATTATTATAATTACCATTTGAGAAAATTGGTTTTGTTTGTCTTTCTAGCTATCTGTTAGAAGTGCTATGATAGAGAACAGAAATTATTTTAGGATAGGCATCAATTTCCACCTCTTAGGTAATTTTGATTAAGAAAGCTCAGGTCCATAGAATGTCTTGAGCTGGGAGGGATCTGTGAGGAACATGGTACACATTTATCTCCTGTCTGCTGAGAGGGAAATGTATCTGGGTGTCTTGTGACAAATGTTTTGGGAACACTCAATGACAATTTTTGAACAAGATGAGATTCTTGGCCAGTCTTGTAGTGCAGGAGAATCCCTATCCTTATAGTTCAGCTTTTGTTAAAGTTTTATTGCTATTAAGCATGGGTCTCTTGCACTTGATTGATGATTGGCCATTATTGCAGAAGGTGCCCATCAAGACAGGTGATGGTCATGGAAAGAGGGCTTTGAGTAGCAGGGCAGAAAACCCAGTTCCAGCCCTATGTGCTGAAGAGCATGATTAGTTAATTGGGTTACACAGTACATAAAGTTCTAGATGGAGAACTTTTTTCGTACTAGAGAATTTGAGCCATAGGTGTGATGAGGTATAATAATCAAAAGAATTTAAAACACCAAAGCAAAACTTGGTTGGACATTCACAAGTGAATGTTGTGTTTCTGTTCCTGTCTTGGTCCTGCAAATATCCTGCATTAAAATACGGAAGATCCCAGACTGCCAACTTATTTGAAGGTAGACAGATATGTTTCATCCAGGGAAAGGTTATAAAGGAAGCAAGTTATTAAAAATAAATGTCTCACTTTTTGCCATTGCCTCTTATTCATGTCAAAGTTAAAGTTTAGCATTTTGTTCCAGTGGTGTACGAATGATGCTCTGAGGTGACTAGAGATATCCCTCTGAGCAGCCCTGACAGCTTAGTCCTTGCTTCCTCTCTCAGTGCCTGTTGCAACACATGACTCAGGGGACCAAGTCCTATGGGAATGTATAAGTGTAGGCTTTGGCATAGAAGACAATGTGCAAACATAAAATATTCACCTTCTGAATTTTCCCCATGATGTTCACCTTGGAGTTTAGTAAATGATGTTTGTAGAGAAGGAGGCATTTGTAGCTGATGCAGGCCAGTGGCTTGGGCATGGACACAGAATTCCTGCCTTAGGAGCAGAAAAAGCCAACCTGAAAAAGCACCATGCTGAATCCTGCCAAAGGCACTGAGGGCTGAGGCAGCTGGCAGAGATATAAGACATTGTGCAGCTAAATCTATGAACAGACTGTGAGGTACCTAAACACCCTGACAGTAAAGGTTGTCTAAGCACTTCAGCTAAATAGATAGACACAATCCAACAGTTTGAGGGGTCCAGTGAAAATTACTTCACAGGCTGTCAATGAAATTCAAGAACATAGGATTTTGTTGCAAATCAGGTCTGGCTTAATTTAATGAACTGGTGTTAACAAGCATCACATTCTGCACCTTTCACTGTCTCTTAGCTGGGTAGTATTCATTAAAAAGAATATATGCAAATTTTAGCAACATAAACAGAATTTAAAATAAGGGATAACACAACAGTCAAGAAAACTTTCTGTTTTTCCTTCAGGATGACTTGTCTGTTTACTATATCCTGGCCTCAAGTTTGTCCTTTAAAACGCTGGCACTGCATCAATTGTAATGAAAAGGCCGCAACCTCACCACTCCAGAAAGGGTAATGGGAAGAACTTTCCAAGCATTATCCCATAAAACACACTTTGGTGAGTGTACCAAATTGTGTCTCCACTGGGGCCAGAGGAGCTTTGCCTGAAGGGCAAGGTTGCCCTCTCTGAAGCCAAATCTCTTATAATACATCAAGAACTCTTCATGATAGAAGAGCAGGTGCCATCTCCTTCCTCTACTTCTCCAGGCAAAGTGTAAACCTCAGTGCACTCAGCAGTAAATTCCTTTAAACATTTACGTGAGCTAAAATTGCTACATCCATTGACATTTACTCAATGTGCGGCACTTCCTCCAACTACAGCTGCACATATAGGAAGGGCAGCACAGGTGGAGTGCCTGTGCTGCACGTATGAGTTTAGTCTTTTTTGCTGTATGATGTTCTGCTTCCTCTTTCTTTCCTTTTAACTTGGTCAGTTGAGCCTCATCCATTGTCTCTTCCATGGCTTGTGAGAGCTGTTACTGAAATAGATCCCCTTTCTGATGAATTAATGATAGTTCCATTGCATTTGCCTTTTTTTTTGGTTGTATTTATGATTTTAGGGTCCATGTACCCATCCATCCCCACAGCAGTTAGTAATCACAAGCTGTTGTTGTCTTTGGATAGCAAAAATAATAAATGAGGGAAACAAACCAACTATATTCCAGGTCCTAAGGAAACAAGATTTGTGGAGGATTTAATAGGAAAAACAATGCCTGTGGGATTTGACACGCTTGCAGCTGTGGAGGCAGTAGTCCTCTGGTGGCATGGCAGGAAACTAGGAGCAACAACCTCAAAGCACAACGACTGCTGGCGAGCTGCCATAAATGAACTTGTAGTCATGGACCTTGAGTAACAAAGGGCCTACAGTTCTCATATGTTTTCGGCCCTAGTCCAAATGAGCTCTGACCTCTTCCTGCATAGAGGGAAGTTGGCAGCATTATTGTGAGACCATAACCAGAATGCATGCTTAGAAGTGCAAAATGGAGTTTACTTTACCAACCTGGAGGGAAGAGAGGATGAGGAAGGGAAAAGGAGTTGGATGTACAAATTTTATAGACATACGAAACAAAGCATTGACATTGCTTATTTTTTCAATTAATAATATTGGCTGTTTTAAATCTTTTATTTTGTGGTTTATTTGGAAAAAAATTAATTCATTGGTACATTTCATTAAATGGCAGATTGTACATGGTTTTATTTTACCAAATGAGAATTGGAGCAAAGTAGAAACTTAAGCTTAAAAACCATTCTTGTTGTTTAGGTGCATAATTCTTTCTCCTGCTTTGCATGCCTGGAACTAATGTGGCATTAAGTATATTCTAATTTTAAAGAATTTAATACATGCATAATCTGCTTTACAAGCAGAGATTAGATTTTTTCATATTAAAATAAATTGGGACAACTGAGAAGCATAACTTAGGGCATATTCATTTGAACAAAATAGGCAAAATCTTTCATTTTTTAAAATGTCCTTTTTAAAGCATTTATATACTATACTTTAAAGAACATTGTGTGAAGCTTTCATAGTAGAGGACTTCAGTGTTCTGTGCTTTGAAAAGAAAAGCTACGTCAATACAACTGAACCTATGGGTAAGCTTGAATTTATTGTATATATTGATGGTTTCAGTGTATTATAACACAGAAATGAGTGTTTATACACAGTTCAGAACACCTGACTTACTACAGAATTATTTGCTGAAAGCAAGAACAAAATCAACTTTGTGAGATTTTCAGAAATATTTAGCAACTGAAAATGCCTTCATTTTGGGCTTGGGGTTGCAGCTGGATGTGACTCCCAGCAAGGAGCAGACCACTTACCTCTGAAATTAAATTCCTTTAGAAAATTGTACCAAGTTCAGCATCCAGAAAGTGCGGCATGGAAGGAAAGGTGGCACATCTCAGGGCAATTTTAGAAGTGCTTCACAGCCTCCACTGTCCCCAACATATCCTTTGATTCTGTCTCAGTGACAGAAGTCAGTATTAAAGTTTATGAGCAAAAAACAATTTTTCAGACATCATAATCTACCTGTTCTTTTGTTGCAGAACATGAGTAAATCCTACCAGACTCTGAATAGATATGACATTTCAAGACTTAAATAGTGGAGTAGTATCAGGCAGCTGGAATACACGCGGACTTCCTTCTAAAACTCACAGAATTCTTGTCAAAATAAAAAACACGTTCCTTTCTAAAAATAATTTTAAATTATTTGGTCTTCAGCATTTGAGAGAGTCTCAGGTTGGTACTAAAGGACTTTCAGTCAGCTTGGGAGCCTTTTACAGTGTGTACCATTTTATTTGCACCATATCTCTTTTATCAAATTAACACTAAAAAAGCTGTCATAACAATTTCACATACTTTTCACCTAAGTGACCTTCTCTGGAGTAGATCTTGGCCAAGGAATAATATTACAGGCCTAATCCTGTTTCAACTGATGTCCTTTACAGACTTGCAAGTAAATACACTTGTTTCTGTTTCTCACAAGTCATAAACAAAGACCTGACCTGACTCTCCCTCACACACACATACACACACACACACACACACACACACTTGCACCTAAAGGCACATCTACATGCAGATTGCAAGTGTTTATGTCTCAGCGAAGTCATGACCAGGACACTACTTGTTCTCCTAATTTTCTTCTCTATGAAAAGGCTATGAAGTTCATGCAATATATGTTATGGAAACAGCCTCGAGTGTGTTTCTGTCCCTGCTGCTTGATTGCTTTTCTCACATACAATTGTAATATTACCTCGTTTGGGCTTAACATGGGAGAATTTTGGATACAAAGAAGATTTTTTACTATATCCTCTTCCTATGAAGCCCAACCCTACTCCTCTTTTTTTCCTATCATTTCACAAAGAAAAGGCTTTTCCTTTTTGCTGCTCTATTAAAAAACTCATTACCGGGCAGACAGGGTGTGAGAGCTGGCTCTTTCCAGTTTGGGAACAACAGGGTCTGCATGTAATGGCAAGAGGAGGCATCAGGATGAAAGAGGTGGGGGCAGCCCCTGAGTCATGTGCTCAGCATTCAGGGTCCCTCACAGCCCTCCTCCTGCCCTGGGGACCCCCAGCCTGACACCCACAAGGCAACAGAGAGCACCCACCAGATGCTCTCCCTGACCTCAATAGGCAGCAGGGGGCTCATGCCCAAGGAGCATCTCTAACAGAGCTCTGCAAGATTACTTCTAGTAGTTTTCTGTCCCACATGCTGCAGTGTGGGGTATGATGGCAGATCATCACAGGCCAATAAGATATAAGATATTTCCAAAATCACAGGGCAGTGTTTCCCTGATACTGACCAATGGGAAGTCGGCAGTGTTGAGCAATCTCTAGGCTGTTACCCTCCAGAACTTACTTTTGCCACACTACAGGAGGCAATAGAAGTGAAGCAAGAGGCAGAAGTAGGTAGAGATGGTTCTTTAATACCAGTCAGGTTAAATACTTGCTGCACAACTCTTTTATATTTGAAGGGTACTTAAATCATACAATGCATTTATTTTGTCAAATAGTCATGATAGATCATGATCACTTTTCCCTGCAACTGGATCAGTATTTCTGTGGGAAAGTATAAGTTTCCAAAGATGAGTAGCTGTCCTGTGCTTTATGAAAATCACAATTTGAATGCATTTAAAAAACCAAAATATTATATATGAAGCGAGGACATGCCTTTGTTTTTAGTCTTTCAAGTAGGGAACATACATTTCAAAAGTGGTCACCACCGCAGGTTCCCCTCTAGATCTCTCCTTCCAACACATACAGCAGGTGCTTGTCTATACCGCAGAAAATGGGTGCCTGTGTCACCCATGGGAGATTTGCGTTTGTCCAAACAGCATCCAAATGGTGCACACTCCTGGCAGTGCCGTTTTTGGAACAGTGGAACCTTCTGGCTACTGGCTTGGAAGGGTCAATGTTTGTAGACGTATTTGTAAAGAGATGGTTCTCTGGACAGAGGTGGGCACAAACTGTACACAAAGGAAAATGGGTGCTTAAATAAGCTGTGCTGATCATAACCTCTCTAAAATACTTTTTGCTAATTATGCTTCTAATTATACTCAAAGAGAGAAACACTTTTTCTCTCTTAAACAAAAAAGGAGAATTTGATACAGAAGTGCAGAGGTGGTATATCCTTTTGAATAGTCTGTTCTGTATAAATCAGGTGAGAAATTTGGGAGAGATGTTAGTGGATCATTTGCCATACAGAAAGCTAATCCTGCTGGTATCTCAGACACATTCTTCACTCCTCCATGAAGCACTTACCTTTAAAACAAGTTAGTCAAAGTTTACACATAAGTATAGTATCCACATTCCCATTCAATTGTATGAGT
Organism: Lichenostomus cassidix; assembly: GCF_008360975.1. Lineage (NCBI taxonomy): Eukaryota > Metazoa > Chordata > Aves > Passeriformes > Meliphagidae > Lichenostomus > Lichenostomus cassidix. The sequence goes on along the minus strand of NC_139482.1, from coordinate 116,331,187 downwards.
CATTTCTGCAGGTTAAACAGAAGATGCAGATATTCCAGTCTGTTTTGTAATTCAGATCATTTGTATGCATTGGGTAATGTGATTTATAACCATATTTGCACTTTGAAATAAAAAAGGGATTCAGAAAGCAGACACTAACACCTCTTTAAATATATTGCTTTATTGTTCATGCTGAAACCACTTGACCTGTGCAATACCAGGTTCTTTACCTATACAAATAAATTTAAGGCTTAATCCTTAATAACATATACTGCAAATGTTCAAGAGCTGCTTAAGTTACCAAATTAGTATAAGGGAAGAAAGAAGAATAACCTGCTTCAGCAACAACAACAAAAATAAACTACCTGCTTTAATTTAAAGTATTCTTAGGAGAGAAGGCATTTTTCTTAAGTGAAAAAAAATCAGGAAAGAAAGGTATTCAAAATAAACCAATACATTACTTTGAATTATATTTCTAAAATATTCAGCTGTCTGCTAGAATGGAAAAAATATAACATTTTTATTAGACATACTTATAAATCATTGTCAAAACATTTACTAGAGCTTGTGGTAAACATCATTTATACCGACACCAAGCAAATAATTGTTGCCATATTAATTTCTTTCATTATTAGTAAAATGACTGTTTCCTCCAAGATCTCATTTAAATCAGAAATGCATACATTTCCTAGACATATATATGCAATTATCATTCCAAATCCAGACAATATTCCTGTATTTCTTTTTTGACTTTTTTAAATGGACTTTTTTCTATCTAGAATTACTTGGTTTTGGGATGCAGCTTGGAATAAAGCAGCAACATGTTAAGACTGCTATGTGATTGCATGTTGTCAGTCTGGCATTACATTCTGCATTCTTTTAATTAAAATATCTATTAAAAATATTTTAAAAATTTAATTAAATTATCTATTAAAAATAATTAAAAATCTATTAAAATAGATTATTATTGTAGCCAATTAGAACCTAAAATAACTTTTAAAAATGAAATTTAGCCACCACGTGATGTAAAGTGCAGCACAAGAACTAAAATTTTTGAGATTAGAGATATGGTTACTTTTGTAAAAAGCTTTAAAACACTGTAGCCGTTCTCATGCATCCATGCATGTGTGCTTTCTGAACATGCACACATTTTTTTCCTGATGCCATGTTGTCATTTCCTTTTAAATATTAAATTGTTATCCCATCACTAGAACTACTTCTTGAAAACTTAACTTTAAATAAAAAATGTTCATAAAAGAAAGCAGTATGTCCACATCTAGTAAAGATAACAGATTTTTCCAAAATTAGACCCTTAAAAAATATATTTCCATAGTCTTGATATAGCATTATGTATGCAAATATATATAACAAAAATATATACATAATGAGTACTAGAGGCAAAATATGGTTTTGATATGCTCTGTGAATGTAAGGTACTTGAATATAGGGCATTAGATTGTCTGAGCTGTTTATGGAAGTTTTTCATATTAATACAATGGTTTGATTGCAAATCTGATAGAGGCTTAACCTCTACAGTGAATTGTGCTGAAAATAAAGAAAACACAAAACACATAAAAGCTGTTTATCGGCAAAAGTACTTTCACTGGTAAAAGTCATCCAAATATTTTCCTTCCATACTCTTTGTTTTACAAACCTATTAGTGAAATATCCTATATAACGGAAAATATTGTTCGTGACCCACAGCAATCCCATTCTGTATGTAAAAATTCAAACAATTTTATGTGATATTTTAGCTTCCAAAAAAAAAATTAATGAAATATCACAGATATCAAGAGTTTATATGTGAATAAGTGTGACCAATTTTGAATACCTTTGAACAGTTTATTTTTAAAATAAATATAAATTGTCTGTTTTATATTAACATCCTAATCATTATTAACTTGCATATTTACTGTACACTCTTAACACCTGCTTTAGCCAACAGTTTGGGTTCTAACTGTAATGAGAAAGCAGTATTTTGAATATTAGGGAATGCCTAGGGAAGAAATCCAGCCTTGGTTATAGCATTCGTAAGGCTATGGATAATTATTTTGAAAACAGTGATTAATAAGTGTCCATTTTCATGTCATCATTGGTAATAGATGCTATCTCACTCAGGCACCCCGCCATTCTGTTTAATACAAGTGTATCCTAGTGTAAAAGGGAGCTTGTCATACTTATCTCTAATGGTGAGTGATTTCTCCCCCTCTTCCTGAAGACACTTTGCACCCAATATTCTCAAATCCTATCATGCTGCAGGCTGACAAATAAGCTAACAACAATGCAAGTGGCAGGCTACATTTATGTGTAGGTGTATGTTCTCTAGAAGATATGCAGAAGATAACTGCATCTTTGTTTACTTGTAAATTGGACAAAATACACATAGGAAGAAGTGTGCTTATAGAAAGAGATGCAAAATTTTTACATTTCAATAAAATATCATGATCTGAGAGAACAATATGCTTCATAGAATCATTGCATTTTCAGAAAGTGGCAGAAAAATTAAGCATTGTTTTTTGTCTTTTCTGCTGTAATTCTTCAAATGCAAAAGCAGAAAGGATCTGTCATTATACCAATGTTACAATTACTGCTTGTAACTTCTGCTGGGTTTCACATATTTTTGTGCTTTCTATGTTTAATTCTATTTTCAAGTGATTATACTGTATGAAACTGACAACAATTTGTCCTGATTCATGGTTTAGGAGGAGCAGCTGATTAATCCCATATCAACAGTCTTGACCCTATGCAGAAAATAGAAACATAGAAGGTCTGCTTAACAATATATCAAAGGTACAGTTGCTTGTATTCTCTCCTTTATAAAATTATAAATCACACGCAAATGCAGAGTAAGTTAGGACAGTGTAGCTCAGTCATTATCACTTTTATCCCTTTTATCTTCCTACAGGGTGAATGTGTTTTTTCTTTCAAACATTTCAGTGTAAAACAACCAGCATATCACCATCATGTTTTTCTGTATGTTATCAGGTACAAAAAGGACCCTATGTATTTGTTCATTGGTTTAAGCTCATCTGTTCCTGAATGGAGAGACCCGAAAAGCACAGCAATCCCATAAAGAACACCTTGATTCTTTCCATAAAATGCTTAAATGGCACAGCTCGGTGCTGTAAATGCTGACTCATGTGAGTAGGCTTTACTCTTCTGAGAAGACTTATTAGCTTCAGCCAGGCCATTTATCCTAACGAGAGCTTGCAGAATTGGGTCCTCCCAACAGGGTGCTCAAAGATTATTTTTTCAGGGTGTAAGGTTTACAGGATATCCTTTTCAATTCTTAACATCCAAAAGGTTCCCAATCATCCCACAAATGTGCATATTAAAAAATTATTCTTCCACTATTGCTTCTGTTTTTGTATGAACATACAATATCTGGCTTATATTAGTCTGTCTAAAATTGCTGAGTAAACTGGGTGAAATAAGACATATGTAACAATCTTTTAAAATGTGGTAGGGGCAAGAGAGAACAGAACATTTCCATTTTCAGTAGTGAAGCACAGTGACTCTCGCAAGCTAGTATGGGAATACTAATGAAATTTTAAGATCTCCTTTTCTATATGGCAGCTCCAGGAAAGAATGTGCTCTTTATTATTGTAAGGCATACACTGCTAGGTAAAGGGAAAAAAAAAAGGAAGAAGAAAAAAAGGTAAAAAAAATGTACATAATATAACTAAATAAAACCAAAATCTGTGGAAATCTTCTCATGTAAACTGCATAATAGCACTTCAAATGGCCCCTTTCTGTCATCCACTGTAACCATCACATTCCCATTTCTGCTGCAGTCAGGTGAACTGTCAAAGAGCTGTTATGGTTGGCTGCATAGAATTCCAAGGAAAGACAAATCTGTGCAATTTTCTCCTTGGACAAGAAATGCTTTTTTTTGGTGTACCTAGGTTTTCCTAAAAAAATTTTGGTAAAAAGAAAAACAGTTTTTATTTTTTTTCTATATTTTTGCATGTATACAATAATGCAAGGTGCTTTATTTGGGCTGAAACCCTTATTATGAAGGAGTAGCCCTTTGATGGATGCACATTAGCATTCCAGTCCGTGGGTAAGATTTATATATTTTTTTCCTTTTCGGATACATAACACTTCAAATAGATGCTTTAAATGGTATGATGGCATGTTATATTTTAGTGTGTGTTTTTGCACTATTAAAAGAATTGGTGCACACCAAGTGTAACAATGGAATATGTACACAAATTCAAAAATCCTCCAATCTACTATTAAAAACTAATAACAATGCCAAAATAATAAATGCATTTAGTCTTTCATGTCTGTTTAAAATACTGCATGCTCAGAAGTGAATACATTTTTGTGATATGTAATACCACATCTTTTGATAAGGCTTATCTCATAAATAAAAAAGACATATAAATGACGTGTTTCTGAATGCTTTTTCTTCAGAGGAAACTATTTTGTCCATTCTGGTGAGGTATTTTGTATAAGCAAAATGAGAGTTTGATTATGTCTTTCATATAGTTAATAAACACGTGGTTGTCAGAAACCGCAACGAGGTTTCTTGCTGGTTGTTTTCATCTTCTATAAAAAATTAAGGTGTTTCAGAACTGACCTTTGCTCTGTTGAGTCATCTTCCCTTTTTTTCAGTTCAATTTGCCTTACTAATCAGAAGCATAAGCCAGAATTTTTATATACTCCGAAAGAGGGCAAAAGACAACTGATTGTTTTAATTTTTTTAAGTTGGATTTTTTTCTTTCTTTTGTACATGATTTTGTTAAAATTTGAAACTGTTCAAATTTAAAAAAAAACAGTAATGGATTTTAATTATAATTTTTGCTTCACCACTGAATTTCCTCAGCAACTGCTTGCTTTTCATCTAAGTATTAATTGTTAAATATGACAATCTTTATATTTAATTCAGAGCTATATTAAGAGTAGAAATTCAAATGCATTCACAGGTTTTACTTTTTAGAAAATAAGATTTTAATTTGTACCTTTTCTGGAAATGCTTTATTTACCGTATTCTGCATGTGTATAACTGCACCTCCCGATCCAGTGTTAAGGGTATAGTCCCAGAAACAAGTTTATCATACACAGGGAATGGTCCCTGCCCCAAAGTGTTTACCTCTATGAAAAAAACTTCCATTTTGAAGCACTGTCATAGCATTCTTGAAAAATAAACCAACATGAAGTAGATTAGTCAAAGTGAACCCAGCCCTTAGTCAGAGAGCTTGCTTCTGCTGTTTTCAAAGCCAGTGTTACACGGGAAGAGTTTTTCTGTGTGCTAATCTGATGATTCTTCCTGCTTTTATTTCCCCCATGGAGGATGTAACATCTACAAAGATACTTGAAAATTTTTTCCTTTTCTTCTTTTTTTTTTTTCTTTTTTTTTTTTTTTTTTTTTTTACAGTTATATCAGTCTGGAAAATGCTGTTTGCCAGCTTATTTGTTTCCGTGTTTTGTTTATAAGCAGAATATCATTCACTTCTGCATATCTGCTAGACTGGACAAATCAAGGTGACAATCCATGGTTAACTCTGTCAGGCCCTTTGTCCTGGTGCTTCTGAGGATTGAAATACAATGGAAACAAAGTGGAATATATAACCGTCCAGCTGCCTTGTTGTGACAGTGTGGCCCTGTATTACAGTGCCTCAGCCCCTGTTTGCCTATCGATAGCCAGCCCATGAGATGACAATGCAAATCATGTGAAAGCTCTCCTGAAAAATAAAAAATTATGTCAAGAGGCGGGGAAAATAGATCAGGCTTGCCTTGAAAAATAAAAACTCATAAAAGGCTCTGGTTTTGCTACAATAGCTACATTTATATGTAGGGCCTGTTTTTTTAACCATGGCAGGCTTCTAAGGGGTGCAGGTAGGCTCATGTGTTTAAATCTATCATATGGTGTCTGCTTACAGGGCTCTGCATTGATGTTACTTTTAAGGCAGTTTATATTTCATTTAAGCATGCAATTAATCATCTTTACAGTGCTGATGTGACTGGCATCAGCAGTGTTATTTAATTAAATTTGAAATTATTGTACAGTAAATACAGGCTTCCAACTAACCAGTCCAAATTAAATGCTGAGGTCTATTTCTTACCCATGGTGTTTCCAATTTAAATGTTCATCCAAAAGGTTACACTTCATGGGTTGAAATCATTTTTATGTTCTAACTGTTGCTAAACCCAAAGATCAACTGTATGTGAGTGTTGTGCATCTATTAGCTGTAGGAATGTGTACACATTATCTATATTTCTCATATTCCATTTCATATTAGTGATTTTATGACTGATGCTCCTTAAGCACCATTTTTCTCCTGATACTTTGTCTCTTCTGTCACATCAGCCCAGAGCTCCTTTTGCCAAAAAAATAGAAAGAGAAAGAAAGAAAGAAAGAAAGAAAGAAAGAAAGAAAGAAAGACAGAAAGTCTTTCCTCCATTTTGTTTCAGTGTGGTAATCAAGCAATTAGCCCACAAAATGGAGTTACTCCGCTCCTCATCCGGCATCTTACTTCTGGTGGGCTTTACCTGCGTGCAAGCAGCAGGCACAGCACTTTGCTTCTGAGCCTGTGAAATTGGCCCCTGAAGAGCATTCACACGATGGCCCATAAGTGGCCACTGCTTAGGGGGACTCTGGGAGGAGGGAGACCTTCCCAGTGGGATCACTGGAGAATTACGTACAGCACGTGCTCTACCTGCAAATTCTGCACTGGTTACATGAGCAAACGTGTGGCTGTGCTCTTTCTCCCGCAGTATTCGGTCCCCAGTTTTATAATGACCTGAAAACATGCACCAAACCAAACTTTAGATGGTGGGAACATCATTGCTTTTCACCATATATTGTCTTTCAAAACAGAAAGAAAAGAAAAAGAAGAGACCAAACCAACAACACCATTTGTTTTATGTTACAGCTTTCCACAGACAATTCACAACATGTCTAGCAAGGAATCAGACCAGAAATACTGTCTCACTCCTATCATATATATAATACTGCTTTTGAATACTGGAAAATCTGTCATCCGTTAAGTGCAGCTCAGGTCTTCTGTGTGAAAAGCACAAGCCTTTTTTTTTCCTTTTTTTTTTTTTTTTAATGTAGTGCTGCCGTGTCTGCACTTTTTTGAAATTGCATATTTATCAGGTTATGAATAATTTATGAGTGGGGAAGGGAGGGGAGGGCTGGAAGGGGAAGGAAGAGTGAGAAAACATATGCTTGGGCAGAGGAATACCTTAAATGAATCCACCAGCAAGTCTTTTGAAGGATTACTTGTAATTACTTTTTTTTCTTTTTGTTTTGTTTCTCTTATGCTTCTCTTGGTCATCTGCTATTCCTATTGTGTTGTCCATTGGGTTTATTTGTCTTTTAGGGAGCAAGAAGGGATTGGGGCAGTGCTTGCTACGAGTTGGAAGATTTTTGCCGCGGAAATGAATTGAGCATTTCTTTGACTTCTAAAGTACGGGGTGTTTAATAAATATTAATCCTTCAACTGTCAGACTGAATTATTGTCAAAAAAAGGCTGACAGATTGAGGATTAATGACATGCTTCATAAATTAGAAATGAACTATCAGCAGAATGTCCAAAGTAGGGATCAAGAACAGACCTGATTTGTACCTTGGACCAGTTGAACATGTCATCTATGTCAGACCTGAGCTCAGATTTATGCACAAAACAAAAACAACCCTCCCTCCCACAAACACACCTTCTGCTCTTCATACACCAGGATCTGACATCTAGATCCTTTCTTCTCTAGGATCTGCAAGTACTGAAATAGCAAGATTGTCTCAGACACCAGATAATTTGATTAGAGTCAGAGCCGTATCTTTTTTTTTGCAGTTTTGTTAGATGAAAATTGGGGGAGGTACAGTAATTTCTGTTCAAATATTTCAACGTCGTATTTTCCTGGTATGAAAAATGCAACATCACAGAAAGATGAAGACCTGGCATTATAATGGTAAATTGTAAAAATGGTAGCTGCCTCTTCAAAAACACACAGAATTTCCAATATAAATTATGTATTAAAGGAAATATGTTTGTATAAAACAAGTAGCAGCAATTTAATATAAGGTGACAGGATTTTTAGGAGAGGCTAATGTGTGTCAAAAAATATCGTGTACAGTCTTTAATCAAACTCATGATCCTCAGTTGAATTATTGCTTGTAAAGCTGATTTTACTGTATTTTCTAATTCATTAAAAGCAAATCTCTCTCTCTCTCTCTTTCTCCCCTTCTTTTTTCCTCTTGTGATTATTAGAGGAAAATTAAGTTTGATTTATGTAGGACCAGATCATTTTGGGGTGCCTGAATTAAACAAGAAGTCATTTGGGGTGCCATTCTTTCTCTCAGCACAAGGTACACAATATGAAACTGGGCTACCAGAGTGTATAAAAATGTTTAGCTTAATCACTCCCTAATGACAGCGACTTATGTCCTTAGTGCAGTCGATTTGTTTCCTGGGTTTTAAAAGTAGATTATTTCCATGGTGCAGGCTTAGTGTAAGCTGTTGAGAAACCACAAGCACTGCACTTCAGCCTGAGTTTGGGACGTTCGCCAAGGGTAATCTGATTAAAAGGGCATTTTTTACAACATTGTGGTGCTTTGAAAATTCTGTGCAGCCAGATAGAGTAGAGCCAAAAAAAATTGCTTTTTCAAAGCTAACAGTTTTGCCTGAGCAGAATTAAAAGCGTGATAAGCAGCATCACTGGAATGATTCTCTTCGACAGTCTTGCAACTGGATAAACAAAGCATCCTTAGTAACACATCTGTTACAGACCCACAAGCAAATTCATGATCTATTTAATGCAAGGTTTTTGCTTGTTTGTTCTGCCTTTAATCACATTTGCTTGCTGCACAGGTGTGAGGTTCTGAGGCCTTGCTTTATCTATAAGAACGAAAATGTTTCCCTTTTTCTACAGTAGCTTTTCTCTTCCATGACGTGACATTTATAAATGTTCTGCTGTGAAAGTGGTTATTTGTGACATGCTCTAAGAACCAGTGTTGGGTACCATATTCCTGAGAAGTTTAGCAGCTGTATGTTGTTAAAAGATAATTATCCTATCTCGAATCTTGGATTTCTTATAAGAGATAGAATGTAATACTAATTAAATATGTCATGTTTGCACACATCAGAACATACTCAAAAGAACTGTTCTTCTATAAATTGCCTTGTTGAACTACTTTCATATTCTTCTGCAGCACCTAAATAAGGAAGAAAAGGTAAAAGAATTCTCTCCCCTTCTTCACAGCCCTGTATTTCTCTGAATGGCAAGTTCATGCTAGTCTGCACATGTGCTGATAGTACAGGACTGCTTACAGCAAGATATTTGTATAAACAATATACTTCAAAGTCACTGGGTTCAGTGAGACTGTACAACAGATCAGACTGGCACTAGGTTGTAGTATGACAGGCAAAATGAAATTTATTTTCTACAAAACAGGCTATTTTGGTTAGCTTAATAAATATTGAATGAAAATACATGGTTTCTTATCTTCTACCACATCACATGGTTCTCTGGAAAGGGGAAAATGTATAATGAATTAAACTGAATTGAAATTTCCAACTCTCTTGTCTTAATTGTAACTGCTGACTCGTAAGAAAAGCAAAAGTGCAATGGATCACACCTTACATTCTTTCCCCAAAGAGGCCTCAGTGATAAAATTACCATTATATTTGCTTCAAAATGGACATTTTTGTTCTGTTTATCTCATTCCACATAGGTCAGAACATCTATATCTTCCTCTGTGCATGTGCTTGTTTTCCCTGTCGCCAGGAATGCCTTGTCATTTTTTTGTGTATCATCATTTTAAAACTGACAACCTTAGGATTACACGAGGCTTTTAGATATATCAGTCACAGTATTAGTTGTAATGTGAGGTATAGGGAGCACTGCATCTACTCTTAGTTTTACATGTCGAGATACATATCCCATGTTCACCCATCCATACATTCATACCTACATGTACAAACACATAATTATACAAAAGCCATTGCTTTCAGCTATGATTTTAATGATATTCAGCATTTCTTGCTGCGACCTTCTCAAACTTATATGCATCTACATTTGTGAGATAAAAACACATTGATTTTAAATCTGGTGGATGCAGAGCCACTGAGCAATTCAGCCAGCAGCATTTCCAGCATGAGGCTGCATGTCCCAGAGCCCTGATGGGCTGAGAATAGCTTTGTCAGGGCAGCTCGGCTTGGGAGCCTTTGATGCTGTGCTAAGTTCAGTTTAGAGTATTTACTGATACATGTCTTCGGCAACTGTCAAAATTGCTTGGAGCTATGAGATCCAGGCTTTTTCAATCCCAGTGACCAGCCAGTCTCCCAGAGCACAAAAAGCTGCTTCAGGGTAGCTATAGCCCACAAATTCACTTTGTGTGACCATAAAAAAAAGGGGGTGAGAGGAGAAGAAATTGTGCTGGGAAAAAGGCTGAAGCAAGGTGTCATTGTGTCACACTTTATTTGCTGTGCTCTTACCACTGTTCCTCAAAAATGGAAACATAGCACAAGCAGAATTGATTGAGAAACATCTGTTTACTATAACTGTTTATTCTGGATGGGTCAGCACAGCCTGGATTTCTGGCATATTGAATGTTGACAAGCATTTTTTTTTAATCTTCAAATTCAGCCTATACCTTTACTTAAAATTTTCCTTTTAAGATTGAATTCTGTGCCCCTTAAAATGAGATATTCATGCCCGAAAGATGACCTGCTGTTCCCAGGGAGAGAAAGGCAAACCATTAGAAAAGAAGAGGATTTCTTGATAATCAAGGACACCTGTGATTCTGTGTTGCTTTCGAGAGCACAAAGACCTATAGATCTACTCTTTCTTCCAAAGTAAAATGTCTGTGATCCATAAGAAGCTCCAATCCTTCCTTTTTCTCAGTCCAAAGAGAAAAAGGGAAAGAAAGAAAATTATGCACCATCAGATCAGCTGCTCTGTTTCTTCTTTAAAGGATGAGGATGCTGCTATTTAACATAAAACCTTGTGACCTTACTGCCGCTGCTGCTTTGAAACACCAAGCTATTTAAAGATGCAAATTGCAAACAGAGGGAAAACATCAGAAGAACCTGTCTCGAAATTAGTGTGTTTGACTGAAAATTAGCTAGCTTAATCGAACTTGCAGAAAGTGGATTTTCTATTCAGAAACCTGGTTAGAGATTTTGTCCACCGGGGCTACTGTCAAAGTATACAGGACCTTTGGGAGCACAAAAATTAAGGCTCCGTGTAACACCCACAGCATTGTGCTTGATTGTTTGATTTGCTTGTATTTCAGACTAAAATCCTTCAACACAAGAGTCATATGTAATGCATTAATAAGCCTTAGTTCAGACAGACCGTGGAGCTGCTGTGGTTTCAGGTCCCCACATTCTTAGACCAAGAAAATGATGATGTTCAGTCAGCAAGGGCAGTATGTGCACAGAGACGATGCTTATCCATTCATCCAAGCGTGGAGGGGACCCTCCACGAACAGATTTCTTTCTTTTGGCAAGGAAGAAAGACCTCAGCTGCCCATGTCACACTCCTCTATAGCACCAGGATTTGCATTGAGAGGAGCTCCATGGGCAGGGTGATTAGGATGAAGAAATGGGAAGGCAAAGCAGCTGCTGGTGGAAGCAAAGTGCCTCCGTCAGCATGTGCCTATCCTCACAACTCTGCAAAAGCATCTTGGTCAGAGGGCTCTCACTATGTTTACTAATTCCAAGACCTCACTGCCAGATCTGTTCAGGGACAGGGTCAATATAGTCCATTACCTTTCCTTTTGCAAGAAAGACAAAACTGAAGCTGCTGCTCCAGGTGTTTCTGGATAGAAAGATAGGCAAATACCTGTATTTCTGAATGCATGTATACCTCTCATTTGCCACCAGAACAGTCTGTTAGAAAATTAATGGCAGAAAAAGTCGATATACCATGTCCCAAATTTGATTCAATTTAAAAACACTGAGTGTGCCATATGGACACAAAACTCTTCTAAATATGAACTTTAGTAAGTCTGTCTCTCATGTCTCCACCACTTGTGTATGGCTATGTAATTTATTTGCACAAAATTGTGTTGCTTTCCTGGCATTAACCATGGAACAATTCATGAAGCTACCACTGAAAAAATAACTTGCCAAGGTAAAGGCTGCAGGTTGAGCTTGCAAATATCAGAGTTAAGGACCAAAGAAAAATCATTAGCTAATAAAAAGATGTAAGGAAAATTTCACGCAGAAATTGTTCAAAACAATGGAAGTGTATGAAATTAGGACTGCAAATAATCTTAAAACACAACATCTGAAGATTCAGACTTCTCTTTTCCTTTTTATCAGTAGGATTTCTGGACAGACACAGTTTGAAATCAATCAAGATATTGTTGTTAGGTGCCCCTGTTTGGATTTAGTAGCCTAGCCAGTTACTAAAGCAGCACACTGGTTTACATATTTAGTTTAATGGCAAGTTCTCAATGAAGAAAATGAGAGCTTTTTCTGAGTAAGGTTAGATGAAAATTAGCGTTCTGTATTTGTTTTGAAAATATGTAGCTTTACAAGAGTACAGGGATTTTCCAAGTCTTATAGTAAGTTGCTTAAAAATAAAGGACTAAATAGTATATTTTTGGAAGTTGATGAAATTGGATAATGCTTCATACTATAGTATTTTCATTAATATCTCAATTTTTTCAGGTCCAGAGATTTATACTGTTGTATCATGTAAGCATCATTAATTTTCAAATTATATACCAGTATTTTATTCCTATCTCCATTTGATTTAGGCACTATATTGCGCACTGTGTCCAAGAACAAATGTATCCATAGAAAGATTAATCCTTAAAATAATGGATAGAGCCCTGTTGCAGAAGATTCACTATTAGGAAACATACTGATGCTAACTTTATCTGTTCTTCCGCACAGAGATATTTCTAACAAAGAAAATCTAAGGGAAGAGCTGTATTGTTATAATTCTACTGTCACGGTGAATATATCTTTCCATTGGCATAAACAGAGCAGCTAAAATAGGTATTTTTCACATTTACTTTTTTAGCACTGAAATTTCCATATCTCTTGACTTCCATGAAGGCTTAGGGTAAAAATTCCCGAAAACATTTCCTATTCTTCATATTTCTGCTGGCAGTGCTGTAGAATCACATCTTTTATAGGTATCTGTCACACTGTGATAGTGTGATACCACTTCTTTGCTCGCTTTAGTCCAGCATGTCATAAATTTAACTTCCAGGAAATAACTTGTATTGTAAAGTGCTACATTCACTTCCAAGCTACACATTGAAATGGTGTGATTCTCTTTTCCTTCTTTTATAGGTAAGAAACTGGAGTTTTGTACTAGCAAGAAACATTTAAAGGTGTTAGTGCTGAAGACATTGCATTCACTGAATTCACCTTATAAGAATACTACACAAGCACAACAAAAACTCTCTCTCAGAGACATATATTTTGTAAAATTTTCATTCACAAAGCAAATAATTTCCATGTGTCTGTGCACATACCAGGTTATCAGGTTATAAACATGTCAGTTCAAAATATGAGATTCTGTTTTCAAGGAAAAGAAAATAGAAACCCAGCATTTTCCCTGATAATATTTGGAAAAAATTAAACAGTAGGGAAATAAGAAATAACTGTATTTTGTAGAGGAAAGTTAATTCGAGGATTAAAGCATTTAATTTTTCTTATCTTTTTTGATTGCTCTAGTCTGCAGATTTCTCAGTAGAACCCCTACGTGCACAACTTAATTCTGACTACTATTGTTAGAATGAAACAATACTCAATGTTTAATTCCTGTTTATAAAAGAAATACATCTAAACACTATGTAATTAGTCTTTTGCAAACCAGCAAACAGTATTCATATTACATAGTTATCAAAACCCACTGTAATAGTTTTTAAACCATCCAACACAGAGAAATCATGAGGACAAATAGGGCAGAAATTTAAGAAATTGATCACCAGTTGGATCTAAATTTGGAGGAAGCAATGAAAATTTCTTTGTGCTGTCCTATCTCCTACATGCCTTATTTGTGTTTTGAAGTGTAATTCACATCATTACAATGCAGAAGTTACAGTAATCCCTAAACCAATGGGAGTAATATGTTCTTTCCCTTAAGACAAGGAAAGGCTTGTAAAATGCTTTAAAAAGTGTTTTGCTGAAATAAATGGCAAATTTTAAAGGAGAAAATAAAAACAGAATAGAGAAACTGCTGGTCTCCTAGGTAAACTTAAGTATGGACAGGTCTGAATTAATAGAGACTGTTTTTCAAAAGGTTCACTGTCAGCTATATTTTGCATTTACTCATTCATACCTACACTACTCTTAAGGGGATTGCTTGATTCCTGACCTGTATGATAGAAAGAAACTTTGGCATATAATAGAGAAATAATGTATCTTTTCCACTCCAAAGCAGAGTCAAATGTCAAAGTTCTGTCATGTTATTATTTTTAGGGGATATACAGATGGAGGCATATTGGACTCAGTTCACAAAAAATTATGGAGCTCTTTATTTGCATCTTCAATGGGCAGACATTAGCTACTGCTAAAACTGGATTTTAGTCCTGAACCTCTAAATATTCAACAGAGAGCAGGTTAAAAAATGCAAATGAGCACTCATTGTGAGTTATCTCCTGAAGGAATGTGTTGGAGCAAAGTGCCAAGGAGCCTTAAGTCTACAGTAAGAATATATATTTTGTGTCAAAGTAGCACATCCTTTTCAGTGCCCTGAAATAATCCTACAAGGTATTCTCCTGAGGCAGAGTTTAGTTTCAGGACAGATAAATAGCAGCTGACAAGACCTAACTGAATGCAGAAATGCTTTACTATACCCATTGCACTGTAGTTTTATCAGACAAGCAATATGGTATTATTTGCCACATATAGCCTGATGCAATTTGATGATCATCTTGAGCTGGAGATTACATTTATTAACTACAGTTTCTTTGAAAGCCAAAAATTATGCCCAGAATCTTAAACAAAAATTAAGAAAAGCTGACTCTTCAGACTTTTCAGTGACTTTCATAGTTAGTGAAAACAAAATTTGCTGTCCCTATGGTATGTTTCCAGAATTCTTACAGAATTTCACGGGTCAGTTAATGATTTTGGTGGCAGGAAAGGTTTAGGGATTGTTCATTTATAATGTGTATAGTATTCAGTTTGTTTGAAATGTGACAAGTTTTTTGGGTTTTTTTTCAAAAGGGTGTAGTGAGCCATATTTCTATCTTCTTGCCTACCTGGGGAGTTTGAATCCATCAGAAAACCATTGCAGCTTTATAAAATTAAAAAACCTCAGAGACCACATTCTTGATTGGTTTTGATTTGGTTTTAGCTTTGGTTTCAGGGTTTTTTCACTTGACATGACCCTTGCACTACTTTATTTCCATTTTCCTCTCCCCCAATTTATATAACTTATATTGTAAGTTATATAATAGTCATATTTACAATATTTACAATAATGATTGTAAATAGTCATAGTACAGGAAAATTTTCAAAATTAATTCCAGATATTGAACTGTGAAAACAAAAATAATTCTTCATATGTAAGGCTTTAATATTACATTTACTTAATTTCAGACTCAATTATCACTGAAACAAAAATAATTAGGATTTTTTTCTTGTCCTTTAAAAATACATTTTAAACATTTTAATACCTGCTATTTGTCTCACCCCCACACAACTTTATAAAAGGCTGGATATTAGAGCTACAAAACTGGATGTTATTAACCATACATCTAACATATCTATAGGTAGCTGCATTAAAAGTAGATGGTCTGGTTAAATTAGTGAAGCTAAGTGGAGGTGGCATATAAAACTTTGTTGCAATAATTGAATATATTCTATATATCCTGTGTAGGAGATTCTAAGCGACAGGCAAAGATGGTTTAGACAAAATAGTCCAAGATAAAGGACCTTCAATTTTGTCATTATTTTTCATTTTTGTGTCCCTCTGGGCTTTTTTTTCCCCACCTCCAGACTAGTGAAGGTTCCTACATGCAGACATCATAAATGGAACAGTTAATTCGTCTATGTGCAATTATTTCTTACAATCAGTGGAACTGCTGCCATGAGTCAGAGTTTGCAAGTTTGTTCTCATCATCTTTCTGGCAAGGAGTACCAACAGTTTCACAAGAAAGTCCAATTTCCCAAATCACAAATCTCAGCCCAATTTTGCTGACAAGTTTGTGATTTTTAAAGTATTTGAAAGCTGAATGTTGGAGTTTCTTTAGATAAAGACGCCCGACCCTCCAGGGTTTGATTTTTACCTGTTCTAAGTAGATGAAACAGTGACTTTTAAATTCTCTGCACTATACTGCTTCTTCCTGAGCCTGTAGCTTTGTTGCCTGGGCCAGATTGACCCGAGACATTAACAGCGCTATGTCTGCTCTCCCAGTTGTGAGCAACATGAATTTTAGCTTTGCCAATGTCCTGTTCCCAAGCATGGAGGAAATCCAGTTGGCTCTGAGCATCTCATTCTGGGGACAAAGTTTTGCTCGTTTTGTCGCTGGTGTTTCAGGACTGTTCTTACATGCATGCACGTGCACACACTCTGGTTGTTGTTTCCTCACTTTCTCTAACAAAAGCAGAGCTGTTGTCACATTTTTTTCTCTTCTCTTGGTTGTATTTGTCGGGCAAAGATCATCATGCTCTGATTTAGTGTTTTCAAATAAGTGTGCCCTCTGGTGCAGTGCTCTATTGAGAGACAACATAGCCCAGGCAGGAGAGTTCAGCATGGCCACTAATAAAACACAAGTGCTGCTTTGTCAGGCCACGAGTGATTACTTGAACAAGTGCCAACCAAGAAACCAGACATTAGAGCGCAGCTCTTCAGACCCTCAAGACAAAGGGCCAATTGACTTCCCTCATTAGTTTTTGTGCCAAACATGTAAACACAGTTTCCTCTCTATCTTTGATGCTCAAAACATGCCAGCTTGTTAACATCTTGGGTGGTATGGTGGTTTATGGGCTTGTAAAGACTATTATGTACTGGTGGGTTTTGTCCGAATTGAATAGATTGGCTTATCCTAAGGACGCCCAAAACTGGCATCTTTTCGACAATTTAGAGATTCTGTCTTTGCTCTAATAGACTGAAGAAACTGCCTGAAAGAAATTTAAAAGGCACAGGATTTTTCACTGGCACACGGACATGTTTAAGCTTTATTAAAATTAGAATTGGTCTCTGGCTTACTGAAAAATAAAAACAAAAAGCTGCCAAATAGATAAGAGATGTTTTGGCTACATAAATTGTCTGATTAAACCTGATACGTAACCATAGTGCAGAAATCTCACTGAGATTTTTTGCTTGGTATTCTTTATTTTACACTGCTTTTATTTTGGGGACCTCTGACATTTTAACTTCCTGTGCATTTACTCCAGTCTTTTTTGTTTCTAAATGCTGTGACTATACAAGATAATGGAAATTGGAACAATTTGAAACAACCTGAAATGTTTGTGAAAGGTGTTGAATTTAAGTCAATGCCCCAAGAATGTTTTCTGTCTTGGAAATCCCTTTCTTATATGGTGTGACTGCTGGCATGAAATTTTACCAAAGTGAAACACTGAGGGTTTCTTAACATGGTCACATTATGAATGACTGTGAATGGTGGTGAGCTTAATGAACTGGCTTCCCTTTTCAGTTCTGTAAATGATATCCATACATTTTAGCTGAAAACTGGAGCTTATTTTTTTCCACTGTATAAAAGTATGATGAGGATTTTTAAAATGAGACTGGTTATTAAGAGAAAAACAACAGAAACCTTCTGTTTAACACACATTTCCAACTAAAATTGAAAGAAACTCATTTTCCAGCCTCGGTATATATTGAAATATAGGATCATATAACCTCTCATCCATGGGTCTAATGAGAATTGCATTATTATCAATGAAGGAATGGTGAGAAATAGGCATGAGTAAATTATTTTGAATTTCATTTTAAAGAACTAAAAGATAAGAAAGGGAAAGAAGAATAAAAAAGGGGTTCTGGGATTTTCTTCAACTCTGTCTCTCTCTCATACACACACACACACACACACACACACACACACACACGTACACATACATAGAGATATATACATCTTTTAAATAAAGGATCAAGCACATATAATATAGAGCTATCTGCAGGCAGAGCAGTGAGCCCAGTGGGAGACCAGCTGCTGCTGGGCTCGATGAAACTAAATGAAAGAAAAGGCTACATTTTTGGTGGAACCTTGGGAGCCAGATCCTTACACTGAGATCCTCAATGCCAGTAAAAATGAATATATTAGCTGAACAGGAAAACAAATGTATGGAATCTAATGGCATGTAACATGATGTCTAATAATGAAACGCCAAGTCTCTCCTGGTCTGTCCCACAGACAAGAGCCCCCACTGTCCATGTCTCTGGCTCTGAGACATCTGGCCTGCAGGGTCTTTAGCAGGTGGCTGAGTAGGAACACAGGCTCCTCACCTCTTCCTCTTTCCCCTCTAAGGTTGGTTGTGTGAGGTTTGGAGGTGCCGTCTGCAGCTTAAGATTTCTGCCTGGATTCTTTGTGGTTTAGGTCTTGGTCTGCAAGCTCTGCTAGTTTGAGGTTTCCCTGCATCATCTTGAATTAATCCTAACCCAGGAGCAACAGCAGAGGGCTGTTAATCATCCTCAAGTGGATGGACAAGCAAATGGTTTCCACCCAGAGCAAGCTGGTTTTCCAAGGCAGGGCTGTACAGGAATGATAAGGAAACAATCTCTCAGCTACAGATATGAGCCACCTGAGGGGGCTGATGGTGGGAATCCTGCAACAGATTAAGTTTCAGATGCTTTCAAAGAGTGGTACCTATGCTATTCACCCTGAGAGAAAATGAAACAGAGAGAAATGTGCCTTCCTGGGAAAAGAAAACCCCTGTGGTACACCATCTGGGAAGGATGAGCAAAGCTGAGAGGAATTTGGTCTGTGGAAGGTATTAAAAATACTTTGCAGAATTGTGGTTTCATGCCCAGGGACACTGTCAGGTACATGCACAGGTTCAGGATGGAATCCCAGAGGGCCTTCACCTCGGCCTGGGGAAGGGGCAGGGTTAAATCATAAAGAGGTCCACAGGGTCAGCGCTCAGTCCAGGACAGATTGTGAAACAGGAATTTCATTTCCCAAGAAGGTTTTATTGAATTGCCTCCTCACACAAAATCGTACTGAGAGACTCAAAACCAGAACAGTGTCTGAAGTCTTCTGAGGCTCTTAAGACTTAAATTGCTCTGGGAACAGCTGCAAGTAGGTCCAAACGTTGCAGACTTGTGAGTGTCCAGAATGGAAGATCTCAGCAGTTTCTATGACAGCTAGCAGCTAACTCTTAAAAAAGTACCTTGAAATTTCCTCAGTTTTTCAAAACTATAGCTGCCTTTGGAATTTAAGGAGTTTCCCCTGCAAGTGGAGCTCACTCCAGGCCTGTCAGTATCACAGGTAAAACTAGCTTCCAAAAGCAGATTCTCAGTGCAAGGGGCAATGACATTTGGAGGCAAAGTGCTGCTAAGGTCCCTATGAGTTGGGAAGGCAGCTCCTGGTGAAAAAAGAGTCAGTAAGATTAAAGGCACTTGTGATGATGGTTCAGAGAAAGATGGGTGGGGATCTCTTGTCCCCTCCTTCCTCACACTCCACCTCACTGACTTCCTTCATCTTGATCCTCTCCCAGGTAGAAGTTCCTCTCCCATATCAAGGCATGTGCTGAGAGACTTCAGTCATTCAAGTTCTGCTGCATTCTGGCTGTGAGGTTGCCATGGTTTACTCAGGAATGGGTCTGCTGGATAGTCCAGATTTTTGCAATAATGTGGGCCTGCTCTCAGAGTAAATAAAGCTACTGTCTGAGGCACATGATAACAGTTTTTGCTCAGGACTGAACTCTATATGACAGACTATGTTTGACAGCTGCAGATATTGCAGGACAGTCTGCATTGTTCTTTATGTTTGTCGCTGTTGAGCCGCTACCAGAGAAAGAAGACCCGGATTCTCAGTGTGGCATAAAAAAGAGATCTTTTATTATTTAACTCCAACTTATATAGGTTTTTCAGAGGTCACTCAGATTGGTCAGTCAGAAACCTCCCCCTAGGCCTGATTGGCCAGGCCTGAACTGTCCAAATCTCAAGACACTGTTTTTAATAACATCCAAACTTTATCTTTGTTTATAAAACACAGGAAAAAATTCTCATGGGAAAGACCTGTGCTAGCCACATATGTTGTTTGTTCTTCCTCCTGAATTTGATTGAAAATATCATTGTTACAAACAACATTTTCTGCAACATGTTGCATTTGACCTAGAAATGAATTTGGCTCAGTACCCATGTATCAAAAAAGTTTGTTTTAAAACCCTTCTTTGCCTTTTCAATAAATTTCCTGTATAGAAATAATAATTTCAAAATGTGTTTCCAATAGCCATAGGTTTTTGATTGCCTGATTGTCAGGGTGAATACATTAATATTGTTCAAAATGCTGTTTGCAGCTTTTCGGGCATCTCAACACTCTGGAATTTCAGCAATCGAATTTGACCTACCGAACCCTGCACACAAATCCCTTGAATCGATCCCACCACACAAAGCAAAGCCTGCTGTAGTGCTGCTGCTAGAGCGAAAATTGAAGAGTAGGTTTTTGGTGCTCTTTTGCTACCAAGTTCACCATGGCAAAATCATGAGCTCATGGTAGACCATATAATAAAGCTCTCAGCATTTCGATGTATAACCCAAGACAAATACCTTGAACTTTTAGGACTAGCAAAATGGATGCAGGAATTGTGGAAGATTTCTGTTCTTATCCTGAGCCTGGCAGTATATGGATAGGTAGGTCCATTTTGTGCAAAAAAACACCCTTCCAGATGTTTTACAATGGTTTCCTACCGAATTTAAGCATTGTAGTGAAATGGTGAATTTCAGACAAAATTAATTTCAAACATCACTGTGACAGAACCATCACTGCATAGGGGCAGGGAAGAGAGTCCCTGTGAGAAATCACTTTCTGTTAGTTTTGTCACCAGCTAAATTCACAAAGCAAAATGATCAACATCAGATCAGAAAGATGAAAATTTAAGTAAACAAAAGATATAAAAGTATATGTATCTGCCTTGTTTCCAGATTTAGGCTTTATCTTCATTTCATCAGCAGCAGTTTGTTGTTAGAGATTTGTAGGTTCCCAGAGATAGGAGGATTGCTCAAGCTCTAGAAAAACAACTGGTCAAAGTACACATTAAATCATTCTGGAAGCCTGAGAAAATTACTTGTTAGATTCTTCAAGTTTTTTTCCTCTTTTGTGTATAGAGTAGCACAAAATGTCATTTATGAGGTCTACTGGTGAGAGGAACGTATATGACAGTAGGTGTCGGATTCTTTTCTTGGTACGGTTCATCCTCTCTTCTTCAAATCCACCGTGATTATGTAGTGAATTATTAATGGCAAGGTAAATGCAGTTATTCTGGTGGAAAAGAAAAAAGATATGTACTGTTATTATGACTGAAAAATTGTTACATGGCAAAAGGATAGGCTGTCATTTACAAACCATTTTTGTATTTAAGGTTCTCTCATTCTCTTGTTCCTCTCTAAGCAGTTTCACACAGAATTGAGAGACTGGGAGAAGGATGAAATTTCTTATTTAAAGGTCACTCAATGCACTGAAGGGACTCTTGTTGGGCATATCCTTGCAATGCCTCCTCAGAGCAGGATCGTGTCTGATCCCTTTTGGGTCAGGGCAATCAGACTAAAGACTATCCAAAGACATTTGGTAAAGGGGAAACTGTCACCTTTTTTTTTTTTAATAAAATAGAAAGATTATTATTTTATAGAAAAACTGGTCTCAATAAGTCCAGTCAAAGAAGTGAAAAAGAGACTAAAAAAATGATCCCCAGAAAAACAGTCTATGACTATTAGTATTTAAATAATAAAGGATACAAAGAAATATCCTTTTTATTTTCGGGTGCTTCCCCAAATTATAAGGATGTTACAGACCTTTCATGATACTGATTGAGCATTTTATTGATTTGAGAATCTTTTCTCTCTGGTGTAAAGAAAACAATTCAAATTCTCTACTTTTTCTTCATCACTTAAAAAAAAAAGTGTGCAGAAATTAGTATTTTCGTATTTCTGAATGCTTTGTCACCTGCAGTTTATGTACCTCATATACTTCTGTTCAATCTCCCCTGTTGGCAGCCTTTGTATGTCATCTGCACTCAAACCAGAACAAGTAGAACTATGGTCTGATCTTTTTGTTCATAAGACTACTATTTATACCCTATTGCCCTCCTTACTTCTTGAACAACACCTGGCAAATGGGAGACCAATCTGCTTTCAGGCTGTAATAATACTCACTACAATGTGGCAGCAACACATTTCGTTTCTAGATGCCTGTGCACATGCATAAAGAAGTTCTGTGGGATTCAGAGTAATATGTTACTCTTCTAGAAAAATCTTATTTTTCTCTGAAGCCAAGTTTTTTAAGGAGTTAGAAATATTTTCTTTGTTCTTTCTAATGCACAGTTTTATTCCTCTCATAGAAAATAAACATTCTGCCTTATTAAACCCATAGAAACTTGAAGGTTACAAAACCTACTGGAGAATGTTTGCACTCAACAACGCCTTTTTCTAAGTAGCAATGAGGGTGGCTGCATAGTTAAGATTTCTGATCAGATCATTTATTTAAGCTATTACATGATTGAATTTTGTTCTGGTTTGTATTCAGGCAGCTTCTCCAAGTATGTTAGAAATATCATACACTGAAATTCCAAAGTGGGTGCAGGGCTCCCTACTTTTGTTCTTCTGCACTGATAGTTTTTAAAATGAAAGCTTTAATCTGTGTTATATAGGATCATTAATTTCTGCATTTTACACTTGAGCAACAGCATTCTGATTATCTGCTGCAATGAAAAATAAGCAGCCTTGCTCCTGCAGACTTAATTACTTACTGCAGGGCCCATCCCTTCCTAGTTATGGCACGCAATCTGCAAATGGGGTCAAAAACATTATTAAAAACCAAATTACCCACTGGATGGAGAAAACAAACATACAACTGTGACCTGGAGGACCTCACCAACATAAGAGGCAAGCCTAGCTGCACACATTATACAGCTCTGGTCTCAGACAACAAAATAAGCAGCCAGATGAGCTCGTCACCCAGGATAGCCATGCATGCTATCATGGTATAAAGTGTGTTCTGCCTAAGTGTTTAATAAATGGCGGAAGTGACCAATGTGGGAATGCAACAAAGTGGTTGGGAGAATGTGCCTGCTGAAGAGGTGCCCAGATACAGTGGGGATTTCTAGAAAAGCTGACTTTGGCAGGAAGGACCAGGAATGGTTCCCTAAAATCTCCCTGTATGGCCCTCTTGAAAATTAAGCTCTATATACCAGATCCTTGTAAAGGGTGATTTGGCCTTGAAGAAAATTAGATATAGACTTTCATTAAGGTAAATATATTGTATCTATCATGATTTTAAAATAGCATTGGTGAAATTTTAGAGCAAACAGTAGGAATTATGAAAGATTTGGGAAATTGCTGTTTCCTTTTCATGTGTTTCTATAAGCACTACTGCATTTTATGTACTTTTACAAACAGACTGACTCCTTTAAAAAAATAGTAACTTATTTGTTTAAACATAGTGTAGAAGGATGTGTCGTATTTGTAAAATTTCCTTAGTTGAATGGATGAAAAAATGAATACGAGATGGAATTTTCCATGTCTAAAAGTCTAATGGGTGGTAATAGAATTGTAAACTATAAATGAAATCCTGATCCATTTATATTAACAGAGATACAATATTTACTTGCAATATTTCTCACAATAGTGGCGCTAAGCTAATTTATAAGACAACAGGACAAAGAATCTATTGTTTTGAAACTGCATAAAAAGCAATAATAAAAGAAAACAATAAAATTTTTTAAGTGCATACAAGGAAAATAAGTCCATAAAACACACAGTTAACATTAAAAAATCATTCAGTACCATTTGGAATTTATCTATTTGAATGCGCTGTATTTAATTAATTGTAAGCACTGAAAATTGTTGAAGCTTAAAAATATTATTCAGTCCGGAAGATAATAGTATAATATTTTTTCTATGAAATAAAAACATTATAAATTCTAAATAATAAAACTCCAGGAAAATGAGAGGGTTACAACAAAACAGTAGTACATTATCAACATGTAAAAATATGAGAGATGCAAATAGTCTATAATCATCTAGATATCAAGAGGAGTTCCATAACGTTTGTGCTGTAATTTAAACCTGAAGTAGCACAAAAATAATTTTAAAAATTTGCATTTGCTGAATTCCATTTGCAAGTCCAGCAGAATGAATCTTCATGGGGTGGGATTTTTTTCTCCCTTTTAATCAGCTACCAGTGTTTTCCTATAACTTTGTGCCTCTGAGCAGCTGCTCTTCTTTCCTGACAAGTCCATCTGGATAAATAGCCATGATCCAGACCTCTTGCCCACTGAATTGAGATTTCAGCCAGAAGGACTGAAATCTCACATGGACATTTTCATATTGAACATGAAAGAACTTGTCCTCAGTTGGTCAGAGCATGGTGCAAATAACACCAAGGTTGTGGGTTCCATTCCCGTGTGAGCCATTCACTTAAGAGCTGGATGATGACTTGATGATCCTGGTGGGCTCCTTCCAAACAGTGTTCTGTTATTGTGACTGGGTGATAACTGAGTTGTGGGTCTCCCTCTTCTTTGCTTTCTGGCACTGCATGTCTTTTTCCAAGATTGCTGGGAGGCCCTGAGAGGATGGCAATGGTGAAGGGAAGGATAGGGGTGTTGACAAAGAGCTGAGGGGAGAGAGCTGCAGTGCTCCAGCTCAAGGGATGGTACAGGGAAGTTAGAGAAGATGCACTTTAAGACAGATTTTTGTAAAAATGGGGATTTGTTTAAGGATTGGGAGGACTGGAAGGACTAGCAGGACTGAGGCTGGGTGTCAGCCTTGGAGGAGAGCCTTGTTGTGTAGGTAGGAAAGGAGGCCTGACAGCGGGGAGCTGGCTCTATGCTCAGGGGCAGAGGGAGAGAACAGTGTGATTCAACTGAGCAAAAGCACAATAAGGATACACTTGCAGATTCCTCTGCTCCATGGGCTCAGGTGGCAGCTGGCTCACCCAGAGCTTGGCTCAACACCACTGTGTGCAGATCGTCCAAGCGGGCACAGCTTTAGCAGCCCAGCTCCCTGAGCAGAGGTGTTGGTGCCTGAGGGGCTGCTCGGCCAGGGGGAGCAGGAATCTAGGGATCCCCACCACCTCCTGTGGCACTTCAGCAGCCTGTGGTGCTCCCCACAGGGACAGCTGCAGGCTGTCCTGAGCCAGGGGTCTGCTGGCAGGAGCCTGAGAGCACAGACCCCAGCCCAGTCGGGGTGCCCCAAGCTCTGCCATGACAGGGGACAGCGCTCCTGTCCCACCTCACCTTGTCCCCACATCTCCTCCTCCTTCTGTGTATGGTCTCTGGAAGGAAAATGAGATAGCCCTGACAGGTTGCTGAACTGGGGATGAGAAGAAATGTTTCAGAAACACAAGATGATTGGTGTAACAACCTGAGTAATTGACAGTGTGCTCTTTATTTTTATTTGCCTGATGTGATTCATTGTTGCAGGAGCAGCCTTTCAAGGAGAAAGCCTGAAGTACTTTGTTCTTGCTGTTGTTACAAGGGCTACTTGCTTAAATATTTTTTCATAATTAAGCTTGTCAGGTCCGTGTCTGGATTTGCAGGCCAATACTTGATATTCACTTTCACATTCCTTAGGCCAAGGAAACTGCAAAGACATTGGGTAAAACAAATTAATGCAACCTATCATCAATGCCTGACCACACGCTCCAGGATAAAAATCAAATCCCAGCATTTCCCTAACATTTGCACAACGACAGTAGATTTTTTGCTTATACCTCTATCTCAAAGCATTCCTGGAGCAAAATTCTCAGTAGTGGTTGCAAAGCTGAGTCCTGCAAAAGCACTGTGAAGTGATTGTACTGACATTTTTTAGAAATTTTTAACTCTTTCAGAGAAATAGGGTGAGAAAAATATTTAGGTTTCTTCTACATTCCCGTGGAGAGTTTTCTAACTCATCTTGGCATAGAGGACCAAGGACAACTTGGAACTCATCCGCACACTCAGTAGAATCCAATCATTTCTGTTCTCTTTTTTCCTTCAGCAGAACTGGGGTCTCTGTTTTGCTCAAGTCTTCCAACTCTCTTGCAGATCATCTTACTGCCATTCCTTGAGATTTTTCCCTCAGTCTCTGGGACAGTTCAGCTCCATTTCCATTCTCCTTGCTGTGACTTCTTTAAATACATAAAATTTTATCCCTAAATTCCCAGGGTAGGTATTAGTGCCTTTGCTGAGAAATGCTGATTTTTATTGGCCAGTTGGCAATCACTCACAGTTGAAATTTTTTTTTTCATTTCTATTTAAGTGTCATTGTTTCAGTATCTTGCAGTATTAGATTGTGTGTTGGATGAGTAAAACATCATTGCCTCATTTCAATTATTGGCCACCCTAAAAATGAACCTCTTTAAGAGCTACATTGCTTTGCAGGTATAACAGAAATTATGTCCAGAAAGCCTCCAAGTTTGTGATCACACAGCATCAAGAGATCAAATTTTTGTCATTGATCTCATCAGTTTTAATGTTTCTTATGAAACACCAGGTCCTACAAATCTGAGGAAATGAGAATCTGAGATTTTGGAAACACTTAAACAAATCCTAAAACACTTTTGGTGACAGAGGAAGCTAAAAATTATGTGAAGCCTCAAAACATAAGCATTTTAAGAGAAGGATCCCAAGGAAGTGGAATACACAAGTACAGAGCAGAGAGGGCTCTGATCTTGCCACTTGTAAAGAAGCATATTATGACTTGTAAAAACTTGGAGTCACTCAGCTCATTTTGGGAATGAAACATGATGCTGAATGCACATAAACAAGGAGGAGAAAAGCTGTCTGGAAACATTGACTGCTATGTTTTACTTAGTGGTGTGCTTTGTGTTTTATTTTACACAGAAGTTCTTCCTTTCTTTTCCTCTCTTGTTAATTCTCATGGTCAGTGGTATATGGCTCAATCTGGACTCATAGAAATTGGCTTCTTGCATCACTATCAAGACACTTTGTGAGTACTTTGTGGGTTTTCTCTCAGTCATACCATTTCTAGGATGAAAGTTCAGCAAACAGCACCGAGGCACACCCTAAGACATAAGGTCTGAACACAGCTCCAGGAAGAGAAAAGTTATATTCCCTTCACAGCCAGTGCTTGGTCAGTGGGTTTTGCAGAAAAGAATGTACAGGGATTGCTCCTCTCTCTGGCATTCTCAGTGCTGTTTTCAATGACAAAACTGTCATGCCATCCCTTCCACAGATTCCTTACTAAAATAAGACATCTGTCAGATGGACTAAGCCAGGCTTGGGTTTAAAACCTGTACAAATAGTGCAACAGACTTATGGCTTCACACTGAAAAAGAGCAGGTTTAGATTAGATATTAGGAAGAAATTCTTTACTCTGAGAATGCTGAGGCACTGGCACAGGTTGTGCAGAGAAACTGTGGATACCCCACCCCTGGAAGTGTCCAAGGCCAGGTTGGATGGGGCTTTGAGCAAACCTGGTCCAGTGAAAGATGTCCTGACCCATGGCAGAGGGGCTGGAACTAGATGATCTTTAAGGTCCCTTTAATTTTGCATTAAGCTATTTCTCAGCCTCTGCAATGTCTACCACTTTTGTTTAAATAACCTTAGGTAGAAATTGTTTCCTCTCTAGTCCATTTTCTTTAGCACGCTATGCTGTGATAACTAACAAAAGATGCTTTCAAGTCTTGGGACTAGAGAGGAAGAAGAAGCAAATTCATTCTGTGGGAAAACTTTGTTTGATGCAATGCTTATAAGGGATGGTATTTATGAGAAATCAGTTACCTGAGGTGTTTTGAAAGAATTCAAGAGCAATGTCCAAGGACTTAACAAAGATTTGTTTGAGGTTTAGAAGAAAAATTACCCCTTGGAGATCTAAAATGGCTTCATTGTGGGAATCCAGCAACACTGATCTTGTTTCAGAAACCCATTTATTTTTTGCATGAATTTCTTCTAACAACACAGAGGTTTTTTTTCTTTTTTTTCTTTAGATATAAAGTAAAGGAAACTCAAATGAACTTCAAAAATATATTAGTCGAGTTTTCTGGTAGACTCAAAATTTAAAAATAATATAGCCAACTTACATAAAAGGTAAATTAGGCCCAACCTAGCATTTAAGAAAATTTCTGTTATGAACATTTAAAAGTAAAAGCACTGGTAAAAACAGTGTATATTTCAAGCTAATACTTTTAGAATATTTTCAAAATTTTCAGGCCATTAGATATATATAACATGTGAAATGAGATGATGAACCTTGCAAAGTGCCTATCTGTAAACTCCCCTAGAACGGACCTAAATAAATTGCCAATAGATACAGAATGCAAATGGAAGCAAATACTGATAAAGACAAAACCATGCATGTCAACAACACCGTTCAAACTGGTGTACTTAATTAAAAAAGTGAAGTCAATTAAAATCAAAACAACAGTGTAGCATGTACAAATGCTGGAATAATCATTAGGCCTTGCTGAATAATGAAGGAGTAAAGAATTTTTTTTCAAGTGAAACAGCAGGGGTGATACATTACGCAAAGCAACAATCTACAACAATATGACAATTGAATTACTTCAGCCCCATTAGGCAGGTGCAGAAGAATAATTAACATTAATTTCTTCAATGGAAAAGAAAAAAACACAAACTTTTGTCTAGTACAAACTGCTATTTTTTTCCCTCTAAAATGATGAGAAAACATGTCAATGAGCAGACTGATTAAAATAAAACCTTTATGCTTATCCTCTATATGAGACCCTTTAATTGTAGAATAAAATATGTACACAGTGTATTTTCTCATTGTCTGGCAGTGTTAAAACAGGTCACCACGGTTTTCATTGGCTTTTGGTCTTCTGCTGAGGCATAAGCATTGATGCTCATTTAAAAAATATAACAATATAATAAGAGGCAAGAGTTTTTGAATTTTCAAACTCAGGTAGTCAGTCAGTTCTCAGGTCCCATTCAATACCTGCTTTTCCCTTTCAAATTCAAAATAAGCCTATGACCTCCAATTTCAATCTGAGCAACAACTGTTCAATAAAATTATAAGGAGTGAACAAATTTCATAATATCTCATTAACTATAAGTTATTTAAGAGCAACAACATGCATCCAATGCTTTTCCCTTTGGAGTTCTACTAAAATAATTCTATTTAGTTCTTTTGAAAGAGATTGATTTGGAGAGAGATAGCCATGAAGATTACTGAGGGACATTTGATTTTTTTCCTTTATAATCAAAAAAATGGGTAAACACCAGCAGTTGTCATGTTTGAAATATATTAATTAAAGATGTGGACATAATATCTCAAGTGATCAGGTTAGCATATCTTAAGAAGCTGTTGCTCTGTAGCCAGAGAGACTGTGGAAGGATTAATGATCATTTTATGAGCCAAGGTTGTGTGCTCTGGTAGCTTTAACGAAGACATTTTTCCTTGTCTATGGAATAGTCTGTGAGGAGCTGAAGTCCCCTGGGTCAGTAAAACAATTTGTCCTGTCTACAGCATCTGCTACCATCCTCTTTGCCCATGGTCTTTGCATAGCTGGTGGGCTGCTGCTGCTGCCCTACATCCTGAACACATCTGTAACCTCCTGCTCCATGTCCAAGTGCCTCATGCAACTGCTTTATGGCTCATCTGAAGCTCTTCACTCTTCCCCTCCTCTGCTACTTGAATAGATATATGACCATAGCATAGTTTTGCTGTATTAGTCTAGAGATAAATATGCTTCCATTCCTGTGAGTCGAGTTGTTGGGATCAAATATTGCTAAAAGCAAATTTCCACTTTGAATTAGCAATAAGAAACTACCACCTCTCAGTTAAATGGGATTAATTTTCCCTTGAGATCTGGGGGTCCCATAAGTATTTGAGGCTGCTCTATGGACTAGTTAAAGAGATTTTCTTATGTTTGGTTTTTTTTTAATTAAAAACTTTGCAAATTCAATCATATTTTATGTTTTATTTTTTCTAAAAACACCAAAGACTAGAGAGTTTTAAAGAGTTGGAATGCTTCTTTTGAAAAGGGAGTGATGCTTTGGGATGAACATAAATTTTAGAAATTGAATGAAAACATAGGAATTACCAACACATAAGCAGATGTTTTGTACTTTTTTCTGGTCTGATCAATTCTGCTGCTATTGGAATCAGACGGTCCTTAAATGACTGATTTCTGGAACCATGAATGTTAATTTTGTAGATGTCCTGCATGTGGTGCTCATTCCCTAAATATCCATGTTGATAGACCTTTTCTCTAGCCCTATACATCTTATGACAGTCTCATATCTGGAATGGTCTGTCTGCTTCAGTGGTCTCTAATGTTCTAAGACACTGCTGATGGTATTTTTCCATTTAAATGTTGATGCACTTGCAGACACATCTTATTTTGATTCTATACCCTCACGTTATTAAAGCTATGCTGACAGTCTGGCAGAAACTATGGAGAAACCACGAAGAATGGACTGGTTCTGCTGCAGTGACTGACCTGGGAATGCCAGCATGGACAAATATCTGTTAAAGCAGGTGCTGCAGAGATAAAACCCCCCAGGATAGTTAACAGTGTTAAAAAAGTACACAAAGAATAAGTAGTATTGTAAGTCCTGCTACTACTCTACAAGACCACTGTGACAACATGGATAGCACTAAAATCCCTTGGCTTGAAAGCCAAGAGGGGCCAACATCCTTTCTCTGCACAAACTCTGAAGCAGCCTACAAAGGACAGAGGCTGCAAAGCCATGCAGCTGCCCAGCCTGTAACTGAGTTGGAGAAAGAGAGGGAGAGACATGGCTGACAGCATTTTGTGCTGCACTACAAAAATAGTGGACTATAGAAGTGTCATGCACATTTTGCTCAAGATAGTAAATGGCTGATGCTATTTTGGTCCTATGTGATTAACTTAGTATGTCTAAGCTTCCTTGTCTTTTATCACTGCTCCATCTTCAAATATGATCCATACAGCTGGAAGTCAATTTTATGTGGACTGTTTCTCAAAAATGGAAGCTTTAAAAGTTTCTATTTTGTATCTTCTGGCCAAACCATTTTTCCCCCATCCTTTTTTCTGACTGTTGTATTACCCTTCCAGATGACTGGGTAAACCCATGGCCCCCTAGCTCAAGGCAATAGTAGACCTCTGCTTGGACACAAGCACCAGGCAGTAACTCCTACTGCTAAAGAACCCAAGACCTGATAAGGGAAAAAATATTTATAAGCTCAGCGAAGTGTAGCGAGATACTGTGGTGTGGTTGCTGTGGTGATTAGACTCACTATGATGACCATTTCTTACAAGTCTCAGTTGCTTCATCCAGTGTAGATATCCTGCAGACAGGAATATGTTCTTCCTGGAGAATTCTCCAGACCAGGAAAAGTAAAATATTGGACTAGAGAAGGGGTCATCTCTAGAGGAGAGAAGAAGAGGTAGCTAAAAAAAGAAGTAATAGATACATGAACAAAAAGTAGTAGGCCCTCTAGACAGGGCTGTTTTATTCTAAGACCTTGCTCTGCCCCTCAGTTATAGCCTTGTCATGCTGTGCAACCTGTTGAGAAAGTTTCAATCTGGCAGCCTCATTACATTGTTCTGAGCTCCTGCTACACACTCTTCACTCTGCATTCCAGCCCAGCAGTAACTCACCTTTGTTTTCATTGGGAAAGACAAAAGATCCTTCTGTCACATTTCTGTCCCTTGAATTACTGACGTAATATATAAATATGGTGTATATCTATTTATTATCAGATCTGAGCAGGTATACATGGATTTTCCTAGGGCTCAGGTATACTTTTCCTAGGGCTCAGGTATACTTTTTCTAGGGCTCAAGCATTGCAGTTTTTCCATTCAGTTCCAACAGGAATACATTATTTGGTTTGTGATGTGCCACAGAAAAAGCATGTCCTGCCTTGTGTCCAGTGATGATTACAGAATTAGTTCATGGACATTTTCAGACTACAAAAAGCATCCCATGAGAAGAGTTTTGCTAATCCAGCCTTTGAAATCCTGCCTCTTCCAAAACTTATATGCCTACCTCAGCATTTTGGGGACGATTTCACTCAACAAAGGTACAGTGGACCACGAACTCTTTTATTTAAAACCATTCTGAAAGCTGAAGTGGAAGCTTAAAGTGTTTGGTTTGGGGCTCCCTCCTTCCCTCCTGCATCTACAATATATTCCTGGGCCATAAAAAGAACTAGCCAGTGCTTCCCTTTATTTCCAGTCCTCTTTTCAGTGGTTTGCAATGTCCATGCAACCACTGAAAATGTATAGAAACAGAGCCAGAGGCCCATAACCCTGTAGCCTAAGGAGACAAAACTGATGGAGGAGAAGACCTGCTGAATGCATTTTGCCCAATAGGCAAATTCATGCAATTTCATGTAGAATATGTGAGTCATTTTGTACAACCCTCCCTACTTCACTGACTCTGAAGTAGCTGTCATGATTACTAGATTAGAAAGTAATACTAGCTGGCTTACTTTCCAGCTTTATTTACGGCTTTCTAAGAATAAAAATTATGAAAGTATCTCTCCCATGATCCTGCTCTGGGGGTGAAGCTTCTGTGGTGGATGGGTTTGAGTCCCACTTAATAAAGAAGGGAATCGCATACTGGATACCCATCTCATTTCCAACCTTTGCTAGATAAACCCCCTGAGAATAGCTTGATTATTGTGATGAAGGAGAATCAGCACCTGAGCAGGAGATAATACTTCTCTGTGGTGCTATTTTAGTTGGTTTCATTTGGGAATTCTCTGTCAGAAACCAGAATGAAAAATGGAACTACATATAAATCAAATGGACACATGTTAAGCCTACTCCAGGGTTAATGCCCCCTGTGTCATGTATTTGAATGCAACTGCCATTTGTCAGACAATGTTAGACTGACACATACAGTCTGTATTTGTCTCATCAGAAGTAAATTCTAAGTTGTAATAAATGTGCAAACTCATAGCTATGGCAGATATTTTTTGCCTTCGTCATATGAGTAATCATGTGATGTTATTTGTCATGATAACCTAAGCATCATACTTAGAGATGAACTGCATTCATGTTATCTGTGAACACCATGTCCTTGTTCCCCCCCTTTCCTACCCCCAATTTATTTGGAGAATAATAAAAAGACTTTTTAAAACAGAGTGAATAATCTCCTGAATATTTATTCCCATTAAAAGTAGATGCTTTTTTCTTTCTATGAATATTTTTCAAATAACAATGCTTTCAGCAGGTTTGCTTATAATAAAGGCTGCAAACATTACTAAAGGAATTGGCAGCTTTTATTCTCAAGGGAGTTTTCTCTGGAAGGGAAGGAAACTGTTTGGCGAATCCTCTTTCTTGCTTACCCCCAGCAGTTATCACTGCATATAAAGAGGTTGGATGAGCCCCGAAGGAAGTAGGAATGTTTGTCCCTATATGAGCATGTTAGAAACACCAAGTTAGTGTGACTAATGGATAAGACAGAAAGCAAAGCCGGTGATCTAAGATGAATAGAAGCATTAGAGGGAAGACCAAGAATGCAAATCTCACTTTGTTAGAAACACAGACCTTATGTCTGCTCCAGAGTTTTGTTTCATCAGCTCTTTTAGCCCATGGGCTCCTTCACTGTGCAGAGCAACTGTAAATCCTACAAAAACTGGGAGAGGTAGAGCCTGTAGAAGCTGATGTTTGTATTCAAAGTTGCTTGATGGAAGCTGCTAAGTGATACTGAAAATGCTGGCAGGAGTCCCAGAGTTCGGAGGTAATTTCCATGTGCTGACTCAGACATGAATTTAAGCTCACTGGAGTGCTACACCTGATCCTACTGAGGTTATGAAACCAGGAAGCAAGACTGAATTTGAAGTGAACCACTGAAATTCTTAACAGCGTGTGTAGAAGACACAAAAAGGAAGAGCTCTGGATGCAAACACTAATTATATAGCTGCCTATCATATAAAGTACTCTATGATCAAAAACTAGAGAGAAACTCACTGAACACTGAGTCAAGCAACATCACCGGGGAACAGGGACAGCAAAATTCTTGCCCTCCCAAACTGACAAAACATTAACAGCTGTTTAATCAGCCACAGAGAATCAGCTATGATCAAAATATGTTGCTGGAAATACCTTAAATTCAGAAGAGAGTACTGGGTGCTTTAAGGCTTGCCATTTCCTGAACTGTCTCCTTTATATGCTGCTTTTAGCAAAACAAACTTCTATACTTACATGTCAACATGGAAGCTAAAGCTTAAAAAGCTTAATAATATTTTTAGATACACTAGTTCAAAGTTACTAATGAGAAATCATTTTGCTAACAATTCTAGTGAAAATGGAAATTCTGTATTGCAGGGTAGATCTAGTAGTAAGATGACTTTTTGGAAAGAGAAGGCCATGCAGGGCCCATCCCAGCCCCTGTGAGAGCAATTTAATTGAGTTGCAGGGCAATAATGGGAAGAGACCCTTTGCTAACTAGCTGTTCTGTATTCCTACGGGAAACTCGCAGGCAAATTCTCCCAACCCTGCTTTTACTATTTCTCTTCTCATTGTCGAGAAAGAGGTGCCTGCTGGTTATATCTTTATTATCCAGTAATGCTTTAAAACATTTTAACATCTCTATTTATATGGGAAACATCATCTCCATCTTTCCAAAATCTTTGAAAACTTATCACCAACCACAAGATCTATTTTGCAGACTCTGGTTTGTACTGTTCCTGTCTAGAGCTAATGAAACAATTCAGAAAAGTTCATTTGATAAACTACATCTCTGTCCACTGTTGCTCATCAAATGCATCATGGTTTTCTCAAATTTCTTGTTGATTTGAAATTTTTGTGAGAAACACCTTACACTGAGTTCTTAATGTTTCAGTCATTTCTCAGTAGTCTTTTGCAAACATTCAGTGTTTCAGCATCAAGCTTTTTGATTGGATGTAAACCAGGAAGGTTGCTGAGATTGATTAGAACATCTTCCCAGTCTAACACTTGCAATTACAAATTGGAAATGTATTTGGCTGTACAGGAAATCAGTTAACTTTTTTTCCCTTTTTATGCTATTAAGAAAATTCAAATAAGGCCAAGGAAGTTTAATAAGCAGTTTATTATGGCCATGTTGGGATGAAAGGGTGTTTCTCGCATGGGCAAGATGTTCAGAAGGAAAATAAAGTTTTAATCTGTTGTCAAAATTCAGTTTGGACTCAGTGGCAATGGGATTTTAAACTCTGCCAAGTACTTTCCAGAACCAATGAATTTATTTAGGAAGAGGAAAGACAATTTAAGAAGTGGCAGCAGTTTTCAAAAAGTCTTAGGGAAGTGCTATTGTATGCCCTGCACACTGAAAAAGGCAAAAATCTATTTTTATCTGAAATTGCACTTATTTTGCACATAGCAATAGCTATTTTAAAAACAAAAGGAAACGGCATTGAAATATATAGCTTTCTGTCATTTATTTATTTCAACTTCCATGCCCCTTAGCTTCAATGTCCCTTTATTTTCATTGAACTGTTTGAATTTTATTAAGGTTTCTTTTTACTTGGTGCTATGTGGCTAGCACAGGTCTTTCTCGTGAGAACATTTTGCTGTGTTTTATAAACAAAGATAAACTTTGGATGTTTTTGCAAACAGGGTCTCGAGATTTGGGCAGTTCAGGCCTGGCCAGTTAGGCCTAGGGGGAGGTTTTTGACTGACCAATCTGGGTGACCTGTGAAAATTCTATATATATGGAAATCAAAATAATAAAGCTCTCTTTTCTTGCCTGAGAACCTGGGTTTCTATTTCTCTGCTAGCAGCTCAAGAGAGACAGTGCTAAAATGTTTGTGTTGACATAATTAGATCCTGTGGTCATGGAATAACATTTATTCAGCTGAATATTCAACATCTATTCAGTACATGTCCTTTTCCATTAACCAACTCTAACCTACAGCTCTTCTCCCCCAGTTAAAGAAAGCAGAGTTCATGAAATTTGCAGTGCATTTTCTGTGAATTAAATTCACAAAAAAACATTAGATTTTTTTTTGTTGGCAACTCTATGCCCTGAAGGGAAAGGAGTTTTCTGATTTTGGGTGGTAGCCTTGGGTTTTTTGCTTACAAGCAAGAATGTTTTTTGGTTTTAGCTAAAATTCACAACATAATTTCTTCCTAGAAATAGAGACACATTGCATCATTTTCACACAAGGCTGTGGTTATGTTCCAGCAGGTTCATACAACTCCTGGCAATGACATCAGGCTTGTGTGTTAAACACAGTGTTCCATGGGATAAATAGTCCTGTGTGGATGTGGCACGGGTGCAAACCACGAGGATCTGCCCCATCACAAGCAGAATGCAGAAGAACATTTCTGCAAAATACTTCCAAGAGTTACTCTGGTATGAAGGAGTTGCTTACTCATGAGTCACCTCCTCGTGTGGTGTAGGCGACCTACTGTAACAAGCTAACTTGTACCCAGACCCATTTTTAGTTGTGTCACCTCCTTTCAATCTGTCTAACAGCTTTAAAGAGCCAGACATGTCCCTGTGCATGTCAGGAAAGGAAAGCAACAGCTCATATCATCTGAGTGGGTATTTGTGGTTTTTGGGAGATGGAGGAAACAATACTTGTATGGATATAAACACAGGAAGAGTTCAATCTCCAGTGGGCAACTTGTGTAAGTTCTGGTGTAGGTTTGTTTAGATTAACAGGGGTCTGTGATTTTTGGTTTAAAATTACGTTTAATTAAAATTACGTTAAATTAAAATTGGTTTAAAATTAAGATTACAGACCTCTAAAGGTCTGTAAAAGGAAGGAAGAGAAACTATGATATAGAATAAGCTTCTGGTTTAACAAAGTACAAATCTCAATGTGAAAACTCACTTTATTCCTCTAAGATGAACAAAACCCTAAAATTAATTGGAAAGTAAAAAAACAATGGTAGAGCTTAACTGAGCTGTGAGATTGTGGTAGGGTACATCTACAGAGTATTTTTTCAGGCAGATTTGATCTCACCCTTTTCTGAGCCAACCGCAAAACCCAAATCTCTGTATTGGCAGACATGTAGCTGTAGTCCTCACAACACTCATTCTAAACTAATAAGTCTGGCAGACGGAGAGAGTATATTATCTCGTTCTTAGTTCCAGCAGCTACCCAGAAGGCATTACAACACACTTGAGATATATCTCATACAAGCTACTGATATGCCCACACTGCACAGGAGTGACTGCAGTGTGCTGCAGGGACAGCTCAGGCACCAGGAGTTGTGACAGCTCAGAGTGAGGTATTATACCTCTCATCCCAGGCAGGCTATCGCTGAGTCAAAGCTGGTCTAGCTGTAACTCCTGTGGCTGAACCTGTGGAAAGAATCCAGTTTCTTCCAAAAATAGTATTAATAAAAAAAATCAGTATTCTCAGGGCAGCATGCGTGCTTTCAATTTGTGAGCTCAACAAACAGTATTTTAGCCTCAGGTACCACTGAACATTTCCTGGATGTAGAGTCTGTGTAATATAACTTCTAAAAAGTGCCTTGCTTACAATCTGCTAGGTCGGGAAAAAATTCTGCAGGAGTGGAATGAATTACGAGAAAGTATAACATATTGTCAGAGGAAAGAAATTGCCACTTTCTTGTCCCTAGCATTAAGCTAAAGAAGTACACTTTAGAAGAAAATAAGCATTTTTAATTTTTTTTTCTAGACTCCAGGTAGCATATCTGGAGCTGTCAGCTGAACTCAAGGCAGAGCTGAGCTACTGACTGAAGTCAGCCGATTGCTGACTGAAAACCAGGACCACCAGTGCTTTGCTTACTCCTTGCAGGGACAGAAGCTGCAGGTGCTCAGGTGGGAGATGTTTTCTGCCAGTTTCAGACCCTGGTACAAGAAAGACATGGATCAAGTGGGGAAAGTTCAGTGGACGCCCACCAAGATGGTCAGGGTCTGGGGCACTTGCCCTACAGAGTAGAGGCTGAGGGACCTGGACTTGTTTGTCCTTGAGAAGAGAAAGCTCTGGGGGGCCTAAGCAGAACCTTCTAGGACCATGAGGAGGACTTCAAGAAGACAGATCCTGGCTGCTCACAGCAGTGTGGGGCAGGAAGAAAAACTACAGTGATTATAGATTTAAACAAGGAGTGGGAACAGCCCACAAGTGGAAGAAGCAGTCTAGGGGCTCATGAAATCTCTGCACTTGCAGGTTTGCAGCAACCAACTGTCTAAAGTCCTGATCTCAAAGCTGAGCCTGCTCTGAGCAGAATGTTGAACTAAAGACCTCCAGAGATCCCTGCCAATCTCAATTATTCTGTGATCCTATTTCTCCAGTTGTTTTTTTAGGAAGGTTACAAGCTACTTCACCAAAGCACTTCCACAGCTCAGGCTGCTCATAAAGGCTCTCCAAAAGGCAGCAACTGTAAGCAAACATAGTTTGATAAAAATATTAAACAAAAAAAAAGAAATTGACTATTTCATTCAGGGTTTACTGTGAGGTAACACTAGATCTTTACATGAGTTTCACATGCAAAATGATGCATGTGAAAACTCCATTCACAGTGGATGTCTTTTTTGCCCAGTCCTTTGTCACTGCTTCATTCTCCAAGTGCATTTTCCTTCTCTTAACAGATTTCTTCATTTCTTCCCAAGCCTCATTACATGTGGATATAAATTCTTTTACTGAAATTCTTTCTAATAGACTCTGATTCAAAAATACAAAAAATTAAAAAATCCTGCAAGGGCAGGAATTGGGGGGATTGCCAAAAACCACCCAATCTAGGGCAACGGTTTACATACTCTTAGCCCATTGCAAACTTTTCAGGAAGTCAATTAGTTTATGTTTCTTACATTTCTGTGGAAACTGAAGTCTTGCTTCACCCTTACAGTGAACAAGAATGTGAGCTGGTGTTCAGCAGGTAAGCAGTAAAGATTTAGGGCAAAACTTCTTGTTTTGTGTTTCTGGACTCTTCCTTTTTTTAAGAATGTACTTACTTAGCTTTTCCTTTTGTGTATAACGGAGAATATCTCTAGAGAGGCAAATATGATATATATTCAATTTGGAATAAAAAAAGAAAATTCCTCCCAACATTAGTGTCTTCCTTGGTAAGAACAGTTGGTAGAATCAGCCTTATTAATTGTAATATTTATATACTTACATTGTATCTAATTTCATTTATCATGGCATGCTACTTTCGTCCGTAATACTCTCATGTGTATTGTACAACATCAGAATAAGCTGGGTGTCAAATCTTTGAATATTCCATGTACAAGATGTTTTGGACATTCTGATGTGTTAAAACTGTGAATGATTAAAGGAAGAAAAGGGTAGGCTGACCTGAAGCAGTGAGGGGGAATCTGACTTAAGAAATACTGTGAGAAGCTGACCATAAAATGGTACCCTATCTTAAAGAAGTAAGAGTCAGTAATCTCTCACAATATAACACTGGAAGAAAACCCCAGGTGCTTCACCTGGGCATCCCTCTTTCCTTAAGTTTACTGTAACATTTTTTGTTGTGCTGTCTGAAATATAGCTAAGTACCTCCCCAGCACCATTCTGGTTACCTGCAGTTGCTACAAACAGAATTTGATCACACCACTTTTATTCAGTATATATCAAAACCATCTCTAGACCTTGAAATTAGTATCTTCAAATGAACTTACAGGATCTAAGAATCTACAGCCCTTGGATTTTTGTTTGAAATAACAGTATTGTATTTGGGTTATTTTTTCTTTTGAAAATTTTAGCCTTAAATCTGCAACTTCCACAATACAGCTGTGCTCAAAACTAAGCTTTTTTTTCCTTGCTGTTGTTGCATAAAAGTGAGTCATCATTATATGTAATTTCTATGAAATTGACATGCACCATGAAATGAAGTTTTTCACTGTTCTCAATTAAACCCAGAGATACAGCCATTTGTCTTTGGACTTAGACGTTGGTTTAAATTCTTCTGCC
Organism: Lichenostomus cassidix; assembly: GCF_008360975.1. Lineage (NCBI taxonomy): Eukaryota > Metazoa > Chordata > Aves > Passeriformes > Meliphagidae > Lichenostomus > Lichenostomus cassidix. The sequence goes on along the minus strand of NC_139482.1, from coordinate 116,291,344 downwards.
TGCATAAATTTATTTAGACATTTCTCATTCATCATTGGTCATTCCCATGCCTTTAGGTAACTAGCTAAATGTCGCTGAAGTAAAATTATCAGTTGACTGAATGTCTTGATCTAGTGTACTGGCATAACTGCAAGGCTACATAACTCTGACTCTTTAGTCAGCTGGTCATCTGTTCTATTTTCTACTTTGATTTGGATGCAATGAACTGAATTTTGTAAGCAGGAAATTAAGTACAGAGACTACTCATGGGTCACCTGTAAGAAGAACTTAGCATAAGGAGGGCTGCAACTCAAAACTTGATAGCATTGCTTGCATGTAACTATGTCAATAGATTGAATATGTAGTCATAAGGCTGATGTTGAAAAGTAGTGCTACTTCTGGATCATACCTTCAGTCCTTGTTTGAGCTCTGTTGATAGAAAGTACTCAAGAAGGCAACAAAGTAGATGGAAATCTCCCTAAATGAAAGGGACTACCTCAGAAAGAGTTAAAGCAATCAGCATTAATTTATTTTTACTCTCAATTAGTGATAAATTTGTCCATTACCAGCGGCTGGGACAGTTTGCTAACTTCTTACTTTTCAGCTCACAGTTCACAGCAACCCATGGGTGGTTTTAACCTGTGACAGATTTGCTTTGGCTTCTATTCAGCCCTCCCCACTGAATAGCTTAGGCAGATCTTCACTGATCTCACAGACTACACAGATACTGTTCTGAAAAGGTTAATTACTCCCACTTCCAAAAGGCTGAGCTGTCTAACTTGGGATTGTTGATGTCCAGATGCTGAAGATATCAAGATGAATGAAACTTGGATCATTCAAGTCTTGTTGTATGTTTAGCTGAAACTGCTCTTTTCAGCTGCAGGTAACCACTCTATAGCAAAGCTACCTGAGTACATCCCCTGAGCGCTTCTCAGTGGGTCAGTTTCAAACCAGGTGGACTCCACATGCTTTAACTACATCCCTCAGTAGGTCAGGGCTTAACAGATCTAGATCTTTCCTCCTTTGTCTACTGTCAGTCAGAGTTTATCTTAGTCTAAGGGTGTAGACATGAGATCTGAGATGTTGTGTGGACAAACCAAGAGGTGGAGATAGCAAAGGAATGGTCATCTGGGCTCTTTTAGGGGAGTTTTACAAAGTAAGTCACCCTTACAGAAAACAAGGGGTGAGGAGGACAGGAAGACTCTTCCTGACAGTAGACTAAAAGTTGTTTGTCAGGGTATTTTAATTTAGACAAACTTAGTCAAACTGAGGCTTACCTCACATAAATATTCAAAATCAGAAACAAGATGTTGTGTTGTGCTGCCTTCAGACTGATGAAGCAGTACGATATTCAGTGAAGTACATCTTAGAGTACCAAACAAACAGGAAGGTACCTGAGAAGGCCACGGATGAGAGGCTTGATTGTTGTCGGAGAATCTGTCTTTCAAGCTGCTTATCTGTGCTAAAAATTGGTTTGAGCACTTCAAATTGCAAGTGCCCAATCTGCACAAAGTGGAAGTAATATGCTGACAAAGTCCTGTACAGGTAGCAATCAACATTATCCTGGATGAGCTACAATATTGCTAAGATGTTTTAAGGAGGACCTGCCAGAGAAGCATTACAGTAATTAACCCTGATTGTCAGAACGTTGGGCAGGCCTGAGTCTCGGGAGCTGAAGCATTCAAAGAAATAAATAAAAAATTACTTGATGTGCATCACTGCTTAGAGATGGCAAGACTGAAAGCAGCACCCTGAGTCCATAAAGATAATAGCTTGCTCACAGTTGATGTGAATGGATGACAACAGGAACAAGAGGTGATTTGCAAAGACAAAGGAAAAAAAAAAGGGTTGTACCATTTTCACTTTTTTTGTAATGCCTGAAGAAGACTTGAAAGCCTCTGCGCCTCCTCACATTTCACATCTTATCTGATCTGTTTTCCTGGATGATTCTACAACAGAGTAGAGGGAAAGTATAATTATGGTGCCACAGAAATAATACTGAGTCAAGAGAGAAAAGGGCAATGTTTTCTTTTAAATTAAAACCACTGAGGTCTTTTCGATTTTTTTAAAATGCATATTTTTGTGAGCAGCTAGCTAATTCCAAACTCCTTTCTTAGAGGTTTTACTTCTATCTCATTCAAGATTCAATACTTCCAGTTCTACAAACAGATGCAGAAAAAGAAGCTAATCCATTTCTTTGTGTACTCCACAGATATCTCCCAGGAAATAAAATGAAACCTGATATTACCAGTATGCTTAGTCAAAAAAAAAAAGGAAAAAAAGAGTATAAAATAAGTGTGAAGCTGCCACTCTGTTTTGTCACACAGCAAAACAAGGAATGATGGTAAGTGACATAATGCCATTCTCTCTGCCATCTTTGAATCTGTAAATGCTGCAACATTAAAAGATGTGTGTTTAAGCTCTTAAATGAGATATCGTGTAAATAGCATCAATATCTGACACATTAGCATGCAGAAGTTGCTACAGCAGCCTATTTAGCATGAGTAAGTCAACAGGATTGAAAGAAACTTGGAGATAAAAAACATGTTCCAGAGAAAAAAAGTACACTGCACAAAAATGCATAGGACTGGTTTTTTCTGGCAAATTGCATTATCTTCTGTTATCTCACAAATCAAGATAGGTTTGGGGGAGCTCTTTTGTGACTAATGTTATTGCTCAGCAACAGTATTTACTGCCAGAAAGGGAGAAGGAATAATCAAAGCTGACCCAAACAGTATAAGCAGATATTCCACATGGGGTAAAATTTTGAATGATTTATGATAAACAAAGCATTCATTAAATCTCTCCAAAAATAAGCATAGAAAAGGAAATAGTCACAGAGGGCCAAAAGATCAATCAGAAAATAACCCACAGGAAGCTTAGTGCCAAAAGTAATTGACATAATAATCAAATCAATTTCTGATGGTACAGACACTTCTGCACTCAGCCTGTTTCCCTGTGCTGTAGGCCATTTGTTATGTCATTCTGATCACTGCTGCTCAATATATACGATGCTTGTACTACTTTTGAGAAGTTCAGGTACTTTCTGGAGTTTACTTTCCACATGCTCACAGAGATGCCAGGTGAGAGGGCCAGGTTATTGTTTCTGCTAAGTGAACACTTACATGACATTTACTTTTGAGATGTAGCTTTATACCGAGATGTTGTCCATTTTCTGTCCAAAATTAGAGATCCCTGGGACACTGTGGACCTTTGTGCAAGATGTTCCTTCATGGTGATTACAAAGGAAGAAGAGCACAAACCTGGGTGCTGATGAACTTTTCAGCTAAGCCTTTAGTTCATTAGTCAGAGCAATAGCAATGCCATCCACATTGTGCAAAGATTACTGCAGAAAGTCACGATGGAGACAACTTTTCAGGAAAAAAAAATACATTATTTTATAAAGCACTTTTCAAAAGGGTGAGAGATTTCAAAGTAAAAATGGTGTATATCGCCATATCTGCCAGAATAATGAAGAGAGAAAGGAATTCTATCTGGAGATACACACACTGCAGAACTGAATCAGAAACAGAGTTTAATATTTCTCTCAGGCAGTAGATGGCCAGCTATGCGTAGAGCATATTTTGTTTGCTGGTGTGATCAGTTGAAATCAGAAGTTAGTAATTTATAGCTGCCTACCTGCCTATAAAGTGCTTATCTGTGCATTATCCAAAAGTTTAAAGTTGTTTGGAAGCATAATAGTTGAAAAGTGTTTGAGGTATTGACGGATATTTATGTCTGTTTGGCTGAGGAAAGGAGTCCACTGGTTATTTCAATATGCCTGAGTACAAAACAAGAATGTTGTTTGTGTGCTTGAGCAATATAAGTAACACACTGAGTGTCCTAAGTTGTGGTACGTCATTCAGAAATATCTTATTCATTTAGGAATCTGATATGTTTTGTATCTAGTGGAGATTTCTTAGACCTTCATAGAAAATAGCATATAATTTGGGAATGCCTAAAGGAAGAAAGGAAGAAGTATTGAAAAGGGGACTTTGAGGTTTTGTTTTCTCTTAAAATTCCGATCCATTCTCAGAGTAAAGTACACAATGGATATAATGCATACAGACAAAGCAGTACTGCTGTAAATAATATACAGTTCTGGTCTACATTCCATTTGTGTGATTTCACTTATATTTTAAGTCCAGGATGTTCAATGATGAGTACTAATTTTTGATGTACAAGATGAAATACTGTAATTTTTCAGCATCTGGAAATGCCAAGTTGATACCCTTCCCTCCATCCTCAACCCTTCAGCCACTTTCCAGATTTCTTTTGTACACAAGTCAATAGCTTCTTCTCACATCTCTTTATCTGCCTGTAAAGGCCTCCCTTTACAGTCACCTGTTGCTGAGGGGATATCTCAGTTCACAGACTCCTGGTGCAACAGCTCAGAAGAGTTCCCTCAGAGCTACTGCAGTCTATTATCATGTCAGTATTGTTTCCTGATGTAGTAAATATGAAAACTACATTTCTTACAAGGAATTAGATTGTATGGTTTCTTTGCTAGGTTTAGTGAATGAACTATCTCCCTCCTCTATAACTAGTAATAAATAGTAATAAAACCTTTTGCTGACATTTTAAAGAATAGTGCAGAATGCAGGTAAAACACTGCAGAATTGATTTTGCACTTATCAGACAAGAAGAAATGTAATTATATTGCATTTCCCCAAGGACTGTTTTCTTTTATCTAATCTCTTGATTCAAAAAAACCTATAAGAAACCACAGTCTTCAATGGATGGCAGAAGGATTCCAATCTAATGCAATTCCTGGACTTTTTTCAGAGAGGCCTGCGCTCTTTAGTTGGACCACTATGGTTCTCTATTTGTACCCTGCTATTTCAGCAAAATTCCAATGGGACCCAATTTTTCTGTGGAACTATGGGTTCTAAAGCAAAGACCTGAGGTTTGTCCTTAGATCTCCTTTTACAGCCTGGTGTCTTGCAGAGCCTTGTGCCACTATGCTGAGACAGGGACAAGCAAATTTCCTCCAATTTAGTTCTTGCCACTGATCAGGGTCAGTACTTATCCTTTGCTATGTTTTGGACCACATGCACACAAGAATACACCTGTGCTTTACATTTCTGTAGAAGATAATTTTCACCTTATTCATTTTTTTTAACTGCATTTTCTTTTTGGAATGAATGAGAGTGTGGGGAACGAATCCCTCACTGATATGAGGTAATGGAAGAACAATATAAACATTTTTGGTTCCTATTGTTACATGTAACTTCTCTGTATTCCTGAATTTTGCCCATGTCATACTGTCAGTTGATGGTTAACAAGGCATCTTGATGCTCAGAGAAGAAGTCTGTACCTGTGAAATGGTGTTGGGCTAGAAAGCCAGAAAACACGTTTTGTCTAAATAAAGGTGAGGATAGCTGACCTTTTGGAAATAAAGTACCACTTCCAGTGTCTTCTTGGTGGTGCCAAGCAGTGGGACAACAGTCAATGGGCAGAAACTGATGCACAGGAAGATCCACCTAAAGATGAGGAAGAGCTTCTTTACTGTGCTGGTGACTGAGCACTGGGACAGGTTGCCCAGAGAGGTTGTGGAGTCTCCTGCACTGGATATATTCAAGTGGATGCAATCCTCTGCTGTGGGCTCTAGGATGACCCTATTTGACCCTAATTTGGGAGATTGGACCAGATGACTCACTGTGGTCCCTTCCAACTTTATCCAGTCTGTGATTTTAAAACTGGATGGGAAGATAACTAACAACCTAAGTGCGTGCTTGCTCTGGCCTGAGGAATATCCAAATAAACTTTGATGCTATCACATTTCAAATTATAATTTCAAGTGCCAAGCAATGATTTAAAAGCCTGCAAACTATTGCAACCCAGTTGTCCCTTTTAGTATTATGCAGTTTCTGCAGCATCACAGGGATGGTCCAATGAGTGGAATTTGAAAATAATAGATAATTTTAAAAGTCTTAAAAAACCCATTTAATTACTTTTCATTTTTCCTACTTGCACTTGATAAATGAACATATTAAACTGTGAAGACTCAGGAGTCTCCAAAAGCCTTTGATGTGTATTAGAATAATCTAATAATTAACCTCAGGATTCACCAGCATGACTCATTGAGGTGAAGTGAAACAGTGCTTATGATGAAGGGAATTCCAGATCTGCCAGCCCCAAGGAGCCAAGCCGGCTTCATTCTCCTCAGCTTTGTCATGGAGAGCTCTGAGCTCCTCCTGATCTAGCATTTGTTGCATTTCATTCTTGATGAGAGACTTTTTCAGTGCAACTTTTTTTAAAAGAGCTGGGCATATCCTTTTCAAAAGGCAATATTGGAAAATAGCATTTGGCTTATATAATACATATGCAAAAAGAAGATATATTCTCTCTTTGGCTTATTTTTGTTTCAGTACCTGATATTAAAAATCATTGTTCAGCCTGGGGTATCTATTAAATACTTTATATTGATGTGCTTACCTGAACTAAGAGAGTGCTCTCTTTAGAATGAGAAAGCCAATGCTCACAACTTACCCTGCATCTTTGGCTTTTACAGCATGGATACCAGCCTCACCTCTGCTCTAGAGAAGGACAGCACTTCAGCTCCTACAAGTACCATTGAAGAGGTGTCTGTTTTGTGTTAATAAATTGCTCCCTTTGCCTTTAACTGCAAGCATAACAATTCATAATAATGCAACTTCTTATTTGTACCAGGGCCAGAAGTGGTCACTGATTTTATGTACTCAGATTAAGTACCTTCATCCTGAATTTGTAATGTACTGGAAAGCATCAATACCAATTGTACTGAATGGTAAACGAGGGCATCAGCAGCTCCCTGAAAATGAACACTCAGACCCAGGAATTGATTAAGGAGTGGACATTTAAAAACCTGAGCAGCAGTTTCTGTTGTCTGTTTCTCTCTGAGTGCTTTTATGATGTGCTGTGGGAGCCAAGGTAGCCTCAGACTCACTGAAGTTGGCCACAATGCTGATTGACCAGCCAGAGTCACTGTATTGCTTTCATTCACAGTATGGTTCAGGAGGGAGGGAGTTGACAGGAATGTCTACAGATTTGTGGAGTGGCAATACTAAGAAAAAATTACACAAGGCAATGCTTTAATCTGCTGTTTTAAGACTGCCTCTCTGTAAGCATATGCTGTCTTTCAGCTGCATTTCCAGGGCCCCTTCCAGAGTAAATAAAAATATTCACTAGAATGAGACTCAACAATACTACCCAGAGAACATTTCCAGTTTCACAGATTTTACCTAAATCTTTGGAGGGATGTCTAGGAGAAGTCAGGGTGGAGAAGGGCTGCTCTTGCTGAATCAAGGAAGTATTTACCAAGGAGGTAAAACCTTCTGAGGTGTCCTAATACTGCTCCTTACCCTTGAACACCAAGTAGTGGTTTCAGGAAAGGGGCAATAGATGTAGCAATACATTTATATAGAATCACAGAATGATTTGTGTTGGAAGAGACTTTAAAGATCATTTTGTTCCAGCTCCCACTGCCATGGGCAGGGACACCTTCCATGAGACCAGGTAAGTCAAAGCCCCACCCTGACTGGCCTTGAAACACTTCCAGGGATGGGAAATCCACAATTTCTCCAGGCAACCTGTTCCAGTGCCTGGATTGCTTACAGGCATTTGTGTAGCTACCCCAGTGGCTATCTGGGTGGTTAAAATGCCCCCTCAGGTTGAGAGTTTGAGAGCAGAATGCCTCCTGTATCTGGAGTAAGGAGACCTTGTTGACATACTCCCCCTGATCGGGTTCCTGTAGTAGACTTCAACAACAAGGTGCCCTTTGCTGGTCCTCTCCTTGATTTTTACCCAAAATTTCTCAATCTGTTCACAGCTGGTTTATGCTCTTATCCTTTCATCTCAGTCAAGGGTTCACCCACAGTGACCAACACTTTCATTTGCAAAAACTACTGAATTTCATTGTGCCTTGAACTGACAGTCAAAGTCTCACAAAATCTTCTGAAAGTACTTCTCAAGAAAGAGGAAGGATGCTTTCTCTCTCTCTGACAGAATATATTACGTATATCTTTACTGTACATCCACTGCCTCACAGTGCACTTCCAAGTCCAGATTTTCAAGCTCACTGACACTACAAATTAATCTGTGTGTTTTTCCAACACTTAGAGGTCTCAAAGCATTTATGTCTTTTAAAAACAGTGCAGCTTATCCAGGCTAAAGCTAGTATGTTTCTTCTGCTGAAGTGAAGCAGCAGATTTATTCAAAATATTACTTGTATTAGTGCTACCTGAGATACAACTTCCTGAGTGAAATTTCCTTCCATCTGTTGCAAGTCTGACTGAGTCATACTGGGACTGAAGTTATAATTTATTTATTGCTGTCAAAGGAGCTCCCTTTCCTTTTAATACTTGAAGGCAGTGAAAAGTCTCAGATGAACTGTAGTTAATAATAGTTTGTGGTCAACTTGGGGTGGGGCACTTCAAGCAGTCCTATTTTCTTTTGACCATGTTCTGTTCAATGGTCAATGTGGCCAGTGGAGCAGGGAGAGCACCTACATTACTTAAGAGGTTCAGCATTTGAAAGACAGCATAGGATTTCAAAGCCAGGTGAGCATCTTCAGTTTGAAAGCAGAAAGCCAAAGATTTGTAAAGGACAAGTGGAGCCTTGGAACAGGGGATGAGGGTTTTAAATGGCCTGGTAGCAACTGGGTGGAAAAATAATTCCAAGTTTACAATGTGCCACAATTGCATATGAGGCTGCTTCAAAAGAACAAATCACATTCTGAGATGTTTTAAGAGCACTGTTGGCTGTAAGACAGAGGAATGAAATTATTCTGCTCTACTTGCCACTGGAGAAGCCTCAGTCAAAGTACTGTATCCAGTTTAGGGCATTGCACTTAAAGACAGATGTATACCAAGTGGAAATAGAAGAAAACAGCAGGAATTATCAGCCAAGGAGTCAAGGCTGAACGAACTAGCATTATCTCTTTTGGTAAAAAGGAAAGCAAGAAAGAAGGCTGATAATGACCTCTGATTATGTAAAAGTTTTTTGTAAAAAGGGAGGATGTCTGTCATCCCCTGAGTCCAAGAAAGGGAGGCCCAGGAGAAATCAGTTTGCTTCTCCACAAATTTTATTTAAATTATATATAAGGGAGAAAAATCTAGCCACAAGATTTATGAAAACATTAGAGCAAGATAACAAGATACAAGTCAAATTTCAATTAGTGAAGATTTTTTAAGGAAAATTCAGGCTTAGGTGTGGTGGGTTAAGTGTAACTGATCCTTGTTCTTTGAAGAGAGATGAAGCAGCAGACCTCTTAATGTCCCTTCCAACACTGAAACTGCAAAAGCGTGAATTCCACCCTCCCCTTTCTCTGTGCAACGCTGTAAAATGGGGATTCAGAGGTGGTGGTGTGATGGCAAGTAAAGATAGTCATTTAACTTTAAAACAAATGATCTTTTGCCATGTGTGCTTCAAACATGCTGTCCCTTTTCATGGCATCATAAAGATTGACAAGAAATTTGGACCAGGACAACAAATGCTGTGAGGTGAAGAGTTGGAAGAAATTTATAATCCATATCTCTAGAATGTGAGAGTCTGAACTCCTTCTGGTTGACTAATGTCTATCTGAAATAATAATTAGAAATATATCCTGATGCCATGATGTTGCCTTTACTGTTCTCAATAGGAAACAAAAAAAATAATGTCAGTTCTTTGTGAGAGGATTGGAGCATGAATTGCATGAACTTTTCACACTAATCTGAGACTATTTCCCCTCCCGCCCACTCAAAAGTCCTTATGGATTTACTGAATCTGAAAACTTTGCTGTGAGATTAAATCATATTATCATGGAAAAAATATACCTCAGCTGACCAAACCAGCCAGCTAAAATTTACAGGAGGACTTTCTACAGCAGGGATCTTCCACAAGAAAATCTCCACATTTCATAGGCTACACAGCCATTTGACTATGAAAAGACAAACTTGGAAATGTTTCCCTTCTAATTATTCAGCAAACATGGAATCTCTGACTCAGCATAATAAAGCCTTTTTCCAATCAACACAAACTAATGATTAGGAAGGCTTGAAGAGTGTTATGTAGGATTATTCTGAAAATTGCTGTCTGAGAATGCCTTAATTGGGATATGACTAGTTTTGAATAAGAATGTGTAAGTCACTATCAATTTTCATCAAGGTGGCCCAGACCTGTTTATCCTCTTGCTGTATGTGATGACACACATTGCAGCCTAGGTGAAAATGTCCCGTCCATCTCCTAGAAAAGCTTAATAATTTATTTGTACCCCATCTCATTCTAAACTTGTGCACACTGCTCATTCTCTGCCCTGCACAGCCATCTCTTAAAGCAGCAGTACTGCATGCTACAAACAGCTTTGCCTGACACCCTCCTGTTTTTCATTATATTGTTATGCTCTGTTTTCAAAACAAAACAAAATGAAGAATTGATACTGGGGATGTTTGGGCGAAATATCATGACCTTGGTTACAACTGGTACAATTCAGCAACCAAGCTGCAAAGGCAGTTTCACCCCAGTACCAGCAAGGCAAGGATACAGAGGAAAAAAGTTGCTCACAGCATAACTTTCCTATACGGCGTTAGACTAAATATATATAGGATTCTGCTAAACTAGCAGATCTCATTAGCTTTCTTCTCTTTTGCTGTGAGGAGCCACTCTTTGCTCATTTGGTAATGCAATGGGTCATGCATTTGGGAATGCAATGTTTCCCCTTTTTTCTCTGTTAAAGAGTTTATGGCTCTATTTCACCAGACCAGTATGATGATGCACTCCACCTAGCAATGGCTCCTGTTACACCTGAAATCACAGTGGGCTGAATGAGGTGTAGCCACATAGTCTTACTCCTCATGCTTTCTGTTCTCTTGCTTGCTTTTCTACCTGAGCAGGCAGTCCTATACCCAGCTTCAGGCTGTAGTCATTAGCTCTACATCCAGATGTCTGAGCTATTAGGGTGCAGCTGGTCTGTGATTCAGCAGTTCTGCTTGCAGTAGGTTTGCACGATCAGTTCCAGTGTAGCTCTGGCCATCCTGTTTGTGCTGCTTCCAGTAGCATCCAGCTGCTGTGCTGCAGGGGATGTCATCACATGCATGTTGCACTGCTATGGATCAGAAGCCTCCTGAAATCTGAATTACCTCTGTCTTTATCCCCACTACTGCTTTTAAAGCATAGTGTACAGTGTTGGGAAGTACCACTCTCGGTCCCTGGAGAGAGGATCTGCTGAAGACACAGAAATCAGAAGCAGGTAAGCATATTAAACTAGGCAAGATAGTTTGGGATTGCAAAACTCAGCTGCAGGGAGGCACTACAGTCTCACACCCAAACTTCCCCCTTGCATCAAATGAAATTACCAAAAGAACAGGAGACTGACAGCTTCGATAACTATATGGGGCTGGATAACTCCGACTATGCGAGCAGAAAGAAGGGTTTGCCTTTTTCACATTAATGGGTTCCCACTCTCTGAAATCTGTGAGTTTCCCTTCCTCTACCTCAGCTTCTTTGCACCAAACTACTGTTCTGCAGATCAGCTGAGCACTTCCTATCCAGGTTCTCCCCTTCTATGGCACACTGCGATTTTTCATAATTTGTTCTTCTGTACCAAAGAAGCTGACATTCTGTAGTCTTCTTGGAAGAATTTATTGGCTTGGGATGGCTAGGAACATGTGATTAGATGTAGACCTTAGGTTTTGTCTGCAATTTATGAGATTGGACTAAGTGGCCATTTCTAGACTCCAAGAGGTTACTTCTCAATCCACATGCCCCCTCACTCTCCCTCTCAGTGTTTTGAAAACCCAGAACCATGCATTTTATGCCAGTTTCTAGACTGATCTCTGGTGTCTTCTATAATGCAAGATTAGAGAGCAAGCAATATGCATGTACTATTACCAGGTAACAGGTTCTAGACAATTCAGGTTACCTTTTTTTTCCCCATGAATTTGACTATTCTGTCAGATCCAGGCTCAGACTATGTTCTTGCTGATAAGGTAGAAAGGGCCAGGGCATTTTCTCTTTCCCTGAGTAGCCAGGCAAAACCATACTTATATATTTTCTTACACTCCAAAGTAGCCTCAGATTGTCACCTGGAAATCATCTCTGGTCTGTGCTACCTTCCAGCTGCGCCCAGCATTACTGGCGAGAGAACCTGACCAAAACAGCAGCAGGAGTTGTGCCAGTAACTTGATCATATGGGCACCCACATGGTTGGGCTGTGTCTGTCTGCTTTATTGGTATATATGGAGCTTGAGGAAGACAGAGATGGCTGATCCTCAGATATGCATATATCAGGAGGCCAGCAAGAGAGAGGAGCCCACAGGTCTTGAAGAAAGGTTGCATGTCCATGTGAAAATACAGATACATGTCTGTTCATATTTGAGGAGTGGTAGCATGGGCATACAGTGGCATGAGCATTAGCTTTGCTAAAAGCCAGAGGAGATACAAAGGGTCCTCGGCAATAATAGGTTCTGATTTGCATTTTGTGGAGTGAGTGCTGTTGTTCCTCAGTGCTCTTTCTACCTACACCAGTCTTGGCAACCTAGTAGAATATACTCTCTCATGCTCTAATTGAGGCCTCATTTTGCTGCACAGGCAGCACAAATGCTGGAATACCTACAGGGCAAGCAGGAGCTGCCTCATAAGAGCATACTGGCTCAAATGAGAGGTCCCTTTAGCCCATTTCTCTGTCTCTCATAGTACCCCATAGCAGATGCTCGGGGAGTAGCAGGGCATGCATCATATATCCCAAAGACAGCAGCTGAGCAAATCTGGGACAAGGAAGACTTGAATGAAAAAGCATGTTCATAATTTTTAGAGTTTGGGATTCATCCATGTGCTCTGGCAAAGGAAAAGAGTTTTCTGTTTACATGCATCACATCACTCCTGCCATAACAGCAAATGGCTCTTTCTGTCCTGTTGCCACGAGCAGCAGAAATGGCACCATCCAAAGCAAACTCTGCTGTCTAGGCCCCCACAGTTCTGCCCCTCCACAAGCTGACATAGCACAGCTCCTCACAAGCCATTGAAACAAGAGGAGGCCTTGCTTTTTGATTGTTTTCTACCAAGACCTATAACAGTATTCAGGTCTGGTGGCACCTTTGAATCTGGCGATCACCCAGTCCAAGTGAGGCCTGGATGGAGAGCATCCTCCTGCAGCGTGCTTTACCTCCAGCAAAGCCCAAATAAGGAGCATGCTGTGCACACAGACATCTCTTTGCTCAATGTCTGGGTGTCACACATCTCTGTGTGGCCCTGGAAAACCTTGCAGTTCTTGGCTCCTCTACAACAACCCTGTTGATCTAGTCCTGCTAGCACCTTGTGGGCTCCAGTTCTCTCATTGTTCTGGGGTGCTGATGGCAGATGTCCCATCACAAATGGAAGAGGGTACCTGGGATTGTCCATCCACTCTTAAATATTCTGGTTTATTCTCAGAAATCAGGAGTAAACAAAGCAGGCTTGCCTGACCACATAAGAGCTCCTGCTACTACTGCTGAGCCTACCCTTGAGATGCACGTTCAACTAACAGAGGAGAAAGCAGGCCAGAAAGTGGGTGAAAAAAATAAGTAAGAAGGTGCTAATGGAATAAAGCAGTTTCGTAGGACCTAATGGCAACAGCACATTTACACAGCTAAATATGACCTTTGGGTATCCTCCTGCAACATGTCAGCCCCCCAAAAGAGTGTCAGCAATTTAATATACTTTAATTTTTGTCTCACTTTTCCTCTCTTTTTCATACAAATGATCCTCAAGTTTTGCCAATAATGTGGTAAAAGACAGCCACATTCCACACAGAGGTTGTTCTTACCAATACACATATGTGCAGAAAGTGTTTTCATCTATGTGTGCACTTCTGCCCTGGTTGCTCACTGGAAAATTTGGGTTATAACAGCAAAATTTTGAGCTTTATCTCAGCTTCAGTAAGTGGAATGCTGCAAACCTTCAAAAACACCATAGGTTTGAAGCTGCCTCTGCACTTTCCTGAGAGTTTTACTATCTCCCAACACAACATATTTGCAAGAGCATGTAGTGACAGGACAAGAGGGTATGGCTTCAAACTAAAAGACAGTAGGTTTAGATTTCCTATTAGGAAAAAATAATTTATTTTAAGGGTGGTGAGGCACTGGAACAGGTTGCCCAGAGAAATCGTGAATGTCCCATGCCCAGAAGTGCTCAAGATCAGGTTAGATGGGACTCTGATCAACCTGGTCTAGTCCCTGCCCAGAGCTGGGGAGATGCAACTAAATGGTATTTGAGGCCTTTTCCAACCCAGACCATTCTGTGATTCTATGAACATTCCCACAGCTCACATCATATACATAGCCAGTATTAATTGCTTCATTATAACAAGACAGGCCAAACTAGCAATTAAGAAAACAGCAAAAATCACAGAAGGTAGCACTAGAGCCTGCCAGCTGCAGCCCTGTATTTTATTTATCCTCTCAGAGTCCTTATGGCTGAGGGGGTGGCCCAGCTTGTGCTGAAGGCTTGCAAGCCCCTAGTGTGTGCCACATCATTTTGCCCACACTTAGAGCAGAGAGCCATGACCACTTCTTTGTCCTCATAGTCATTCACAGTGGGATAATTTGATACAACCATGCTTCTGATGCCTTTGTGTCAGAAGGCATCTCTTGTGTGTGCCCTGCAGCTTGTCTTACACATGTGACTTCCACCTCTGAGCATGGGCTGGGTGTGGGGAGGGACAGCCTTTTGTGTGCCATTTCCTGCCAGCCTGGCCCTACAGCACAAAGTCATGATGCCTGCAGTTGTTTCACACCATCCCCTGGTGGGCTCAGACTTCCTCCTCTGAAATAAGTGTATGTCCTGGAAGAAAAGAAGGATGGACACCTGGTTAATATGAGTGCTTGGCTGCAAGTGGCCCTCTGAAGGCTGTCAGCACCACTCAGCGAGGTTTGCCTCCCTGCAGACAGCACCTCTGTGCTCAGCTGAGCCCTTAGCTCCACTCATCTTTAGTCTTCCCTATCCCCTGTGCTCTTTATGCTCTCAGCTGTCTTGTCTTTCTTTTTTCTTTCCCTGCCTCTCCCCATTTCTTTTACCTTTGGGACTTCTCTGTGCCTCTCCCCTTCAGGCTTCCTGTCTCCCCTCCAAGCTGGCACTTCCGACAGCAGGAATTTCAAGATACAGAATGCTCATACATTTTGTATTAGCTCTAGGGACTCTTAAGCCTTCTGACATCATGGGGTTACACAAACTAGCAAACAGTGTAGCCCAGGAATGCACCTGGAAGTAAGAGAAAAGGAGGGGGGAAATTAAATGCTTAGCAACAGGAATGCCACACTTTTGAAGTATTAACTAGCTGTTCATTCAATCTCAAAGGGTTATTGCATTAAGAACTCAGAATTAAGCGGGAAAGAAAAAGCACTAGCTGGCAAAAGGCTGAGGATAAACCCAGCATTTCCTTATCCCTGCCTAGGGTAAAGAAAAACCTTAATTGCAATACTTGTCTTTGAATAATATTTCAGTCATAACAGCACATTTCTTAGATTCTACATGATAAGTGCATTAATATTTATTAATTTTCTGTGACCTTTAGATAATTCCTAAGGGTCCTATTTTGCTAGTGTTGATGGTTGCTTATTTTTTATGCTCCTTCTGTACAGTGGTCCAAAGCTTGATCACCATATGTCAGCATCTTTCTTGTCTTTGGAAACCTATTCCTGTGAACAGGGTGAAAAAAACTTGGTGCAACTTTGTTCTCAAGCCTCAAAACTAATCTTTAGGAGTAGAGACCTTCTGCTATGCCAGACACTGGTGGACCTCAGACTTAATATAGACACTTATTGCTGTTGAAACTTGTGGGACTGGGAAAGACTTGCAGTCACCCCTTTTTTCCTTAGTTTTCCTTTCAGTCAAGTGTTTGTAATTTACTGGTATGTAGCTCCCTTTGTCAACTTGAATCCACATCTGGCTTGTCTTACACAGGAGGGATACTCTGGAGATTACAGGACTAAGACTATGTCCCTTTGATTTCTCTATTTAAAAACATGTATCTTTGAACTTCTAAGACCTTAGAAATGCTTTCTACACTCTAAAAACTTTTCAAAATACTTAGAATTTGCCTTCTTCACCCACTGACTTTCAAAATGAAGGGGGTTTGGTGGATTTTTATAACTTATAATATGGCTAGGTGAACACACTTTTTTCAGTAAGGCCACATTTTCAAAACGTATGGTTTCTATGAAAAGTTAGTATTTCAAATGACATAAACCCCTGTATATTTCCAGTTATAAAAATAGGATAGAGAAGACTCAATATTCAGACACTGGCACCTGGCCACTTGATATTGCAGAACTCATTTACAAATTGCATTTTGAGAAAAAATACTCTTTTATTAAAAAAGTATGAGCTAGATAAGATCACCATCCTCTTAATAGTTTACAGGCAAAGAAAAATCTGTAGTCCTTCACCTAACGTCTGTGTGCATATTTACAAAAAAAGAGCACTCTAAATTTCTAGAAGCAAGTGCATTTGAATGAGACTTTGTCTCTTTCCTTCTCTTTGGTATGCCAAATACTGAATTCCTAATCATTCTGTTCAGTCTTTAGGGATAAAAATGCAGTTCTGAGGAGAGTGTAAATGCCCTTTATGCAAAGAAAAGTCTCTTATCTGCAGTAATTTGGTGAATAGGTTCTGTGATGATATCTGAAGTGCCGTGCTTCACCCACAGAAACTCTGCCTCCCACCTTTAGATTTTTGGATCAGTAATTTCCAGAATTGGAGAGATAGCTAGGCAGAGAAATGCCAACGTGGGACATTTACTTGCATATCAGTGGATCACTGTCTCTTTTTCAACTAAACAATTTAGCAAAACAAAAGACACTATCTTTCTCGATGGTTGTATTTCTTTCATAAACAACGTCAGTAGATAAGAGTGTATTTCTGTTCTCAGCTAAGGAGCATTTTATCATGCAAAGGTATCAAAATAATATCTAGTCATGCACTTGTCCCAGTGGAAAAAAAGATTTTCAGAAGCTGAAAGAGAAAAATGCAACAGCCTTAGTGTTCAAAAATCTTCTATTGACAATACAGGACAATAGTGACATGTTAAAAATAAATACTGGCTTTGGGTTTTTTGTAAATACAAAAGATACAAATCTTAGAATCCAAATTAATTTTGCCTACATTTACAAACCAAGAAGAATCCAGGCTAGCTGTGATGATTTCAGTGAGGAATATTCAAAGAGGCAAGAAGAAAGGCCTTTTGCTTAAAGCAGGCAGTAGTGTAAAACCTACTTTATACTTTGTACATCCTTGGACTTATAATCTGATTTTCAGCTATTCTTAATATTCACAGAAGCTGGAGAATTTTCTTTAGAAACTGGAGTGGTCACTATTCCCACATCTTAGGCACTATATCAATCAAACCCATTTCCAAGACAGCAGTCCCAAATCCCTCCCAGAGCTTGGAGCCCAGATGCCCAGAGCACTGAAATGATGGATCTCTTCCTGGGAACAGATTACTGGAGCAGAAACACTGTGAACACCTCCCTAGAAATGTAGCAATCACTGATGCTGTATCTGGAAATGGATTCAATATATTTGATTGTTTCAGAGCATCTTATTTCCAAGACAAAACACAAGACTGCTCCTCCCAGTACGTGAGAAACAATAATCTGGCTGACAAAAATAAACATATTACACGTATGATGGATACAAATATCACAGTATTTGTCTCACAAGGAATAGTCCTCCCCTGGATCCCAGGTAGCAGTACCCTGATGAGAACCTACCTTGCTAACCAGCCAAAAATGATACAGCATTTGGGACCGAGAGCAGACATGCTTCACATGTAGTACAGCATGCAGTACAACCTGCCTTTAATCATGCAGCAATCTAAATTCACAGCCACTGTGAACATTAAAGGGAGGTGAAAAGCCATCATTAACCCATGCACTGGCTTTCTCCTGGCTATATTGATGAAGGATAAACACAGCAAACTTGTCTAATATTTTATTTTAATTAGAGTAAAAGTAAACTGCAATAAGCACACAACACGGGGAATTAACAGAAAATTAAAGAAGCTCTATGTGTAAACCTGTAAAAACACTCTGAGGCAATTTGAATTCTCCATCAGGCTGGGGACTGTACACATATTTCTTTCTTTATTTATTTTATTGAGTGCTCATGTTTCATTCCTGAGCAGGCCTGCTTGTATTGATTCGATCTCATGTTCAGTGAAGTGTGCGTGTGCAAATGTCTAATGGGAGCAAAGACCTGAAAGATAAAATGGTCTTTTTTTGGCCAGACCACACAGCCTTGGAGATTTGCCTGGCCCAAAGAGGATGTTATTGCACAAATGGCACAACCTCTTTTTGAAGTCTAGAGGGGAACTCATGAAACAACATTTGTGCATTGCAGCTGAGAAAAGCTCTAATTTGTACTGCTTATCTCTGATCCATGCACAACAGATCTGAGAGGAGGATTTTGCCCTTAATTTGTTCCCTGGTGTCTACACATTTTGAGTGTGTTAGATCAATGAACGATGCTACTTTCCATATGTGCCACAACACGTAGACCAAGCTAGGTACACTGAAGATGAAGAGGCAGCCTCAACTTTGAACCTCCTGTTTGTAAAACAACTTTAAACGTTAGGCAGATGAGTTTGCAAAGTGAATTAATTAGCAATAAAGACCAAAGGCACATTCTGTGTGAATAAACAACATAGATCTAGATCTTAGTTAAAACTTAGTGAATGTCAGCTAATAAGGAGGTCTGTGGAGCTTGTCAGGCTTTGCAAATCCTGCTTTTCTGAAAAGAAAAAGCTCACAGGAGAAAATGCCTATATAAGGTTTGAATCTGTGTGGTGGAGTGAGACCTGCAGCTCAAAGATTCAGCATCTTTAGCTTTCTGTGAGAAAGATCTTTTTATAGCTGTTTTTTATTTAGCTAGGGTTTTCTCCTGGGAGGGCAGGAGGGCGTTAGCTCAAGAATTCACTTGATAGATTTCAGATCAGCAGCTAATCTGTCACTTCAAGAGGTGACAATGACAGGAGGTAAAGACTTCCTAATTTATTCATAAAATACTTTATCTGTCGATTCCATTTATTTAGTTCATTCTTCATAGGTAAAAGTATTGAAAAAAGGAAATTAATCCTGACCTTGGAGGTGAGAAGCAGAATGCTGATAACTCCAGCTCTGGGGGCATGAGTAGGCCAGGACTTTTTTCACCCAAGGGTGTAAAAAAGATGATAGACTGATATTATCTCATGCATTTTACCCCTTCAATTCTTGTTGATACCACAATACCACAGAGGCTTTTCTGACTTATTAGCAACACTTACTGGAAGCTCATATTCAGCATAGCGAGTCACAGCCTTGTTTGTTATTTTGGCATAGCACAAAAATGCCTGTGGTACATTTTGTCTGCCATTGTGCACTTGCTGCCAATGAACAGATTACATCACGTCAGAAATGCCAGAATTTTCTGAAGGAATTCTTTATGAAGTGCAAGAATTCACATCTATTTTTCAGTGAGCTGCAGCTTATTTTTAAGTTCATCATAGCTTCATATGATTTGCTGGGCAAGAGTCTGAGCAGCAAGAATTCATTGGCCAAACCCCAATATAATTTTCTTCTTTGATAAGTGTTGAAAAACCACTTAGAATTTAATTTTGCTAGGACTCTCATGTCCTTAAATCTTAGGTGATGTAGTGTACTATTTATGGAGGGCAGTATGATACTGTGCAATTACATTTTGATTTTACAATGGTTATATGGAAGAGGTTTTTGTTGCTAAAAGTTAATTCTTCATAACACAAGAAAGTCTCCTTATTTAACCCCTCCGAGTTACTATAACTTTATTTTAATTGAAGGCTTTTTCATCCCCAACCTCAGATGCAATGCTTACTATACATTACAGGAACACTAAGTCTGTGCAAAATGAGGTATGAAGATTCAAGAACTGTCAGCTAATGAAGTGAGTTTGATTAGGAGCTAAATACCTTGTTTACTGATCTAAACTATCTTCAGAGGTGGTGTATGGTCCATCCCTGGAAAAATTCAAGGTGAGGTTGGATGGGGCTCTGAGCAGCCTAGCTGAAGATGTCCCTGCTTATTGCAGGAGGAAGTGGAGCAGATATTCTTTAAAAGCCCCTTCTGAATGAAAATATATGATATTATGATTCTGTGCTTCAGCTGATATGGTCTTTAGAGACATTCCCAGCCTTTCTCTGCCAGATTTCAATCTTCAAAATTCAGATGGTTTGCAGTAACAAAGCATATATAGTTTGGATCATATGTAGTTTTTTAACAGCTACTCTAAAACTTATTAAAGAGGAAATATTCAGAAAATTATCTCTAAAGAGACTGTAAGGTATGCTTTTCAAAGGCATGCAATTTGTCCAAGTTTGAGTTTGTTTTTCTGGAGTTTTCTAGGAGATCTGTAGAAAGTGCATCTTGACATGACAGTGCTTTCTTCTCAGGTGTCCCTTTACATCAAAGAGGGGAAATGTTAGTATTTCTCAAAATATGGGGAAAAAGGCATCACAATATCCCTTTCCTGAATTTCAGTCTTGGAATGGCAAATAGGATTTTAACAAATATGTTAAAAAAGGAAAAAAAAAAAAAGGAGAGCAGCTAGAGGAATATATTTCTCATGAAAACAATAGGTTTGTTTTTTTTTTAAACAGAAAAAGATCATTGCACCAGCAAACAGAGAGCTACTGTGAAAAGCAAAGCATGTCACCATGTGATTTTCAGACAAATTCTTAAACTGGGGAGATTTTTGTGTATAAAGACATCTCTCTCAAGACACAGAGGATGGAAAGCAACACTATTTTACTGGGCTGGTACTGCTCAGCAGCATTGGGGACCAAGAGTGTTCTGTGAAAGCTTCACATTTTTGTTGTGTGGCTTTCAGTCTTCCTCTTACAGAAGAGCAGGACAGAGAGAACAATACAAAGTTAGACTCATCCCAATACACAGCTGGGATGCAGCTGAAGTGCAGAGCAGGACCTTTGAGTTGAGAGCTGTTCCCTGATCACACAGTTCAGCCAGGAAAAGAAAGCCTTTATGTATTAGCCTTCATAATTAGACCTCAGAGCTCTTCAGCCTCTTGTTTACTTTTTCTTCTTCCACCATTGCTCGAATCAAGTTTTTCAATTTTTTCCTAAGTCTAGAATTTTTACCCAATTATTTGGTGTGAGCCTGAAATATCTGAAATTGCTAGATGATCTCCATCTCAAATATTTGTCAGGCCCAGGACTCCATATTATATAAAACATATGGGAGCAAATGCACTTTATACTGCCAATATGACTTATGTTCAGCAAGTTCAGTACACACTGACAACCAAGGTAGTGCAAGAAGATGATATTTATATCAAGGTTTAAAAAAAAAAATCTGTTTTAAAGAGGATACAAAGGTGTGTATTTAAATGTAAGTCATGACTTAGTTATTGATTTTTCTACTCAGTTATGCATGCATATGTCATTAGGAGATGTTAGACCAGAATATCAGTGAAAGTGTCATTCTTTGAGCTAAGCTAATGGTCACAGTGAGTGTGAATATATAATGTGTGGGTTCACACACATATATAGAGATATATACACAGATATAATATATATATAAACACTTACATGCCCCTGAATGAATGATCAGAGATATACATGTAAACATATTATCACATGCACGTACATGTATTTACAAATGCATACATGGAAAGCTAATGAAAGAGGGGCAGAGTAGCTGAAATTATTTCTAAATCTCCTTTCACAGGTCTGTATGTGTCAGAAAGGGGCACTACCACTGGCCTCATTGCAAAACCTACTCCACGAGTGGTCAGAGCTCCAAGGGTCCTTGTATCACTGGAAAGCAGAATTTTGGAGGAGCTTGCTGAGACATTCAGGAATCTGGTTTCCATTAATCTGTGAGACACTTGATCAGGTAAAGATCATTGCTGTTAATACGAGCTATATATGTAGGGCCCTGTGAGACTCTGTGGGGGGCTGTACCATAAAGACAATGTATTAGCAGGTATAAGGATCACATCTTAATTTAATTAAGTAATTAGATAAATAAAGTGGGGCATCATAATTCTTCTGCATGGGAAAATTAATGGTAACATCATGAAAGTGGTGAAAAACTCAGAAAATGTCTGGAGACAGAAGGGAGAAATACAAGGGGAAGAAAGTGGATTTTTGCAGTAGCAAAAATCACATTTGGGTTGTTTTTTCACTGTTTCGTCCTCTGGCATCTTCAAAACAGATGGTTGTGAGTTCCAGCTATACCCCCTGTCTTCTACATCTCCTCTTAGCAAAGCATGTTGTAGTAGGGAGCTCCTCCATCTGAGCAATTTCCACTTTCCCTTCCATGTGGGACACCAAGCAGAGCTGTATGAAAGGTTCTGGTTTTTCTATTTTGAAGCTCTTCAGCAGCACCACTTTGCCTTGTGTTGGATCTGGCTGAGATGGAGTTAATTTTCCCCCAGCAGCCTCACGGTGCTGCGCTGTGCATTGGTAGCTGGAGAGGTGCTGATAACACCCTGGGGTTTTGGCTACTGCTGAGCAGCACTGGCACAGCATCAGAGCTGTTTGCTCATCAATCTGCACCCCACCAGTAGGATGAGGCTGGACAAGATCTTGGGCGGGGACACAAGCAGGCCAGCTGACCCAAATTAACCAAAGGGAGAGTCCTTGCTGTATGACAGCAGCTCAGCCATAACAGCTAAGGAAACAAGGACAAAGGGAGAGCATTCATTATTTAAAGTTTTTGCCTTCCTGAGCAACCACCAGGTGTGCTGAAGCCCTGCTCCCTGGGAAGTGGCTGGACATCACTTGCTGATGGGAAGTAGTGAATAAAATTATTGGGTTATCTCTTTGCTTGTGTGCATGCAAATTTTGGCTTTTGCTTTAGTAAAGTATACTATCTCAACTTACAAGTCATTTTTCATCTTATTTTCTCTCCTCTGTTCAAGTGGGAAGGGTGAGAGTTAGAGTGGCTGGGTGGGAACCTGTTGTCTATCCATGGTCAAATTTATATTTACATATAAATAGCACACAGACCTAGTCCCAGACCCCTCTTGACTGCTGCTGGGGTTTGCCAGAGAAGAGCATCTTTTTGCAGAGTGAAGGCAAATATTGTGGCTTGTGCTTTCTCAGGGTTTCTTCCCAGACATTCCTGCTCCTCTTGGGTGACAGGATCTGTGTGAGAGCCTGAGAAAAAAGCAGCACAGCTCAGAAAATAAAAACAAGGGATAATGAGTATAATTTGTAGTTTCAGATTTACTAAAAGATGTAAGGAAAAAGAAGAATTTGGTTTGTCCCCATCTACAGGTCTTTGGCACTAAGACAATTCAGAGAAGAAAGTTTCTGGGAATGGGGAGAGCCTTCAGGATACATGCAGAAAATAGATGGGCCACAGAATGTAGCATGGATCCAAAAGCAAGGTGATTTCTAGTTACCCGGGAGCTACATTAGATGTCCCACTTGGCTTTCTAAAATTCTTAGCTCCTGCTTGTGAGCAGAAACTTAATTTTTGAAAAACTGGTTAACCCAAGTAACATTTTGAGTCATAGAATAATTTTACTCTTTTTTTATTCTACTCTGTCATTTTAGGAGTTTATTTCTTTATGGTGGCTGAAGAGTGTTACTCTTGGGCCACTTTAGAAATACACAATTAACTGCGCCTTTCTGAAAAATGCAAAATACTTGCCATGATATGGAAGTGGGCCTAAGAAATGGTGTGATAAATTCTGTAATGAGGGATGCAAGTGAGGCAGGTGACTTGGTTAAACACAGAAATAATGGATCATGCTGGATTTTCATTTTCCTTGTTTGGGGACTGCATGATTGCACCAAAAATAATTGTTACTTTTAAATTAGATAAAGAAAACCCCATTCAATTCTGCTTTCAAAATAAGAGTGTTTTACCACTTGTATTTATATTCATTGAATTCCAGGGTTACATTTTAGAAACAGTAGGATACTCACTTTGATGCTGAGATTAGAAAAATGTCCACTCTTATTTTTTCCAGCACTGAATTGAACATAAAATGCTTTCTGAAGATTCAGTTGGGCTTTCTCAGCCAAATTTACTTAAGCATGCCTGTTCATTGTGGAGCTGAGGAAATGAGGAGAGGATGAAGAGTGCTGGGGATTGTTTTCTTCTATGTCTGCAAAACATTTCTTATCATTTTCCTTTGAAGTCCCTGCAAGTTATCTGGTGTTTGTGTTAACTTTTCATATGAAAAGAGAAACTGATTTATCTTTCTAGGAACCATTTTAAACATCAGAGAAAGTGAAGAGCAGGAACGAAATCCACCTGACTAAACAAAGCCCAGCACAACAAAGGCAGCCATTGGAAGGGTTGTTTTAAATTCTGACTTCACTCTTGAAATAATGCTATCCAAATTCACCTCCTAAATAAATGAGCACTGCAGTTCCCACTCCAATGAGAGAAATTTCTCTATGCATGCCTCAAGGTTCCTTTTGACTTATAACCACTGGATTTCAGAGCAGCGTCCATGGGGTAAAATAAAAAAATGCAGAAAATACAGGTAGGAATGGTGATTATAGCATCTTTCATGATGACTAGTTAGGAACAGAAGGAATTTCATTCCCTGTTAATTGGTTTGATGCAACTGCAGCAAGTTCTGCATCTGTTTCTCTGCTTGGTCCTGCAAGGGAACAAAATGCTCAAGTTAGTTTTGCTTTCAGTGAAAGTTAATCCCTCTCTTATTTGAGCCTTAGCACAGGTCACCCCCAACAAGTTTATTTTAGAATCTCTTAGATTTGTTTGGCCCTTAAAAAAACAGGGAAATATAATTAAGTGTATGGGATTTAGTCTTTGTAACTCAAATGTCACAGAAAGTCGTAAAAGTCCCGACCTTCTGTGCTTGATTTCCTGATGATATATGACACATATGTCTGCCTAATTTAGTGCTTATTAAATGAATAATGTTAATGGTTAAGGAGTATAAAGCCTTAATTAGATTTTGCAAGCAGCTAACTACTGTAGCAAAAAGAGCTCTTTATTCTGTATTTACTGCAAACATACCAGAATGTCACCACTATAATCTGAGAAGACTAAAGCCAATAGAGAAGCTGCAACCTTTGTTAAAAACTAATGGATTATGTGTCATTTAAAAAATTGGTTTTGATGTTCCTCACAGGTGCAGATTCATTTTTTATTGAGTCTTGAAAATAAATAATTATGGGAGACTTTAAATGTAAAAGAACCAGCTAAGAAGGACATTCAGAAGTTTATTTAGAAACACTTCCAATTTGAGCTCCTCAACACCTTTTAAAGAGGTTGCATTAGTATTATGTATCTACGTCGAGTTAGAGTTGTTGGAATGATGCAAGAAATGCTCTTGTGATTCAATTACAAGTGAATGACCTAAGATTTATTGCTACTCTTACCACCATAAGAGAAGATATTTCCAAATATTTCTTGCCCAGTATTCCCATTATTCAAAACACTGTGTCTGATTTTCTAATATTGTCCAAATTTGTACCTGGAATGCTTTGTTCATTACTCATTGTTCATCACTTGTTATTCATAACTCATTATTTTTTGTTTAAGTTTCAGTCAGCTAATCAAGAGGCAGAAAATATACTCTATGACCAATAACATTCCAAAAATAATGATTAATCAAATTGAGCAGTTCCTGAACAGCAGAATGACTAAAAATCATTCCGCTAAACCAGTTATCAAAGACATTAACTACTCTTTATTGACACCATTCAAGAATGCTTTGTGCATAAGTCATGAACCAAAAGCCAATTTAATTTGGGTGTCCTAATATCAGTAGTAAAAGAGTGTTTTGACATATAATACTAATTTTAAGTGTCATAATTCCCTTTCTTTAAATACTACTTCTGCATGCCTTATCAGAATGAACTGGGCAATCTATAATGGGCTGTGGAATTACCACTGTCTTTTGTGGGATGAGGATTAGTGCCTCTGTTAACTAGCCTCCTCTTGCTAGTTAATGCTTCCTTGGCTTGTTTTCTCTGCAAGAAGCTTTACCTTCTTGTTTCCATGGTCTTGTCTTGGGTCTCACTCACCTTTTGGTGCTTTCTTAAACTATTTTAGCAGAAACTCCATTTTGTTGATTGAATGATGCTAACAGAGATTTCTGGGACTGAGAATGTGATCCTCTATCATAGTTCTAGTCACACATTTAAATTGACCATTTATGTATTAATTTAAACTAAAGAATAATTTTACTGTCTTTTAACTGTATTTCAGCACTCTGTGCATCAGCATTTTGAAAGACCAGAATCCCTTGCATTCAGGTAGTTCCATTATACAATGCATTAATACATTGAATGGAATATCTACTCCAAATCAGGCTCCAGTAAGACATGACCAAATTATATACTGCGTCTGAAAAGAAAGTGGTTAAATTTAAAAATGTTCTGAAAAGACTGAGCAAAATATAAAGATAAAGGATTTCCCTTAGAGCTCTCCAAGACCTTATCATCATCTCTGCATTATGTAATTTTTGGAGCCCCAGCTTGAATTAGATGCAATTCCATTAATTAAAAATGCCAATGGAAGATATGGTTCCAACCAATTATATTTATTTATTTTTCCTGAGAAAGCTGATCATGATGCATTGTGCAGCTCCTTTTCTAGAACAGCTACATTGAGATGTTCTGGGATTCCTCTTCCAACTGGTAAATCCAGAGGTGAAGTTTTTCATGAGCCAGGAGGTCTAGTTAATTCAGAATTCCTGGAATAAGAAAAGCCAAGAGCATTTAGCATTGCCTTAACAGAAAATTCCATTATTTACCCAGAAAGAGTATTCCAATTTTTAGGTCATATCTAGAGATGTGTAGGTATGAGAAGCCATAAACATAATCAAATTTAGGGCCAGAGGAGGAGAACACCTGCTGTTATCATTTCACAACATCTACTAATACCCTGAGGAAAAGCCTTTTGTTTTACATATGAATATACAGCATTATTTTCATACATTATTTGAACACACCTTTTACCCAGTAATTCAGTAAACATGTTTTTCAGAACAATACTGATATTTTTAAGCTTTATGAAAATCAAACAACAAATGAAGAACAGAATTTTTTTCAGCTATAAGCCAGTTATACTGCTTGCTACACTGCATTTACAATGTGGTAAGTGTCCTTTAAAGAAAATACAAGGATAGTAATACTAAGTGAAGGCTTGAAAATCATAAGCAATTCACCTGTTACCTAAATCTGAAGGAAAAAAAATTCTTGGCATGGATATACATTTGTCAGACCCAGTGAGAATAACTGGTCTAATGAACAGCTCTTTTCCATAGGGGCTGGAGAAGATGTTGGTTCTGCAGTGTAATTCCCCTCAATTTTCCCCCCTCTCTGAGCTTTACTGCCATCATACAGAGCTATTTGTTGGAGAAATTGCCAATTTTTCCCATTAAAGGAAACTGCTTATCCTTCTAGCTTTCCTAATTTCATGTAGCAGATGATACCATGCATTTAAGAGACCTCAGAGTGACCTTTCAGGCATGATTTTGATGTTTTTTATTGAGAAATGCTTCATACACATACATCCTTTAAAGCAGAACAAATGTTCACATATATATAAAAGAAAAAACTCCTAGAAGCTACAACGTGTTGTTGGTTTTAATTCTTCAATTCATATGGCAATTTGTTTTGAAGATTATCTACAAATGTCCTACTTCTGATATTTTGCATGTCTTTTGTTTTGCTAAGTGTTTTCATCCATGTTTTCACATGAAAATAGTGTAACATGACTGGAAAAAACCCGTGAAATAGGATGAATTTTTTAACATAATATTAACAGCTTCTGCTACTTAATTGTTTAACAATGGAGAGGTGAATACAAAGAGCAAGAGCAGAAAAGAAAGTACACAGTTTATGATGAGAAAATCTATGACCATTGGCTTGCAGAGGAAATAAGTACCTAATCGTCATACATGGGAACACTTGCTCATTATGTGCTAAAATATAAATTTTAAGGATGTGTAAAAACTCCTTTTCAATTGTCTCACCTCATATTTATGCTCCAAGCAAAATTTGAAAAGCCATGACTACATATGGGCTAACTATGCCTGAAGGGGTGAACTCAGATGTTTAGATAAGAATTTTCCTGATAAATAGTGGTACAATCTGGTAATTTCAAAGCTTTTGCTGGCAAACTCCAGATAAAAGAGAAACTCATTTTAATCCAGTGAAATTATATCATTTACACACCATGTCACTGCGATCAGGCCACAGCAGTCTACAAAGTCCTATTAAATGTAAATAGGTCTATCTTGTCCTTAGTTCCATTCTTATGATATTTATTTCCCTGTGCTGTCTACTCAGTAGTGATCTCAGCTACTGAAGAGATTCTTGTTGCAAACTCTGCTGCAATGGGTTTGTTCTTTCTCTGTTTAATCTTGTATGTTAGTGGCAATACTGGAGTGTACTGTACAGAAGCATGGGTAGGTGAACATTCAGAGCAGCAGAAGGAGCTCATAGGTGATTGTTTTTGTTGCATAAATTGTAAATATTTGCTTATGCCAGTTGTGTCACATAGTATTAACCAGTGCCTTGAGTAGCTGGGCATGTCCTGAAAGGCCAAGAAAGTGTCCTGTTTGACCCATTCTGCAATTTTCCATGTTTCCCTAAAATAAAAAGGAAAATCACTCTGATTGCATTTAAGTTTTAAGGGTCTTAGGAAGAGGACACATGCAAATGAACTGCAAAAGCATGCCTGGAGTATGACAGTCTTTTGTCCATAAAAACATGAATAGCTTCCATTCACAAGTAAAGAAATCCCTCATTTATGCAGTAAAGAGTGGCTTGAGGTCTGCTGTCAGTTCTAAAGCACACATCAGAGGTTTGTCACTGTGGTATCTAACTGTGATCTCCACAGAGATTTGCAGAAACTTGCATTGGTGTGACTCTGCAGAAGCCCCTGTGAATCTGAAGTGTTAATAAAACAGATTCTAGCAAGGAATATGTTTTGGTGTTAAGATTTCCAAACATTGGTAATAAGTAATAAGCCACCATTTTATGACTCAGAACTGGAGACAGAATCTTTTCCATTTGAATGTGACTTGTGACTTTATCCATTTGGAAGTGACTTCCCTGCCAATATATAACACATATGTATATAAGACTTTTAATGATATTACCCCAGAACAAGCTTTGCATTTAGGATATAACTGAGTTCACAAAAAATGTATCCAGAAGCATATATACCCATAATTCATATTAATATTGACAGCAGTAGCAAAATTGTATTTTCGCAGTTTACAGAAATTAGGACCAATATATATATACGTATAACAATTACAATTATGTTTTAAAATATTTTTTATGCCATTAAAGAAAAAGATAATACGAGGACTGTCCTATGGCTATTCTAGTAGCGTTAATATCTACTCACTAGGTGGATTAATTCATTTATTAAAAAAAAAACCTCCTAGTTTTTAACACTGATCAGAATTTTTTAATTTTCTAGGAAAGCACATTGCTATTGAGTATACTACGCAGACAGTTTGATTTTTCAGAACAACCTGTGAGAGCCCATTTCAAAATAATGTAGAATATGAACAATTTGAATATCAGTGGGAACTGATCACAGGGACTTCTGTCATTACTGTATTAGAGGCATCTGAGGATTTACTTTATTATACAGGACAGCTTGAAACAGCAGTATATATAATTGCTGTTGTTCATTGAGCTCATAGGATAGTTGCAGCTAAACACAAGTAAACAAAGTTTATCTATTTCTGCTTTAGATCATTTGGAGTTCACTTATCAATCACTATTAGGCCTGTGAAACTAAACCTGTGGATTTATCCACTTGCATTTCATGCAAGTGAATTTACCCAGAGCAATGTTAAGGACTGTGTCTGTCACAATATGTGACATTTGCACATCTAACATGCTCAGTGGTGTATGGATCATTCAAAGTCAAGGTTAAGAATGGAGTGTCTGAAACAAAGCAAAACAAAACAAAATATCTGTATCCACTCTTATTAACTGGGCATTGATATTTATTTTTCCTGGTCCTTTGTATAATGAAAGAGTTCATATATAAAGATGTGTATTTAGAGTAATATAATCCCAAAACATTACTCTAATGATAGTCTCTGGAGGTATTTTACCCTTCTACTGACACTTTGTGAGTAAAATATGGATTTATAACTATGTACAGAATTTTCTGGCATAGTTGTCAATGATAGATCAGACCTCTTAATATACAGAGGTTTTAAAACTTAATGCAAATATATTTTCCATTTTGAAGTTGTAATGGCTAAGTACACCTGCTTACTTAAAAATTATCTGTTAGTTGGTAGTTTTCAAAAGCTTAATCATCATTTAATTGTCTCAGTTTGTATTTCAAGCAGTTCACCTGCTCTTCGTCTAAACTTGAATGTTTCCTGTTTACACATCAGAAAATATAGAGAAATGATAATATTTAGAAGACAAAGAAAAAAATGAAAGCTGTGTTCAAACACATTATTTATATAATTATCCTATAATTAAAGTAATTACAGTTTGTGATGAAAAATAGTCTTTATTTTTTTGAAACATTTTCAGGTTTCTTGAAGGGTGTTTACTGATCATCACAGCGAAGTGACATGAGAAGTACTTGGAGATGTGCTCATTTCTGCAAAAGATTTAAGCTGCATAAGACATCGTCTTCATGAAACAACTATGCATCTTTACAGTCCATTAATTGACAGGCCTGTGTGAAAGGGAGTTAGGCTTATATTCAAAGACATTTGTGAGCTTTTATAATCTTGACTGCTGCCACAGCTACTCTGCTTATGAATTTTCTGAATAAGAGTGGATTTCTAACAAATAACATTGCTAGCAGTAAAAAATGGTGCAAATTAAGGATTTCTTCCCTTGTGGTATTTTTTAACTTCTAGATTCAATTTGCTTTTCTTTATAGCACCTGGAAAGCTGGAAACTTACAAAGTGAAAGCTTTGTAAGTTTCATATATTTCATGCGTCCGTGAAACTGCCTGAACCTAGGATCACTAGTTTTGAAAAAGACCCACTGACTGCTCAAAAACACGAATCTGAGACTCAGAGCATAAGGGTGTTACTGAGAAAGCCAACCCAAACAATATTTCTACCTTTTGCTGTTAGAAGTCTATCACAGGCATTAGAATGAGGGAACACAGGACCAGGGACGATCTCAGAGTACTTCCACCGCAGAGTGTCTGCTCTGCAGCAGTGTTACTCACTCAGCAGCACACACCACCTTCCTCACAAAGCACCCTCTGCACAGACACTTCGGACTGCTGGGGCATGGCAGAGGCTCCTACTGCTGTATGGATGAGGATGGGGTTTTCCTACAGAGCTGTCCAGGATTTTTGGCCCTGGATTCATTCTTTTTCACCTCACAAGCTGTTTTTCACTCTTCACAGAACCACACAACAAAAATTGTTAAGGTCAGATTAATCATAGAAACAATTCACATACTTCAAAAAACATATACATGGGACATATTCAGTAAGAAATACTAGTCAGCTACTACATTTTTTTTGTTACATTCATGTAAATATCGATATGTGCACAATCAATATCTGCCAGGACTGTGGAAAATTAGGAAAACTATAACTCTCATAGCATGACTTTTTTTTATTGTACAGCTAAAGGAAAGTGTATATTGACTTGATCTCCAGAGAAAAGCATCTATTTATTATTTGAAATGAGCCATATCAAAGACAAGATGGATTTTTCTACAATTATAACCGGCAAAGTAGAATTTGTTTGAGAATTTTGTTCTTTCTTCTTTAAATATGATCTTCATCAAAATACAATCTTTTATTTTTTCCTATCTAGCCTCATGAGCAGGGCCTAACAACAGTAAGCACATATGGGTTTTAAAATAAAGCTTATAAAAAACTTTATCCATCACAACTGATGCCATGGTAGTTTTTTGCCTTTTTTCATTTATATATCTTTCATATATTCCCTGTATTCTTAGCATACATATTTGTAGTGTTTGTAGCCTGATATTATAACTTAATTCCAGTATTTTTCCAGACAGGAAGACAAATTATCCTAAAACATCCTCTCAGCTGCAGGCCAGAAGCCTCTATGCTCTCTTGGCTCTCCATAGAAACCAAGGTTTCAACCAAGGTTGAACCCAGCTCTTTGGGACATATTTTTGTAAACAGGGTTCAAACCTCATCTGAGGAGGGAGACTTTAGAATATGGGGGACATTACTTCCTCTATTAGGCTTCTTATTGCGGAATCTTTGTCAGATATGCTAATTTGCAAGGTCTATAAAAACTGCATATGCATTATACGGGATGTGCATTTCAGCGTTTCTCCCCTTGATGAGCTGTGCACCATAGGATCCTATTAAATACTGAGGTAAAACCTTTTTCATCCGTTTAACTTTGCCTGGTTCATAATTCTAGGACCAGATGAAAAGGCATCACATTTTGGACTTAAAAAAATCTGTAAAATAAGTAAAAAAGCTTTCTTCCAGTATTTCACAAGTACATTTTTACCACCCTATTGGCACTCAATAACACTTAAAAGAAATATTTCTTATAGTCTTAAGGGAAACAGATTATTTTTGGGGCAGTGAAATTTCAGAATATATAGTCTAACTTTCTTATTCCTTAGAAGGTTGTTTTCATTATTAAAATCATTGTTAACCAGAGAAGGTGAGACTGGCAGTTGTGTCAGACTGGCAATCCTCCGCTTCAGCAGAGGATTTGGGAAAACTACACTGTTTTGACATGTTTCTTTCACTTTACCTTTTTTATTTGACTTTATGGATCCTCTCCTTTGTTTCAATTTTGATGTTTTGGAAGAGGTTGAAGATGCACTTTCTTAAAATATTGATTTTGGTATTTTCACCAGACAATACTAGAAAACACAGGAAATCTGATTACAAAGGATCACTCTTGCACTTCTCCTGAGTTCACCACATAGCTGAGATCTGATATCTGTGTGTCCTTCCAGAAGAGAAGACCTACCTTTGGAGCACAACTGTAAGTCAACAATTTATGAGTCAAAGCCCTTTGCAAAATTGCTTTCTGTAGACATGACATAACACATAACATACACAGAGAAACATTGCCCTTGGTTTTGCTCTAATTATCACTCAAAAGCTAAAGTATTTTAATTTCAACTCTTTCTTAAACTAATCACAGCACATGAACATCTTAAGTGCATTTGGAATATGGTTAAAGAGAGAGATGCTGTGAGGGACATTAAAACCTAGCTGAAACATTTAGAGAAGCTAAGCCCTTTGGATAGTCACAGAGAGTTTTCAGACTTAAGAAGATTTAGGAAGCAGTTACAGCCAGAGTATCTGCTGTTTTGGGACTTGTCCTGGTTAATAAAATGGCAATCACTTTCTGTTACAACAGTTCCTTATTAAGCTAAACTGCCATCTGCATAATAAAATCATCTGTCAACAATGAGTCTGCTTTTTATTCAGATTGCCGCAGTGTTTCCATGTTATGCCATGCTTTCAAACTTCCCAACTCACACTGCTGTGGTGTGTCCAAAATCACTGCACAGCTCCCGAAAGGAGCACTTGCCCAGGTCTTTGTAGAACAACCAAGGTGTCCAATAAAATGAGAATTATTCTCTCATACCAGTGAAAATCTTCTCAATAATTTATTATTATTCACTAAGACCAGGATCTTATAAACTTAGTGTAAAAAAGTAATTTTTAGGCCCCTCCAAAGTCTCTTAAATGGTACATGAAAGAAACCACATTTTAAACAGTGGTTCAAATTATATCTCCACTGGTATATGCTGTGGAATTTGGATGGATGATTTGTTTCTACTTTGCAGTCAGATAATTATTCAAAGACCTTGGTTCTTCTTCAGATAATTATTCAAAGACCTTGGTTCTTCTTCAGAAAAAAAACATTATTTTTAAACCATTATAGTCCTTTAACTGAAGTTCAGAGGAGTTACTTGTGATCACCATAAATTTGTGCCCAAAGAGGCAGAGTTCAGCCTGAAACTTTGAGGTACTGATATCAAGGGGAGCTCTGACAAGATATACAATAATAGTAAGATGTCTAACCAGAGGCTATGAAACAGCCTCTGGTTTTTTGGTTGAGACATCAGAGCTGAACAGGACTGATCAGAAACCTTCTATAATGTTTGAACACATTTTCACCAATTATTTTTCTTTTCTTCAGCTCAGCCTTTTGTAAGAGTTTAAATGAACTCATTCTTAAGTTGAGATTCATAAAAAAATAGCCAATAAATTTTAATTTCCCCAAAATCTCTGTGGTTTTTTTTGTTTCCTTTTAGGTAATCATGAGCAGCATCTACAACCATGTGTAATCCCAAAGCCAGAAAAATGGGTCCAAATTATTGAATATTTCCTTGTTGTAATTAGAGGCACAATTTCAAGGAATTACTCTAAGCTGCTTGCAATCTGCTTCCTCTTTTCTCATTTTCACCACCTCAAATCTTGGAGGGAAAAGGACTGAAAGAAGTTAAGCTTCCAGCAACTATCCTTAAAAAAATTGAGTGGAAATATGGAGAAAATTTTCACAGCAGTCATCTTATTTCATTACTTTCCTAAGAAGATACTCAGGAAGAATGTCAGCCTTTTTTTCCCCCTAAACGTTTTTTTTCTGTTAATTAAGGAAGTTGGGTCTAGTCAGGATGAGCTAATGGTTTGAGCATCAGGAGATCTCAAATGGTATTGCCACTGACTGGCTGAATCATTTTGGGAATACTGTCCTTGTGTCAGCACAATCATTTTGCTGATGGAAAGAGTGACCTAATGTTTACCACTTGAAAAATGGGGGGTTGAGACAACCACAGTGATTTAGCTGTAAGGAGTATTTCATTGCCTGAAGCACTTTGGTTACAAGTTTTATGCATGATATTATCATTATACTTTCTTGTTAGTGTTAGGGAATAGGTTTTACTTCACAGTTCCTAGTAAAAATATTTTCTAAACCATGAGCAAAACAGTTCTTAAAGGAGTTACCTTTAAAATGTACACAGTGGTGCACATGAAATTATAGACATCTAATCTGAAAAAAAAATCCCTATTCTATTAAAACCAAATTAAATTAGAACAAACAAACTGCATTTTCCTTAAAAGCAATTATTAATTGATGTAACAGGGGCCGGGGGGGGCTGCACAGGCCGGCTCCCCCCCGGTCCGGGGTCTGTGGTCCATGTAATCCCACCGGATCTGGTGCGCCCGGCCCCCGAGGTTCCGCGGCATGGCGGCAGTCTCCAAACCATGTCAGTTCAAGCAGGAATATAGTCAGATGAAAGAATGAACTGGACTCCATCTCTGTTCTGCTAGGGAGGTTTATTTGGGGTATGGGGAAAAGGGGTGCAGGGAAGGAGAAGGGGGAGGACAGGCAGGGCAGGTAGCAGATGCTAGCAGCTCAGAGATGGAAGACCTCAAGCTGATCCAGGCTCTGCCTTTTAAAGGGAAGGAAGGGGGCAGGGGCTGGCTCTCTCTGAGCCAGTCCCAGGAGGACAAAGGGAAGATTGGCAGGAGGGTTACACACCAATAAGTTTTGAGGTACAGCAGAGCATATTTTAAAATAAACCAATGGTACACCAAGCGGCGAAACAAAGGGAGCACATGGAATCCTAAAACCCCACATTGCTACAGTTAATAAGTATAATTATGCAAATACTTTAAAGAAAGAAGCTTTTTCTCTGCAGAGAAATAATAAGAAATTTCTGAATGTGTAAACGAAACTTAATTCTACTTTAAGACCAGGAACCTTGGTCAGGTTCAGGGAAATTTTTAGGTCTCACTTGAAAATTTAAGTCCTTTGTTGGGAGTTATGAGGCAAGCCCATCTACATATATTTCAAGGTATAACTGTGACTCATTTATTTTATTGTATGTTCCCAATATGTCTTTGCTCTACAACATTTTAAAACAAATACACTGGATTTTTTTTCTCTAAAATATGAATTAGCCAATAGCAACTACGTCATAGAATCAATGGAAGGGCTTGGGTTGGAAGGGACCTTAAAGATTCCAACTTTAAGGGGATTCCAACCTTAAGGATTCCAACTCCTCTGCCACAGACAGAGGCACCTTCCACTAAACCCAGTTGCTCAGAGCCTCATCCAGACTGCCCTTGTGCACCCCCAGGGATGGGACATCCAAAACTTCTCTGCACAACCTGTTCCACTGCCTCACCACCCTCAAAGTAAAAAATTTCTTCCTGATATCTGATCTAAACAGACTCTCTTTCAGTTTAAACCCATTCCTCCTTGTCCTGGCACTAAATCATCTTGCAAAAAGTCTCTCTGCATCTTTCTTGTAAACTCTCTTCAGGTACTGGAAGGTGTCAGTTAGGTCACCCTGAAGCCTTCTCCAGGCTGAACAATCCGAGTTATCTCAGCCTGTCTTCATAGGACTGGTACTTCATCCTTTTTATCATCTTCATGGCCTCCCTTGGACTCATTCCAATGGATTGATGTCCTTCCTGTGCTGGGAACTCCTTGCTTGATTTTATCAAGGTCTTATTGTGATGTATTTTTTTCAAGAAATTAGAGGTTCAGCATTCCTCTGGCAAATGGAATATCAAGAATTAGAAGAACAAGAAACAGAAAATGTTTAAAGATAACACTGAAGACATAGATGCTAATAGTTAATTGCCCCAGACAATTTTCTGTAGCATCTGCAGGAGTCACACAGATAAAATTTAATACAGAATGAAAATACCTATGGTAAGCAACCAGATTAGTAAAGTGCATCAGGTCTGTCATAATAGGAAATATTTTAAGGGTTTGAAATGCTGTCTGTTCCCTTCTACACATTTAGTCATGCTCCCCTATCCCACCTAGCTGAATAGGACTATTTATATTCTTGGAGGGAAGCATGTATTTAAGCATATCCATGAAAAACCGGAGTTTCTTTTCCCAGGGAAATTGCTGAAGTTGATATGTCATGTGTCCCACTTTCTTTGAAGATGTTCATGGTTATGTGTGGAGGTGTCTTATTTTGTTATGGGAGAGGAATAAGAGTAGAAAATAAGAAAGCAATAGGAAACAACACTAGATATTTGAGAGAATAATTTAGTAATTATGGGTTTAACCCATCAAACACAGATTATTTGGCCAAATGAGAAGGGTGTGTATTTACACGATGTCATCTCTGGAAAAATACAGATATTGAAAATTCTGGAAATCTGATCTCTGGAAAATTCGCTCAGTGTGGCGAACAGGAGGTGCAGACAAATCCCATTAGCTACTAACAGGATTTGTGCCCCTGCATCTCATGCACCACTTTGAAAATTCACTCTCAGTCATCAGGAAGTAAGGTAATACACCAGACATTCAAGATTGCGTCATTTGGACACAGACAAGAAGCCTAATTGGCTATTGCATACAAAAAGTCAGAAGCATAAAGAATTGCTTGCGGTTAAATATTTTATTTAAAGCCTGGATTTTTCCACTGGACCTGTCTACATATGAGTCTTTAATAAAAAAAATAAATTACTGGATCTTAAGTTATTTATAACTCAGCTTTATAGTTAGATGGAAATGCTTCCAATCTCAAAACCACAAAGACATCTAAAGTTCAAATAGTTCAAAAATAATTTATTCTTAAAATGGGAACAGTTCACTTATGTAAAAAGCTGAAACCATGTAAAATACACATATGAATGTGTAAACTGTTCATTTATACATCCTTTTCCAAGAGTGTGTTGTGTTCATGACAATCCAGAGAGATATCCATATTTTGAATCTGTACAATTTAATTCACATAGATTTTTATTGCAAAGGAAATTCTTTGGTGTTCTCTTAGAGGATTTTGGAATAGTTCTTATTTTCTGTCTCACATCAAGAAATGAAACTGGAACACACCAAGCAGATACAGAGGGGTATGACAGGTGGAGACCATCATGCCACACTTCATCCATGAATTCCTACCAGTGATTCACTAAAGTCAAAATAATTCATGCCATGTCTTCTACTAGCCTAACCTTCTACCTCAAGGTTTTTAGTCAAGAAAAATGTAAGTGGACAGCCAGGAGTACTATCTGAATTCTTAATTAACTGTATCAAATGTGCTAAATATCTTGACTAAGAAACTTTGAAAGCAAATGACATCCAGAAGATTCCTTAGAGCACTCTTCTGCTTCCAGTGGCAAGCTCTTTTCCCCAGTCATTAAAGAATGTCACATAGTTGGTAAGTACTCAAGAGAGAAGTAGATTCTAATCATGAAAAAATGTGTTTGAATTTATAATCATAATCCTTCATATGATTGAATGTGAAGAGTTCATTGACATATATTTTAGCGAGATGAAATAATGTTTTATAGTAAATGTTATAATTTCAAATACGATCACTACATGCATGAAGTAGTGATGAGTAATACCTGAGGAAACCAAACATTTAAATGCAAGAAAGAATGTTTTTTTGTGTAAGGATGTTTGGCGAGGCTGTTCCGGGAGTCATTGCATATTCTGCCAAAATCTTATTCATCATACTGGAAGTCCTTCTGACAGCATTGCACTGCCTCTCCTCCAAAACAGCACCTGAAGCTGTGCTCAGCCTTTGGAAAATAAGCTGAAGCCATTATGAAAACCTCTAATGAAGCCAGAAGAATTTTCTCTTGTGAAGCCAAGTCCTGATATATTTGTATTAATGGGTTCTCCTTTCTAGCATAAATTTTTTCCCCTCAGAACTTTATCTCTGAAATTTGTATTTCATTGAATTTGTAGCATAGCCGTATGTAGCAATAGAAGTCAACTCTAACCCTGTCAAGTTATGTGTCCAGCTAAGCAGGCCCCTCCTTTTACAAGAGTAAAATCTAATAGCCTTCCCATGGTTTACAGAGGAAAAGACCAAGTTTTCCAGAAGTTAGCTTCTCTGCATGGTAGGTAGTTATTTTTCAGAGTTTTTTACACTTTAAGTAAAACCCAAGTGTTACCCTCAACTTCTGTATTTTTCTTGAAGCACCAACGGGGTCAGCTTAGCCAGACAGTTTAGGTGTGCAGGACAGCACCATCTCTGCTTGTAGTGAACTCCTGAAGTCAGGGCTAGTGAATTCACAGGAGTTGTGATTATGCTACTTCTTGGCGATGTGGTGCAACAGTGGCTCTGGGACCTAACTCAGATGATATACCTATCTTTCTAGTATTTGGATTCCTTCTGCCCAACAGGCATTTAAAGTCTCTAGGCAGTGCACAGGAGGACATAGAGTATTAGGACAGAACCCAAACCACCCCATAAAGCTAAGCAGAGAAGATGCAATATCACATGCACGTGCAGACTGTGTAATGCACGGTGCTCAAAGTCTGCCAGGTCAAAATTCTAAACAGAAGGATGTTTCCCACTTAGGGTGGTGGAGAGGTACTTCCACCTACCCTCCTGAAGGTAGGGAGATACCTTTTTCAGTCAAAAAATTACTTTTGCAATTGCAATGCAACATCGGGGGAGGCAGGGCTGATTTTAGCTCTTCTTTCACAGTCCAGCCTTATGGTTTATGCCCAAGTGAATGGAAGGCAGTGACCTTGATCCTCTTCTTTGCCTGAAGTGTCATCAGCCAGCAGTGTTATCAGGCTAAATAGAGCTACTGCTGGAGTAATGCTGAAAGGCGGAGAAATACTGCAGGGGAACACACCCTTTCCTTTCTGTTCAGCCAAATCTGCTCCACAGAAAGTAAGAGTCACAGGGTCAGGAAACACAGGGCCTGGGAACAGGAGTCTAACCCAGGCTTCAAAGACAGTTCCTATCTATTTTGTACCACAGATGGGAAAAATGCATTAGTAATCCTGAAAGCAGTTGTCAGACTCAAGTTTTGACCTGCTGGGTGCTTTTGCAACTGTGATGTAGTCATGCCCCATCTTTTCAGTGCATTTGAATATTCTTATCATGAGACTGAATATAGTTAGTCTTTTACATATCAAGGCCCTTTTACAGAGCCCTGGGTAGTGCAGTCTTGGTTAAATGAAAACTGCCCTCAGCTGTTACCCTTTCCAAAAAGTTTTGCAGACCACCTGAGGTATTTTAAGTGGGAATTATGGAGTCTGAATATTTCATATTACTAATTATCTCCCACAAATCCTTACTGTGTCCTCAGATAGTCAGGTCTGATGTAATTGCTCCACTGCAATTTACAGAAGGTGAGAGAGTGAGTTCACCTTGTTTCAAAATCCTTTCCCACCACAAATTACTCTTTCATTCTAATAGCAATTTAGACCACTGATGGATAAGTTTTGTTCCTTAACAGTTTGAAACAGCCCAGTCATTACAGGTCAGGAGCTTATGCTGAATATAACTATGCATGTATAATGATGCAACTGGTAGATTCAAAACTAGCAAATAAATGTTCTTATTGTAGCATAACAAAATATATGGATTTGGAGGGGACCCACAAGGAGTGCATCTACTTCATGTAGAATACCACAGTTCCTAATCTTCCTTGTAGACACAGAATTGGTTCGCCTGATATGAAATCAGGTTTACATTTTTGTTATAGACACTTATCCAGTTTAAATGCATTTTCGCCTCTGCTTGGGATTTACAGAACATGGAATTCGTAGTAAATGACCATGTTTCTACTGTCTCATCAGTGACTTCAATAATACAGTAAACATGATGCTTGTATTTGGATTCGAATTTGTGAACTGCTTGGCAGTCTTCTTTTCCCATAATGTATTCATCACAAGATATATTGGTTATGCAATAAAGTATTTTTTAATTGCTAGCTTTAGAAATATTTAAGTACCCAATTATTTTTATCTAAAAGACTATTATGAGAAAAAAGAAAAAGTTAAAAATGGATATGGCCACGGCTAGACAAGGATTATGAGTTGCACAGCAAGAGCACTGAGCCTTTGATGAAGTGTATAAATAATTAGTAACACACTTTAAGACATGTTTCTCTTGGTTTGTAGTACCTGTACTCATTTATTTCCAGCTGAAAATATGCCCATTCATTCACAGTGAAGGACAGAGAAATTGGTGACCAAGTCAGTGGGAAAGTGATTCATGTGGAAACACCTAAGGCCGAGTATTTTCTGCATCTACACAGATCAGACACTCACTGAGAGATTAGGCACCAACACAAATTTATCCTGCCCTGGCAAAAAATCACAGGTTCCTTGAGATAGACAGACATGTGTGAGGCACAGTAGTGCACATAAATGAAGGCATGTGAGTATGTGTAATAACTTTAACATCTAGTTCTTATCTGAGTGATTTTTAGTAACCTGAACAAATGGACTAATAACAAGAAACAACACTCTATAAATAGGCTGTCCCATTTTTGCTTTTTTTCGGTATTACATACCCAAATATCTTTTTTTGGTTCTTTTTTCACAAACATTAATGGGATTAATTTGGTCAGCACAAATGGATATAAGCTTCAAAATCAATTTGTATATTCACTGAACTTCACTAAACTTCCCCTCAAAAACATTCACAAAAGTATTTTCACATTTGAAGAAGCACTTTGACACCTAAAGATGCAAGCAGGGTGCCTAAGTACAGTACCTAATGACTAAAGATAAATGTATAATTTCTGTTAGGTTCTCATTCTCAAATCACTTAGAAATTCTGGTCCTACTATACATATGCTTCTTGCAAGGAGGAACAGAGAAAGATCTCAGGAGATATACCCAGACAGCTGTTTACTCATCTCAAACAGGACATTGGAGAGCTGTTCTGCACCAGTCCATTGGTTTGCAGAATTCCCTAAATATTAAAAAAATAACAAATAAATATGAACCTGAGGAAGACTGCTTGCTTGCTTTGCTTCTTGTTCTAGTGATTTACAGACCACTTCTGCAAAGCTTGTCCTCTCAAAGTTCTTCACATAATTAATACACAATCAATTCCTCTTATCAGTGTATCCCCAGTCCAGACTGTCACTCACAGAGTTTTTTACACTATGATATGTAAATCAGAATTGCTGTCAGCTCCATCTGTGATACCTCACCTCTTAAGTGAATTACTCCAGTTGGGATGAAGTGGCTCTACTAAGTCGAAAAGACATCACAGAATTACTTCAATCTCAACAGCATTTTGTTTTATCATAACTATTTTTCTGCATCAACACATATAATAAAATACACTGTACTATGCATATCATTAAACAGGCTTACACTTTGGCTATTCCTTGTATTTCTGAGTTTATACTATACTTCTGGTGTTCATGTGAATGTCATTACAGGATCCTTTGTAATACTTTGGACCCTTTTTTTTGTTTTAAGGTGTAAATACACTGAAGCAGGGAGATATAAGGGCTGACTTCTTGATAAATGGGCTATGACAGACATTTTTGAAGAAGATATGTATCAAATTGACTGTCATCAGCTATATAGTGGAGTTGTGCTTGTCAGTTGTGTTGTCACTTTTCCACACCGAGGGAAAAAAAAAACCCTGACATAACTTTATTTTCCCTTTTAAATATATATAAATAGGAGAAGCACTGTACCATATTAATCCAGCTACAATAGAGATACAGTGTTTTTCATAAATGCCTCTTTATGTGAGAACAGCTATGCTATTTCCTTTCCTTTTGTTGTCCAAAACCTAGTAAAGAAAACATAATGGGGTGGGAATGAAGAAACTTAGAAAATCAGCTTATTTTTAGGGAAAAATATCATTTCTAACAACAGGTATAAACCTAAAAGTGCTATTTCATTATCTATTCTATGTTTCAGATTTCAGAATATTTTATTGTTCATTAAAAAAAGTTAAAAGTACAGGGAGTTTCTTATTTTATTTCCCCTCCATTTTACTAATATTTTTATTTAGTCCTGCAGAAAAAATAGAAAGAATTGGCAGAAAATATGGCAAAAAAACGTTTTAGGCTCCCAAACCATGCATAATTGTTACTTTAATTTCTAAAATAGTGGTAATGAATCCTCATTATTGTAATTTTTATGAGAGAGAACATATATAATTTTAAAAGGTTATTTTAATTAGGGCTGTCAGCTGTCTTTGCTTCGCTTTTACAGATGAGGAAGACAAATAAGTGTTTGAGGTTAACTATATTAGGGCTCAAGTTTTAGGAGCAAATGGGATCACCTCACCACTGGCTGATGCCCAGGGCAATGAAGTGGTATATGCTGGACCCTTGAAGGTGGTGTGGTGTGTGATGTGATTTCATCTTTTCCTTTGGCGACCCAGAAACCCTTAGGTGAAGCTGTCAAAGCTTTTTGGGTAGTGATAAGCCTGGCATTGCTGGCTTTTCCATCCCACTGCTCCATACAGGAGCGGTCCTGCTGTGGTCCATCTGTGGCCAGGTGCCTGCAGCCTCCCTTGCCCAGTGACCCTGCCTGCTGGAGCCCAGCAGCGGGATAACAGCCTGCCTGCCCACCAGGACTCTGTCACACACAGTGGCAGGGGTCAGTGCAGCCATCAGAAAGAGGTGACACTCCACTGACCCTGCACTTCCCAGATGTGGTGCTCAA
Organism: Lichenostomus cassidix; assembly: GCF_008360975.1. NCBI lineage: Eukaryota > Metazoa > Chordata > Aves > Passeriformes > Meliphagidae > Lichenostomus > Lichenostomus cassidix. Next base: position 116,248,062 of record NC_139482.1, on the reverse strand, counting down.
CTGCAGCATAAAGGACTGGCCTTTCCCTTGCACGTGCTTACCAAGCAACCCACCTGCTAACATGTGTTGGTCAAGCCAACAGGAACAAGGGTCCTGTTCCTACAGTCCACACAGAACATTCCAGGCTGAGAGGTGATAATCTTGGCCTCAGGGGACAGTGCAGTGCCCACCAAACTCACTGGATAAGCAGCATTTTGCACTTCACTCACTATCTGCAATCTCCTCAGTGGGAGAAATGCAATTGTAGTCTCTTCTTGATGGCACCTCTGCCCACTACTGCTGTATTTTCTCCACCATAAGTCATGTTGTAATATGGATTTAGAGTGAAGTTTCTGTTTGTTTTGTTTTATTTGCATTTCTTTTTCCTGGATTTCACTGAGCAGAAAAAAATTCACAGTTGTTTAATTGATTTTCTTTTAAGGAAACTGTACTTTTACACTTCTTTTCATTTGCACATACACATTAATTCTTTCTGTCTGAGATTGCCAGAGATTTTAAATATACCTAATTAATAAGATTTCATGAGACCTGTGTAGAAGTCCTGAGTGCAGACAGCCAAAGTACTTGTGAATTTTTTCTGTAGTTAGGCCTCTGTGGCCCAAAGCTGAGTGATAATTTCTAAGAAGTATTGTTGTAATATATCAGCTCTCTAATGGCCCCAGATTTCCCTGTGATTTATAAATCACTAGAATGCAGTCTGAAAAACCAAATATAAAGGTAAGATAGATACAGTGTGCAGAGAAGCTATGGATTCTAGGTGTTTGTATTAGTTTGAAAACAAATCAATGGGAGATCACAAGTCAGGATTATAATTTAATAGGAAAATTTAAAAATAAGTGCAATAATACAAGGAAAAAGCACTGACAAAGTCAGATACAACCTGACACCTTGTTAGGGTGGTGGTAGCAGCCCAAATGAAGTAGTTCAGTTGAAGCAGTGATCCTGTGGAAAGTTTGGTCTCCAGCTGAAGGTCCAGTAATAGCTCTTGTCCTCTGGGAACTCAGTAGACAGGGTTGACTTGGGCAGTTCCAAGACCAGGTGATATCCAGGTGGGAATGCTTGGCTCCTCCCTCCTGGGTGGAGCATCTCACAATAGGATGAGATAACTCCATGAGTCATGTGGTGGTTTCTTGATGGCCCATTGTCTGTTATCAGGGGTGAGTCACTGCAGGAGATAATAGCTAATGGCCCACAGCTGGTGGTAGTAGAATACTAAATACATCTGTATTGTAACCTAGGACAATGTTGATCTGAAATTCGTTCATCACTGGATATTACAATGTGTGAGGTATCTGCTTTAAGGACCTGAGGAATACTTCATCCAGATCAGGGGCAGCAAAGACCAATTTCTGTGGTTCTTATCCAGGTGGGACAGCCTGGTGGAAAGACAATCAGTGAAAGATGGGAAAACAGTATGCCCTTGAGGTGGGAGGGAGATAAAGAAAGAGACTGATGGGTGCTACAGTCCTTGAAAACCCCCAAGTCTGAGACATCTGGGAAGAGCTACAAGAATGTATTTTGTTTATATAGAAGATTTATTGAATGTGAAATAAGTTAACTGAAAGTTTGAAAATGACATCATGCCCAGTAGAAAGGTCTTGTAAATACAGGAGGACACCATCCACTTACCAAAAATATTCTAATATTGTAAATTATGGTCTATCAGCTTATGTTTTGAATTTCTGAGTTTATCAGAAACATCTCAGTAGGTATTGGTCAGAGGAAGCTGCAGAGCCCAGAAAGCTCTCTAGAAGGAAGCAGGACACTAAACCTGTAGGGAGTGGAGCTTGGTTTCTGATCATGATTATTTCAAAGGACCTTCCGGCTGTTCTGGTAGGTTAAAGTGGAGCTGGATTGTGGCTCCTCCAGCCTGTCACTCTGAGAAATAGACAACAAATACCAACATCTGATTCAAAATCCTATTCCTATTCTTCTTGATCCAAAAAAAATTTCTGTTCTGAATTGTTAGTTTAGGCTTGTTTTTTATTAATGAGTTTTAGGACATCCTTTCATCAAACAAGAGATTTTTTTTCTTAAAGTAATATGGATATATTATCACATGTTCATCTAAAGACAATCCTTAATGCATTCTAGCACCCTGAACACATTCCTATGTTGAACTCATAGAAGATGTGAATTTTAAAGGGAAAAATGCTGTGTGCCCTCATTATTCATGAACCAATGAGGTCAGACAACTTTACCATATGTAGAAAATTCAAAGTATATAAGGCTATTGAGATTCAATAGATCCCAAGTGTAACAAATAAGGGTACAGCTGTTAAAGTATAGTGCCTCTTTCAATTTCTTATATTTTTCTAAATTGCCATTTGTGGGAATTTAACACTATGGAACAAAAAAGGTGAACTTTTCTTGCAGTTACCAAAAAGCCATTTATTGTTTGCATAATTCCAGAAATAACTGGATTTTTGTTAAAGAAATTTAGGTCTATTGCACTGTGTATTCTTGCAGGGATTTTTTTGTTTAGGTATTTGAAGGGCAAAATCATCACAATGTGTTTTACCAGTAACGCACACTAAGATTATTTGCTATTTCTGGCAAATTTAAAGTGATAACTTCTGAGAGGCAAGTGATGGAAAAATTCCTTTTAAAACTTACCTTTAACAAATAGTGATTTTGTGGCTTAAACAAGATAAAGGAAGATTTTTTTCTTGAATCCTATTTTTATTTTGCATTTTGCATTTATAATAAGTAATCCACTCGTTTATATTTCAAGAGAAAGCAGTAAGAAAAAACAGGCCTTTTCAGTTTGTAATGCAATGTAACACTTTTGACTGATTTTTCTCTTTGAAGATAGATTTTTGTTGCATAAGGTAATATAGAAGTGGTATAAAATTTCCCCATCATTTTTATTTAAAATATTTACAGTATTCCATAAATATATCAGGAACTACATAAGAGTTTAGTACTAAATGTATTGAATAACTAGCTAGCTGGATACATAATTAATACCTCAAGGTCCCTTTATAAGCTTGGGTATAACAGCCAATGAGAAGTGATGCGGCTGCTTCGGGATGAGAAAAGCTTTTAAATGTTACCCTTCAACCCACACAGCAGTCTCCCTTTCTTCACAGAACTGTGTTCTCGTCCATAATTTTAAGGGCCTTTGTAAATGGTGTAAGCAGCAGGACCTTTGGTTCAGCAGCAGTGATTTTTTACAGTTAAATGTGTAATTCTCCAAACGGAAGGACAGACGCTTTGGAGACATCATTATTCTTCACCTATCTGTCAGAAACTACAGAGGATCTAGCTGGTTTAGTTGCAGTCCTTTTATCTTCAGTCTGATTTCTACAATTTTTCAAATAGACCCACAATGCATTCATCACACCATGAGCAGGAATTTCAGCCTGAGCATCACCAGTTATATAAGTTCTGAGCTAAGTAAACTAATTTCCCCTGATCTCAGTCATGTGAAGCAGTGGGTGGAAAGGTCACCCTCATTAGTGGGGAGAGATGCTGCTGCCCTGGTGGCCAACTGGCTTTGCACCCCTTTAGTTATTGATCTGGGAGCATACAGAAGCAGGCAATGGCTGCAGGGCACAGCTCAGCTATCTCTTCTTGAGGCTCTCCTAGGAAAGCTAGCAAAGGTTTCCTTCTATATCCTGGATCTCTGCTATGGGTAACTAAGGTTAAGCCAAAGAAATAACTGAAAATGCAAGATTCAGATTACTAATTCCTCTTGGAAAAAAAGCTTTCAGGACAACAAACCTGGGGAAAATTTTCTGGTCATATCAGAATCCTGCCAGGTTAAAGTGACTCATCATTTATTTTTCATAAAGCAAAATCCTTCTGCATCCAAAGCCAAAGGAAAAATTTAGTACCCATCATTTTCTTGTGTACTCTCTATTCCTGACCTTGAATGGCTGATCCTGAGCCAATGTGGAATTGGGACCATAATGCCAACGAATCTGCAGAGACAGTCAACACCAATTCTTCTAGAGGGGTCATCCTATTTCTGGGATCTTGCCAGTGAAAATGATAGGGATAAAATAAAAAATGAAATTGAGGAACATCATCAGCATCCAAAGAAAAATCAGGTCATGACAGAAGCAAGTGGTAAAGCATTAATTGTTTAAACAGAGGTGCACACTAATGGTGTAGGGTTTTTTAATGCACAATAAGTTTCAGAAATGGGCCTGAGTCATTAGGCTGGTCAAAACATGAGTTCACTACAAAAAAGAGATGGCAGGTAAGTGATGCTGCTTTTTGGGAAACATTTAGGAAATTATTGAGTTAATTTTCTCAGATCACCTGTTCAGACAGCCTGAATACTACATTCTAGTATGGACACTCAGATTCAACTACTTTCTACTGTTAGGCTGAGGAAAGATGGCAGATTCTTCCCCAAAGGAAGGAAAGGTATAGAGACAACTGCTTGGGAAACTCTACTCTTCCTGTGTAGGTTTCTCACAGCCTGCTTGTGCCCCAGTCCTGCTGACTGTCAGAGTTCACAGTACAATGCAGGGAGGAGTCTCCAGCAGGAGAAAAGTGAAGTTTTCTTCCCAAAAAGCACATTAGTCTGTGCAACAAGCAGCCATGGGCAGTTGTCCTCCATGGCCAGTTTGGGGTGGGCAGTCTTGGAAACAAATGTCCTACTCTCAATCAGCTTAGGCCAAACCTGAGGTTAGGCTCCCGTATGACAAAGCACAGTGCCAAATGGTCTGTGCCCATTGTGACAGGAAGAGGCACTTAAAATTAAAATAAAACAATATGGCAAGTGTCCCAAATGTCATAATATTCTGTTGGATTCAAATCCACTCTAATTTGAGTAAAAGAACCCTCAGCAGGAATCTTGGTACACACGCGGGAAGTAGAAGCAGCAGCATTGTTGGGAACTAACCTACGACTCCTTGATCCCATGGGATGCTGGGCCATACTCATCATGTTATAAGGTCAAATCAGTTCATTCTTGTTTCTTTGCTGATGGAGGAATAAGTGCTTGCAAGTTCTCATGGGATGTATACAGGAGCAAACTGAAGGCCAAACACAAAGAAGTCATTGAAAGCAAAGTCTTTAAAATAGTTTAGTTAGTCTCTGAAAGAAATTACTTGCAGCTTTTTCTGATATGAATATTCTTAATGCTTTCTATTTTCAAAGATTTCTGTATTATTTCTTTACCCATTTGTTCTGTCACTTATTCCTTCCTTTTCTTTTATTTTATACATAGTTTATAATTGTAATAAGCCAGTTTGTGGAGGGTTAGTGCAAAATGGATAAGTCCATTTTTGGTTTAAAGGTTTCCTTTCACTACCAGTGAACCAAATAGTAATTTGCACAGAAGCTTTCCAGCATAGGTGCCTTGACCTGATTAGCACTTTATTGTGCTCTTGCACATTGGCAAGGTTGAATATCATAAAGCACAAATTCCACTTGTCGGTTTCCTGTATGGGTTTCACAAAAAAAAAAAAAAGAAGAAAAAGAAAAAAAAGGGTTTTTTCTACACAGAAACTTTAAGATATATAAAATTTTGTTCCAGTGAGAATTGATGATTGTTTTTAAAAGTATTTCTTAAAGGGGCTATTCTTTTTAAAGAGAAACCAGTGTCAGAGTTCTGTGAATGAAAGAATGAGTTCTCCAAAATGACTGATGGTGCTGTCTTGCTTCTCTTAATTGATTAGTACTTTGGTTCTGAAACCTTGGCCCACAGACCATCTGTGTCCTGCAGAGAACTTGCTAGTAGAGCCTTTAGAGAGGAGACAGATACCATGATGATAGTTTCTCTGCTTGATTACTGCTGTTAAATCATCTTAAAAGCAGTTAAATATTCATGAAACCTTTTACTAATCAGGCTTCTTCTAGGAAAGCAATTCTAAGTGGGAAAATTCTTTTTACTTCTGAAGATGTTCTCCTCTTTAATATACTCAAATAATAATTAATAACTTATTTATAAAGCCCTATTGGCATGGCTGAGGTGCCTGGGGTACTGTACAACAGAACCGAAACAGAATCAAAACAAAATGAACAAAAGTTCACCCTCATTAGAGTCAAGCAAAACACAAGAAAAATTGCAGATGAGAAAACAGGATCTGCTTCTCTAATCATGTGGCCTCAACATTTATATTTTTGAAATGATGCTGGGGTTCAAAATATATCAGCAGAAGCCTCAAAGCATGCACAAATAAGGGTGAATGAAGTTCCTTTGTTCTTCCATAAACTTATTTTCATTACACGTTATCCTAGCTCATCTATTTCAAACATTCTGCATGAAGGACACCCTGTAAGGTATTCTGCATTGTCGAGGCTTTACATGCTGCCCCACATAACCTTCCCCAAATAAACTGGCAGAAAGAAAAAGTGTTCCAGGGGCTGTGCAGTACATTTTTCAAAATGTGACACAACATGTACATGGGGAAGTTATAAAGCAAGGAATTTGGCCTTTCCCACCCTTGCAAATGAGAGTGGTGGGGCAAAGTTCCCTACTTGCCAGTTCTATGGATTCCATGGACAGGGAAAAATCATCTTGGTATGAAAATCATTTTTACTGACAGCTACAACAAACATGAATTTCAGTACCATCTGCCACAAACCTTGGAAAAAAGACCTATAAATTAACACATGGACGTGTATACATTTAATCATTCAAATGCACTTACAGGAGTAGTTTTTAAAGTTCCATCTGATTCATAGTGCAGGGAAACATCAGGTTTGGTTTTTTTTTTTCTGCCATATCACCAAGTACTGCTTCCACAATACAGATTTTTAGATATGTAAGCTGGCTGTACAAAACAAATAAATCTGTACTTCTTCCCCGTTAGACACCAGCCAAAGTGTCATTCTTTAGAAACAGGTTAAATAGGTTATGGGAGATAAATACAGGAGGAAAAAACAACAGAAAATATATAGTGAAATTCAGGCTGTCATTAACAGCAGCTCTTTGTGATAAGGCTCAGCTCTTAAACTATAGAAATGGGGAAAACAGATTAAAGCTGTTGCTTTGATGTTTTCATACAGTATCTATTTAATTTGAGATTACATAGTTCATAAGGAATAAATCCCCAAATATATTTCTAAAGTCCTTCAACAGCCCTCAAAAATATCACAGCGTAATTTGTAGAATTCACTCTCAGGAGTCTGATTTTATAAATACACTAACGCATAGGTACTTCAAGAGAGAAAAGAGCTGATTTTGGGTTTGTATCTCAACATTTGCTGTAAGCAATGAGTTTCAAGGAAGCTCAGCTGGAGCTGAGGACAAGTATTAATGGTGGAAGTTCAAAGGCATGGGTGGGAGCAGCAAGGATGGATAGGCACAGGATTCACTAATGTGCAGTGAGACTGAGGGGGGATGCACACTCCTGTCTGTACTTTGAGAACATCTATCCTAATATATCATCTCACTAATTAAACAGTGTTGCACTCAGAGGAGTCCACATTGGATTGAACTTCAATATAGAGGCCAGATCCAGTGTCCACTAAATCTCATGGGAAAGCACTGGAGAAGAATTTTGGCTTTTACACTATGGCCATTGCTGTTACGGTTCTCATATCACACTCAGTCCCAGCAACATACAAGCCAGGAGACAGAGACTTGTGGCAGGAGAATGCTGCTTTCGTAATCCACCTTCCTGAATTTCGTTTTCTTTTTCAAGAAAAGTGATGCTAAGCATTTCACAGCATACATCTCTTTGTTAAAAAAAAAAAAAAAAAAGAAAGCCTTGGAAAAATGAGTTTTTTCACTATGCTTTGGGAAAAAAAAGGCATTTTTGATGTACAGTCTGACCTCTTATGCATGGGAATGCTGCAATTTTGCCCTATGTCTGAAAACATTTAATTGTATGGGAAGAAAATAAGACAAATTTTCTATTAGTTTTTATAACTGCTTCCCAAAAGCAGTAGAAGCAAATGTAATATCATCAGAATTCACACTTAAGTAAGAAAACACCAGGTAGGAAAAGTTAGTCAACAACTGACAAAAACTTATGGTCAAATATTTTTTCTCCAAAAGTCAACTTTTGTCACCATCTGTTGCATAGAATGTTCTCCATGAAAACAAAAAGGAACAAAAAAAGCAGTTGTTTACTTTGTTGGTTGTTTTTACCTTTTCAGAACCTCTTGCCTGAGTAAAATTTTTTTGTCATTAACTGCTGACAACTTCAAAAATTGTTTCTGCATTAACATAAAAAAGCAATTTTCTTTGTCCAATCATCTAGCATGAGTTCAAATTTAGGAATTCAAATCTGTGATTTGCATAGAGTATATTTAAACAAAGATCTAGGGGATCCACACGTACTGTGCAATCTTCAACTCTTTCTTGTGTGAAATGAGTTTATGCAAGTCCGGTTCGTTGCACAAGGCTATTCAGTTTTGTTAGTCCCTTGAATTAGTTTCCAGGCCAGCAAAGCAATAAGAACATTAAAAAAAACCAAAACAAAACAACAATGACAAAAAAGAACCTAAACAAACAACCCCCCCCAAAACCCCTACACCTTAAAAGACTATGTCCTTGTTATGCAAGTCTTCCTGCTCACACACTTCCAGTTAAAACAGCTCCTTTGAAGAACAGAAATGGGATTGCCCAGAGTTAAGTACATGAAAAAGAGGAATCAAGGCTAATGACTGTTTTGCCCAGTGGAAAACTCTCCAAGTTGTATTATTTCAGCTCCTATAAATATCCTAATAGGATTTTCATGCTGCATTGGAAAATTCCACAGCAGCAACACAGTCTGTTTTATATGTAATTCATTCTGCCTTTCTTTTATGCTTGGTCATTTTTTATGTACAAACATGATACACAGTTTACCAAAACATTTGGTAATTGTCTGAGTTAATCAAAGAGTTGTAAAACCTGCATCATGAAAAAGCTCAAGGCAATACTGAATTTTGCCCTGCTCATAATAATTTTTAATGCTGCCTGTATATGTGTAAGTCACAGACAGCCAGCACGATATAGTAGACAAATGTAAAGCCGTTTTTTTCTTTTCACTGTATTATTGAAATCAATGAAGCATAAGGAAAAGCAAAAACAGAGAGAAAAGACAAGTCCTTCCCATTTCCATTGCAGCATCAGGCTACAGTTGTGTTTATTTTTGAAAAAGGAAATGTCTGTTCAACTACTTTGTTTATAAGTGCATTTCTTGATTTTCTTAAGTTTAATACAATTTAAGAAAACCCAGAGAGATTATTTAGATGTCTTCCACTTGAAGCACCTTTGCCCCAGCAAGGTATCATAAAAAGACAAAACCTGGGAGATGATCTTCCTGTGGACTGACTTGGACGAGTCACCTGCATCTTCACCTCCATCCATTCCCCCCCATGTTCAACCAGACGCCTACTGTCAATGAGCAGACAACAGCAGACACAGGGGTACATGTGAAAGTCCTGCCTCCCATTCAAAGTTAAATCATCTGCACCCTGTTGGGACACAGACCTTTCAATTCTCTGAGGCCAGACATCAAAATAGGCAGAACAGATCTTTTTAAAAAATAATTTCCTGGGGCATAATGATGCCTGTCTTTGAGATCTCTGGAGAGGGCTAGGGTATTTTCTAAGGAAGAGGAGTTTCAAAGTCTGCAGCTCCCACTGTAGGATGAATCCATCCTAGTCAATACTTGAGTATTGAATATCTCAGTTACCTTGCAGTTAAAGGTTTGCAAGTTGTTTCTAGCTGATACTGAACTAAAAGCTGTTACTGCTTCAAAAGGGTTGCCAGGCACCAGCCTGGATTCAGTTGCTTTCAGATATAATGTCTTTGTCTCCTAAGGTAGGGTCCTACATAAAGGATTTATGAGATGTTGAGGATTAAAACTGTGGAGGATTCAAACAGATCAGTGCTAGAATTGAACCTATTTTAGAAGGAGTCCTTACCTGTCCTACTTCCAGCATGAAGAAAATTATAAAACTGGGATGTGTCCTTTAGCATCTCTGTGCCTTCATTTCCCTACAGAGGATGGCAGCCAAAATCTTCAGCCGCTGTGGTACAGCACAGATTGTGCAGCCTCTCCTTGCCAGACTTCGGGGATACTTCACAAGGTGACTGCCCTCATTCATACATCTGGGGTTTTCACAATCAGGATCCTGGAATGAAAGCCAACATATTACTGTCAGTACAATACATTAAAATGCTGATGCTGCAGAAAGAAATAAGGGTAGAAGGTTCTGGATTCACAGACTCATTCAAAAGCAATATAAAATAAGTAGGGAAAATGACTATGTGGTACTGAAGCACAGTGGTGCCCATACTGAGAAAAGAGAGCAACCATTTCTTTCTGCTGATTTAGAGGGAGGCTGCCGAGGCACATCTAGTAAATAACTATTGTTCAGAGCCATCTGAATAAGGTTCTCTAAAAGCTGAGTTTGATACATGGGAGAAACACTCAACTGATTGTTATATAATAATAATTGACTGCAGAGGAATGAACTTCATATGGAAGCTGGGACTGTATTTTGAGTTAGGGAAAGCTTTTTATTCTGTGCATTGAAGCCTTGGGCTCTATTCTATTGGAATTTACTTTTCCAGATGGCTCAGAATGCTGCCTGTCCTTGCAGCCTGTTCAGGGGCCAAGCAACGGGCAATGGTGTTGCAGAAACACAAAACAACCCCAAAGTTTCCTGAGAAACATGACTTGGAGGAGGATGAGAAGCAGAGTCTACTCAAGTCCCAGGTTTGCAAGTAGCTAAAAATGAATCAGAAGAGGGATGCTGTGCCTGTGAAAGTAAGGAGGGAGCATGAGCAAAGCAGTTGAAACAGTTATGGGTCTGTGCTTTGTAGTTAACTTGGTGTTAAATTCAAACACACAGCATTATTTTTAGGTCTTAGAAAACCCGAGCAAAATGCTCCAGGCAGCTGCCGTGTCTTCTGTTTTGAGTAAACATTTGGTTTTTGTCAGTTTGATGCTCAATCATCAAAATGTGGAACTTTCTACTTTCCCTTTTCTCTTTCCTTTTCCTTGTCCTTCTTGTCCTTTCACAGCTTTCTGGAGCCTGCAGTTTTTAAGAGCAGGAGCTGTGGCAGAACCATTTCCCAATTCATAGGTGCCTGAGATTGTCAAATGTCTGATGCACCTGATTATCCGTCTGAAAGCTGAGTTGGATTTGCCTTCTCCAGAGAAATATGTTTCACAGAAGGAAAAAAAAGACAGAAAATAGGGGAGGTCATGCATGGAGTTTTAATTCTGTTTGCCTCCTCCTCCCCTCACTGAGAGCTTCTCAGTCCTAATAGCTGCACCCTTTTGCAGATGCATAATTTATTTGCCACTTGATGCCAAGGTGAAAAAAGAGGAAGTATAGCTGATTTGTATGTTGTTCACATTCATTCCCTGCTCCTTACTGGCCTATTCTAAATAACATAAAATGAGTCAGTCAATTTGGAGTAGAGCATAGATCACAAGAGGTTGTTGAGGATGGTGTCACACATCCAGATTTCTGGGACATAGTGTGATCCAAGGTCCATTCTGGACTGTTACCACAATCAAACACTGCCATGGGTTGACTCTGAGGAAATTAAAGAAAGAATTTTCTTCATCAGAATTGATGAGAACTGCTTAGAAATACTTCTGCAAGAAACGGTGAGCAGAATGCAGGTGTTGCAGCCTATGCCTTCCTGGATGTCAGAAATGTGGACTGTGTATCCTGATGGACTTTAGGATAAATGGCATTCTAGCATGTTACCAGCTAGATAGTTGATGTACAGCTAGATTATTCAGCCAATTATTTGCACTGGGTTTGAGTCCAGGACATAACACATTTCTGACACTTCTCACACCTGAGAGTTCGAAGCCTTGCTACATCCCAGAGTGTCATATCCTGAGGGCATTCAGCACATGGCTCCAAATAAAAGGGGCTTTTGCAACTACTAATTTTCCTCCTGGGGTCAGGGGCAGGAGGGGAGGAAGGGGAGAACATTCAAATGGTTGTGGTCTGGGTAAAATTTGCAGTCTTTCCTCCATTTTTAGTCTGCTAGAGCCAGCCAGCAGTATGTGTCCAGAAAAACATGTCCAGAAAAAATTGCTGGCCTCAGCAGCAAGCAGCAAGTTCATTAAGGCATACAATCCTTCCTTTTCTGGGATGGTACAATGTGCTGCTGACTCACATGGGCTGCACAGTCTAATCCTAAATTATTAAGAATGACCCAGATGCTGCCACTCTGGCTTCTGCTGATTAACATCTTACTCTGCAAGCAGTTTAGTCTAGCTTAAGTGGGGCTGCATCTGCAAATTAATTTTCAGTATAGGGATGAAAGAATCATGCCTGGTAACTCTAAATATGGTTCCAATAGATCCAGATAGGAATTATATTGTGCAGCAGAAGGAATGAAAATAAACTTGCTCTGAGTTCAGACTGGTCTGGTAAAAAAAAGAAAAAAGAGAATCAATTCACAATCCTTGCTTATATAAATAGCACCTGTTTTGACAAATTTTGTATGCTTATGTTTTCTGAAGTGCCACTTTTGAAAGTATGCTTTCAAAGTGCCACTTTTTTTCTGAACATAAATGACAGAACTGACAAATAAAACCCCCAAAAAACACAGGCTGTTACTATATATATATGTTTGTAATCTTTAAGCTTTGCAAGCAAGAAATTGTTGAATTCATCCAGTAATTCTTAACCTGGGCACACTTACTTGGTCTTCAGCCATAGTACAACATAAAAATATCTGCTTATTGGGGCTCAAAAGGCTGTGACCCACAGCACCAGTGGTGTACTCCAGAGGTGGACAATGGGTCCAGTGCTGCAAGGTCTTCATTAATGACCTAGCCACAGACACAGTGAACCTTCAGCAAGTTTTCAGACAATACAAAACTAGGAGGAGTGCCTGAAAGACCAAAGGGTCACACTGCCATGCAGAAGGACCTCAACAGCTGGAGAAGTGTGATGGTGAGAAGCTCATGCTGTTCAGTGAGGGGAAGGGCAGAGTTCTGCCCCTGGGGAGGAACAACCCCAGCACCAGCACAGCCTGGGGGTCACCCCTCTAGAAAGCAATTTGGCAGAGAAGGCCCTGGGTGTCCTGGTGGACACCAGGCAGGACATGAATCAGCAGTGTGCCCTTGCCACTGAGAAGGTGAGGGAAATCCTGGGCTGCATTAGGCAAAGGAATGCCAGCAGGTGGGGGCATGTGGTTCTTCCTCTTCATTCACTGCTCTCTACTGTGCAAAACCAACGCTGGAAATACTGGAGAAGAGTTCAGTGAAATGCACAGAACTTGTTAATGGGCTGCTGTATCTTTCATACAATGAGGGAATGAGAGAATTGTGGCTGGCCAGCCTGGAGAAGGTTCAGGGGGTCTTATCAGCATACATAAATATCTGATGGGAGGGAGTGAAGAAAAATCACAAAGATTCTTCTGATGAGTACTCAGTGACAGGACAAGAGGCAATGAATACAAATTGAAATACAGGAAATCCCCCGGAAATATATGAAAAAAACTACTTTACTGTGGAGATGGCCAAATGCTGGCATAGGTTGCCCAGGGAGGATGTGGAGTTTTCATACTTGGAGATATCCAAAACGTAAGTGAACACAGACCAGAGCAACCTGCTACAGCTGACTTTGTTTGTGAAGTGGGGTTACAGTAAAGAATTTTCAGAGGTCCCTTCCAACCTCAACTCTGCTGTGATTGTGTGATACTTTTCACACTACACCAATAATATTGCAGCAGTATTGTTTCAGCTGATTTGTATTTGCATTTCTGACAGGTCTGCAAATAACTGACACGTGTTGCTCTTACTGTTCAAGCTAATAATCCACTAGCACTCTTTAGGACTTGGGTATCATTAACCATATTCAGGCTTTAATGACCAAGAATCAAGATGCCACCTTCTGTGCTGGACAGCAGTGAAAGGCTCACACTTGGAAATGCCACAGCAGGGTGGATTTAAACAAACTCTTTCCCTAGTAAGACCATCACAGCAACTCACAAAATGAAGCAATTTTACCAATGGTTGTCCATCCCGGATTTTCAAGGGAGGGTCACAAGACAGACATCACACTTAGCCTGCAATTTTTTTACAAGCCCCCAAGCAAACTCTGTAAAGCCCGTAGCAAGCATCATAGGTATTTTGATTGCACACTCCTGAAAATGAATAGGGCTGAGAACTACATCTCGCTAATGCTGAAGTATGAGGCACAAGAGATGGGGAACACAAGCCCATTTGTGGCACCTAACTTATTTCCAAACACCTAAAAACATTTGAAAATGCTCATGACCTACTTAGAAAACTGACCAGACTGGGAAAAACAAGTATAAGCAAAATATTTATAAAATTAGGCCAAAACATACGTAAGTAAAATTTTCAAAAATTCTTTGTAAAGCTCCTTACAACTCATTTAAAGTTTTGCTCATTCATTTAAGTTAAGACAAGAACATTACAGATTACAATTCTATTCAACCAAACCAGATGAGATTCATCCATTGCTACAATTCCAGCTACCTAGAGTACATTTGTCTCTTCTCTCTAATCCCTCTTTCTGTGACATTAATGCAAAAGTCATTGTAATGGGTAAGCTTGTTATGAAGAACTCAATAGTAATAAAAAAATACAAAAATTGCTGTTCTTGTATTCCTCTTGTTGTTGAAGAATAAAATTATACTGTAAATTAAATCTGATTTTATGACATTTTGCATGCATATAGATATTCATGTGAACTCTGGGGAGCATACTTTATTTGAGCTCTGTATTCCTTATACTTTTTAATTAATTTTTCTTTGTAATTCAGAATAAGTTTCTAATGGATTCATGGAACAATATGGGGTCACTTGGGGGTGATTTTAATACCTGCAATTCCCATGGTTATTAATCAAAGACTTTTTAGCCTTTTAGATAAATTATCTGCCTTCTGTTTAGAAGATTGAGATTAAGCATGTGAGAGAAATTGTCCCTACTGACACAAAGAAGAAAAGTCGGGAAAATACAAAATGCAACATTTTGGATATCTCACAAAACTACAGAATATGCTGCAGATTTTCAATTTTCTTTCATCTCATGAAAATAATTTGCCATGAAAATAGCAATGATTCTGCAAAGGAATAATTTTCATTTACTGCTTATAAATCTCAGAAGCTATCAGAACCAGTAAATCTTTTTCTAATTGAGGATTTACCACTTACAAGTGACTGTTTTGTTTATATTTTTAAATCATTAGGCTTTTTAAGCAGCTAAGAAAGAAAGAAAGGTGTTCACTTAGCAAGTTTAGTTGGGAATGTAAATTTGTCTACTATCTCCTTGAACAGTGGTCATTACATTTTCATCTGCTGAATCAAACAGACACAGTTTTTGTGCAATTTATTTGATTCCTCTTGACTTCATGGTGTTCAATAATTAGAAAAATCCTGTATGATTTTCTGTTCACTAAAGAGATAAGACAGTTTGTTTTTCCTCCTTTTGCACTTGATCTAGGACAGCACAGCTGTAGAGTAATGCCCTGAAGGGATACCAAAGACAAAAGAACATACATCTGAATTGAGATATTTACTGTGTGTTTTGCAAAAATATATATAGCCTAATATCCAATCTCACAGTTCTGCTCATCATCCAACAATGGTTAATCTGATATCAAGAAGTCTCAACAAAACAAAAAATTTAAATTAGCTGTGGACTTGACTTCAACTTTTCATATACAAGTGTCCTCAAGATGTGTGAAAATTCAATGCTTGTCTCTAGCTCACTTCTGTCTCTGTCAAAGTGAAATTAATTAAATTTCATGAAAGCATTTTAAGTATTAACAACTCTGTTTCCACAATGCCTAAGTATTTCACAATTTTTCTTCACCTGAAGAAGGACCTGATTTGTCATTTTGCTGAGATACAGCTGCCTCAAGAGGACAGTGATTTAAGCTGTTTGGGTTACTTGGGCTGTGTGAAGCAGTTTAGCTGCACCTGTGCATTGATCCAGCCAGGTGGATTAACCTGGACCTGTAACACGTGCAGGTGACTCATCAGGTACCTGCTTCCATTGTACTGCTTCCCAACTCCAACTGGCTCCTTCAGTCAGTGTCATGCAGCAAGACATTATATTATTCCAGCTGCATGAGGGAAAGCCCACACTGGTTGTTTGAAGTCACACAGAAGTTGGTCAGAAGACCTGGACACTGCTTTCATAAATCTGAGACTGTTGCCCATTCTGCATCCTCTTTTCTTTCTTAGCCACCAACCATACATAACATGGAAAGTAGCAAGGCAAGGGGAGGACAAAGCAGCAAGTCAGCAAAAATTATCAGCAAGAAACAAAGAAACCTAAGTGGGTAAACAAACCATAACAAATCCTCCAAATATGGGGCCAAAACAGACCTGAGAAACATATTTCACTTTTATCCCTCAGAAGCAATTTTCTGGAAAGAGAAAATACCTTGATGAAAGCCACACAGAGAAGTCAGAAAATAGACATGAGATAAATAAAACAGTGCTTGAAGACAACTCCACACAGTGGTCTCCATGGCAAGTATTTCTTTCCTATGGAGAGCATTGCACATCACTGTATAAGGCTGCATTTCATAAATTGAAAACCACCTTCCGAAAACAGACATTTTATACACATCTGTTGGTTGTTGTGTGTTTTTTTGTGTGGGTTTGTATCACCCACTCCGGATGACAGGCAATGGGCCATCCTTAGCTATTATCACTTGCTAATGGCCCACCCCGCATGACAGGCAATGGGCCATCAGGGACCCACCGTGTGACTCTGGACTTATCTCATCCCATTGTGGATGCTCTGCCAGGAGGGAGGACCAGGTGTTCCCACCTGGATATAACCTGGCCTTGGAACTGCCTGAGCTAGCCCTGTCTACTGGGTTCCCAGAGGACCAGAGCTACTAATGGATCTTCAGCTGGAGACTAGACCTTCACAGGATCACCGCTTCAACTGGACTACTTCAGTTGGACTGCTACTACCACCCTAACAGGGTGTTAGGTTGTATCTGACTTTGTCAGTGCTTTTTCCTTGTATTATTTCACTTATTTTTAATTTCAATCTTGACTTGTGATCTCCCACTGGTTTATTTTCAAACCAAGACAACATCGTAATGTATACAATGCATACTATGCTTCATCATTGTGATGTCATAAATGCTATGTGTCTTCCTACAAGAATACTTCAGAGATCTCAAAATTTATTCCGCCAACAAAATAAAAAGGTTAGCATAAGTACAAGTTTTCTCAATGTAGTATAGAATACTACTATATGTGTAGCACACATTTTTTATGTTCATTGAAGGAAATTGTCAAAATACATATTATATATCCATGTATTTATCTATACTCTAAAAATAGAAAAAGACACATGGGCTTCAAGAACGTTCATGGATCAGCAGGTCTTATTAAGGTATATGTGTTAATTATATTCAAAACCCAGGAGTAGCATTTTGCAGAGCTGTCTCATTCTGAAAGTGAAGCAATTCTTCATTTGCCATGATTCTTTCATGTACTTGTGGGTAACTTCATGACATTAAACATGGCAGGAGCATATTTGTTTAGTAATTAGAATACTAAAACAGTTATTAGGAACACCATCCAAATTTTCTACAATTCAACTATCAGCTTTATTCAGGAGCACAAGTGGCCAAATGGCTCAGTCTCAAATGTGAAAGAGAGGGAAGCAGTGTGAGTCAGACCAGATGGCTGTTGACCTTAAGGTAAGATAGAAACGGATGGGAAAAGCTTTTCTCAGCTGTGATTCTTCTAGTCACTGCTCCTGAAACTCACCTAATCCTGGTAACGGAAAAAATTTTACTTTTTAATATCAAAGAAATTCTACTTAAAAAATAATATATTTGTTTCTAATAGCAGAGATGCTTTTCTTATGTCTTTTAAAACACATAAATTGGATAACAGTAGGAAAAAAGCAATTAAATTTGCTTTCTTGAATCATAGCATTCCACAGTTTGAGTGAGTGCTATGAGAGTGTCACTTCTTCTAAAATCACACTGCTAACAATTATTACTACTCTTCAGAGCTGGCCATTGGAACAACACTGTAAGGAAAAAGAACTTAGATTTAAGCTAAAATACATTATTTCATTTTCAAACAACTTTGCAATTTGAAGGTTCTCATTGTGTACTATGTGAAATGTGTTATGATACAAAGTTTTCAAAACTGAAACAAGACTCTGAAATTAACATTATTATTTTCTTTTTTTTGAGAGAGAATTAGGTATCTACTGAATTTATCCTAGTTAAAAGAAATCAAATATTCTAAATATTGAAATCCTCTGTAAAATGTCATTCACTATCAAAACAAATGTGATATCTGATTCAAGGTTTGAGTCAAAGACTTTTGAAAACAGTGGAAGATGTTTCACTCTGCATACTCTGAATTTGATCCACAAAGGCTAAATTTATAGGCTGTGAGATAAAGTTACATAAAGGAGACACCTCTCTGCAGCTTTATATCTTGACCAGCTCCAGTGCTTTGCTCTTATAATTGTTTATCCAAGACCTAACAGATAAATTGAATGGAACGTAATCAGAAAATCATAGCTAAGTTACAGAAATATAAAAATAAACACCTTCTCATTTGTTTTCACACAAAAAAAAAAGAAAAAAGAAGGAAAATTAAATTATTTCTATTTTTTTCTTGGGAATCCACTTGAAGCATTAATTAACCATGTTAACTTGAATGTGGTAAGAAGGTCTGCAAAGTCTTTTTTACCGTTTTGTAGTTTTTTGTGGTTTATCTTACTTTTCAGCAGTTCCTCTGATATTACCAAGATATATTATTATTCCTGAGAGTGTAATTATGTTGTGTTGTGTTCTTTTGAGTGGGTCAAATAACCTTTATAGTGCATTTTCAAAGTATCAATGATGCCTAAGGAGTCTACAATATATGCTGCTGACTGGGAAATTATATTTGTATTTAATTATGCAATGCTGTGTGGAATTGAGAACATATTGCACTAAATCACTTTGACTGACTGTTACATACTTTCTGCACGTGTTATTATACACTGTGCTAACATAGCTATCTCTGTGTTGTATGGAAATGAAGGAGTTCCACACTGGGGGTGTTACATATTTAGAGGTTCATGACTGTGTAGCTTGCTTTCCTGGTCATGCAACACCACTTATACAGACAGACTATACAAGCTTGCAAAAAATCATATATACGCTGCAGAATTTGATATTCTGTAATGAAAGCCAGGTCTGTCAACAGAGCTGAGAATGCTGGTGTTTTATATTCCCCAAAATACACTTGACTTTATGGGAGCCCTACTAAGTGGCATCAAACGAGAATCTGGCTTTGTGTGCACTGTCCCTCGGGAATGTCATGGGTTTGTTACATGAAACCCATAAATCACTTTGATGTTATCAGGACCTGTATTATCATAGGAACTCTACAGGCTGGTAAAATTTGCTTCTGAATCATGTAGAATCCACTTATTGCTTCTGGGCATTGAGTCAGATATTGAGACTGCACCCCACTGTGCCCTGAAACACATATTTTGTGCAGCATGGGTGCATATGCAGCCAGAAGGAGACCAATATCTGTACTTTGATTACTCTTCCATTATATCTTTACACAGCTATACTGACAGCTCTTCCAGTTTCTGTTTAAAAACACAAACAAAAGCTAGAGAGGACTTACCATGTTTTCCCATTTCGATATTTGAAGATTACATTGATTTCAGAAAATGAGCAAATAATGAGAAGTACTGCAGTCCAGTGCAGGAAGACTGAGAACTTTTAAGTGCCAGGACTAATAAATGGCAAATACAATTTGTTGATGGTAAGAGAAAAATTGTGAGTTTTAAACAAACAACAAAAGGAAAGAGTTCTCTTCTAACTGGTAAGAAACAGAGGCACCCTGAACACAAGAAAGATTTGTAAATTGCTGAAAAATGCTATTTTTTTTTTTGCTTTAAATTCAGTGTTGCGTCACACTGATGAGTTCAGCCAAGATGTGGAGATGCATCCCCAGGTAAACATGTTACAAATCAAAGCTAAAATTCCAACTGCATAAGGCAATGGTGCAGATGCTGAGAGTATGGCATCATACCAGGCACAGTCTTCCAGGAAAGAGGGCAAAGAATCTGAAGTCTGGGCATCCCACAATATACACAAACACTGGAGTGCAAATTTGGACTGCAACAAGATGGAAAATAAAATTACCAGAGAAAAGAGTATAAACTAATTGCACTGAGAAAAAGCAAAATTAAGAGTTGTTAATCACACCATTAGGTACTAAGAAGGTTGAAAACAAAAGCCTTAGTAAGAAAATTCCCTTCAGGAATTATTTTTCTTTTAAAAACTCAGTGAAGCGTGAAGCGCTGCTGAACTTATATGGCTACATGATTTTCTAAACAAAGGAGACATAGGGAGCTACATGGCAAGAGAAAAAGGCAGAAGCGAAAAACAAAGGGATGGAAACTAAGAAATAACTACAATAATATTTTAAGACCTAAATGCCGCAGCAGAAACTGGGCAGAGATGATCCAGACAGTGAGCATATGCAGTGCAAGAGACAGACTTTTCAGCCAAAGGCATACAATTTGAATCCTGCTGCAAATTTCTAAACAAGTGACTTTATTCACAAAGTGCATTGTGTTCTTATCAGGCTCAGAAGGTTCTGCTGAATGCTCACTGCTTTGAGAACTTAGCAATGAGACTCAGATTAAAAAGTTACACAGAGCATCAGATCTGCAGATGTGTCCATGTATCTGACTTTGAGTGTCTGCTAGGAATCAGTTTTTGTGTGTCTGTCTGCTACTGAAAATATAATTTGCAGTGCTGGTGCTTTATGGTGCATCTCAGATCTCTAGTTCTGATTGCTGGTTTTGAAAATCGTTGCTCCTGGCCTTATTTATAAGGCAAGTGTAATGTTTTTTCAAAGAGATCTGCCCCTCATGCATACTTAATAAAAATTACTGCCATAAAAAAATCCTATTTGACCCACTGCAAGGGATTAATATCATGTTTAAATCTAATTTTGAACAGCAGGAGAAAGATCTGAAATCTTAGCAAAGTTCAGATGAAAATCTTTTGCTTAACTCTTTTTGTTCAGCAAGGAGCAACTCAAAACTTGATGTAATCGTGGAAGCCAAATGCTTCAAGTTCTCAATTCCAGATTAAAAAAATCTATTTTAGAACTTTACACAGATCTTAATTCAAAACCATGAAAGACAATAGAAGACGTTCAAAGTGCTTTGTAAACAGGCAGAGCTGGCACTCATTGGGTCCAGCAGTAAAGCTTTTCTCAAGTAATTTTTGGCTTTCTGGTCAATTAGCAATTGCACTGAAATCCCTTATGTATTTCCACTTTTTTCTTTTTGAACTCTGTGTTTTCCAATGCATTCAGAATTAATGAATAAAAGTATCAACTAATTTGTATTACACAAAATCCGTTTCTTAATCCTCCAAAATATTTCTCCTCATTTGGTTACACTGTTTTTCCCCCCTTTTATTTTTTTTAGCGTTGTTCTCAGCAGGATTGGGTTTTAATGGACTCACACAAGATGTTAGTCAGATAAAAGAACTGGTTTCCAATCCGTGCTCTAAAACATTTCTAATTCTGGTATAAAATAATGGCAATTATTCCTGTGCTCCGACTTTTGCTGTACTCATTACCACTTACCTCCTCCTCCACTCAAGTATTTTTCACTTTGTTAGACTTTCCTCCTTTAGGCACAATCTTCATATATCAAAACTCTGTCAGACTTAAAAGGGATACACAGCTAATGTAAACTAACGTAACAGCTTCTGGAATAAGACTGATCTTCTCAACCTGAGCACTTTGATTTTTGGGGGTTTTTTGTGTAGAAAATCAAGCCTGCAAGGACTCATCTTTCAGTGTGTATCCCAAACCATTATTGCAAATACTTCTGTTCAGATAAAATGAATTTATTAAGGGGGGTTTGTTAAAGTCATTATCAGTTCTCTTCTGTGGATTCCATTTCTCATTTTTTATTCAATTTCATAAAGAAAAATAATAGTGTTTTAGTTTCCACAGAGTATAGAGATTTGCTTTATAAGTGGGTTCCTGAGAAATATTTAATTTGCAGTAACTCTTCATTTCTACTATTAAAATAGCAGGTTTCAAAAATGTTCTGTTCAATGTCAAAAAGACTGCTCCACTGTCTTTTCATTAAATTCTGCTTTTATTTTTTTCTGTATTCACAGAACAAAAGGGGTCTGGTGGGAAGGGACACAGTGGGTCGTCTGGTCTAACCTCCCTGCTCAGGCAGGGTCATCTCAGAGCACGTGGCACAGGATTGCATCCTTACAGTTCTTGAATATCTGCTGTGAGGGAAACTCCACAACCTCTCTGGGCAATCTGTTCCAGTGCTCAGTGACCTGCACAGGAAAGAAGCTCTTCCTTAGGTCCAGATGGAATTTCCCATGCATCAATTTCTGCCCATTGTCTCTTATCCTACTGCTTGACAACACCAAGGAGAGCCTAGATCCATCCTCTCAGCACCCTCCCTTTAGATATTTATACACATTAATGGGGTCCCTCCTCAGTCATCTCTTCTCAAGGCTGAACAGGCCCAGCTCCCTCAGCCCTTCCTTTTAAAAGAGATGCTCCAGACCCTTGATCAACTTTGTAGTACTCTGATGGACCTGCTCCAGGAGCTCCATGCCTCTACTGTATTGTAGAGCCGAGAACTGCACACAGTTCTCCAGATGTGGCTTCACCAGGGCTGAGGAGAGGGACAGGATCATCTTTAACCCACTGGCCATGCTCTTCCTAATGCACCTCAGGATACCATTGACCCTCTTGGCCACAAGGACACACTGCCAGCTCATGCACAGCTTCTTGTGCACCAGGACCCCCAGGTCCTTCTCTGCAGAGCTGCTTTGCAGCAGGTCAGCCCCAAGCCTGTGCTAGTGCAAGGGTTTATTCCTCCCTAGATGCAGGACCCTCCCTATATTTGCTTTGTTGAATTTCAGAATGTTTTTCTCTGCACATGTCTCCAACCTATTATTCTTAAAATGCTTAATTAATAACAGTTTTACTAGTGTTATTAATTATTCTTAATTATTTTTATTAATGTGCTTAATTAATTTGCTTTACATGAAAACTACCTGGTCACTTACCTTTAAATTTGTACAGTGCCTACTCTTGCTTAACTCACAGTTAGAAATGTTCACACAACCGCATATGGTGAAGAGACCAGCAGGTCAGGCACCTCCACACTGATCATGTGCCTAGTTCCAGTAACAGTCCATCTGAGCTGAACAAGAGGTTAGGCAATGGCAATGACAGGAGAGCAGCTGTGCTTCTGCACACATTCAGGCTTGGCCCTCTCCATGTGGGATGTCTTCTGCTCAGTGTCAGTTATAAAGGGCAAAAATTTGTCTGTGTTAAAATATGTAATGAAAGTATGAGTGTACTTTACGTGAGTTACTAAGTAGTCTTTGATGGTGAGAAATTTCAGTTATTACTTACCTGAGTCAAACAAGCATAAACTAGCATTCAATATTTCATCCTAAATCCTCAGGGCATGCAAAATGCCTCTGCCCTTCCTGTCCAGAAAAAAACTACTTTCCAAAACAATCTTTAAATTCTCTAATAATGTTCTGAAAAGAGGACATAATTAGGAAAAAAATCTCTATTTCTCTGAAAAGAAAGAAGTTAAAAAGAAAAGATGATACACACAGCATCTACAATGGATTATGTCATTTGCCTGCTACCTCTTTATCTTCTTATGCAGAGAAATCATGAGCAAAAGCAGCTTCTATTGGAATGTCAGTATCAATGTCAGTTCATGGGATCCAACTACAGCAGAATTTCCTTGTGGTGTTGCTGTAAATAGTTTGTGTTGATTTGGCTTGTTGTGTTTTGAATTTTCTCTTGTCTGAGTTAATTACAGGTTGGAAGCATAGGACAAAATAAGGCGTGTGAACATGGAGTTTTATGCTTCTTGAGCCACAAAGCCAGAATCTGGTTTTCTTTTCATATGGACAGATCCTGCAGGGAATACTTACCTTACAGTAAACTGTGGGTCCAGCTTCTCAGGGAGAAGGAGGAGAGATGCCTTGACACTTTTAATCACAGAGCTCATCTCTGTTGGATCATGGCAGAGGGCTTACTGCACATTTAAACTGCACATTTAAATTGCTTTGTTCAAAGTGAGCCAGCAAATGGCAGAACCTCACAACTGGAATATTGAAATACATCCTGAAATATAACTATATTTTTTATTCATGTTATGCAGCAGCTTTCTTGTGTGATGGTAATGTGGTAAAGGAACTGATTTGCTCACATGTGAAAACAAGATCTGTTATCAGGTAAGCACACAGGATCTTTTGCATTGACTTGGATAATACAGGCTGATGATCTGTATGAGTTTCTTCAGCTTAAAGATGAAACATCAGGCAGTGATGAAAATAAATTTATGAGCTCATAGTCTTGTTAAAAAACTGACCCTAAGAATGGTTTATAAAATAAAAAACCCCAACACTTTATGGTATGAGCCATAAAGCTGAGGCTGATGATTAGTGTGAGAAGTTGTTTTACTATTCTTCTTTCTTTACTAAGGAATATTATTGGTTTTGTCATCGTTACACAGGGTGATAATACATCAGTTTGGAATATGAAATACCTCCAAATCAACATATGCTGAACTTTTGATTTTTTTGGTCTGAGTGACCACTTATTTCTGCTAGGAAGAAAAAAAGGTATTTCTTTGAAACTGTACTAAGCTCCATATTGCTGAAGGTGGAAAGGACATGTTGGAAACATATTTTTCACCAATGTGAGCAGTTCTAAAAAAAATACCAATTCTTGGAACAATGTAAGTATTCCAGTAAACTTAATCTATTTTATTATATACTTGCTTTCTTTTAGCATTCACAGGCTTATTAGACTCTACAAGATTTCTCATAGCATGAAAGTCACCTCAAAGCTCTACCTGCAGAGAAAATTCAAAATATTTTTGTAGATAAGACCCACCATAAACACAAAGAAAAATACCTACAAATGAGATATACTTTATGTCAGTTATTCTTCCATCAACAAATTAAATCATATTTATCCCTAATATAACATCTTTTTTTGTTTGTTGTTTTGTTTCAGCTACCTAGAAAAAGCTTATTCCAATATGTTTCTGAGAAATGTTCTTTGTTTCTGAATCTCTGCTCATAACACCCTCACCTCTGTCGTGATAAAGCATTGACCTCTATAGTAGTCCCTTATCCTCATATTCCATTCTTATAATTTCACAGTTCTGGGAGGCAACTTTTCTGGAGCTGGGAGCTTATAAATCAGGTCTTGGCTCTAGGCTCTCTGCTATGAATGCAATCACTCTTTGCTCAAACCAGTGCAGTGTGTGATCCCACCATTCACAGGCCATACATCTCTCTTCCTCTGTCTGCATTACTATTTAATATAAAATGTTCTAAACTTTCTGTGGAGTACACCTTCCTTCTTTAAAATTACCTTATTTAAAAACTAAAAGTAATTAAGTCTTCTTTTTTTTTTCTGACCTTTCTCTCATAATTTGTCACTACCTGTATAACTATTTGATACAAATTTCCTTTACAGAACTCAGATTTTTAGTTTCTGTCTGGTGAATTACTTACTGCCTTACTGAATTTTTTTGTGGGGAGGGTTTGGGGTTTTTCTGTGGGAAGAGGGGATTAGTCTGTTAATTAAGAATAACTCAAATTTGTTTGAAAATAACATTTTTTTCTTTCACATAGAGCTCCAGTAAAACTTAATAGTCACCCCCAAACAATATAGTAAGAATCTGTAATAGCTCTGGATTTATTTCCTTTTCCATGAATTCTACTTCTGATCCTGCTTTAATTTCTTCTGACCATTTTTATTCCTAAGGGCATCCTAATTATTTCTCCCATCCTTACATGCCAGAGTTATGATCTCACAACTTGCATCCTTGGTTTTATTCTTTCTGATATAATCAGTTATCTCACATTCAAGAATTTGTAACTTTTTCATAGTCAAAGAAGAAACTGTTCATGAATGTGGATATTTCTTTTTGGAATCTTTTTTTTTGAACAAGTAATATTTTCCCTGTAAAGTTCTGTGTTCCTGGTTGCAGTAGGAATCAAAAAAGATGTTTTCACTCTGCCAAATGTTTCCAAATTCTTTTCCTGGCACTTTCTCTCTTTAGTTTGCATTCTTATGTCTTTCTCTTTTCCTTATACTACCTCTACATTATTAATGTTGGAATGCTAACACAAATTTAGAGAAAAATTCAATCAGCAGGGGGTATAATTATTAGTGGGTAAAAGTTATTCAGTTGCAAAGAAATAAATAATTATTTTGTTTCATTTAATTAAGAAAGGTGCAGGCACACCTTGAAAAATATATTAAGAATTAAAACTGTATTAAAATCTGATTTATACAGAATATATGTAAGGTGAAAGCATTTTGTTGGTGCTACAAATTCTTCTTGAACCATGTGTTGTTTTGGGTTTTTTCTTTCCTGCATGTGGTCATGAATTAAAATGAACCTATGAGCCAAACTTGACTTTGCAATTGCATGCTTTATCTTTATGTAGAATGGTCACATTTAAACTAACTTAACAATTTTAACGAAATACGTTGGCAAGTGGGATTTCAGCTTGAGCATGGACTTGTATTGTTGTAGAAATAGATAATCAAAATGAAATCCAGCTCACATCCCAAAATAGGCTGTCTCTTTAGAAAAGAGAAATTAAATTATTAAAGTCTATTTGTGCAATAGTAGGTTGAGAAAAATTTCAATAATCATTGCTTTCTATTTAGCAAGAACACAATATTTCCATAAACTTAGTGTGAAGAAAAACCTCTATGTTAAATCCAGAATAAATAAACTAGCTGAACTTCAAAGGTTCTGAAGTAAGAGTTATTTCAATTTAATAGTTTTATGCTGGTCTCTGAGTACTCAGGGATTTAGTACTTTTTACTTTGAAACAGAATTGGCATAACAATCAGTGAAGTGAATGATGTCATTTCCCAAAGGCCAATTCAGGTTCTCCTTTTCCAGACAGAAATTGTATGCTCCAACTTTGTTCTTTATTAAACAGAGATATGTAAAGCTCAAGAAGACATTCATTTCAAACTTTCAAATAGAGTTAGCACTTGAATTTCTTAATTCTAAGGTTAAATCTTCTCTATCAGTCTGATCTGGTTGAGCTGAGAAGGTAAAAAGGACAATTAAAAACTCCTGTATCTCCTGCCTACTCCAATATTTTGCTTTGGCTTTATTTATCTCTGCCTCTCCCCATTCATTTAAATTTCTCTTTTGCTCTGTTTATGACCATTCTGGTTTTCAGAAAGATTCCTGGACCTTACAGCTGTTCTTTGGCTGAAGTGATGTGGAAAGGTAGCTTTGAAGAATTTTCTTGGTAAATTTCATTATTTTCTCCTCTGAAACATTGTTGACAAAGATGAGATTTAAGATTTAACACTAGTTGATGACTTGGTTTAGGTACAAGAACTGTGAAGATATTTCAGATTGTGTTGTTCTGTGTGTTGAATTAAATATTAAATATAGAAGTATATAGTATATGTGTCCAAATCAAGAATTCAAAATATTTAACAGTTTTAATTATCTTTCAAAGGATCTCAGAGCACTCCAGCCAAGATCCACAGAGGGATGCTGGGTTCAACACTGTCTTTGTATGATCTATACATGAAGATGCAAAATATGTGGTGAAAAGAAATGAATAATTAAAAAGATTAATCATTACCATAATGCTTGCAATTGGTTTGATTTCTTTAATTTATTTGGTGCTAATTTGATTTCCCTTATCTTATCCTCCTTGGCCTGGATCATTTCCACTTCACATTAGTTTGTGCATGCTAAGATAGCCAAGACAACTCAACCTAGGTGAAACTCCATTTGTTGCATGAAAGGACCATTGCCCAGCTGTTTAATGCTGCTCAGGAAAACAAAAGTTGTATGCTGGGACCAGGTTTGCTCCTAAGGTACACATTCACTTCTAGGAGAATTCTTTTCTAGGGCGAATGCATTTATGCATGATAGTATTTTTATGATGTGTCCCCTGGATATGGGGTAACCACTGCAGAAACACACCTTCCCTGCCAAAAAACTAAAGGCCTTATTGAAGTCTGGTGAGGTTCTCAAAAAGACAAAAGCCTCAGCATTTTTCCATATTTTACTTTGTTTTTGAAGAAGCCCCAGTGAGTGGGTAACACACAAACACACACTTGTCCAGGCACCCACTCACACTGAAGGGGTGTGAGCTTTGGGGATGCTTGCACTGAATGCACAATGTATGTGCAGCTGAATGGAGGTTGCCAACCACTACACTGAGCAAAATATTCTGCAGCTGAAATTGCTTTGGTAGTCTGAGCTGTGTGTGTTCAAATACAGAAATACAAAAATGTGGCTACTGTTGATGCTTGTAATTATTACCTAGTGCTTGTTAATATTTTATGGTCATAAAATAACCAGTGCTTGCAGGCCTCTCCTCTCTGTCTTTTTGCTAATTGTCATGTTAATGAACTGTGTGTGATTGCGAGGAAAGTGTCAGTGATTACGTAGCAGAAAGGCAAAAGTTGCCAAAACTTTTAGTGAGCGTGACTAGTGATGCCAAACTCTAGGTAGATGTCTTGGTAACCTTTTGTGTCACTCATTTGAATTTCAATTGACTTTTTTTATGCATAGCTAGGATGGGCATAGTGAATTCATATAAACCCTTAATATGAAATTCTAGCCATTTATTATGAGATATTGTTTATTTTAGTACCAGAGTTCTCCTTTAATAATTTATAAAGGGACAAATAGCTCCCTGTGAGGTTGAGAGCTGGGTTTTCTTTAGAGATAAAGCCAGGCAAGTAGACGAAATTCAGAGGAATAATGCTGGGCATCTACTTAGGATTGGAGTAAGCTAGTTTTCAATTAATCCATCTTATTTCTACATTGAAGTTAGTGTAAACTCCCTAGCTGTGTTGCTGATCCCTAGGTAACTGAGGTAGATTTGGAAACACAGGTCTAGCAGACAGGGACTCACATTTGGAATTATGACACTGTGTGTTCAAGCTGCAGAGGGGCTCTTCCTCTAGATCTGATCCCATGTAACCTCTGATCTGAAGGTAAATATTCAAAGATATGATGGCCCCTTCTCACTGTTATTGGAAAATGCCTGTCTGTAGCACCAGCTGAGCAGCAGGCTAACATGAGGACAAAGGACCAAGCTCTGTAAGGATATCAGTGCTATCCATTTGTGTCACCACGTTTATGGAATGACGAGGAAAACCCCATGGGGCATGATTTGGTACCACCCTTGGAAAGGGACTGCAAGGCAAAGGCCCAGTGGGAGGGTGAACATGTCTGGCCTTTGGACCATAAGCTCCTTAGAGGGAGCTGCAAACATACACAGCATTTTGCAACTGAATTGGAAAACAAACTACATTTTCAAGAAGCTTCTATTTGAGCTAGTGATCTCTGTTCATGGAAAAAGAAGACGAAGAAGAAATGTACTACATATGCTCTTTGTAAAATTTTGAGAATTTAGTCTCTGTAAGAGGATCGTAAGGTGAACTCTATTAACTTTTAAACAGGGAAAAGAGATCTTTGCTCCTGCTTTTTCAAAAGAAAAGAAAAGTAAAAGATTTATTTCATTTTTATTGGAAATATAATTAACTTTTATTATTTTTTCTTGCTGTATATTACTATACAATACAATAAAGAGTAAAAACTTATTTTAAACCATACTTTAAGTTTTATTTTTAATGGTGATTTTCTTCATATTTTCCTCTCAAGAAATATTACTGAATAATAAAGCTCCAGATCTCAGCATAAAATTGCAACTGAACAAGAGTTATTATAGTGAAACTACTGCAATTATTCTTAGTTTATTAAAACTATAGTAAATCAGTCCTAATAATAGTAAGACTACAGTAATCATATTGAATAAAAGTGGCAAGTTATTATCTCTATATTTACTATACAATTATAATAATTACAGTTCAACTATATGGTTTTATTTAATACAAAGTCTAAATTTACCATGGCAATTTTATTCAAGTTTCTTCTTATACATGTTTCCTAGAATACAATAAGTATAACTTCTGGTTTAAACTAGGAAAGCTTCATATCTATTTTTAAAAACTGTCATTAAAATGAATGGCAATTAAACAATATAGTTTAAAATTAATAAATTTGAGGCTTTCGTGAATGAAAAAAAATCTCTCTTTTGTCATGGTATAAGAAATTTTTGCAACATGGTGGAAGTAATTTGTGAGCCTGAAAGTAAATTATATGTTTAAAAACATTTAATGGATTTGTTTTCTTAAAAATTCTCCAAATATTTTTTGAAGTGGCAGACAGGCAATACAGTCTCTTTTACTATACTAT
Organism: Lichenostomus cassidix; assembly: GCF_008360975.1. Lineage (NCBI taxonomy): Eukaryota > Metazoa > Chordata > Aves > Passeriformes > Meliphagidae > Lichenostomus > Lichenostomus cassidix. The sequence goes on along the minus strand of NC_139482.1, from coordinate 116,217,850 downwards.
CTTATATTAGTAATACAAAAGTTACAAACAGTGAAACTGGACAGAAAATGGATAAGCTTTTCATGTGTCCATGTGTATATATACAGGAGGTTGTACACTCATACAAGCACATTGCAATTCCTGTGCTTTTAATGGGGATATAAGAGGGAAATTCCACTTATTTTGAGAGCTGGATGTGTCTCTGTATTAGACATTCCAGTTTCACACATTCAGAGTCTCATGACTCTCTGTAAGGTCATTTGCTTTTTTCATATTTAGCTTGCATATTCTTACAGTTCTTGCCAAAAGCCCACTGACACTATTTTTGTACATTTTGTACACTTCCTTCTGTAATATTTCCTGCATGTCACCTATTACAGGTTATTATTCAGAATGTTTTGAAAACATAATGAGCTCTGATCAGACAAAAACCCATCTCCCAGTTTTTGGATATCTCTTGAGATTTTCAAGCTGGCGATTTAGAAAATAGTTGTAATATAATAGTTCATTTAGAAAATAGTGTATATAATAGTTCATTTCTGCCTTGCTAAGTAGGATTCACATGAATGTCCACTCACAACTTGCCTCTTGCAGGCCTGGTGGTTAAACTATCAGATCTGTACAGGTCTTCCCCACCTGAGCTCAGAGAATTACACTTATGAAAGCAAGAAAACTTTTTCAGCTCCTGGGCTAGAATCAGACTGTTTACAAGCTCTCCCTTCTGAAGATGGGTGGGATAAACAAGAAAATAAAGAAGAAATAAGTTCACACAAATGCCTAAGCATGGGCCATTTCATATCCTATGGGATGAAGGCAAGACCCTTTCTTGAAGTAGGACACATCAGACTTAAGCCTAATTTACCTAAATGTTTCAGTTAAATCAGGAAGAATAGGATATTTGTTAATGTCTCCTATCTCTTCCACATACACAAATTACAATGTCACTACACAGCCAACGTGGTAGCCTTTCCTATAGTAAAGAGGGAATTTATGCTATAAAGAAAGGGAAAACAGTTTAAGATTGCTTACCTAAAGAAAAGGAATTTTAAGGTTAGCCTGGTCACTCTATTAATTAAAGATGTGGTTTTTTAAGCTAAGACAAGCAATGAGACAATATGATCAGTCATATTCAATCATAATTCCAAGCACTTCCAGAGAACCTAAATCTGGTAGAAACTAAAGTTCCTGAATTATCTCCAGTTTAACAAAATGTAGCAAAAATAAATTTCAAACATCTCCCAAACCTCTAATGTGAAATCCACGTGAAAATTACTTACTCTTGAAAAGTCTTTTTTCTATAATTTTATGAGAAAGAAAACACATAATTTGCTAGATAGGAAAATTTGTGCAGCTCTAAGATTTTTGTGTGTCTGAAACTACTTGTCAATATGGGCAAATAAAAAAAAATGAACTGATGAATAAATTTAATTAAAAAATTGCAATATAATGTATTCATGTCCTGATTTGTCTGTCACTCAAATTCTTTTAGTTTAAATAATGAGTTGAACTTTTTTCTTACTTAGCAGAAAAAATCAATTTTTTTATTTATCAAATTATGTTTATTTAGTCAGTAGCTATACATATGTGATAAACAGCTCCTGGTTAGAAATGGATGCACATGCAAAGATAATCAGTGTCAGCATGATGGGAAAGAAGAACAAGAAGTGGAGCTGTAGGGAGTTCTGACTCACAAAGAAGCAAGATGAAAACATGGCTATGAACAGTCTGAGTGAGCCTGTGAGAAAGAGTTCACTCTGCCATGACAAAAGAAATCACAGGGGAACATGATGCTTGCCAGCACAAAGAAATCTAGCAACAGGCAGGAGGTGAAAGTCAAGAACCGATGTGTACAAGTGGTCTAAAATAAATTTAATTCAGAAAGCAACAGAAAACTTCCCCCTAGAGGAGACCTTTGTTTTACGTTATCACAGAACAAGCAGAAACACAACTGAAGGGGTTATTGCTGTGTCTGCCAGCTGGAGGCCAGTCATTTGAGCAGACTTAATCATTAAACAGGATCCTCCACCCATTGGCAGGCACTGATGGACCAGATTCTAAAAAAACTCCTTTTGATTATGTGTTCAATGCAGGCTGCAGCTCTGCAAGATGAACAAGCTGCATAGGATAATATTATGATGAAGATGACTTATTTATTTTTTAGGTTTCAGTAGGAGATCTAACCCTCCACGTAGAAAAAAAACTTGTTCTGCACAGGTTTCTAGAAGCACACAAGGTCTCTGGGCAGGCCCTGAGGAACACACAGGCTATAAGAGGTCAATAGCCATCATCTAGCATGTGCTAGTTCATGGGACAGATACAAAAGCACAGACGTGAAAGTAAAGATGCAGCTTTGTAAAAACGGGGTTGTTAAAGGATGGCAATATGAGCAGCTGCCCTCAAATGTGCTAAACATATAGGAGTTCATTGCTTCCTCTGTCCTTCATTTCCCTTCCACATCTGCAGCAGCACATGGGATCAGGGTTTGACACCTGATACTCTTGGAGCACCAGCAGAGCCTGTTATTCTTCCAGGTGAGTCAAAAATATCCAGCCCCTGCCCCTGCCAGCTGCATTAACTAGCAGGACCTCCTTATTAAAATGACCACGCATGAGGAGCGCTGAAGGCTGCAATGTATATCCTTGAAGGCCCCAGTGCCAGGGCTCTGTCCTGGCATTGTCCTCACAGGAGAATAAGAGCAGTGCTTGGAGAGCATTCCTTCCTACCTGGGCTGCTGAGCCAAGGCACTCACACTATATACAGTAGTCCTCCTTTCTGAATTTGGGAATGTCTTGGACACAGATAGGCTAGTGAGCTGTAAGGTGGTGTCCAGTTTATAAAATACTGGATACTCTGCACCAGGTCTCTCAAAACCAGCTTGAACTAAATGTGCAAGACCTAAATTTACCTCTTAGTTTGCTGAACACGTTAAAAGAATAGCAGCACTCATCATGGCATGAAGAAAGCAAAGGGAATAGACTGGGATAACGGGAAATACCCTTGTCACCTGAACATTTCTGTTCCCAGAACACTTTCCCCAGCCAGTGACCATCCACACAGGCAGCAGGACAAAGGAAGAAACTGATTTTCCAGCTTCAAAATGGCAGAACGTCAGCAATAAATCATGCTAGTCTTTCTTTGGAAAAAAAAAAAAAGAAACAAGAACGATTTCACAGTGCATCTTGGGTATCATATTTTCTAGAAAGCTTTTGAAAATGTTTTATCGCATCAGTGTTAGCAGTCAAGTCTTTTTACATGAGAATGTAACAACGGCTGTTCTGGGTTAGACGAAGGGTTTATCTAATCCATGTATCTTGTCTTTAACCGCGGCCAATAGCAAATGCCTAGGGAGGAATATAAGAGCAAGGCATGCAGTGATGCTCCCTGGGTATATGCTTTCAGCCACCAGAAATCCACAGCTCAGGGACATCCCGACCCAGAGGTGTTATCACTATGTTTAGTAGCCTTTGACAGATTTTCTTCCATGAATTTGTCTAATAGCTCTCTGAATCCCTGTCAGCTTCTGGCATTTTAGTGCCAGCAAAGCAGTAAAGTAAAGGGGAAACCAGATGTGGAAACCATTTTGAAAGAAGACTCTTCTGTTTAGCAGAGACAAAAACCTGAAGACTAACATAGAGCGGCAGCCTCATGCTCAAAACAAGACTTTTGAATTTGACAGTTTGTGAGCTGCACCAGAATACTAGGTCACTGCATGGGATTCCTGGGAAGCAAAGTCTTCAGGACTGAATCAACAGAAAATATATAACCACAATTGTAACTGAGTCACAAACAAGATTAACAGTGAAAAACCCAAAACCACAGGAGGCCAAAATGATTCATTTTGAAAGCACAGGGATTTATTGAGGAAAATGGTTTTCCCTGAAATCTCATAGGGAAAAGGGTGCATTTAAGGTAAATACACATTTATATGGGCACCAAGTTCAATCCTAAGGTTATTATGTCTGATAATTGAGTATCTGGGTTCTTAATATTCAACAGCTGCACCACAAACCATTTTCTCACATTGTGAAATGAACTTTTTTAAACAAAAAGTACTCATTAGGGCAAAACTTGTCTTCTACAAAGGGACTACATCACTCCAAATTCATCCTTCAACTAAAACTTGAGCCTTCAAAGAAGAGAATTAGAAACATTTAAATACAGCTAAATGCTTCTACACAGTTTCTTTGGCATACCCAGGAATGCTCAAACGAATCTCCTGACCCACAGTGCAAGTTCTAACATCACCATCAGTGCTCTCTCTCAAATGTAATATACCTGTAGGTCTCTGTCAACTATAAATAGCTTTCCCTTTAAATGGAGTGCTGGGCATCTAAATGTTTTTTTAACCAATGCATGCCTACAAGTAGTTCTAAATGGCCCTGAAATGGCTAACATAGAATTATAATTCCCTTTTTACTCATAAATCAAATAACCTAAAAAATCAACAACATTCCATAGGAAAGTAAGAGCACAAATCCTGTAATGTTGAGCAACTGTATATAAAGTCACTAGACATTTTTATGCTTTGGAAAAGATAGGGTTAGAATTAGACCAGGAGCACCAGCAAGCCTAATTCTAAAATGGGAGTTAAGCAAAGAAAGAAATAAGCCAGCAAGCCAAAGGGAGCACAGGAAACCCAAATATCCTCATATCACATCCAAAAAATAAATAATTCAGTTGAGCCCCACCATGTCATTTTCTCAGTGGATTTAGTGATCTCCCATGCAATAACATGCCACAATACATTTTGATCTGCATCAAAATTAACAGTCAGCCACTTTATGAAATATCATCTTTGTTAGCTTTACCACTAACAAAAATACACTTTCAATTCTTCACATCCACATAGCACATCTATTAAAGCAATCTGGGAAATTAGTTTGAGATAAACTGTACAGCAATTTTATTCATAGCCTCCCTGTATCTCACACTGTTAATCTGCATCACAGCTCACTAAATAGTGCCTAATGTTTATTGCATTTAACTGAATGTATACGATTCTGAGGGTACGCCAGGGACCGATTATCATAATTATACATGTTTCTATGGAAACCCACAAGTCTATCAGTTTTGATTCATTATATTGTTATACCTTCTAGCACTTTCTAATTATTAGGTGCCCATAAAAAAGTCTCCGTCTTGCTGTTACTATAGAAATGAGCTATAGACAGGCCTCAATTGTTAACCCTTAGAGGGCAGGAATGGAAAAAGGGAAGAAACTCAGCTCTGGATAGAGGGTAGCTGGTTTAATAGGATAAAATGTAAACTATTTTAATTTGCAATCTTAACTTTCTTTAATGGCTTCACTAAACTTTCTCATTTGTTTGAAAAAAAATTCCAGCTAAGAAAACAGAGAAAAAACTTGGCTGTTTGCCACACAGTCCTGGATATGGGATGTTATAGTCGTGCTCTGCAAATGCCCCTCAGTGAGAATAAAAGATTCCCTTGAAAGACACAGGTGTCATTAATAGGCTATGCAAAACCCTGTAATGTTTGGTCATTTGAAATCTATACAAAGTCTGTTAAACTAAATGGGAATATTTGGGCTTTTCTCAGTGGCCTTCAGTCTAAAACTGGCCTAACATGCCACTGGGTGATTGAGTGGAGGCTTGGTTTCAATGCTGGAATTACAACTGAGTTCACTTGCAAATCACAGGAAGCCAAGACTTCCTCAGGTGACTTCCATAAAGGAAGAATAATCCAGGAGAAAATTAGTTATAGTGGAAGAAATGAAAACACTCTCTTTTGATATGGTTATTTTAGTCTAAGTAAAAGCTATTGCTTACTTTGACATGTAATATACCCATTTTCCTCTTCCTGTATCTTCTATCATAGCCCCATGAAACCTGAAAGGGACTGAGTGGTCTCACTGTTTTCCTAACCATCCTTCTATTACAGTTTTCAATTAGAACTGCCTTTTACTTTAGTTCAGCAAAGCTCTCCCAATGTGACAGCTCACCCTTCACACTGCATATCTATTTATTTCAGAAATCAACACACCATTCAATAACCTGAGAACAGGCCTGATTGCTATGCTAATAGTATTCAAAAATATGTCGACTCCAATTGAAACAAGTAAACTGGATTAATTCATAAAGTCAATAATAAAAGAGAACGGGAAACATTCATACTTTTGCTTCTTTAGCTGAAATTTTACCTCACAAGTTTCTGTCTTCTCAGAGAAATAGCCACAACTATGAGATTTCAAATGAGATTTCAGCTAATACTTCAGTTTTCCTATCTGGAACTGGCTTTATGGGGTACAGATTTAAAGAAAAAAAAAAGAAAATAAAGAAAACAGAGTAACAATATCACTGCATTTTCATGTCATTGTGCAATGGTCATGGCACAGCGCTTTTCAGCTCAGAGTTATGCACGTTTTATTATTAGTTAGGGGAAAAAGCTGAGAATTTGGAATATATTCCCATGTTTTAAAAGACTCACATTGTGTAATTAGTTGTTATCTACATATTCAGTTCTAAATCAGACTTCCACAACTTCCAGTCAATTAGAGCTAAATCACATTACATACAACAATGAATGAGATGTACATTTGCATTTATATGTAAGAACTAGTATCAAAGAAAGTGAAAAGGATGTCCTTCTATATTAAGGTCTCAGATTTATACTATATTTTCAAGGACCCTTCTGTTCAACTCTGATTTTTCTATTGCCATGGAGAAACTAGATTTTCTGCAAAACAAGCTAAGCAGCTAAAGAGAAAATTTAATCAGATAATTTTAAAAATCCACTAATTGGTATATTAATATGTAATTTATAAGGTATAATATGTTCAGCTAGATTAAAATAAAAATCAGGCAGCACAAAATATGAATATTTACGCAATTTAGCATTTCCAAATAATATGACAATTCACAGGGCCAGATCCTCAGCTAAGTTCAATGGAGCTTCACCAATTTACACAAGCTGAAGACCTTGCATAATATCGACCTTTTCAACTCAGCTGCTCATGGCTGTGCTGTGTATTTGTCACACACTCCAGGTCACAGCAGCATGACAGTGTCCAGCAGTGTGTCCAGCAGTGTGCTGATGTGGGCAGTGAACATGGCTGACAGTTTGTGCCACTCACATCCCCCAGCAGTCCCATTTTTGTAAGCTCACTTGATCATTCCTTTCCCATCTGCTTTAAGGTGTATAAGAGTCCTTCACAGATATATACAGAATATGAGGATCGCTTCCACCTTGCGGGTGAAATTGGACCTCCCATGGTGTTCTTAGTGACATTGCTTTTTGTGACAATGGGGCACCAGATTATTGCTCTGGACACACAGTCTGCTCCCACCGGCCTTTCTTTTCAGACATTTAGTGAGCTGGAAATTAGTCCATAAAAATTGACTTGAATAAATGAATGAATTAATAAATCAATCAATTAATGAATGATCAAATTAATTATTAGCTATTAGGTAATTCATTATTCAAGAAAATGTTATTCAGTATTTATTATACACACTGTCTAGTGCTACAGGATTATATTTGCTACCTCATACATACCTTTTTTAACACATCTCTAAATAGTATTTCATAAGCCACTAAAGAAAGCCTGTACCTATCTATTTCTGTTCCATCTCAATATCAGATTCTTCCAAGAAATATAAAAGCTGTCCTGATATTTACATGGATGAAGAATACCTAATAGACAGTACATTTCTGGCACCAAAAAGGCAACTCATGTCATTGCTGCTTGAAGCAGCATTTTTGTGCCATCACCAATTAAAAGAAAATGTCTAGAATCTATGTAACAACTTGTGTTTTATGATGCTTTCTTGATTTCAAAATATTTCCTACATAATTAAAGAGAAAAACCATAAAACCAGGTACATACATGTACACAAACAAAGTAAGGGGAAAAATCAAGGGTAGAAACCATTTGGATAGATTAGTCATAAATGTTAGATTATCACAGCCACTGAGAATTACACAGAACCTCTTGACAGCATACTTACTCTTTTTCAAAGGTGTTGAGTTAACAGAGAGAAAGTTTGAAGTTGTTTTTAGAAGTTAGCTGAGGCTAGCTAAAGCTACTTATCTGAAATTGGTTTAGCAAAGACTTTTGCTCATGAATATGTATGCTGTTTTGTACAAAATACTTTACCAACTGCAGGGATATTAGTATGAGCATACTCCCATCACTTGAGGTCTAGCTTGAGTCTTTAGCTGGTTGCATTGGCTTTGTACTGCAAACTCCTCAGGGCAGGAACCTTGTCTGCTGTGATGCCATGTCATAAAGACCATGGCATGACTTTGCCTCTCGTCCCGTATCAGCTGCATTGAGTAGAACTCTGAAGATGATACAGACCTGTAGGGGACTTTTTGGCTGTTTTATTCACATTTTGATTTTATTTTATTTTATTTTATTTTATTTTATTTTATATATTTTATTTTATTTTATTTTTATTATTGTCTTGGTTGTTATTCAAAAATTGATTTAAAGAAAATTATGGTCAAAGTTCAAAGAATTATTTTTCCCTTAGCTACATGGATTCAGTTCAGCTATTATTTTACAACTTTCATTATTTGAAAGGATTTTATAATCAAGGGAGGGAAGAGTTCAGCTAAAGTGTGAAGTCCTCTCCCACAAAAAAAATTTGGATATGAAATTAATATTCAAATTTCCCTGTCTCTAAATCTTCTGATATGTCTGATTAAATCATTAGTATTTTTATTTTTCTATGGGCAGCTGTTTTCTTGACCTGGAGTCTTGGAACATGAAATTTCCTACTGTTGACCCTACAACATGGCTGAATACTTAACTGCTGCTTCGATATTTTTGTCAACAATTCTTTCACTCTGCCAGTTTGTGGATTATTCTGTGTTCCTCTTCAAATTTATATTATGTCAATACAAAGCAAAAGAAATTCAGCCATTAACTACATAGATTGTTAAGTGGGGCTTTTAAACCCATGAACATTGATATTTTCCTAAACATATCCTTTATATAAATACCAGTATTTATATAAGTTTGTATTAAGAGTTTTCATGGAAAGTCTGTGATCTTTTGCTTAGAATTACCCAATGCATTTGTTTTGGTGAAGTACAGCTCTTGCACCAGCATTGGTGTTTGCATAAAAGTGTGAAAATCAATGAATTGCTGGAGTTTTATAATGAGATTAAAGGAAAAGGGAACAAAATAAAATTCCAAGTTTTCACTGTTATTACAGCAACTAAATAAAGACCAGAGATTTACTCATGACTCTTGCATCTCGCTGTAATTGGCAATTGACTCAAGTTGCAATGGCAAGAGCTGTAGTTAATTTTATGGTGGATTTGTTTTTGTATGTGGAGACCACTGTGTGGGGTGATGTTTGCATCAGGCTAAAATAATCCTGGTTTTTTGTGCAGTACATTTAAAAAAGATGTGTACATCTGAACCACGTCTCCTGTTTCTGCTACAGGCAAGGAGCCACAGTCTGAGGACAGCCAAAGGGAAGGGAGGGTTCAGGATGCTCCAAAGTCTCACCTGTCTATATGCATGTAGGAGGTTGAGGAGGTCTGCTTACATGTCCTCACACTCATGATGAATGAAATTTTCAGTTTCAGAGCTGTTGGATATTATTGACCCACTGACAATTGCCAGGCATAAAATGAAGCAGACATTTATCATACAACTCTTGTACTGCAGATTGGATTTCACCTCTGAACCTTTAAAACTAAAAATGTATTAAAAGTGGAAAGAACATGAATAATGATTTGTACAGTTGATAAGAATTATGATCATTCTCACCCTAAATTCATGTAAAACATCCAAATGGGATTCAAAACCCAGCCTTGAAGAAGAGACAGCTACTGTGAACCTAAGACTAAGGGACAGGCACGAGAGAGAGAGAGAGATGAGCAGTGTTCACCAGAATTACTGGCTCTTCTTTTAAGAGAAGATAGAAATTCTTGCACTCTTTTGCAAGCAGACCAGAGGCAGGATCTGCGTATCCATAGCAGAAGCCTTTGGTAGCTCTAAACTGTGCCCATAAATTCATGCTGCCTCTCCAACACACGTTGCCCTCTTTTGCAGTGATCACCTGCAGCTGCCCTGCTGCCCCTCTTCTTGCTCCCCCACGCCTTCGCCACACGCACATTTCCTTGTTTAAGTCTGTTTTTCCCTGAGCTCTTGGCACTCTTTGAAGGCCCAAGGCTAACTGCTCCTTTCTAAGCCCTCTATTGTCTGCCACATACCAAACTCCTTCTCCTACAAGCCCTACAGATCTCTTTTTGCCTTTGTTTCTAGCTCTAAGTCTACTTATCTCATTCTTCCAAGTCCCTCTCCCTCTCTCTCTCTCATGGCTTTCTTTCAGGCTGTTCTTTGCTTTAGGCCTCATTCTTGCACAGTGTGGTCTCTCTGCCTAATCAGCCGTGCGGCTCATTACATTCAGGAGCCCTTTGCTCTCTGCTTGGGTTTTTATAAAGTCTCCTGTCACCATGGTGTCTTACTGTATTCTCACAAGTGTGTTCACTTGCTATTTTTTGTATATTCATATATACGTGCATATTACAATATGTGGCACAAACAAGCAAGATGGTTTTCCTTGGGATATTTGCTTTTCTAGACCCTTCTCAATTTCTTGTGGCTGTACAGATAAAGCTCTGCATTTCACGCATGCATTTTGAATCTTCATTTGTGTCAGTTCTTCATTTCTATTCTCCTTGTCATCAACATTCTTCTGTCCTCAGCCAGGAGTTAAGAGAGCATTTTAGAATGAAGAAATTGTAAAACTATTAATTATAGCAGCAGGAAGAATGGCAGCATAATTAATAAAGGGGCTCAAGCAAAATATTTAAAATAATATTTTTGGAAAATTTGGTCTTTGTTGTTTTGACAAAACACTCTACAGGAGTGCCACTTTACTTGGACTATTATTGCTTCTTATGTGGATTCATTGCTTCTGTATCCATACTCTTGCCCTCCCCCATTTGATTCCTTCCTGTTTGCTCTGCAACCATGGCAACTCTTCACCCCTTCTGGAGGTTGGACATTTGACCATTATCATTAGGTCTGCTCCACTGAATCAGCAGTTAAAGTCAGGGAGAGTGGGAAACTCACATCTGGACAGCCATGTGCATGTACATCTGTTTTACCAAATTCTGCCATCCCTGGAATAACAAAAAGGAAAAGATCTTTCTCTCTTTATCTTCTTTCCCTTCTCTTACTCCCTCCCCAGGACCCAGGGTATCTGGCTTGTGAAAATTCTTTAGGCTGCTTCAAAATTTAGCTGTGTAGCAAGTGCCAGTCAAAAAAGAATTGCTTCTTTGGCTTGTGTCATTTCTGCAGGGAGAGAAAAGAAAATCACTGGCTTTAAAAGGGTCATGTTTCTGAAAGCATCAATACAACTTTTCAATGAATGGTCTTTAAATAATTTCTATGCAATTAACTAAGTCTCACAACACCACCCCAGAGCCGATGTTATTGTACAGATGGAGAAACTAAAGGAGATTAAGTGACTTACACATTGTTATGTAAATCTGTGACAGAGCCAGTCACAGAACCCAACAATTTTCTTTAAAGTCATGTGACATTTTATTTACATTTGCAAATTTAGCATTCTTCTCCAGGAGTCCATTCATAAAGTTCAGTTTAAGATTTTACTGCTCTTCTCTCAGTAATGGTCTTCCTGTTCAACATGCCACTTAAGCACATACTTGTCTTCAAGCATGAAAATTGGCCTGGTGAAGGGATTCTTGTTCTAGTTATTCCACTAAAACATTTGGTTTAATGAAAATTATCTACTTTTTAAAAAAATAGAAATTTTTTCAAAGTTTTGCATGGAACATTGATTTTAATAGATTTACATTCTCAAAGGAAAAAGCAAACACATCTTTCAGAACTTATAAGCAGATATATTGATCTTTTTCCTCAGCACAAGATAGTCTATCTTGTTAACTCTATTTTTCTTACTTTGGCCTCATGAACCAAAAAAGAACAAAGAGCTCCATTCTGTGCTGGTAGGCAAAGGCCAAGAGACAGCATTGTCTGGCCTGACTGTGAATGAGGTAAAAAAATATCACTTTTAATATGCCAAATGCTAAGTCAGTAACTGAGAGGATTGAACATTTTTCAGGAAAATTGTTCAGCACCAAGCAGAATTAGAAATAAACCAGCATATGATGCTGTGCTTGTTTGACACATTGTACTATTTGAAGTTTATTACCTAAGGTGCTTTGAATTTCACATTTAGCAAATTCTTGGATGTGCAGTAATGCAGCATGATACCTCTATGCATGCTTCTAAATATTTATTAAAACCGAATGCTCTTATTCAGCTGATTAATTATTGACTATGTTTTCCACTTAACTCCCTTTATTTTGCCACACTATACACACTCGTACAGTATTTGCTTTTTTTAGTCTGTCATGACACTGGTGACTCAAGCTCAGTTTGTGACCCATTATGTCTCCCAGCTTTCTTCTACACATCTGAAACCTAGTCTATTGCTTCCTATCTCATCTCATATCCAGTTCATCACATCTAAGAGCAGATTGATGTATTTCTCCTTACTGAATTGTATACATTTTTTTTCCAGCTGATTTCTTCAGATCAATTTAAGTTCTAATTCCATCCTCTGGCATGCTTGCAGCCACTCCCACAGTGCAGTAGTGTTCCTTGTAAATTTAATAAGCAAAATGCTATATTATGCATCTTCCAGATTAATAATTAAAATGTGAAGTAGTACCAAACTGGTAAGTACTCAATATAATTTTTGATCAGTTTTGCACATATCTGAAGCCAAAGAGTTTTGTCTAACTTCCTTATGAGATGTTTGTGTGAGACAGCATTTATTTAAGTCAAGAAGAGTAATGTCTACTGCTTGTCTTCTATCCAGTACACTGCCCAGGGCTGTATCCCAGATGAACTGGTGTGACATGGTTGGTCTTTGAACCATGCTGACTGCATACCTTTTTATATACTTTGAGGGGCCTATACATTTTTTTTCAATATCTGAGATTGTCTCTCACAGAGAAGTGAAAATGGTTAGTGTACAGTTTCTTGACTCTGTTTTCACCTTGTTATTATAGTCTTAACATATGCCCTTCTCCATTCTTCTGAATTATCACCTCTGAAAATACTCCAACATTGCTTTAGCTGCGTGTATGGTAGGAATTTCATTAGGCCCAGGCATTTGGAAATGTCTGTGTTATCTTTGTACTTTGTTAGCAGTTGTCTTAACCTGAGATCTCACAACTATCCTTGATGTTAGCAGTACTAACTTCCTGACTGCTCACAGAATTTATAGCATAGACATAAACAGAAATGAACTATGTATACTAGTTTCAGTTTTTTCAATCTCTATCAAGTAATGGTCTTAATTTTCCTTGTCATGCTCTTACTATAACTGTTTTCTTTTCACCTTTCATGTACCTTGTGAAAAGTTTCTTGGTTTGTCCCTCAGCACTTCTGAATTTGACCCAACAACTTCTGCTATTTTTCATATTCGTCTGTAGCCATTTGAACTTCTTCATACTTTCTAGATTCTTTATTTTCGACTTTTACCAAAGAGCTGATGATTTTACCAGATTGTTCTCTTAATGTAGTTCCCACTCTTCCTCTATATTGGAGTAATTAATATTAATTTCTTTATAGGAATTTATTTCTTTACAGAATTTATTTACCTTTTTTATCTCTATGCCTTATCTTTCTCTGAAACTCTTAAGGACTCTCTGTTTGAAACGCATTACTTTTATGTTATAGGGTCATGTGTCTCCTTTCCTTAGAAATCATGAACTCTTTCATTGCTTTGCCACTGTCACTTTGTCTTCAGTCTCCACATTTGCAGCTAGTCCTCTTTGAATGACCAGAACCAAATCTAGAACAACCATTACTCCAGATACCTTTTTTTTTCGGTAACTTGCATTCAAAAAGATATGTAAAAGACATTTAGGAATTTCTGGACCACCAGAAGAACTGCTTGGCTTTTAAGAATGGTTATATATTTGCAGGTCACAAGTTAAGATGTCAGCTTCTCCCAATGAAAGTCCAACAGTCAGCTGCTACCATGGCATTAGTTCCTCAAGAATCCCACCTGAACAACCTGAATTGTTGTGCTATGGAATTTTTGAGCATCTGCACTTGATGATGTAGAGCATAAAAAAGATGAAATCAATATTGACATGTCTGTGGTCTATCATAGCCCCATGAAATTTGCAAGAAATTAAGATCATTTGGCTAGATATAAATTAATAGGATTTCTGCTGATAATATAGTAAGTGATACAGATTTTTGTATGCTTTTAAAGTAAAATAAAACAACCAATTGGCACTCCAGAGGCTAGCTATAGTTGAGGTATGCTTGACATTCCCTTTTACTTAGTGGGTAACATTTGTATGTGTAGAGGCACTGAGGAAAGGAAGGCTTGGATAGCTAAAAAGTAAGGACCAGCAGGCTAATAAAGATCTATGTCCCAGGCTCCTGTTTGGTACAGTTTGGTACCAGGTCAGACACCCTCAAAGTCATCTCTTTTGAGGAATTAAGTAAAGTGGATAATTTCATGATCTCACATACCTGCATATTTACTTCAGACCTTTTCTTAAGTACTTTGCATAACAGCTTCATTTTTCATGAATAATTACATCTGCACAGTTCCATTTTCATTACTTTTTCTTTCAACATTAGTGACCCAAAGTACTACTTACCGAATGAAACACCATTTTTCTGTGACACATAGATTTATTTGTATCTGCTGCTTTATATCTCTTTTAGAAGACAAAGTAACTGAACACTGAAGTTATTCTCAAACTTTTTGTCCTAGTAGACTTTCACGGTTGTTGCAGGTTCAAGTGAAGACTAGTACATTATTAGTTTTACTTTTTAGAATTGAAAAAACTGTTAAAATACTATGGTCCTGTAAGCTACTTCTTTATTCTTCCCAGCCTCACCAATAGCCTTTTAGGACCTCAGTTTGGGAACTACAGCTTAGATGGAAAGGGAAGATTTTCAAGGTAAAAAATTACCTAGCTTCTGACTGAGCTACAGGTATCTTGGAAAATCTCTTCTTAAACTAGCTAATTCTGTAGCTGACTTTCAGTGGTGGAAAGGATTAACCCTGGGAAGAAGATCTTGCTGATGCTGCTACGAACAGTGATAGTACAGAAAGAATGGGATGTCAGTGCAGGAAAACTAAAGAAAATACTGATTGTGCATTGCATGGAAATGCAGGGTACTATTCCAAGTTACGTTATAATTCATATTCCTCTCCAGAACACCTAGCTCTTTTCCAGGGTCTGATTTCTGCTCTCTGTTAATTCTTGATAATTTTATACCTTCTTGACAAGAAGTAGAATAGATATCACACTCCTATGTATTATGCATCTCAGCAGTTTTATATTCAAATTCAGATACTGTGTTCTGATTTTCCACTTTTGCTGTATAATTGGGTCATCAGGTTTTCCATTAAAATGCTTAACAGAACATTACAATTAAACTCCAAATCTATTACCTTTTGCCTGAGTATGTTTATAATGTTCTTCTTTAGTATCTTGGATGAAAACATTTCTTTAAATAAAAGACTAATTAAAAGAATAAGACACAATTTCTATAGTAATTCACTAAAATCATTTTTTAAAGCCATGAACACCATAAAATGAATTAAATTCATCCTGCTACATTTGGAGAAATATACATTAATCCAAAATGGCTATATTTGTACCACACTTTGAAATTGGTACCCATATATTATTCTCAGAGTATTCAAGTTTCTTAATCTAGTTTGGAGTTGACTGATCATTACAATTAATCATCAGTTTGCTATTTTAAATTTAAAAACTGGTTAGAATGCCCTTGCAGGGTTTGCATTATGACTAGCAGATATTTTTGTTACCTTATAGAGATATGTTTGCTGCTGTTAGAAATGTAGGCTATTAAAGGCTATTATTCTTAGAAAGGGAGAATACTTAATTAAAAAGCTTTGAAATTCACTGAAAAAGTCTGTCCTTTCCCACAAGAGGAAAGTGTGGGCACCTCAGTAGGAGCCTGCCCCAGCCTTATGGAGTGCCCTGCAGCTGTCCTCAGAAAGGTGCTGGAAAAGGCAGAAGCAGATGGCCAGGTACACAATTATTTCAGCCTGCAATATAGCATAATAAACATCCTATGTAAGGACATCATTAAAGTTGAACTGATTTGGAGACTGTGAAACAACTTGTGGCAAACCAAATTTCCGTCACTGTGGTTTCCATCTAAAAAGAGAGAGGGTTTACCAGGTGACAAATTTAAATAACAAATTACATTACACACACCATCCAAAAAACTTAAAGAAAAAGCCAATAACCATCCAGGTCAGAAAAGGCAGGTAACCATTCTATGAGTCTAAGATGATTTTAAAAAAGTGTGAGTGTTGCATAATCATTTCTATGAATTCCAGCTGCTGTATTCTTACTTATATAAATATTGCATAGGAAGAGATGTATGTACATGCAAACATGTATACACATATATATGTATACTGTATGCATCTGTGTCCAGGCACACGTGTGCAAGTACATGTGAGAGAGGAGAGTGTAACAGAAAAATGCAGAAAGGCTCTTCACTTTGAGTTGTTTGTTCTCAGTAGAATAATCATAGAAATAAATTAGAGGTCCATAGTTTTAGCAAGATATAAAAATTGATTTTCAAATTTGTGGTAAAGAGCTGGGGCAATAACTTACAATCAGATTAAAAGACAGATGCTTCATTGGCCCCAGAAGATTCCAAGGGAAGATGGACATTCTTAGGCATTGCCTCAAAATGTGGATGTTGAAACACCCCACATAAAGCTAGAAGCACCAAGCAGGACTCGCTTTGCTTGTAGGCTTTTCACGTTAGGTATGCAGTTATTGTTTTGTATTATACGCTTTCTGAAATTATACAAAATCCTTTTGTGGAAAAACAAACCACTGTTTTTGTGCTTAACACCAGAATTACAAAATGTGATGTAATGAATTATTCATTTTATTTGACTTAATGTAATTATTTTCTTCCCTATGTTAAGATCCTGTGAATAGTGTCCTATGCAGCCGCAGTTTTGAAGAACTTAATACTAGGGGAAAAAACACCTGGCATTAACTGACAGTGAATTAGGCTCATTGTCATTTGGAAAAAACATACTTTGGAAATTTAATCCTTGAAGATCTTGGTATCCCAGTTTGAAAGAGCATCTATGAAGTACATAAAATGGATTGACCTTGAAGACAGGAAATAAAGATGGGTGAATTTTAGGCAGGGGCATTGAGTCCCTCTTGCTGTTGCAAGCCCAGCTGCAATTGGAAAGTAGTTCTGGCTCTTTTAAACATTCAGTCAGAGAATTCTGATAAGCTTTCTTAATTTACTCAGCTCAAACCTTTTTAAAAAACTTCAAACTTCAGGACAATGCTCTTGTGAAAATGCATGTTGCTTAGTGCAGCGTTCTTGTCAACTTACATGCTAATTTACTTTTTCACTAACATGTGAACAAAGAACGTAAAATAAAAAAGATTTGTCAAACCAGAGAGTTTGTTGAAGGAGACTGGCTTTAATCACTCAAAGTTACCAGAATCAGTGTCAGAACTATAGAGAGAAGTTCTAGTCATAATCAGAGCCATAGTCATCAAGAGACTTTTACTGGACCTCACAAAGGAGCTGAGGCTATGCAGTAAAAATAGAGCTCATCACACTTAAAATGTGACTCTTTTACAGTATTTACTACCTGATGCCAAATCAAAACATAGGCTTTATTTATGTTGTTAATGGATAACCTCATTTTCCATCAGCATAATGCCATACATAAACAAATGAACTACATTTTTAAAACAAAATTAAAGAGGATGTAGTATATATCAGTGGCAATAGAACCCTGAGTCTTCTCAAAGCCTAATTGCTCTTAAAGGATCACATGTCCAAGCACAACCTCAAAATAGCAGCAATAGAAAACAGAGGTGTGACAGCAAAGAGTGCTTCCATGAAATTCCTATGCTATTTGTGACAAATTCATATCTTTCTCTTACTCCCCTCCACAATTTGTTACTTTGCTGTAACACTCAGGACAAGGTTGACAATTCATTCCTGCATTCAGTGTTTGCAACAGTGCACTGCAGTGTCCATTCCACAAAACTACAACAGCATTTTCAAATCAAACTGTCCTCAGGCAGTAGCATTAACTACATATTTTGTTTGTTGGCTTTTATCAGAGATTCCCACTCTCTCCTGCTCTGCAGCAGTCTGGGGAAGCACCAGTTCAGCCATCATCATTATTATGTACTTTTATTTATTAATCACATTCATGATGTGTTTGAGCTACATTCCAGTCAAAATTGTGAACTGGTCCAGAAGATGCAGCAGTCATGTCATTTTGTATCAGCAGCTTCTCTTTTATTCCAATACCACTCTGACCTTCAGCAATAGTGTCATGTGCTTCTATAATGGTTCTCATTGCCTCCTTTCTCAAGCACCACAGCTCTCTAGAGACTATCTGCCTGGGAAGATAACTTTAGGAGCCTCTAGGGGTATGCTTTCTGTTTGCTCCCATACTGGCTAAAAACCAGTAAAAATCCTGTTTGTTCAAATCTTTCTTTTTTCTTTCTTTTATTTTTATTTTTTTAATTTAAGAGCACAGAGCAGCACAGCCTCTGCTTTAAGTGTCTCGGCAAAGCTACTGCCTAATTACTGCCTGCTGAGTAGCGCAGTTAAACACAATCAGTCAGAAAGCCTTAAAGATACAATATCCTTTTTCATGAACTGTCTGCTTGTCAATTTGAAGTTGCCCTCCTGCTTTAAATCAACCAACCACAGAGCTGTTGTGAACAGCAACTGATTTTCCATGCAGTGCTGCAAAACAAAATCACACCGTATCCTATTTTTAATGGCCACAGTTTTTCAACTGCATAACAAGAGGTAGCTGGCACTGCTGAGCTGAACCATATCAAAAATGGGTTCAAGTAGAAATAGCACAGAATCCTTGAAGAATACAAGTACAGACCCAATTATATGTGCATTGTGATGCTCAAAGCCAATTACAGGCAAATAACAGTGAAGCATTGATTCCACCTTCCTAGCTGCTTTGTAGACATTTGTTGGTTTTATTTTTTGTTTCTACAGGATACAATGAAATAATTTTTAAGGCTCAAATCCTAAATATTATTTTATTAATCCACTATGTATTTATGCATAAAGTCTTTTAAAAGCACGAATAGCAAAGGAACACCAGGCTTTATCAAGTTCATATCAATGTGGGCAAGATGCAATAATTTTATATTTCTGTAGGTATTTTTCGATTTGAACTTCAGACATACAAGTGTTAGGAACACATGCATGAACACAGCACATAGTTACACAGCACATAACCTTTTAGAGACTTGGCAGAGTGGGCATTTTCTAGCACACTTGGGACATTAGATAGTTAGCCATGGTTGCCAATTCAGACCTGTTCTCATTCATGCAGTTACGCTATAAACCTCTTGGTAACTGAAAATTTTTGTTAACTTAATAACAATTTTAAATACAGCAAGTGGAGAAAGTACAAAGTATACTTACATTAACAAACAACATGCAAAATCACATTTCCGCTACAATTTCCACACTTAAGTCAATGCCCCCAGTATCGCTACAATTTTCAGGTGTACTCTACCAGAATGCTTTTTACTCTATTCTAGTGATGTTGTGTACTAATAAAATGTCATAGGCATAAAAACATATTTAAGCCTTTTAGCATTTTTCATCTTAATTTAAATTATCTGACTTAGAAACTTTTTTTGACTGTGTGAAATATGTTTCTGTTACCATTTACTCTCACAACACAGCCACAAGGCAGAGTAAAGGGTTTACTCCACACAATGGGCAAAGTTTAGAACAATATCTCCACATCTGCAGTAGTGACTGGTGCAGAGATAGGAAGAAATGGAAAGGGGAAATGTGAAACAGACACTCCATCATCAGATTGAATGGAATAAAATCTGTACCAATGGTTCCAGGAGGAGATACAGGAAGTTCTCTTTTGTACCTTGTGTTACTTGTCCATTACCTCACAAAACCTGATTTTCTTCTAAAAATAACCATGTTCTTCAATTTCTTAAGAGTATAATGCCATATTTAGAGTTAAAGATAGTATATATTTTCCTATTTATAATACTGATTTTTTATTCTCATATACTGCAATCACAAATTGATTTTCTTTCTCAATCTCAATCAACCTCAAAAAAAAAATTTCAAAATACTCAGCCTTGCCTCCACATTAATATAATATTTTTGTTGTGTACTACACTTGTTCAAAACATATTAATTATTTAATATAACAACAAAGACTCACATAAAAATGTAAACCTCCCCATATTTCCTATCATTTGTACTAGCAATAATGCATTGATTATAGTTAAACTAGCACTAACAGGAGATCCACTAAGATGAGATCTAAAATTGTGTGAAATTAGGAGGAAGTGTTTTATAAAAAGTGCTCAATTTTGGAGTAAATTAAAATATGTACATTAATCAATTATCAAAACAAAACTTTAGAATGAAAAATATGTGATGAATCATTTCACTTCCACAAAAGACCTTGACTGAAATATTTCTGATCTACTGCTAAACCTAGCTAAAAGGTAAAAACTGTGGATATTATTGCCATATAATAATTTGGAAAAGTTATTATAAATGTGCAAAAACAGAACTAATATTGAAATGTAGATAGAGAAGAAAGTACTATTTTACAGGAAAAGCTTGGAAAACTAATGAAATTCCTTACACACTCACAGAAACGCACTTACAACAGCATTCTAATAAAGAGAGTAGTAAAGAAAACTGTATAAAGGACTTGTAATAATCTGATTTTGTGGTTCTGAAATGAAATAACTTCTATTCTACATTTAGAAAACATTTCAAAGGGCTGAAGTGTAATATTATTACACATCCTTCCAAGCAAGAATATCTTCCACATTTGTATAAATTTTCCTTCCCCAGGCTTCTAACTTTGCAGAAGCTATAAAGGCTGAAAGGAAAAAAACAAGTGAGCATCACGTACAAGTTTCCTAAATTTTTCCTTGGATAGTTTTGGACATTCACAGATCTACAGTAAAGGAATGGAGCACAGCCAGAAGGCATTTCCCGACAGTGAGCCAACAAAGGCATCAGGCAGAATAAAGGGATAAAATGCATTGACCAATCTGTCTCTCAGTATGCAATCAGTCTACATCACAGATTCATAGAACAGTTTGGTTTAGAAGGAATCTTCAAAAACTGTGCAGTCCCACCCCCATGCAATGAGCAGGGACATCTTTAACTAGAACAGGTTGCTCAGAAGCCCATCCAACCTGACCTTGAACGTTTGCAGGGAACTTTTGCAATGGGGTTTTAGGTGTATTTTAGAGACTAGAACTATTATGGAAGAAGAGAGTAGTTGAATAGTTTGGACCATCCATTGTTTTCTGCATAGGGTAACACTTTGAAGATCCTCTACTCCCTTGTCTTCTTTGGATAATCATGGGGTTCACACTGCCAGTTGAGAACAGTTCTCTAGTCATAAATCTCCAGGGTCACTTTGGCTACCAGGGAGAATTCTTCAGATGTTCTTTCAGATTCCTTCAAACCACAGTTGTAGCAACTAATAAAGTTGCTGTACTGCAGTTCTGAGGAAAAGCTGTCCTAAATTATCCTTCTCCACTTAGAAGTTACCTGAGGATGCCAATAGCCTGCATGAGCAAGACAGCTTGATAGAGCAATCATTAATTCTCTTAATTGCAACCTCTGTTCCAAAACAAGGCAAAGAAAAAATAGTTATTTCAATTTATATAAAAACTTGAGATTTTGAATTGCTTTACTGTCACTTGGGAAAAAAAATGAAAGGCTGACACAAATGTAAATTTTTGCAAAATACCAAAATTTACCTTGTAAAATAATTATCAGGTTTACTTTTGAAGTTACACTACACTATTTATTAAGGATGAGGGATACAATTCAGAGCAATGAAACTCTCTTACATTGCTTGAATTCTAGTTTAAAGAAAAAACTGGAAGTGTTTTTTGAACCATAAGGGCATACAGAGGGACCATGTGACAGAAAGGTTTCAGCAGCACACAAAGTAATTTCTAATAAAATATTAGTGAAAGAATATGATAAAAGAAATTGGGCCAGAACATTACCACACACACACACACACACAAAAAAAAAAAAAAAAAAAAAAAAGAGGGGGAAATAAAACTGCATACTTTGAAATTGTACAAGAAACCATAGTGATTCCCTAAAAAAACATATTTTTAACTCTAGAGAGAAAAGATGATTACCAAGCTCTTTCCTTGCCTAAAATTTACTCTTCAGTCATGCAAGACACTGAGCAATTTTTTTCTTATCTGTAAAAGCACTTAAGCTGGAGCTTAACCTGAAGCATGTGAGAAATACTACAGGAATCAATAAGAAATGACTGTTTAAGCGCTTGAAAGTGAGCAACTATTAATGTGAATTGTTAAATAGAACCATGGTGCTCAGTTTTTTTAAGAATAAAGTTTCTATGTTGTAACTGAAAAAGTCTTTCTAAAGCACTCTCTTGCAGTCATAAAAATAATGTCTACAGATCAAAATTAATGAATACTACCCCATTGGCTGCCAGAGGAATCTGCTCTCCCTTGGAAGTGCTGTCTGGTGGGCCCATGGACAGTGATTCTGAATCCTGTCTTTAGGGGGACCTTGGATGAGTCCTGAGACCCTGAAATATGCTTGTGAAGTCATTAACCTTCAGTCATGTAATTATACGTCTGTAATAGGAACGATGAGTTAGGTTTACTTTTGAAATTAGTGAAGACAATAAAAGTCTAATAGCTGAGTTCAAAGATTCAGAAGCATTATTTCTCCTGATCTTAATTTACAGCAGCTTCTGGAAATGAGATTTGAAAGGTAGCTGCTCATTTCCTCACTCATGATGTGATCATCCTGGAGCTTGATGGTTGTTTACAACGCATTTACTCATCTACATACCATGGAGAAAAAATTATGTAATATGGTGGTAATAATTAGCCTTGACTGCAGGCAAACTCCTGAATAAAAAGCTGTATTCATGGTATTAAATAAATGAGGGGAGCTGTGACCTTTTTATAACTTACTGGGGAAATTTTAGCCTTCAAAAACAGTTATAGCTATTAAGGAAATATTTCTCATACACTCACTTTTTTCTTCTTACTGTGGGTGTTAGTGCTACTATTTAATTTCATATGGAGCAGCATATTGCTAGGCACATCAAAGAGGACAACACATATTCAGATGAGTATGATTAGTGCCATTATCTTAACGACCTGCTTAAAAGATTCATAGAGTTAAAATCAAAGGAATAATAGAAAAGTCAGCAATTGCGTGTTTGGGGTTGGTTTAATTTTTTCATTCTTAAATTGGATTTCTGCTTGGAAACATTGAGAAATTAATGAATATACCTGCAGATAAATATATATTTTACTTTGAGATCATGAAATTGGAACTTCCTAAAAATCAGATTATTCTATTTTCTACAGCTTGGCCATTCTTAAGAAGAATTCCTTCATCTAATTTAGACTTAAAGATCAAGAATGGTAATATCATGGATTTTTTAAAACAAAAAGTTTACTTAGGTAGATAAAACCACTTGACTTGCCATCCTGGGTCAGAATAAAGTCCACTTGTTTTTGTATACAATTTGGAAACACTTAGTACTCCAGAGTCAGTTTTAAAAATCCTGCAGCAGGCTCATGAAAGTTATCTGCCTCATACTCTAAGTCTCTTCCTAATTAATAACAGAATCAAGACTGCTTTTATCTCAAAGTGTAAAGTTTAACACTCATTATATCACATGCTTATAGATAATTAGGCTGACGCTGGACTGGACTGCTCTACTTACAAAGTTTGATTCCTTTCTTAATTTTGCTGAATTCTTGATCTTTGTAACATCTAGTGGCAATGGGTTACACAGTATTCATATGGTGAAAAAGTACAGTAACTTTAATTTTAAACTTATTGAATATTCTCTTGTGTATTAGAATAGAGGCAATGAATTTACGTTCCACCTCTTCTACATGTTTGATATTTTATTCACTGCTTTCATGTGTTGCAGGCTTAAAAATCCATCTGTCAACATCTTTGCTACATCAATGCTACAGGAAATTCTAGGTCTGAAATTGCAACATCTTTTTCTGTGGCATTAATTGTTATGAATGGATATGAGAGCTTGAATATTTAGCAGTACAGCCCTTGTACATAAGTCTCTTCATTCTGTTTTTAAGGTATTAAGATCTCTTTATAATTCATTTCCACAAATAGAGTCAGGAGTTTCTTACAAAAGGAAACTTCCAACTGCAGTTGCTTTCAGTCCAAGAAACAAGAATGCAGAAAAGCTATATAACAGAAGCGGAAAGAAAAATAAAACTACCAGAGCATTTAACTGTGGACTGCATTTATGCAGATAATCAAAACTGATGTGGAAGTTCCAAGGTTGAAGATAACTCATACCCTGTTTCACGCACTACTTAATGGGTCCTATAAACAGGCCTCTTCAACTGCGATAATGTTGTCAGTTCAGAAACAATTAATAACATTGGCATCCTTTTTCTTGGTCACAGCCTGACAGATTAAGGTGGATATAAACTAGAAATGTCCACAATGTGGCTAAAGGAAGTTCACAGCTGTGACGATTCTTTGGTCTGCCATTACTGACTCAAAGACTGCTTTCTTTCTAGAGAATATCAGCTTCCAGGGCAATAAACTCAGGCTTTCAAGAGTTCAATATTCTTTAATGATTTTTTAAAAATAATCATTTGAAATTGAAAATAAAAATGGAATGTATTGAATTAATACCATTAGTACAACAAGCAATTTTCTGTGGGCAGGAGTATTAGAAAAAAATGAAAGATGAACCCTTTGGATCACTTCAGATGAGAATATATATAGGTGAAAAAATGCATTATTATACGTGTGATTTCTTACAAAAGGAATATTAAAAAACTATTTCCACTGTAGAAAAATGTGACATTTTCTCTAAATATTTCAACTCAAAGAATGTTTTACAGGTTTTGCCTATGAGCTAAAATTGGAAAGCTCCTGCCAAAAGCTTTTTGGTCTCTTTACTGGCACTGCAATTGCAGTTCCAAGCCTAGAATTCAGAGTGGTTATATGTCACCGAATTTTTGATGTGCTGATTTCAGACTGGCCTTATTTTGAGAAGGATATCTTTTGTGCAAGTTTTGAGATAAAACATATGCAGATAAGCCCTTTTGGAAGATGTATTCAGTGGTGGAGTGATCAGTCAACATTCATTTTGTGGCTGGTTACGGTACTAATTTCTGCATTAAGACCAAATTCTTGTTTAAATTCGGTGTTTCAGGCAGCATTCATACACTGACTCATTGAATGCTAAATGAAAGACTAATTTGAAAGCAAATGATAAATCTTCATAAATTCACTCTTATTCTGCGTTCTCATCCTACATTTCCTTCCAAATCCTTCCTGGGGTTTTATGGCTTTCAGTTTGTTTAAAAACATTTCTATACAGAATGCTGCAATTTTCTGTTGAATGAAGAAGGTCTTTAGGTCTTCATTCTTGGTGGTATTGGTAGCTACCATTCCCTCCATGTATCATTAAGTGAGAATATTACTTCGGATTGAGAATGTCAGGGAAAAATAAAATAATTAACTTTCAGTTTATATCCTAACATACACTACCAGTTCATAATTCCAGCTATTTTGGTGGAGTAAAACCATCTTTCTTTTACTTCCTGAGGCTGAATATCCCCAAAACAACTGCTTAAACCTCTCTCTGAAGGATGATGTGCACAGCTCCATTTATGAATCATCTTTATTATCTCTGCTAATTGGTTTGAGGGTGCCTTGGATTCTCTTATATTGCTTTAAATCCCGTTCATTCTCTTTTTAGACTCAGCAGTGATAAACAGCTAGAGGCAATAATTGGATATTCAGTCCTTTCACATGCCCTTCCTAACCTTCACATTCCATGGACAGTCTGCATGCACTGCAAATTGCAGCCAAGTGGATGCAGTCAAATGAACAGGCAGGAGACATGGAACTTCCCCAGCACCAGCCTGGCAAACAAGGGCTGCTCCTTCTCTCAGCAGAGACAAGTCTCATGCAGTCTCTTCTATTTACTGTTCTTTGTTCCGTTAAAGGTCATTTCTTTTTACACATGATTTGTTATTCCCATCTGCATGGAGTGTGTTTCCTTTAGAAATGACCTATTTATAATCATAATAATGCATTTCACTTACATATTATTGTCCAATAACGGGATGCTTTGGGGTTTAACAGCACTGCTTCTTTCCCTTGCTGTCCAACAACTGTTGAGGCATGTCATTATATTAAACTATAACATATACTGTTCTTTAATACCCTGTTGTTTGACCAGCTTTAGATAAACTGAATGCATTACCTGATTGCTTACATATTCAAGGATAATCTCATGAAGTCTATGCTGTCTCAGAGTGCAGTGCAGTACCTGCCAGGAAATATAAACCACGGAAAATTATTATCATTGACTTGATTACATCCTGATTCCAAGATGTTGTGATTTTAGATATTTAAATTTTCTTCTAAACAACAACAATGCAAACTGAAAAGAATTCTTGGAATTTCAGCAACTTAAAAAGTGTCAGGGAAATTGCTCTTCAAATTTTTTTCTGAAGAGGTGGGCAAGTGTTATGGATCCAAAAATCTCACTGTATCCTCTAGTCTGGAATCTAAAATACTGATTATTATATGAGACTATTTGGGTAAAATAGAACATTGTTGGGTTATTTTTTTCTTTTTCTTTCCTAAATCAGTTTTGTTATTTTAATAATTCTGGACAGGGGTAGAAATGAAGCCATTGTTCTTGGCAGGGAAGGAGGAAAAGAGAAGCTATTTAGAGGACACTGAGGGTACTAAGAGGTACTAAGGCTTCTGGGACTTTTTGCAGAACTCATCATTTAAACACAAGAGCGTACCAATATCAGTCACTTGGAATGAGCTGTCATTGTTATTCTGTTTGTACCATCAGTTCAGAACAAGCATGTAAAAAAACCCCAAAGGTAAATATTTTCCCCTTTTCATTTATTTCTGAAAAGGAATCAAAACATTTGACAAGATTTTTCTTTATGTATTATTCAGATAATTGTACTATGAATTTCCAAAAGAAACAGTAAAAAAATTAAAAAGAAATTTCTCTGTTCATCATCTTATTGGCATATTTTCTCACTAGATTTATTTCTATCAATAATGAAATGGTTTTACTACTGCAGACTTTTTTAATTCTAGTTTTTTATATGCAAGCAGCTAAAAAAACATAAATAAACAAGTAAACAAATGAAAATAAAAGGCCTTTTGAGATGGAAAGATTTTAAGAAGAGCCCACAGGAAGAAAAGAGCCATTAAGAGATATTTTTTAAAAGTACCATTTGGAATCTAACAAGGATACTTGAGCAAAAAACTAGATGCAAAATGTTTTTGAATAGTGAAGAACATGGACCCTTAAAACTCATTTGCAGGAGACACAGAAGTGTTCTCTGTCTATACTTCACATAGTATAAAAAACAGACTGTGTACCACTAATTTCAGAATATTCTATACTTCTGTCCCTTAAGAGTGAACAGGCTACTAAAGCAGAAAGAACTTTAGTTTATAGAGTGTCAAGTATTTCCCTCTCCTTGAACAAAAAAATCCACAAATAAGATCTTTCAGGCAAGCATAAAAATCTCCCATTTGTGCATCTTGTACAGCTTTTTGGTTCATGATAAAATATTTTCTGAAAATTACCCCAGTTTTAAATGTGGTTATAAACACTTTTACACTATGATGGTTTTCTTTAGAGTTGGGATATCCTCTGCATTACTATTACAGAGTGTGTTAGGCTTGCTATCTTCCCAATTCCCAACATCTAAAACCTTCACAGTCTCAACCGTGACTTTCTTTTCATGAAAAAAATATAAACTATCCACTTCATTCCCAGTTTTTAGGCATGTTCTCTTGTACATATTTCAAAGGCTGATCTCTTGCAGTAAGATACAGAACCAATGTTTTGCAAATTCTGCTTCTCATTTTTATTTCCATTACATATTTGGACAAAGAGGCCCTATATGGTCTTTTACTTCTCTTGTAAGGCCCAGAAGAATGAGAACTGTTTATATTCTTGCTTCTTGGTCTCCTCACAATGGGGCTGTAGAAAGACCTGAACCTAGAACCACACTCCTTCTCTACTCCCTAGAAGTTTTCACAAATGAAGAATGAGCACAGATCTGTCATTTTTATATTCAGCCTATTTTCCTCTTTCTGTCTCCTCTGGAGTATGTTGTAAATTCACATGCTTCCATTTTGGGACCTGAAAAAAGACTTTCCTAGTTGGAGCTGCAATCAAAACCTGCAGCTTTCTGAATTTCTGAGGAACACATTACCTCAACACTTGCCTTTCTCCAAGTTGTCTCCTGGCTCTTGGACTATTCAGCATCCTTCTCTCCTTTACATTCATCTGCTTGGAAGGTGCAAAAATTTGTAGTAAGATGTCTCCACTTTCAATCTCTTTGCATTTCTCTCTCTACTAATACTCACTTTATTTAGAGAAGGCAAACTTTTTAGAATTTTAAAACCTATGATTGAGGCCTACTTTGAAAATAAAAGTAAAGTAAAAAAAGTACCTATCTTCCTCCAGAATGAGCTAACAAGGTATTAATACAAAATCAGCCGTGGAACACCTGCTGCTTTTCAGAGGATATTTCTCACATCACCAAAAGAAGAAGGAAGGAAATTCATTTCCAAAGGGAATTGACACTTAGAGGTGTTGGGAAGGAAAGAAAGTGTTTGAAAACAATAATGGCATTGATATTTTCATTTTTGTGAATTGAGGTTTCTGAACACTAATTACTTATTAACATAGCTATGTCCCTTGCAATGAATTAGAAGTAAACTTCTAGAAGTGTCTCACCCAAAGTTAGAAGTCACCTAATGCATGTTTCAAGGTAATTACAGTCCATGATATACTTATAGATTTTCATGGGACATTGGGATAAAAATTATGAGCAGAAAGGAACTGAAGGATGAAATAAATATTTCGCTCTCACTAAGATATAATTACCATGTATGAGGAAGCAAGACACATTGTCCCACATGCTTATAAACACCAAGGGCTCATAGAAACACTCTGCTTCCCTCTACACTTGTGATAAAATATTTTGCATTTTCAAAGTTAGAAACAAAGAAGAAATATCTTTATAAAATTACTGAAGTGCCACAAGGAAAATTTATTTGATCTCCATAAGTCTTGAGTTACATGAAGAGAAATCAATAAAAAGTATATATAATGCAAAACTAAACTAAAAATTCTACCACTTCCTACAAATCTTGCTACAACTATTATTCTGCTTTGGCTTAGGAAAAATACAGATAGGTTATCTGATTTTCCTCCAGAACACATTGATTTCTCTTAAAGCTGTCTTCTAAAAAATGCAAAAAACTTTCCAGCCTGCCACTCTTCAAAAACTTTTATTAAAAGCTATGATTTCAGCAGCACTATTAGTCAACCTTGTCTTCCAGAAAAGGAGCAAATGCCAAACGAGTTCATTTACTTACATACTTGAAGGGAAAAGGGGCTAAGAAGAAGTAAAAATGTGCTTGTCCTTAACTAAGGAGAAGAGAGCTAAGATCTAATCGGTCACAAGTTGCTGGATGCATTTATTTGCCTAATAATGATCTTTATAATTGGTTTTGGCTCTAGAATGAAGGACAGAAAAAATTCCAGATAATAAGGATTTCTTTGTGACAAAAAAAATCATACTTGTGACAAAAGATTAATACATACCTTTTCATTTTATTGGTGTTTGTATTGTTTCCATTTTCTTTATCTTCTGGCTTTACCTATTCTGCAAAAAGTCAACTTCAAAAAAATTACTTAAGGACAGCAGCACTCCCCAAGAAACTGAAGTGCCAGTCTAGGACATATGTGATAAGACTTGGAATGTTTTACCTTGCACTTCCTAGACAGTAGGAACTGTAGGAAGGTAATTTTTACTCTTTTCCTCATTACCTTCAAGTTTTATTGATATTTCAAGCTCTTTAAAAGCAGCATTCTACTCATTGTTCTACTTAATAGCTGAAAAATATTTCCCATACTGCCAATCAGTCCAGAGGGAATTTCTTTTGCTCTCTCAGGCAAGGAGTTCCTACTGTTTCCACGAACAAGATAGGAAGCAATTTCTTGTAGAACAATTTGGAAGACCCATTTTTTGCTCAAGGAAAACATTGCTACTTCTATCCCACCTGAAAGTTTTTAAGCATACAACATGTAGAATGATACAGTTATTGCACTGTGCAGGTACAGGGCACAGTTCTACTTGTTGGTACAATTTGACACAAACGATGACAACTTCATGCTGTGACTTCATCGCAGGTCTTAGCTAAATTATTTCGTTATGTAAATACACTCAAAGTTGATGGGAATACTTCAAAAAATCAAGAAAGTGAAGAAAGGTACTTGTACTGCCAAAAAAATTTGTAAGACTGCACAAATAAACCAGAGTTGTAAACCTAACTGTTTAGTTGGTTTTTATCACGTTAATTATTTAACAGGGCTTCGAAACAAATGTTTCTATTGCTGCCTAAGCAATTAAATAATTTTGAAACTTTTTCAGCTTTCTTATACAATCTAGGCTTCTCAGCTGCCTGTCTGAGGCCCATTAGCTATTTTAAGAGGCTAAATCACTTAGGAGTACTCTATTTGTTAGCAGAATGATGCATATTACATTTGTAATTAATTCTGAGCTTGCATAATAGTAAGAAAAAATCTCTCATACAAAAAAGATAATATTTACAATATTTTAAAGAAGGACATAAGGATCCTTTGCAAGATTCGTAACTAAAAGTGTTTACACTTTTGTCCTCTTTTTACACTCAAATGACACTGAAAGATTTGTATCAATAAAAAGTAAGAGGTGACACAGACAAACATATCACACAGTTGTTATTTAAGAATTAACCATTTATTAAACTATACATTTGGTTTCAATGCTACGTATGTACATAATTAATTTATACAGGGATTTAGCTGAAAAGAATAGTCTTTGAAGATAAATATTTTTTAATTGATGGCACTTTTAAAGGGATGCAATGTTTTAAATTAAATTACATTAAATGCTTTTGTGTTTACTCTGCATTAAACTCTATTTTATTTATTGTCATCTTCCCAGCATGGTCTCATCATGGTTGAAGAGGGCTGCTAATGCTATTTATATTATGCTGCACTGTCCTCTAATTGACCTTGTTTGTGCAACGGAATGGCTGCTTTTCTCAAGCTGCCAGCTCTTTATTGCTGCATTTTGACCATGCACTAGTGGCTCTTTGTGCTGCTTTTGAGTTCAAGAATCAATACTGCATTCCCCACAGCCAATAAAGGAAGCTGACAGCATGAATTAACTGAGTGTAGCCAGTTGCATGGAGGGCCATTGTCTTTAAGGAAAATCCGGACGATTACAAGCCTCCATTGCTTAGCGGAGATTTTAATGCAAAGCGCGAGGTTGCTGTAATTTAATTTTGGCCTGCTGCTCTGACACCCTCCCCTTTGCTGCTGCTTCATGGAGTCCAAGCTACTAATGGCTGCAGACCAAAACACATAGGGAGACAAAGGCAAATAGTCACAGTCACATAGTAACAGCAGTTACTTCTGATTTAACAGCAATATTTAATTTGCATTTACTGGAATTGACAGGAACTCTTTTTTTTTCCTTCTCAGACATTTCCCTGTTGAATTCATACATGTAAAATAAACCAAATGAAGGCAAAATATTCCAATAACAGAACCACAAGGTGGTGGCATGTCTTGAACTGACACCTAAAGGATGTTTGCACATGGGGCAAAACTAGACATGTATGCAATGCCCAGGGCTCTCTCCCCTCTAATCTTAACTGAATTGTCTAGCAAGCGATGCTGCTTAGCCACAGCTGCTGCAGTAGAGTGTTGCAAAGAAGTATCCACAAAAAAAGCATGTTAAGTAAATGTAAAGTTAACAGTAGGACTTCTGTTGCTAAGAGCAGAAATGAAATCACTTTTTATTTAAAAAAGAGTAATGGCTTTTATTCAAGATGCTTTGATATTGAAAACTGTAGTTCCTTATGACAGATAGTATTGTTGATTTAAATGGATTCAAGCTCAGTTATTCAAAAGGACAATGTGTTATATACAAACCATTTAACTCAAGCTTTTAACTTGTTTTCTCTGTTGACAGTAGTATGAGAAATTGTCTGAGGGGTAATCTTTCTAAAGCAATGTCTGAAAAGTTTCATCCACTTTTGACTTCTATAAAAAATCCAAAGCTCTTGGTTCCTACTGATGGTTTACCTGCCATATAAATGTCTCAGGAATTTACCTGAGATAAAAAGTTGAGGCTAAGCTTAATTTAAAGGATATTTCTTCTAGACCATGGGTCATGGAAAATAACACAATGCTTTTATCTCTTTGCCATTGGCTATCTTGGCCATCAAAGAGTTAATCACCTAGTCTTCTTCTACAGTCAGTGTAAAGTAGGAAGCATTTCAGGAGGGTGAATCACACCACCCCAAAGTAGCAGAGACAGTTGATGGACAATGGTCAGAAGATATCTATATTTTTCTCCTCTGACAATAGAGGGAACCTGGGCAATTATCTACCTTAACTTTTACAATGGCAAATTGAGGTGAGTTAAACCCCAGACTAGCTTTTTTTAAATTATACAGTGTGATAAAGGGAATGGAATAAATAATAGTCAAGAGCTTGACTAGGTATTTCTTTATAGTTACTGACACTGCTGCAAATGTGTGTGAACAGCACTACACACAAATAGTGTAGCAGTGCATAAGAGGTGGTGAGGCTTACAAAAGGCATATCTCCACTCAAAAACCCCAGGAGACTTATTTCATCAGTAAAGCCAAGAAGTGGGAACTTATGACTACCCTGAAAAGATGAAAATTATTCTCTTCATCCTGGAGATGAGAGCTAAGAGTTCATCCTATGATTTAGCAGATTTACATGAATGCTCAGACTTATATTGCCTGTATTGTCATATTTAAGGGTCTTCTACTAACTACTCCTTAAATCTTCCATGACCTTTATATCTTGCAGTCATGTGCCACAGCTCTTCCTCTCTGAAAACACACATCAATTTATCTTTCAAGAGATCCTTCCTGATAGACCACATTTTGTACCTATTCACAGAGCAAGGCATAAATAATCTTAACATTTTTCCTAATGTGGAAAGTTTAAAAATTACCAACTGTGAACTCAATTTTTCCACAGTATAAACATCTTATATAACCTATTATAAAGAAGAAAACTAACAAAACAAATGAACAAAAAACCCACAAAACCAAACCAAAACAAACAAAACCAAAACCCAAACCAAACCAAAACCAAACAAAAACAAACAAAAAAAACAAGGTAAAAGTAATTTTGAGTGACCCACAAGTGATCATTTTCCCTTGTACTGCAAAATGATGAAACTGAAAATCAATGGATCTATGAAAGAAAGGATCAATAGCTATAAGGAATAGTGAAGCACCTATAAGGGAAAATATCAAGGCGACAATAAATATAATCTAGGCAGACAAGCTGACTCATGGGGAGGAATTCAATTCTGCATGTAACATGGGCTTGGACCCTGCTCCAGCCAGCAATAATTAAAATGATCTGACTGACACCAGAAGGAGCAGATCTGGACCCTGAATGAGTTTTTAAATATTGCTGTCACCACAGCACCTGAATATTACTTCAGCTGCACACTGAGAAGGCATGTTGAACTACTGGCCAAGTTCAGCACTAAGGTACCCAAATACATCTCCCCTGGACTAAAAACAGAGCTACTTTTATGTGTTATTGGAAGGCAGAACGTGGCACCAGCTGTTGAAAAATATCATCAGTCACAAATGATCAAAAGTTAGCTCTATTCACAAAAGAATTTTTTTCCAGGCTAACTTATTAATAAACTTGAAAATATATTTCAGACCTTGAAAAAATGTTGACAGCTAGGAAGTTTAGAATCTTTAGAAAGACCCAGTTTTCAGGTAGAAAACAAGAGCAGAGCACACCCAGATTTCCTTTGAAAATAATATATTATTAAGATTAAAACCAGCAAATGATATGGAACTAAGGTAAACTGAATTTGCATTCTTCAGTTCAAAAGAAGTGTTGCTTTGATACCACTGTGGTATATTTACAGTACATATACATGCTCCTGGGAATAAATGTTTATTAACATTTTACTTCTCTCTTCTTTTTGTGTTACTGTGTGCTTTTTCCCACAGTCAGGTTTTCAGTAGTGAAGTTATTCCAGGTGTACTTTATGTATAAAAATACTGTTGAGATTTCAAAGGGGAAAATGAACATGGAATTTGGCAAAACAGCAGTTTTATAAATGCCAGTAGTCATCACTAAATTCTGTGCATTTGTAACAAGACACAGTCATTTCTCTTTCTGCCACTAATGAGAATTGAATCAATGATTATGTTTGCATGCATCACAGAATATACAGTAACTCAAGTGATGCTCATTTTTAAATCACAAGCAAATTAAAACCTATGTTTTGCAGATGTGTTTATTTGTTACTTCTTGAAATCTTTGAAGCTAATATTAGCTAATGAGGATAAAAAGGTATTACTTCTGCTATTATTTTAACCTTTTTACCTATCTTACAAATATTGATTTTGCTTGGATATGCTAGATACAATACAAATAGAAACAGGTCCCATGTCAGATACTGTGCTGTTTCAATGAGTACAAATAATACTTAATAGAAAGCTGGAAAATAATATTGGTACAAAATTACTACAGAATCACAAAATTTTTGTATTGCTGAGAGTACCAAGAGTCCTCGTCTATCCCTCAAAACTACATAATATGTCTAATTTTTGAGAGTCAATGCAACTCAGTTTTGTGAAACCTGAAGGCAGTGTGGTGAGCTTTTGGTATACCTGAAGGGGACCCTTCCCTAAATAAGAGACTGCCTAGGAAAGATATTTTAAAATTTTTTTTGATTAAGCTTTTAGGTATCCGTCTTCAGAGCCTTGAAACTGAACTTTGTGATCGGAGTTAGTATGGATAACTGCATTAATCTTTTTCATTGTTATATAAAACAATAATAATAATAATAATAATAATAAAAATAATGGAAATGCTGGAATCTTCTCCCATGCAAAAACTAAGGCTCTATCCCTATCAATACATAGATAAAAGCAATTTCTTATTTAATGATTTCTCTGTCAAGGTACACAGGAAGAACATGTTATGCGTATCAAATGGTCTATTTTCTAAAAATAATTTATAGGCTGTATAAAAAGGTTACTCACTTCACTTGCTACCAAAAAGGATATGCAAGGTAGCCATATGGTGTGAGTAATACTTTTAGAACAGTTTTTAGGAAGGGAAAAGAAGAATATCTTATCACATAAAAGCCATGGAGAATTTAGGAAGAGAGAATATGATCGACTCATTTAGAATTTGGAGAGCATATTAGGGTTAACACCTCTAATGATAACTGCCATTTGAGCTTTCATAATCAAATGCTTCAATTTTAGGTCTCATCTGAAAGGCAGATCACACAGAGAATAGTCTGAAACTCTTTAATTGCCTTGTATAACAATACACATTTTTAAGTAAGTGAATGCATTACAGCTTTGACTTTTGTTCTGATCATTTTGTGTTACAAATAGAAGCACACCCATCGTTCTTCTCATCAGTTAGAAATTTTAATGTTGGTGCATAGGATATTCATTCTGCATAATTCCTTTTACTTGTAATAGGAAATGTCTAGTTATGCCTTTATACACTAAGAAGAGAACTGAAGCCATTTTCCTTGAAAAGACTGCCTTTGCTTTGGGTAAAAAACTATGTCAGTGTGAACTGGCATTTATGTCCTCTGCAAACTACAAAGCAGAATGCATTTGAAAATAAATGTACCTAAATGACCATGTCTACTTCTGACATTTTATGTTAATAAACTGTCTTGCACACAGCTCTTACTTATATCTTGGTGAGTTGCCACAAATGTATTAATATCAGGAGCGTTACTCCAGATATACATCTGCTAACTGAACTTGGCTCCATGCGGGGACATATACCTGGCACTATGTAGCCTCTCACTGGAGGTTCTGGAGCATGTACAGAAGCAATGTTTGGAAGCAAAAGAAGAGGCAGGCAAGCAAAGGCTGTCCTTTTAAGAGAGTGGCAAGTCTAGCAAGTTGACACTAATAGAAAAGCTCAAATACCAGTGTTGTGTGTTGACTTGTGCAGTGGAGAGTCAGTCATCTTTTTCTGGCTGTTTCCCATGTGCTAAGTGAAGACACTGCCACCTACTCCCTGAGATGCTGTGAGATTTAATTAATGGTATTCTAAAGAACCACATTGATCTTCTGGCTGCTGGAATTTGTCCACTGCAGACATTTGCTATTTTGAATCAGCTACAAGTATCCTGATATCCATATTTTCGATATTAAAGGAAAGACATTATTATAGAGAATGTAGCAAGCAGTAACAATTTTGGGAGTGTGTCACAAACTCTCATTGATTTATACACGTGTCTTGTGCCTTTCTGTGGACTCACAATCTCTTCTTCCTTACACTACTTGCATCCATCTAAATAATGATTGAGAGCATATGGCTTTATTTTTAAACACTGGGACAGATTTCAGTGAAGCAACTGAAAGGTTGCTCTAGACTATATCCAGTTCTAGAAGAATGTTGACATCAGCAAGCCAAGGACTCCTTTTGGAGGAGCAGAGGAGTGCTTAGGGGTAGCATGGCTCCCATGCATTATGCACTATGGCCCTGGATCCTACTAGAAGGAACTTTTCCAAAGGCAGTGCACAAGAATACGTCTGAGGGAATTGCAATATTCAAAGTGTCAGCAGACTTCAAGGGTGTTTTGGGGGACAGAAAATGCATAAGATCTTTTTGTCTTGTAAGCCAGAAAAGTAAAGGTTATTGGGGATTTCTACCCCAAATAGCTCCATTCAGATCAGAGTACAGCTTTGGAGAGATGGAAAGGTAGAGCTAAATCGGGGTCAGCATTTGGTTTACCATACTGCAGAGAGATACACACTGCAACAGTATAAAATTTTACTAATGCTAATCAAAGTACATAAACAATAATGAAATAATATATCAGAAACAATTTCATAAAGCATTCAAGCTTATAAAATGTAATATAACCTTCTTTTCTAAATGGTAACAAAAACTTAATTTCTTCAACAAGTTTTCCATTGTAAAGATTAAACCAATGCTTCCATTAAAGGATTACTTTCCAAGCAATAGACAAAATCTGTAATCCAAAAAGCTGATATTAACAAAGTGTACTGGCTTTTTGCCTTGTCTAGTCTTCCAGAAATTATTTTTTACATTTTAAAGAAGGCTACTTCCCTTAATGATAGTGATTTTGGTTTGCATTAGATCATGTAGTATTGATTTTAATTCTTTCTCATGACTGTGAGCCAAATAGTGTAATCTTGCCTTTTTATTAAATACTTGTGGACATCCCTCTTGAACTAAAACGTCATGTAGTCATTTGGTTTCTGAGGTTTTTAATGATGCATTTTAAGCACAGAATATGTTGGACTGGGGAATTCTTTTGTGCCACCATTTTGTTATTGCCTTTTGAAAGCAGAAAAAAACTCTATCAATATTTTATTGCATATAAGGACACATGCGGGTTTTGTCTGTGAATATGCAAGGCAATGAACCACAGTTGTCTGAGACAGACCCGTGTCAATGCTTTCAAAACCTATGCAGCACCTCCAAACACAGGCAGTGAAATGTAGAGCAGAAAGCTCACTCAAACACTTTTTTCTTGAAGAGTGTGCAGTTTCCAGGCTTGCGTTAAACCCATGTAGTCTGCCATGAGCACCTGGGAAAAAATGAAAGACATTTTCAAAAGCAAAGTACGCCTTTCTAAGAACATTTTGAAACAAGTTCCCATGATCTGCCAAAGTTGCAGAGCAATAGTAAAAGGTACTGGATGGAAACAGCCCAGTGAAAGATACTGATTAAATGTTTTCTGAGCTGTTACTTGAGGGAAAAAAAAAGATAAAAAGAAGTCAAATTTTCAGTTTGTTTAAGGCAAAGGTAGAAAAAAATCAGATGACGTTAAATATTGATTTAGAACCTTCACGCTTATCATTCAAATCTGAAAATGTGAACCTTCCCTTCTTTAACCAGAGTGTAAGTTAGTAATTCAGGCTGTAATTCGCTGTAATTCTGATTCTATGTATTCACATTACTGCATTATATTCAACAACAAAGAACAGATAGGCTGTTTACTGTGCAAATACAATGCATAAAAGTTCTCTGCCTTGAAAAGCTGATTATTTACAGCTTCAGTCCTTATTCATGTGCTTAATTTTACAGATTTGAATAGATCCACTGGTAAAAGAAGTACCTACCTCCATGTTTACAGATAAAGGCCCAATTTTATAGATAATAACAAGGTGAGTAGTTAAGCAATAAGGGTAGGAGTTAAGAACAGAGCTGGGCTCCAACAGGAGGATGTTGCAGCCACAAAAGGTACATATCAAGTGTTTTATAAAATTCTAAACCCATCAAACACATGAGATGAAGAGTCTTAAGAAATCAACACATGTCTATTGCTGCACAGTCTGTGATTTTACATGTTGTACCTGAATACCTGGTTGCACATCTGGATCAGAAAGAAGCAAGTGCAGTTTAAAAAGGAAATCATATCCTGCATATACCAGGCAGGATTGAAATTATCTTTGATAGAAGAAAAATATGTAACAGTGATGCAGAACTGTAATTCATGCAACATGACCTAATTATTTTAAAGGAAATGCTAGCAGCATTTAAATGCCTGTGGATATACAATTGTTAAAATTTAATGTTGTTGTTTGTATGTATCAGAATTTATGGAAATTTGTGTAAAATTTTCACTTCTTTTTCATCCAGGTCTGCTCTGAAACAAGACTGTAACCTCAGCAGGGTTATTCAACTTAATGAAAATTTTAACTAAAATAAATAATTAATGCCAAGTCATAGCTCATTTGCAGGACATCAATCATACATTTGTAACTTGTGGATTAAATAAATACAAGGAAGAAAAAATAACTTGAGGCCCAGCAGAATTCAACATTTTATATTTGTTCAATTCATTTCTTATACTAACACAGCACATTTTTTCAGTCTAACCCAGAAATAACCTGGCACCCATCCAGAGGTGCAATACAATTCAGTATGATACACTTTTCAGTGTCCTTTTCAATCTAACGATAAATGAGTAGAAAATGTCCAGCATATTACTTTTACTAAGGTGTGCTCTCTCTGAGATGCAGTGCTTCCTCAGGCACTTCTCTGCAGAGATGAGCTACATGGTTTGGCAAGATTCAACTCATCTGATACCAATGAGAAACTGTTGTGAATGCCAGGTCACCAGGCACCCTCTGACTTGTCTCTGTATGCTCTGCACAGGCCCGCAGACCCAGCTCTCCATTGGTTATAAATTTTGCCGGCTGTGGTGAAAGATGCAGCATGCTGGAATTATCCCCCTATCTGGCTTTAGCTGTAAACTCCTCTTTGTGACTGTAGGAGGAAGGAAACTTGGTTGTGAAAGTTATCACTAAGTTATGTACAATGGTTCATGAGCCAAACCTTGCCTTCATGGAAAAGACCTCCACAGACATCTGGAAAAATCAGAAGCTGCTCAGGCTGGCAGAGCAGTGGCATTTGACACTGCCTCTCCACTTGAACTTTAATGACTCCTACCCTGCAAACCGAGCTCTGAAGAGAGATTGTCAGGGAGTGAAGGAAAGCCCAGGACACCATTGTATGCAGTGCTCTCATTGCCTGAGATGGGATAAGGTTTGGAAGAGAACTATTTCTCATGTCAACTACTTCTGTCCCATTTTGAGAACTCTGTGTGGAACTGTTGACTGATTTTATACTCTGAGCTAGTTTGCTACCATCATCTATTACCTCGCAGCCATCTGAAACTACCAAGTCTAGCACTGCAGGGTAAAAGGACATTGTGTTGTCAATTGCCTCCACTGGTGACACCCAAATGATCATGTCTTTCCCTCAACCTGAGGACAGAATGCCTTTGCAGGATGGAATGGATGTGACTCCTTGTTCCATGGCACCCAGGAAAGTCAGTAATGTACATTTGCTTTTCAAGAAGAGAGCAGATAATTAGGTAGTAAACATTATTGTGATTTTCTCCTGACCCAGATTAATCCATACACTTCAGCTGAAGGAGATCTCTTCCCAAAACTGCAACACTAATGATATGAGCTAAATACTGAAACATATATGTACAGCTTGTCCCTCTGCATACCCAACCCTCCTCTGGCACTTGAAGCAGAATGTCATCCAAAAAAGCAATGCCATGCGAGAAAAGGCCACAAGGTTGTACCTCCTCAGAAGTGGGAAGTTACTTTCAGAGTTTCAAAGACAAGTTTGTCCCCCCTCTTTAGTGGAAGACCTGAATTTGTCCAGTTAATGGTAAATAAAATTGAAGAAATAAAAGGAACATGAGGACCCTCTAGCTTAGACATTACAACAGTATCCTTTGCTGAATTCACCTAGTAGCTGGCGTTACTGCTGAAATGTACTGACCTGTCTACTGCCACTCAATATCTGTGACAATACCTTTTCCATTATTCACCCTTAGGGCTGTATTTAACTAATGGAGAGAGTTTTAGTGCTCCTGACACTGAGAGACAGATACCCATGGCTATAGTCAGTATTGGTGTAGCAACTGTCCATGAATTCTGGCTCTAGCGTACAGGTCAGTTAGCATCAGCTTACAGATTTCTGAGCTTTAATTTATTTATTGAGGCCAAATGACTTCAGTAGGAGCTGCAGCTACTCAACACTTCTAAAATCAGGAAATTTTATTTAGAAACCTAGAGAAAGGAATCAGTATTTGGGTTTTAGGCAGTAAAGCTTTTGTCTGTTCAGAATAAAACTGGTGGCATTAATTTAGGCAGGCATTTTGCTCTTGGCTCCACAGGCTTCTGCTAATCATACTTAGGGCTGACCTGTACCATGCCACAGTTGACTCAGTCTTTGGACTCCTTGACATAACATTGCCAGATTAAAGCTATTTCCATTGGTTGTGTGATAAATATGTTTTTCAAAGGCAAGCAGATTCAACCCATGGTGCACATAGACAGTGCCTGCCATTTGCTGAATGCAATGTGCCACGCTGACAATGGCAAGGGTAAGCAGAGCATCAATGGTATGGAAACCATGGGGTGTTGAATCAGTGTCCTTGTTGCTTTGCCAGTAAATCAGCTAATATGAGGAAATATGTGGTCCACATTTCCCAAAGCATAATCTGTCTGGTGTTTGCAGCCCTGGAAGAATTGTCTAGTTTAGAAATTTAGTATGATTAATCCTGCAGGCAAATATATGCAAATCAGAATTATAGAATCATTTAGGTTGGAAAAGATGTTCAAGATCATTGAGTGCAACTGTTAACCTAATGCTGCCAAGTCCACCACTAAACCATGTCCCTAAGTGCCACATCTACATGTCTTTTAAGTACCTCCAGGGATGATGACTCTGCTACTTCCCTGGGCAGCCAGTTTCAATTTATGGCAACCCTTTCTGCGAAGAAATTTTTCTAATATCCAATCTCTCCCTCCCTGGTGTAACTTGAGGCCATTTCCTCTAGTTATTTCTTCCTACTCAGGAGAAGAGGCCCATCTCCACCTGGCCACAACCTCCTGTCAGGTAGCTGTAGAGAAGATAAGTTCTCCCTGAGCCTCCTTTTTCTCCAGGCTAAAAAGCCCCAGCCCCCTCAGCTGCTCCTCATGAGACTTGTGCTGCAGACCTTTCACCAGCTCTGTTGCCCTTTTCAGGACACACTCCAGCACCTCAATGTCCTTCTCTCAGTGAGCGGCCCAAAAGTGAACGCAGGATTTGGGTGCAGCCTCAGCACTGCCAAGTACAGGGGGACAATCACTGCCCTGGTCCTGCTGGCCACACAATTCCTGATACAAGCTAGGAATCATCGGCCTTCTTGGTACCCTGGGAACACATTGACTCACCAGTCAACCAGCAGCCTCAGGGTCTTTTCCACTGGGAAGCTTTCCAGCCACTCTCACCCAAGCTTGTAGTTCCACCTGGGGTTGTTGAGACCCAAATTCAGGGCCCAACTTGTTGCCTTGTTGAACCTCATACATTTGGCCTTGGCCAGATCCCTCTGTAGAGCTTTTCTGCCCTCCAGCAGATCAACACTCCTGCCCAGCTTGGTGTCATCTGCAAACTCAGTGAGGGTGCCCTCTGTCTTGTTGTCCCAACCATTGATAAAGATATTAAACAGAACTGGGCCCAAGGCTGAGCCTTGGGAAACACTTGTTTGCCAACTGGATGTAATTCCATGTAACCACTGTCTGGGCAAAGCCATACAGACAATTTTACCCTGTCCAAAGTGCATCCTTCCAAGCCATGAGCAGCCAGTTTCTCCAGGAGAATTCTGAAAATCTGTGTGAGGGTAATCCAGAATACAAACCACAAGCTCCAAATTGTTGACCTTCTTTCTCACTTCACGCCAAATTTTTTTGTGATTTTTATTTTTCTGGTAAAACGGTATTACAGGTAAGTCTCTTTTTTATTCTTGTTATTGCCATGTGAAAACAACGTAGATAAATTATTTTTGTAGGTTTTAACTGACCTAAAGATTCATTCATTCTTTTGAAAATTATTGCATACACTTATGTGCACACACACCTCAACTATTTAAAAACCTTTCCAAATAGAATCTGGAGGGAAAGTACTTTCCTCTTTAAACATTTAGAAACAGGCTCATTTTTCTTCCCAATTATAGCGACTACACAAAGGAGCAATAAGTCCCAGAAGATTTGTCACAAATCCTCCAAGACCCTGACACTAGTTTCAAAGAAAACCATTGGTTCCCTTCAAAGCAGTAGTGTGCAGCTGCCTGATAAAAGGCCACAACCCAGTACAAGGTAATCATTAGGCAGACATTGTTATTATTTTCCTAATTAGTCAAAAATCATTGGATTTCCTGTGGCTTCTTCCTGCTGAGCAATCATTTGATCTTGCTTATGTTGACAAACATACAAGTCACCAATTGTGCCTCATTTATCATTTGACAAGGACAATGTTTTCTTCTACTTGTGTGAAGAAGAGAAGACTAAGAACAAGAAAACAGCCAAGAAGATTCAGAATGTAACTGTCCTTTCTTTTTGCTTCAACTGATCCAGTGACAAACCCCACCAAATGAACAGGATCTGCAGTGAGCTATGAAGTCGCCGTTCAGATCCTGGAGGAGATTGTAAATGCAGAAGTCTACAATGAGCCTCACGTAAAATAGACTGAAAATATTTCTGCTACAACTGAAATGTAGAGAACTCCATGTTCCAAAAAAAGGACCCCACAGCATTCCCCCTGCAACACTGTCTAACTGTCAAAATGTGGCTAAATTTAACAGAGAGTGCTCGGGGCCGAAAATAATATAAAGTTATTTTGTGAAATGTAGAGAGTGAGATAAATTTGTACAATTCAAATCTCCAAATTTAGTTTGAAAGGCATTTCAAAACTCAACTCCCTACTTAGGGAGTATTCTTTTGAAGTACAGGAAAATCTGGCATAAGGATGTGTATATATGGAAGTTTATTTATAGTTATTGCTAGTGATGGGTATGAAATTTTTTTTGGTCTGGATATTTCTGTTTCAGTAAGCTGGTCTTTAGGCTGCTCAGACATTGGTAAAAATAAAAAAAAAACCACCACTGCAAAATAGAATGTTATACCAGTTCCTGAAAATAAAACCAAGCACTATATTGTTTCTAAGGGAGCTGCAGCATGTTTCTCAAAATTTCTTCTAGGTTGTTGCATACTGTAGCTCTTTTACTTGGCAGTTTAGCATATCACAGCATTTTTTTTTAAATTCATTTTATGAATTAGTATTACCATCCCTCCAGGGAAGAAATAAATAATGGAATGCTGATATGGAGAGAAAAGAATCACAGTAAGCATGTAGGAATAAGAAAAAGCATTTTAAAAGATGCAAAATAGTTAATTTTCTGTATTGGTAATTTGGAGGCAGACAGACAAATATCTTGCTCAGTTTCTATATATGACTTAAAATAGGTAAGGCAAGCTGCTGAATTTATGACATTAACATCTCTGTCATCAAGAAAGCTTCTATGTCAACCTTTAATGTCTTTATATTGAAGGGTTTTCATTACCTAAGAAAAAAAAGCAAAAACAAGAACAGGCAGGGATGTGTATGAAAAATAATGCATTCTACCACTTCTATAGAAAAGGACAAATATTTCATTACTAAGGCTGGTGCAAAAAAAACAAAAACAGATTGAAGTGCATCCTCACTATTTGCTTAAACATATATTTTTTTCTAGGGAGATAATAGTGATTGCTTGACTCTTTTATTTACAGGCAGTTTAAATTGCCTCTCAAAAATACAGTTTATAGGCTGAATGATCTCAGCTACTTTGTGAAATTACGGATGTGTTCTTTTTATTGAGGCTTACATATCCTGCAGCAACAGCCCTACCATCTTTTTGCAGCTTGCTGTACTGTTGCTAAGAATTTAGAAAGGCACGTCAGTTTTAATTTTAAAGAGACTGTATTTTTTCCTC
This sequence comes from Lichenostomus cassidix, assembly GCF_008360975.1. NCBI lineage: Eukaryota > Metazoa > Chordata > Aves > Passeriformes > Meliphagidae > Lichenostomus > Lichenostomus cassidix. Next base: position 116,173,345 of record NC_139482.1, on the reverse strand, counting down.
TGCTTTAATAAATCAATCTTGTGCTGCAATGTTGGCACTCCTTTAAATGGGTCAGGACAAGGTGTGTCCTTAGTTCACCTCATGCAGCCTGATTGCTGATCACCAATAATTTGATTAGCTGCGCCGCAAGAAATTATTTGGTTCAATAGATGCAAACGTGACCAACCACATCCAAAACATCAAAGTCAAGAGGACTCTTCCTGCTCCCCAAATTCCCTGGGGCCAGAGCTGCCTGTCAGGGGACTGTGGCCCCAGCTCTAGGCACCCTGGCCCTCTGCCTTCAGCAGATGATTTTTCAAATGAAAGGATCTGGGGCTGAAATTTTAAAAGAGCTGTGACTAAAATCAGACTTTAAGTGCAAATACAAAAGTCATTTCCAAACAGAATATTTAGGGCTCTGACTAAGCAAACTCTGGAGGAATTATAGCCCACTGAGCCCAGCAAACAACCTGCACTGAGAGGATTTCCTCTTTGACTCTTTGAGATAGTGCCTGCTTTTATAGAATTTGGCATTTGCAAAGACATTCCTAATAATGATCAGCCATTAAATTCAGGGAAGTCAGGATTATTTCCCCACCCAAAATACATTTAATTAAATAATGTTTTAAACAAAAAAGTGAGGAATGCTTGCTCTGTAGCTTTGGTGTCTTCCTTTCTCAGGCAAAGCCTGGCTTGCAGAAATTATGACATTTAATATCCCAGGTTCTCCACTGAGCATGTGTGATAAAGCAGACCTCAATGAAACATGCAGCCATTATATAGGAATATTTATAGTCAGAGAGGCTTGGTTTACTCTGTCCATCCTTCACACCTTCTGCACATTTGCTTCTTGCACAGTGGGCTGTATTGACAAGGCTTGATAAAGCACTTAAGGTCTTCCCTGGTACAGCTGCTCACAGAAACTTAATTTCAGCACTGCATATGGCAGTCTATATATTCACTTAATCTTTAAATTTCCTTGGGCAAGTATTTGGGTAGGAATGGTTTCCTATGCTCACCCTAGGCAAAGAAGGAATATTGTGGGATGGAGCTGAACACCAATGGTTAAAAAAAGTGCATGACAGACATTAAGTGCTCACCGTGACATCAGAGAACAAAAAATTCAGAATTACTTCTGTTTAATAAATATATGAAAAAGGTTAGTTTAAGGAAATAGCAGTTTGCTTATAAAGACTTTTCCATCTAATTTTTGGGATATATTATTAATTTCAGATTATTATCCTAGATGAGAGCAAAGATAGAGATTTTTTCTTTGTTAAAAGGAAAAAAAGGTGTAAAAGAAGAAAACATATATATTAGGACAAAATACAAATAACTTTTCTGACTCAAACAAAATGAAAAGCTTATAGGCTGTGCCTTACTGCAAGATTATTAATTTTTATTTTCTTCCTGGTAATGCCATGATTTCATTGTTGCAAAGATAAAGTTACGATAAAATGATTATACGCAAGGATATAATAAGGTTTAGGAAAATGTACGTGAATGTCCTTCTGGTTTTGATTTTCATATATTCTTCTTTGCTGTAAAATTCCACGTTTCTCACTTTTGTTTTTGTTTCAGAACCTTAGTGACTTTTAAAAGATTTCTCATCATTTCATACACAGAGAATTTGACAGAGGTAGTTCAGAATGTGAAGAACAGTGGAACACCAAGTTCCTAAAACAACAGAATTATGCATCTTAAATATGATTGAATTTAAGAATGCCAGAAGCACATGAAAGCTCTGTTTCCATCTTGCCTGACAAAGAATAAAATTAATAGCTTGGATGAATGCAGTGTAGCCACAAAGGACAATCAAAGTAAATCTATAATGGACTAAAATTCAGTGAGAGCAATAAAGGGGTCACAGTGGTTTGAAGGAAATGAGAAATAACTTGATTTTTTTAATCTATAATGATCTTTTTTCATAAAAATATGTATGTTTACTCTTGTATTACTTTATATGATATTACTATTGCTGTTACACTGTCCTTCCTAACATTGCATCGACACATATTACAAGTATGACATTGCAAACAAAAGAAAATTATTTTATCTGTTTATTCACATTTTCAAGAGCAGCTTACACAGAAACAGAGGAATTAAAGGGATGGCAGATGGTCATACCAAAGGACATGGTATTTACCACACTGTATCTTTATTCTCCACATACATTTGTTTCCCACCCAGCATGAAGGCACAGGATATCTGGAGGTCTCAGAGCTTTGAGTGCCACATTTTTTCCTGAAGCGGGACAGAATTGTTGTCAGGGCCCTTGGCAGCCAGTCAACCCCCTGCAACAAGAGTTCAGTGTCAAAACTGCAGCTATCAAAACTCTCAAAAACTCTACTCTGCACCCCAAGGCAATTTTGTTGTGCCAAATTTTCCACACATTTCCCTGGCCTGCAACATGGAGGCACATCCATGGATATCTCAGTTTGTGAGCACTTTCCTCATCCCCAGGGCCTTGCCTGCACATCATGGGCATGACTGACCCTGGTTATCCTCACTGGGCCTGATCCATACCCCCAATCATAGACCAAATGTTCTGCCCCAGTTTTAGCCCATCCCAGGGGAGGTGCCCAGAGCTGGGCTTTCCTGGTGCCTTCCAGTTGTCCTGCTTCTGGCTGGAATGATATGAGATGCGCTGCCAGGATCTGCAAGGAAGCATCTACTGCTATAGTGGCCATAGTACCCTGACACACTTGCATTGTAGTATATTTGGGGTGCGTGATTTGTGTTGAGGGTTTGAAGGGAGGTGATTTTCCCCCTCTCCTCTAGTGACACTCCACCTGAAGAGCTGCATCCAGCTCTGGGGAGGCCTCCAACATAAGAAGCATGTGGATCTGTTTGCCTCAGTCCAGATGAAGGCCCTGAAGATGATCTGATGTCTGGAGCACCTCGCCTATGAGGAAAGGCTGTGAGAGTTGAAGTCTCAGCTTGGAGAAGAGAAGGCTCTGGGGAGACCTTATAGCAGCCTTCCAGTACCAAAAGAGGCTGTAAGAGAGCTAGAGAGGGACTTTTTACAAAACATGTATTGATAGGACAAAGGACAATGACTTTGATCTGGAAGAGGATAGGTTTGGAAGGAATTCTTCGCTATGAGGGTGGTGAGACATTGGAAGAGGTTTCCCAGAGAAGCTGCGGATGCCCCATCCCTGTTGGCGTTCAAGGCCAGGTTGGATGGGGCCTTGATAAAACTGGTCTAGTGGAAAGTGTCCACTTTGGAACTAGACAGACTTTAAGGTCCCTTCCAATGCAAACTGTTCTATAATTCTATGAAGTATCAGCTGAAGACACAGCTGGGATGTGCATGTAAGCGTAACGCCTACCTGCTAATGCTGTTAAGGGAGCAGCATGGTGTGCAAGTGCATACACTACGAAATGTAGTTCTCACTGAGTTGAATATGGGACTGTCCCTCTGTTCAGACAGCGACTAATTATCCTCTCTGTCCATCTTGAAGACAAACACAGATGAGGCCTTTTGGAGGCCTGACCCCCTTTCCCAGGCTCTCACAGTGCCTTACTCTGCCTGCTCACTTCTACCATCAAACCGTGCCTGAGAGAGAGCAGACCCTGAACACGGGCAGTGAGGGCTAGCAGCCACCAGACTCCTTCCTTCCCCCAGCAGCACCTGAGCCACCCGAGCCAGGACTGAGACCAAGTGCACACCAGTGCTACGTGATTGAGGCAGCAGAGCACTGTAAATCCCTACAAACCTGTTGTGCTTGTGCAGTCATGCAGTAGAAGAACATCTGCAGCAACACAGTATCAGAATACCAGTGCTGACTGCCTGCTTTTAGTCTCTATTTAAATAAGACACTGTGCTGATATTATTTAAGGTAGTTAGAGAGGAAAAAGGTGGTTGACAGAGACAAGAATTTACTACCTTGTAGAAAAACCATGAGCTGGACGAAATACAACCTATCTCTTTTCTGTAGTGCTTTCTCTGCTGATTTTTCACCAGAAGTCCAAGATTAGTTTAACAGACATGTGAGCCATTGCCCATTACACACCAGCTGGAAAGGACCAAAGCATTCAGCAACTGGCACACAAGTGTATTCAGACACAACATACACAAATCTACATTTATTTATGTCTTGCATAGAAGGCAGTTATTATTATTTAAACAGCAGATAACTAACAAAGAAATTTTTATTTTCTTGCTTGTTTTTGTTGTCTCAAAGGGAAGTCAGTGTAACATGTGCCCTTTAAACTGTACAGCTGAACTGTATCCAGTTCTTAAGACAGTTGTGTTGCAGCAAAACAGCAGAGTCCCTGTTAAACCTCCAGAGCAAGTGAGCTGCCATCAGTGGCCCAGCTGGTCGCTGCAGTCACTTCATATTGGATAGAGGATTGGGTTTGAGGCATATAGATGAGATTATTATCATGGGGATTTTCCCTGACATATCCTCTTTCATAATTCAAACCCAAAAATTTGAAAATTATCCTGTATCTGTGTTAATGATAGTATCCATCCAATGAAAACACTTCCTAAATTTCATAAGTAGCTGCAGCTGCCTTAGTTTTGATATGAAGTGGCTGCACCAAAACTGGACCAGCTATAAACAGCAAGGTCATGTCTTGTCAGTTTGAAGAGAACAGTGGTTTCTTCATAAACTTGGATTTACCCTATAATGACCGGGGAGAAGACAAAATAATAAATAACAAATAAAGTTTAGTTCAGTGGGATTGTATGCAGAGAGGTGAGCAAAGAATCTATGGCAATTTGAATGGTGCCAGAAAAAAAGATCAGCAGATCTATGATGTCTGGAAGATCTACAATGCCCTCAAGAAGCAATAGGCCAAATTGCTAGCAAGTAAAAGGTCAGAATGAGGAAAATCACTGGGAGAAAAAAAAACATAAATCTCTTGGTTCCATACTTGCATGTGGATTGACTTTTAGGCATATCATTTTAGTAGACAATGGGGAATAAGAACAAATCTGGCTCTATATAATATAGATCCTCAACACGAAACAGTATACAAAATATATGGATAATATGAAAATGAAAGCAAATCCACCTTGCTCTTGATAATTTCCTAGTCATTCACCAATGTCAGTGAAGTATTATCTGGGACCCAGGTAAGTTACGCCCGTGGGATTTTGTTTATATTTGTTCTTGTTTTGCATTTGTCTGCATGACTACATAGTCATGCAGTTTCATAAACATTCTAAAATTTATCTCAAAACAATTTACATTTCTTGCCTGGGGTATAATATTTGGAAGACCACTAGAATTTTTTCCCTCTTAATCTAAATTTATTAATGATAAATGAGTGCTCAGTCTGATCTTTGAATAGTGCTTTTCAGCCAGAAATTGGTCTTTTTGGAAACCCTGAGATAAGACTATAAATTAGGCTTGTTAAAGAGAAAATCTACACTAGAAAGCTATGAGTCTATTGCTAAAAGCAGACAGACAGGCTTTCCAAATACACCAAGAGAATTACACAACTGTTTTCCACAGAGAAGCTGTGGGATTTGAGTATTTTTTATGCGCTGAAAACTCTGAAAGTGTTCTGCATCCCTCTAAGGATGCAACTTCTCTTCACCACCTCTCTGAGGAATCTCAAATACATAGAGAAGGGGAGAGGTAAGGAAAAATCCACAAAAGTTTCCACAAGGGAAAATGCTTGGGGAAAGAGACACAATTACCTGTCACCATTTCCTGGTTCTGTGCTTGAATTCTGAAAGAACTTCTATACTCTTTACTCTTTCTGTGTCGTGTAAATAGGTCACAAGCATCTTGCATCTGACTTTGGCAAAAGCCACTGAGGGAGGTCAAGTCATCTGAGCTTTGAGGTTTGGCCCTAACTCATTGACTTGAAGGAGGTCATCCAGGTGTCTGTTGGGCTACTCTGAGCTTAAAACTGAGTCCAGCTCCTAATGGATCAGGATATTTCATCCTGCTCGTTCTTTTTGTCCCTAGGTTCTCAGTGGATTAATCATAGAATTAGAATTGTAGACCCCAAGACTAACAGTAACAAAATTTCTAAGATCAAGCCAAACGCACAGAAGGAGGCAGACATATATGTGCAAGGTGATTCGTGCCAAGGTCATGGCCCAGCTGGGACCCCTTACTACCAAGTTGATTTGTGAGCTACTTGTGCCACCTCACTTGGCCTTCCTACTGGGAATTTCCAAAGACCTGACCTGCAAACAGATCTTTCTACACGGAATTCACCTATACCACATGTCAACTCAGAGGCTGACCCAGCTGAAAAGACCTTTACCATGACACAGCCCCAAATATCCTATGACAATTGTCCTAAAATAAGAAACTGGGTCATTCCTGCAGTCATATTCATGTGAGCAATTGTTATGCACTGAGGTAAGTGTTGTTACAGGAATGGACTATTTTCATGAGCAAGTGTTTGAAACTCTCTCCCCAGGAGAGTAGGTGCATCACTTCAGCTTCTCTCTTCTTCTCACAGGGCCTCTGTTTGGTGTAACAGACATATACTTGAAATGTAAAGCCCACCTTTCATGTGGTCTATTCAGTGTTCCAATTGACTTCAAAGAAAGGTCTTATTAAAGACACTGTAAGAGGTTTGAACTCTGTCAGAAATGCCCCCTGTGAGTTCAAATCACATTACTTTGCCCACTAGGCTCATTACAAAAAGCAGGTTGAACCTATGGCTTTCTGAATTCACCTGAGAAGCCAAGATAGGAGCACAATAAAGAAGGGCAGTGTGGTTCTCTTGATAGGCCCAGGTACAGCTCTGTTAACATCCTCAGGAGTTATTGTATCTACAGATAGAAGGAGGAATTTTCAAATGCAATGCCTAAAACTCAGGTGTCTGTATTTCTGCCAACTTTAAATACTACATTAAACATAGCTTTATGTGTCATGAGTCTAAATTTAGACACCCTAGTTTTAAAGATGAACTTATAAAGAGGGCAATACATATCTAAAAGAAGACAAAAATGCTGCCTTAGAGTCTGACTTCTTAGAAATACTTTTTAAATCATTATAAAAGGCCATGGAAATATTCTTCCTACTTGCATATGAATAAGACTATCTGGTAAGAATAACATTATCAGAATTTAAGGAGGTGTTCTTTATTTTCTACTAATGCCAATTTAGTAAAGTGTCTTCTTGATTTACATAACATCATAAATAGCTCTTCCTGAACTGTTCACAATAGAGAGCAGGATAACCAGCAAATGGCTCCACTTACATTCATCAAAAAATAAAGCAGTGTGCAGATTCCTCACAGCTTTGCACATTATGATTTCACTCACACCTGGACAAAAAGCCTGGAAACTGCTACCAAATCTGTATGGTGGCACTTTACACTTTTTCTATTTGGTTGAAAATACTTCATAATGCACTCAGCTAAATCACAGATAATTAGGCTCCGTTGTCTAATTCAGCACAACATAATGCTCTTATATCACTTCAGCAAAACTGGTCAGCTGGTTTTGTATCAGAGCAGAGTCACTGCTCAAAAAATGCAAATGAGAAAGCAGTCCCTTTCTCATGCGGAGCCAATTCAGAATATTTTGTTTATTATAAGCAGAGTAGGTGGAAAGGTTAAGAAGTGTGATATTTTTATCAGGGAACAAAATCAAATAAAATAAATCAAATAAAGGTCCATCCCTCCATCTGTGGGTGTGTGTCTGGAGAGGAGGGTTGAAAACTCCATTTTTTTATTTCTGTCTCATAAAAGGACAACATGAGCCAAATACTGATCTCATCTGTATTCTCAAATCTTACTGACTCACTCAAACTCTTCTGCAAAGTTTGCCAACAAAAAGCTGACACGCAAGACAAAACTTCAAGAAAATCAATGCCAAATAATTGCCCAAGCCATAAGAAAGGATAAACTTGCCAGTACGTTATGTTCTCCCAACACTGTGGTGAGTTGTAAACCTAAAATCCAGGGGAACGAAACAGCTCTTATTGTGCATAGTAGGCTTTATATAACAGCAGGCAGCACAAATCATTTCTCTACTGCAGTTCAATAGCTAGTCATTCCTTCTCTTCTATATTCAATTCTGCACCAGAGCCATGACTTAAATGCTATGCTGCTGTCAGTTAGTTGGCTGTCCTTTCCTGGGCTGCCAAAGGGGATGCTTACAAATGAAGCTATTGTCCCAGTAATCAGGCATCTCCTGGTGGGACAGTATATGATAAATTTTTAAGGACATGGCTGCAGCATAAAACTTGCTGTATTTTACATCAGACATTGTCACACAAGGTTGTCCTTCTTTTTCTTTACTTTTAAGATTTAAGTATTGTTGGAAGACTAAAAAGTGTACGAATTATAGGAGACCCAAAGTGTACCTTGCAACCTTACACTGTAGGCTTATGGATAATATCAACTACAAGTTGCAAGGACACAGATAACCTAACTTCATTGAAGCAAGTCTAAAAGGTATACTGATTATTGACAGAGTTTATTAATTTGACTGTAATTGCCCTAAAAACATGGATTCCTTTTAATTCTATTCCAGGGAAGTTTTTAAAATGCCTCATCCAAAGCCAAACATCTTCCCATATTTAAGGACAAGCAAAATGCTATTGGTTGACATGTGTGCATGGTTTAACTGACATTTTGTGATTTTCCTCTACAATATTTGCTACTCTGATTAAATCAGTAGATGCATCTTTGAATTCTCATGAGCTTATCAAAGAGCTTAACAATGCAGTTACATGTGGGTTATAAAAGCCAACATATCCTTTCAATAGGTGTTGAAATAAGTTTTGTCAATTCTTCTAGCTACTTCCCACACATCTTAGCCATGTTCCCTACAAATAACATATCCACAGGTTTATAGAGACCCTGGTTCGTTCATGTGAATGGTCCAGAACAACTGTGTTGAAAGACATACATCCATTTGATTAAGCATGAAGTAAGACAAGAAATGAAGAAAATTTTGAATAGACAACTTGTCTTTAATAACGACTCTTCAGCATCAAATAACAGCATATGAACACTTTTACTGATATTTTAGTTCAACATATCAAATATGACAGACCAAAGACATAATTTGCAGTTGGCAGTCTGGCACTGAGTGGGGTCCAACTTTTACTGCAGGGTGCTCTGATTTTTTTCTCTGTGCTTTCAGATTATTTTGACTTTCAGAAATTGTCATTTGCTAGCACACTACCCTAATTCCAGACTTACTTCTGATTGCATGTTAAATACACTACATACACAATTCAAAAATGTTTTTAAACATTATTGTAACAAGAAAACAATAGGTAGAAATAAGCACTCTTAGGCAAAGCTTAATTCTAGTGTCTTAGCTTCCTTTCTCTTACAAGGATTAGTGGTTTTGTCAGACTTCTCATTGTGTCTGGCTAGATTCAGTTTAGTACTTAAATTATTTTTGGGTAATGTTTCTCCTCAAATGTTTCAAGATGATCAGCCTCGAGATTGTGGCAACCTACTGGTCTTTCAAAAATAACTGATAGTGGAATGCTACCATTCTTTTTTTACCCCACTGAGATTAAAGTTTAAGCAATATCTCAAACAGAACAGTAAGATTGTAAAGTCAAATGAGGATACAAATGATAATCCTGAGTTAGATAAGGACTGAGACTATTTGTGAACTCACTGTCTTAACCAAGCAGAAAAGATCCAGTAAACAGTCTGTCATGGGGCTTCAGATCTTGGACAGGTTGCATCATAATATCTCAATATCTCTTTATACATGCAGAAGGACCTAAAGGACTTCACACTTTAGAAGATCCTCTTCAGACTAAGAAAACACATCTTCTCCTTTTTTGCCAGAAATCAAAGGGGAAAGAGCAAAAATAAAGCTCAAACTATGGAGCAAAAGGCAATACAGGAAAAAGGAAGAGGATAAGATCTCTTTCCCTCAGAATCCACTTTTTTTTTTTTAATTGAGGGTATCAAAAATTTGGCTCCTAAGTCCTGAATTTACCATGCCACAATTTACTGGCCAAACAGTTCTTAGATATCTTAGCAATGCCATGGGTTCTTATAGCTGAGTAATAAATAATAATAAAGACAAGTGCAGATGAAATATACATGAGTGATAAATTCTGGATTTGCCACTCTGGCAGCATATTGCTTTTATGACTGAGATCCAGGTTACTTTAAGCCAGGTCATTTCAATTCACTTTGCAGAAGAAATACTGTGAAAAATACTGTTAACCTATTTTTCTAGACTGATAGAATTTTTCTATACTGATAGATGAAACAGCTTTGAATCAACAAGTTTAGGACACTTTGATTTGATTTCTTTTCATTTTACAGGGAGGGAGTAAAGAACATCACCACTGATTTGCAGTGAGGTGGATCAATACAAAACAGTAGGCCAGGTCCATTAAATGCTTGATGTTCAAATTTCTATGTTTGAAATGTCAAGGAGCACCACAAGAGTTATACAGTGAACATATCAATTAAAATGTTTTGTTTTTATCAAATGGTGGCAAGACATCATTTCTCTTCCTATTCTTTCACTATTTATACTTGAGGTTTATCTTTTTTTACTGGGTGTACTTTGCAATTTTTTTTAATGAAACATCTTAAGAAACATTCATGAAAACCTGTCTTTGTAGTACACAGAAATCAGGCTTAGTACACTTTGAAGATCCCTTTACAATTCTGTTAACCAAGTAAATTTTTGACTGGGGCAGTATAATGCTTGAGTAAAATTACCTCAAATGTGTAATGGCACAACCTGTGCACACTAAGACTGAGCTATCTATTGATGTATGAAGAACCTAAGGGACACCTGGACTAGTAAGTCTTGTGCTAAAGCCCATTGGTCTTGATCATCAACTCTTTCTTTCAACTAAAAGTTTCAGGTCATCAAAAAGTCTCCTTAGCAACCTACTGCATAATGTAAAGTATTGCTCCCTTCAAGAAATTGATTGTTTTCTTCCTCTAATTAATTTCCCAACTTCAGAAGCTTTAAAAAATATCTGCTTTAAAACAATATAGTTTCCCCATCTTTCAGAAAAAAATATGATGTTCACAAATATACTTGAACAGCAAGTCACTGAATGTTACATCACTATGAATATATCTTTATATATCTATGAATATATCTTTAATATAGCTTTAAAAAGCCATTACAGAGGGAGTTCCCAGTGTGGTGACACAGTACAGTGTGAGTGATACAAGTAAAATAGTTTCTGTTTCAGTGCTCAACAAAAATCAGACATCAGCTGATGTCACCCTCTGCCTAACTGAGGCAATATCAAGAACGTGCCTATGTCCAAGTCCCTGTGCTCAGCCGTCCATTCATTTCTCCATATGTACACAGTGTACTTACATCAACAATGGTTGTACACCCTCAGGAAGTAAGCCCTCCTAAAATTTGAATAAATCACAAGACTGCAGTCAGAACTGTCATCTATGAGCAAAAAAGCAGATTTCTGTTGCTGGTGGAATACAAGCTATGCATTAGAAATCTGCACTGCAGATAAAGGATCTGAGTTAAAAGTGGAAGAAGAAATACCGTCTTCATTAGTTCTATGTCATTTATTTTAAAACATAATCACACTCTATACTTTCACCTGATAGAAGCTTTGAACCTAAGATTTAAATCTGATAAGTACACAGTTGCAAACATGCATACTAGTAAATATGGTTTTTGGTTAACTTTTTACAATCATTGCCTTTTAATAGCATAGCATTTAGAAAAATGTTAGATTTTAAATTTATCTCAAGTTTCACACCGATATTGCAAATGAAGCTGAATTTGAATACACTGGAAACATCTACTTCTTACACTACATAGGAATTCAATGATACATCTGTGTATAAAGAAATATATACATATGTGCATATATACATGCATGAGCATTTTGGAAATTTCTCTTATATGCAAAGATTCTTAAAGTATTTTTCTATGATACTCGGTCTCTTGAAAAGTCAGTGTGTACTTCCACACTTTCGCAGTATAAATACACTGCCTTAAAATACAGAGATTGTACAAGTAGAAGAGATATTAAGAGATAGAAAATATCTCAGCCATCCAGTACATCTGCCAGATGATACAAGATTATTGCCTGCATCATGTTTTTTCTTGTTTGTCTAAGTCTAGCTAAGAATCCTTCCACCACATGCTCCAGATTATTACACTTCCTAATGGACATCATTCAACTTTAAATTTACAGATAGAAGTTTCCTATTCTTTAAGTCATCCTCATCTCCCACTTTATTCTTTTATGCTACTCAATCTCATCCTGTCATCAGTAACAGAAATGCTGTACCCTTCTTTCTTTTCTTCCTTTCAATTTTTTTTCCTCATCCTTGCACCAGTTTCCCTTTCTCTATGGCATCATTCATGGCTTTCTTCAATTCCCTTTCACATCTTTCACAGTCTGTGTCCTGGCCATCCTGTAATTTTTCTTTCAATGGAAGTGGATACACTTTTTTCCAATCAACACGTGGTGATGGTCTTCAGCACCAAATTAATAATTTTTTTAAGGTTTTCATGCTTTCTGCCTTCCTGGATTCTCCCTCTTTTTAACTCACTTGGAATTTGCTTCACACAAACAGAAAATCCTCATAATTTCCCTCCTTTAAGCACTCTTTTATTGCCACACATAAAAGGTAGCAGGGAGAAGGGCTGTTCTGACTAGTATAATTGCCTGGTGTGCCACTACCGACTTTATTATCTTCTATCCCCTTCTTCCTCTCCTTCTCAGCACTTTCTGACAACCTATGGCCCCTGTTACCTCTTAGACATTAAGGATTTTGGAACAAGGTCAAATTTTTCGTTGTTTCCCTCACTGGTTTCCTGGACAGCAACCAAGGCTGCTAGACACCTTGTCACCTGCATGTCAATACAAAACAGAAATACTAATTATTAATATTCGTTGAATTATTAGTATTCGTATTAATATTTGGAAATACAATCACAAGTCATGCTTATCATGCACTATATACAAGACAAAATGTCTCATCCTACTGATACCAATATCAGTAGGATATCAGGATAATTCTAATCATCTTAAATTATAATCTTCATACCTAATCTAATGAAGTAGAACCTCATTAGTAAACTTGTTTTACTTTTGTTGCCCTTATATCCGTTCCTGTAGACCCATTGAGGCAATTTGCAAATTTCTGGTGGTTCCATATTAACTACATTCAGTCTTCCAACCTGAACATCCCCTAGTTTAGCTAGAGGAAACCCAGGAGACAAAATATTGGAAATTATCAGTAGTACCCTTTTTACTCCCAGCCTGAGAGAAAATCTAATGAGAGGCATTATTTGTAGCACCACTGCTTCCCTCAGAGGATGTGGATGTGACCAGTGTCAGATGTAAGAGAATATTTTTTTCTTGGGTCAGGGGAAACTTTCATGAAAGAAACTCTAGCTGGACTAGCAGTGTAGGTGTTGTTTGGACTTCCCACAAGCACTATGACTTACATTCTATCACATCAGTTGGCACTATTCAGTTTTGAAGCTGATGGATCAAATAATCATCTTTAATTCATGTTAAATGTAATTAAACTTATTACACGAACTAAGAACACGAACTAAGATAAGTGAATCACTTCCCAAGGTCGTTACACATGCAGGGAATTGCATTTGAGGAGTATGCAGTAACATGGGAGTCAAATTTGAGTGAGCTGATATGGTTATTTGAACGAGAGGGAAAGCTGAAGAGATGTATAACCATTCAAAAATGTTTGTGTAAAATAAGCAAGAGATGTTACCCATGTCATGGCCTTGACTGAAAAGGCTTGAGAAAAAGCCCTGGGAGAGCGTGTTTTGGGGCAGAGTACTGGGAAGAGCACGTCTTGGATCGCAAGGAAATTATCTCCAATTGTTATTTCTCCCATGTTCAAAAATCCAAAGTTTCATACCTGGTAACATGTGGCATAGAGATAACATAAGCAGAATAAATGAGTTGGCATGAAGCTCCATCTAGGCAATGTAACTCACTTGAGATTAACAGGATCCCATTAAAAAAGAACTAACTTCTTTTCTTCTTTTCTTTTTTTGGTGGTTTTTTTTTTTAATGAAAGACACTGCACATCACACTCAGCATTGGCCAGCCCCTGAGGATGTTCTGAGTGACAATACTGTGTCATATTACATGCTTTTACAGCACCTAGAACAATGTGGCCCTCAACCCTGAAGGAAGCTTCCAGATACTACCTAAGGACAAATAAATTATAGCAAACACATGTAAATAAACAGTCGTTTAACAGTAGCTGAGACACATTGTTTTGCTTTCTCCATCTTAAAAACCTTCACTAAAAAGTATTTTGAACCATCTTCAGGTTTTCATTTCTTTCTTTCCTTATAAACAATATCAAAGAGGCATGCTAGGAGATGCTGCTTAGCATCTTCTATGTCATATTTCCTATGACACCAAGGGAATGCTTTCTTTTCTGGCCCTTCCACAGCCAGGGGCAGGGTGGCTTGCAGGCTTTAGCAGGAAGGGCAAAAAGCTCTTTGAATATTGCTTTCCTTTTTTAAATTTTACAGTGCATATTGCCTCATGCTCACTTGTCTAAGGATGCAATATGCAGAGCCACTATATCATAGTTTCAATATGACACATTGTGAACCTTCTGGCTTCCAGTCCAGGAGCCAAATGGCATTGTGTATTCCCTCCATTTGGCCTCATTTTCATCTTCCCCCTTTGCACCCAGGCTGACAAGAGGAGCATATGAAGCTTTTTCTCACTGCTGCATCTTGACCTTGACCTTACAGCTTTAGAAAAGGGTACTTGCATGCGCAGGGCTGCTATTGTCCGCAGCCGAGTCCCACTTTCTTTTGACATTAAGCGAGTAAAAGGCCACGTGACAGAGTCCCTTTGCAGCCCCAACATTTCTGTCCTGCTTTCTCCTTTGCAAATGTTTTTGTACTGGCTTTTTTTTTCCTCGGGTCAGGCTTACAGCATCTTTAGCTTTTTTCTCCTCTCTGTTGTTCCTATTCCACTCTCCTTTTCCGACACACATAACACGCGTGCGCGCACACGCAGACACACGCACACAGAGACACACACACACACACACAGAGGAAAATCTATATGTGTCAGACATTCAGCAAGGGAAAGACAAAGGCACTGAGTTAATTACCCATCATTTACTGCTGCTGAGAAGAACAGATGGTAGCAGGCGATATGTAAATGGCAAGGGGCAGTGAATTATTCGATTTTTTTAGATTAATCGTCGATGACAAAGGAAGTGATTACAAGCTGTGACATTTATACAAATGTATAAAGTACATAATGCTAGGAAAAAAAGGGCTTAATATTATTATGAGGATGTCAGGCATGTGAACACCATTGTCATAATACAAAGCAACACATTTTGTGAGATCCAAGGATCTGCTTTTCTTTGATTTGCAAACTTTAGTAAGTCCTAGCCTCTGGAAATATATATTTCCCAAAATGAATCCACGCCTGACAATCATGAAAAAAAGGTTTGGGTGCTTTTGCATATTTCCCACAATGCATAACTCTGCCTAGTCTCAACAGTAGAGCTTATGAGCGATGAAGCTGATGTCGAATCAGTGCGGACTGTAAAATAGAAAAAGGTGCTAATAAAACACATAGACAGGAAATGGAAAATAAAAGGAAAGGTGATGTTTAAGCTGACAGGCCCTCTGTGAGGACAGGAGGGCAAACAGTGAGGTGGAAGTGAAGACAGAAGAGAGTGCTGTTTGTTTGCTGCATGTCTGAAAAATAATTATTTTAGAGACTTTGAAGGTCAGAATGACATAATTTCCAGGCCAGGCTTTGCTGTTTTTACACAAACGCCCAACCTGCTCATCCTCAAGGTAGTCTACTGTATTTGCTGCTGTATAAATAATTAATTGGTACATGAGGAAAACAGATGCTTTCTTTTGCAGATCATAGAAACCGCTCCATCATCAAAATGTCTTCAATCACCTAATTATTAAATCTATACGGTGCTAATAATACAGATGGGAGATGAAGCCAGTGAGCTGCAATTTTTTTTCCCATTGAAGCATCCCAATCTACTGCATTCCTTGTTTCACATCTTGCAGTGAACTACGCTCTGCAACATCAGCAAAGCAAACAGTGGGGACAGTTTGGTGGTGAGCTTATTTACCCTCCTCAGAAATACTTTCCAATCAAGCAAGGCAAAACATCACCAAAATTACTGTGAAACACTCCACTGTTGTGCATGTTTTGTTGATTGTAGAGGAGTGAGGGAGGGACAGAATAACATTATATTAGTCATCAGCTCTGGGTAGTACATTTAAATCTAACAATCCATTTTGTATGAATATTTTTTCAGGAATAAAGTGCTGGCTGTACCAATCTGCCCTGAAGAAACAGAAGGATAAAATGCTGTAGCAAACCAGTATTTCCTATGTGGTATCATTAAATGCCAGATACTCAAGAAAAGCACCAACACCTAAGCTATTGGTTTCTAAGATGTTTTTCTTTTTCTTCCTTTCAGATAACATTACCTCCATAAGATGCAGTTAATGCAATAATGTAGTTTCCACTCTATTCATTGGTGCATATGCAAGGTTGGTTAGTACATTGTCTTTCTCTAAGCAAACATAGCATGGACCCCAGAATAAAAACACACATGCCGTTATTGAAGCAGTTGAGCTGCATCCGTTTCTTCTGACTGGAGATACTAAACTGAATGTATCCCAAACTGGTTCACATTGCTCATATCATGTTATCTACTTATTTCCTTGGGATGGGGGGATTATGAGGTAAAGTTGTAACCTGGAGGTGGGGAAAGGCAGTCATTTCTGTCTTGCAAGGCTGGAAAGCAGAACAAGATTCTCCCTTCCTGAAAATTAAAGAGAAGGAAAACATCCTTCCAATTGAGGAACAGTGAATGGGACATGACTTTGTGAAAATATCTAGGTAAGTGTCAACAGCTGTATTTCTTAACCCTCCCTAGATAAGATGAAATGGTTCCAGTGAGAAAACCCTCACTCCCTCCTCCTCCCCCTCCGCTTTTTTTTTTTTAAACAAAGGATGGATGATTTATGGCATGGGCTTGAGCATATACAGCTTTCTTGTACCTATAGATTCATATTTATGAGATTTTTAAAAAAACATCATAGGTATACCATACATTACTGCAGACTTTCCATTATTAAAGTGTTTATGCATTCCAAAGGACAAAAAGCAACATCAAGAGGGAAACATATGTTTTTATTTGGAGAAAATGGCTGAGTCTGAATCTGCGCCATATCTAGACATCTATTTATACACATTCCTGCAACACAACAAATTCATGAGGGAAGAGAAAATAAAATATCCATGCATTTCTACAGCTTTCCAGTGCTTTGGAGATATTTATTTATGAAAACCACAGGTAGTCATTATTTATAGTCCTGATCTTTTCATTCCTTTTTTTTTTTTTTTACTAAAACAAAGATGAAATTGGAATTGATTTTTTGAGGGACATTTATACTGAAAGCAGGATCATTTTATATTTTCACAAGTTGAAGTCTGTATTCATTACTAGGAAAAAATGTAAGAACAGCCAGCTAAAGTATTTTCATTTGTGGCCCATATTTATTTTATAGGAAGCTTGTCACTGCACTATTGCATAAAAATGTAATTTAAACTATGCTTGCACAATAAAATGAACTACAATGCACTAGATGCATACACATTGAAATTATACACTGGATGTATGTTTTTCTGTGGTATGTATGTATGTAAACACACATTTGTGTAGAGAGGGGTTTTTGCTTGGTTAGCTGCAGACTTTGTGTTTAGGCAAGCGCACCTAACAATCACAGTCTCCCATTAAGGAGATATGCATATATAATATTTATATGCAGATGTGTATGCTTGCCATCATGCATCTACAAGCATGTTTGTTAGTACTGTTTTCATTTGTTCATTCCAGTGCTGTTCACATTAAAATAACTGTGAATTTCATCTGCTGTGCATTATAGAACATATGCACTACAGTCTATCTAACCTGTGAAGCAGGGATGTGCTGTGAGAACAGCATCTCTTCAGTCACTGAGAAATGAGGAACAATAATCAAAAAGTGGAATGGGAAGGCCTATTGTGGCAGTGAAGAGGTGAGTCAGGGCATTAAGACCTTGTCTAGTGAGAGAGGTCAGGCACTGGGTAGCAGTTAAACACCCCAGAAAGACTAGGGGTTTTTTCGCTTTATTGTATGGCCTCCTACAACTGAACCAGTAATATGTTCAATCGTAGGTGGGATATAATAAAAATCCTAACAAGCTAGGAAAGCAAATATTTTCCCTTAAGTCACTTCCATGTTTATTAACATGGATTTTCATTTTTTCATTCACATGCACATCTATCTTTGTGTGTTATGCTTAAAATATATATCGCAAGAGCAACTATGTCTAAAAAATATTTGGTGAAGCAGTTACAGCCATACAATTTTATTTTTGGTAGGTTTTAAACATTGCAGGTCATTTAAAATTATCACACTGCTAATATCGCCCTGTTCCTAAAATATCTCACAGGGCTGGACTGTGCCTTTCTGAAAGCAGATAAGCAAGTCAGCCAGCATCAGTATTCCAAAATACCCAAACAAACCAACAACAAAACAGATAGAGTAACACTTAAACGATGTCCCTTTAGGCATTTCTTTCAATGCACTTCAGCTGACTCCACTTTTATATAGGTTATACGATTTACTATAGCAACCTCACCCCCCTCTCCAAAAAAAGTCTGGCTCCCCCCTCTTTGTGACTTAAATCAAACCAATAGAGCCCTCTATTGGTAAAACCCCAGATAGCTACCGAAGCTTCTTTGGAAGAGGGAGGCTGCACTTGCTGTAGCCTATGCCATCACGCTCCTGCTGAAGTCAATGGCAGATGTTTTTAGACTTAGACAGCATTAGCAAAAGACCCTGAGAGAAAAGATCTGTGTTATTCCCCAAGTATGAAATTTCATTTTTCTTCTTATTGCAACTGCCCTATGCAAGTGGTAATTTTGAAATTTGAGCACAACATTGCCACATAAAACTGTAACATGTCTAAGAGCACTTTGTTCTCCTCAAAAACATTTCATTTCTGGAAAGGATACAAATATATTACACCTGGCCCTGATTCAATATTTCTGCTTTGATAAGTACAGGATTTTGACTCGACTCTCAGAAGCTTTTTGGGACATCATCTTCTGTACAGTCCTACAAATTAATTAAGGCCTTGGGTACATTATAATTAAGGGGCCTAAGGCCAAGTCACCTCAGCAACCTAAAAATGCATCACTTTTTTCATTATTGGATGAGAGAGTGTATTAGGAATGGAAGTTATTTCTGCAGAGAAATGCACGTAGCTAAAACCAGGCAGTCTTTACAGAGGACAACCGTCAGGGACTTCAGAGAGATTTTTCTCAGTTCAGACAGCCAATATTGAAAACTAACATTGATAACTCCTTATGATTTGAACCATAATTTGTATCTCACAGTCCAGATTTTAAAGCCCAGCTCATTAAAAAACTGCTGCTTTTAGCCACATGGATTCAAGTACTTAGGGCACTATTGACTTCATGGACCCCTTCTGGGGCAGGCTGGAGGGAGGAAGAGATTTTGGAGGAAGATAGACTGTAATATATGCCTGAGTTTTTGCCGAGGTAGCTGTCCATATCTTGGCTTCAACATAGTGGGATTTAATTACCCTCTTACCTATTTATGTATTTACATAGAGTTATTAAGATTAGCACTTTGTGGTTATGAAGTGGTTGCATTTACTGCTTAATTACTAAGGAGAGGCACTGGCCTATCCAAAGTAGAAAACTATAATTTCTATTTTGCATATGAAGAACCAAAGTAAAAAACTGATTTACATTGCCACCAAAGTGATCTGTGAGTCCACAACATGGTTAGACATATCCTCCAGTTTTTGGAAACAGGACCTGGTAGAAGAACATGTTTTTCTCAGAGCTAGAATGGAAGGAGGTTGGTGCACACCAAGAACTAACCCAGATATGGAGATGAGGTATGACTGTATCCAGCATACAAGCTAAAAATCTTGGAGCCTTCCTGGGTCTCAAGCTCAGATGTAGTCTAAGGTCAAGGTCACAAGGGGAGGCTGTATCTGATGCGGCTCCTGAAAACAGACAACAAAGTCTGGTTCTTCCAACTGTTTGGCAGCCCACATGGCCTCTGGCTCCTTCTGCCAGTCCCACATGGTCTGGTCTTGCTCTTACTGACTCCAGAACCTTTCTGAAAGTCAACATCAGTTTTTCCAGCTGTCCCTGAACTTGATCTGATACATGGAGGTCAGCCCTATACCTGCACTAGGGCTACACAGGAAATATTAAACCAGCAGCAAACTCATCCATCTTCACGCCTGTGTGAGTTATTCCTTCCTCCTTTCATGTCACTCATGCATCTGGTGAACATTTGCTCTACCGTTAAGGTCAAACCATGTTCTCTCACCGGTTTTTTCCATGTCTGTTGCTTTTTCTCTGCTTTTTATGGGCAAGAAGGGAAAAAAATTAAAATATTGTATGAACAATTCTAACCATACAAATTATGTAGAACCATCTAACTGTTCAAAAGGTGCAGAACTTTTATTTTCTTAGTTTTTAGCTTTTCATATATGAATTCTATTGAGCAGCAAGAATTAAAATAAGCTGTGGATGCTCAATATACTAAAATGTGCACCAATAATGCCTCATTTCAAATTAAGTTTGGGTTGTTGCATTTCCAATGTCTTGCAGTCACCTTTCTGCGCAACACAAAGATAAACTAGTTCTGGAAGGTCATGGGGGCTACAAGAAAATGTGACACTGTCAAACGCTGAGAAGTCCTTCACTGGACATTTTCTGCTCTTCTTCCCTAATAATTTGTGAACATCCTTGTATGTTCTTCATAACAGGCATCTCTGTATAACTCTGTGACTCAGTGGGAATTATTTAAATTCTATTTTAGAATGACAAAGCCCTTCTATACTTCTGTCTGAGTACTTGGTTATCTCCGTGAGAACTACATGAGAAAGTACGAGAGGAAAGGTGGAAGAGGAGAAAGTTCTTATGAATTGTAAGCCAACCTGCTATAAAAAAAATCAGTCTTCTACTTTGCTTATCAGGTGTTGCAAGCACTGTTTCAGTCTAAGCATGTTTCTGTGCATTTCCCTGGGTATGGGATCTCCACTGCTTGGCAGCACAAGGGATGTCACCAAAAAGGGAAAAAGAACAGGAGCTGAACTGATGTGTCTCATTTCATTTTTCCTCTTTGTCTTCAATGCTATATATTGATTTTCCTTTCTACATTTGCCAGACAACATAATGACCTTTAAAACATCTAAGGTTTTGAACAAGTGATTTTAATTTTTTTTTTAATTCACAAACGCCTCTTATCTAACTGGGCAAAGAAGCCTAATTTTTTATGAAGAAGTAATGACTTCCTAAAAATTATGGCACTCCACGATTAAACAGAAGAAAATGCCACTGTGTTAAAAACAGCTTGCCTCACACCCCGAAGCTCTTGATGTTATAAATAGAGGAGGCTGGCAGCCTCCAGCTCACCATCTTCCACTGCACTGACACGCCGTAGTGCTAGCGAGGGACATGATTGCTGCGTTCACCTGAGGAGAGAGTATTCTGGTGTCTTGTCAGTGTCTGCTGAAAAAGGGCTTCCAACTGGCTGATTTCTACCCTGTTAGGAAAATTACAGCTCTCCTTATTAAATCTCCTCCTTTCTTTTTTGCCCAGAGTGGCACAGGTAACAAATTTGAATGGATAGAGTGTGGGTGTGACTGCTAAAGAAATGCAATAACAATGACATTAAAGAGAATATAATTTCATATCCAGTATTACAGAGGAAAAAAAAAACAGGAGTAAAATAAATTAATGCAAACACTGCGTGTAATCTCAGATTTGTAATACACAAGAAATATAATTTTAAAAAATAATTACAGGATACAACCTTACAGAGGAAGATACCAAAGTTATTTTGAAATTGTTTGACTGGGTATACAACTGATGAACTTATTTTTAACCTGTGGAAAAGAAAGGCAACATGAAGCACACATTGCCAGGTTGCACTGGTCCCAGGATAAAATGAAAGAAAGGCGTTGTCAGGTCCCTCCCCCACAAAGTGTTGTGGAACAAATCAAGGTTAAATCAAGTCACCTGGATGTGGTGTGTGCTCAGATCTCACCTCTCTCTGAGTGAAGGAAGGCTCACGCGCTTCAGCAGACATGACCCTTGCGCTCAGACATTGCCAGCAGGGTGCCAAGAACTGGGACAAGGACAGGGACTGGCTGGCAAGGTGCATCACTAACCACCCCTGAGATAGGGGCAGAAAGGTCCTTGCAGGATAGCCTGCCCACACCTCCTTCTGAGGAAGCCCTGACCCCTGCCATCACTCCATTTGCTCCCAAGAGGTTACAGTGCTGCTCTGTTGCCCTTCTCTTCCACACACAACCTGCTGGAATGTGCAGGCTGCTAAGTTTTCTTCTCCCAGACAGCGGTATAACCAGCCTCAGAAGGATTAGTCACATCAGTGCCAACAAAATCCAGGAAGAGTCAGAGCTTCAGTGAACAATTTACTGAGAGCAAATTCTCTTTACTATGTGCAGTGACAAAGCACCGGGCAGAGGCAGCAACTGAGCTGCAGATTTCTTATTTGTGGCACCACAGCATCAGCAATTCAGCTCAGCCCCTCTGCACCTTCCTACAGTGTTCCCTGTCAGGGTCATGCTGCAAAATATGGCTGCTTCCAAGAGAGGAAAGGGGCAGGCAGCAAACCACAACCAAATTCCCCATGGATCCCAGGCGGTTTATAATTGCCTGTTGGTAGGTAGGTTCTTCCACAGGGTGCATGTTGCTTAAAGGTCAATACACATTGTCCTTAAAATTTCAGGGCACATTTGTGCTCTACTGGATTATTTTTATTTCACTTAGAAACTGGCACAGGGGGAGTAGATCTGACTTTAGGCTCTAGGAGTAGTGTCTGCACCAGGAATGCTGACTATTTTTTCTCTTAGGACAGGTAATTTTCATTTCCAATCTCTCCAAATTTTGGGGGATCTTCTGGTCAGCTTAGGTAACAAGATACCAAGCTGGAAATTTTTCCCTGCTGCTTTTACTGGTTTAGATTGAAATCAACGTTGCTTTAACACATTCATGAGGTTAATATACTGCTCTGAGAAGTTGAGGAGGAAAAAGAAGGGCAATGACCAATTCACCTGCCAGCTTAATAGCCTGTTTGGATAAGGCTGAAAGCAAACTGTGGTTTTGACTGCAAGCAGCAATGTCCTCAGAGTCAGAGATGTTATTACATACTTGTGATCAATATATGTTGCAAAGCAATGTCATTTCTTTTCTGCTGTAGCCTCTGAAAGGTGTATGTCTCCAAAACACTAAAATAAGTCACAATATTGATAATTACATGTTCTAAATTATTTACCTATCATGTCTACAGTATGAATGTCAGAAAGCCTAAAATTCAAATTATCAACAAGTAAAACATTCAGAAAAAGGACAAATGAAATGTGATCACAACAGATAGCCCTGAATCAGAGCTTACAGCAGATACAAACTGAAGTTATCTTGAAGCTTGGAAAGTGTAGCTGTCTGTATTCCCTATTTAAACAAAACTATTATTTAGGATTTTATGAGTCACAAAATATTTTGACAAGTGGCTCTGAACGCTCTCACCTTCTAATTGTCCATGGAAACTATTCAGTTTTAACCATTAACACACCCAGAGCTAAATATAATTGTGTTGATCAAAAGCAAATTGACATTTATATCAACACTTTTATTTTAAATAATCTTTTTTTCACTGAAGATGATACAAAGAAAATATAGCATATTCCAATGGTTTCTTTGTATTATCATTATCTCATTCTAACAACCTCTTTCTTTCCTTTATTTCCATAAACCTGTCCTTTTTTCCTGCTTCCAGATTTTCCTCAGAAAACACCACATATTAGAGCATTCTGCAGTTTTTCCACTTCTTCATGAAGAGCACAAACCATTTATCCCCATTAGCTGTTTTTGCTGTTCCCATCAGCAAGGTTCAGACAGACTGAAAGGCTCCAAATCCCATTGCCAATTCGTTAAGTTATCCAGTGCCAACTTCTTTCTGTCTCTAACTTTGCTACTCTCCTTGGTACTAGTCTGTAATTTTATGGCCACATACAGGGGTAGATATGGAAGAAGGATGAAACAGTGAAAAAGGAGATCCTTGCACTATAAAGAATATCTATAAAGGTATAATGCTTCAAAGTGTTTAGACTGGTTTTGGTACATAAATTGTGTTCTTTTTCTTAAGACAATGTTGTGATAAATTAAAGCTATTACTATATACTACTTATATCACATTCCTATAAAATTCAATTGGAACTTGCAGAGTGATATTTATCCTCTTTTGTTTTATGCCATCAAGGAGACTCAAGTAAAAGCTGCAGTGCTTTAAATTCCAGCTTTTAGTTTAGGAAAATACCAGCAAAAAGACAAATAGAGTTCAGCAAGACTGCAGATATAAGTGTCTGGAGCATCCAGGTGAGCTGTGCCGCTCCATCTGCACTCTGCTCTCTGTGCCAGGCTGCTTGGCAGGGGAAAGGAACGGACAGGACCCTGCTGTCCAAGCATTGCAGAAGACATGAATCTTGTCAATTTTGGACTGAATTCCCTGCCAGTTATCAAGCAAGCAGCCAGCAAACTGCAGCACAGCACACAGCAATGTGCACGCCGGAGTTTCTGTGCCTCACTGCCCTCCCCTGGATGGCTCTTGTTAAGGCATTTCCATGGGCTGCCTGTCTCCAGGTACTGCAGACACCATCACCATCACCACCAATTCAGGAGGCTTACTGGATTCACACCAGCTGAAACACAAGCCTATGTTTGCATAAAACATACCTAATAACAGCTTTAATGTGTGACTCAAAATGAAATCTCTTTCTTGGACAAGCTTATAGGAACTATGACCTGGTTTTGCAAGGTTCAGGTTCTTTGGATTTCTGTTACTTTAAGGTGCTGAACTCTAGTGTTGTCAATTGTATTCTCAAGGGTTTGAATCACTTCCAAGAGATTTTATCACTGTATGCTTCACTTTAAGCAGGACTGCAGTCATATTTAAAGCATAATGAGGTGGTTAACAGGAAAAAAACCCTAAAATACAGATTTCTTGGTTTCTAACAAGCTAGTAAAGATGTGTTATTTGCTTTTCTCTTAAAATGCTTCCTTTAAGCATCCTGATTCCCTAAATTGTCTCCCTCACTTTTCTCCTCTGATTTTCTTACATTCCTTCTTCAGTTTTGTACCATTCTTCATCTTATCCACAGCAATTTCTTCCAGTCAACCTATGAATCAATAACTAGAGCCTTTCAGAATGACACAGAAATGTATTTAAAGGGGGGAGAAATATCTTACTAAACATGAAATATCCTTTTGAGATATTTATTGTCATTTACAGATTATATTAATCCAGTTACATCTGCAATCAATGAGCCACGGGCATGAAAGTTTACATATAAGTTTATCTTGATGTGGAGGAAACCAGAGAGCTGAACTGTAACACTTTTACAACCTCTAAAGAAGCCTGATTAGAACAGTCACAAACAATATGGATTCTCTGGGGTTCTCCATAAGGGGCTGGGAAAAGCTTAGATTTGCTCACAAAGCTGACCAGAAGTTTCATCTCTCCTCTCAGATTAATTTAATCAGGCTCTGATGATCTCCAGAGCTGCCATCAAAATCATCGGGGGCTAGGTAATCCAGGTGTCACTAATCCTCCACCAGAAAGGTGCTCCCTGGAAGCTCAGCAGCAGCAACTGGTGACAACTCATCACCCTTATGCCTTGTCCTTTTCCTTGTTCTTGCTTCATAAAAGAAACAGTGTTTTCAAGGTCATTTATGAGTGACCTAGGGCACCTGAGTGCATGCTGATGTTTGAGGAGTTTATCAGCCCTGTTGTGTGTTGGCTGAGCTTCTGTAATCACTGGAAGATTGCTGTGAGTGTACAGTTAGCCCATCCCAGGTGTAAAGTGATGCAACTTAATTGATCTTGCAATTTAAAGTTAATTGAAAGAGGTTAATGCTAAACCATGTTATCTCACAACTGGAACGGGCCAAGAATGGAAAATTACTATAGCTCAGCAGATGGGTGACAGCGTAGTAAACCCTCTTGATTTCATTTTGTTCTCAAATATATCTGGCCCCATGAATATCATGACTTCACACAGCAGCTCTCTTCCATCAGACCAAGGAAACCCCTGTGATGGTATCATTTTTAGTGGGGAAAATTTGACCATTAATGGTTTACATAGCCGCAGTTTGTTCCAAAAGGACTCCAATATGGTACAATGATATGAAAAAGGGTACAATTCCAACTTCTGAAACCAAAGTCTTTCCATGTATCTCAAAACAGTCACTAAAAACAGTGCCAGAAAGTGATAAGAAAGGCAAACCCCAGATACCACTCTCAATTTTTAAAAAAATCTAGTTTGAGGCCTTGAGCACTTTCACTTTTCCTGGGGGAATAAGTAATGTGATTCAATGAAGAAACATGAGCATTTCTGGGAAAGATCCATTTTCTACCTTTTGGTTGGAGTCTGAAGCTATTTTATTATGATGCTGCAATGCAAGTAAGCATTTAATTCCTGGGCTTTTGTCCTGTACTCACACAGAACATCAAAGCAAGCTTAATGCCATTTGAAAGATCATAATCTAAACTAGAAGATTTAAAATGATGCCCAACTCAACCTCATATGCCAAGAAGATAGGGAGAAAATGTGATTTAATCAGCTGGCAGATTTTAAAAATATTTGTTCAGCATTTTTTTTCTTCTAATCCAACTTACCACTACCAGGGGAATTAAAATAAAAACTGTCTGTAGAGATATATATCTTGCTTATCCATATTTTCCAGAAAAAGGACACTGATAGCAGAGATTTTTGTGAAAATTCAAAAGAATATTAAGAGCATTGAAAAACCCAACCCAAACCAAAACAACCATACCATCATTATGCAGGTACTGAGGTACCAACATCACTGTGTCAGCCAAATGGTTTTTTGGCACATAGCCATATCAGAGCTCCTCTCAGAGGAGAGGGCATCCTGACTCAGGAGGAAGTTCAGGGAAAGTCAGACTTGTTTATGCTGCTTCTGTCTTCCTCCGAGGGAAACTGTGGTGCACCATTAGGGCCATCAGCAGGGGATGGGCTGTGTGCCTTCTTCCTACCAACAGTAGACAGATGTGTCTCTTTTGTTCAGTCACTTTCCTCAGTCTGTCATTTTTCCCAGGGACCATGACCATTTGCAGTAGCCTGACACAAAGGTCACACTAGGAAATTGAGCAGTGCATTTGAATTTTGTTTTTAATTGGGTCTCATTAGGAACTGCGGAGGGGTTGGATTTTTTTTTTTCCTGTTAAGTTCTGTTGAGTGAAATCATCCCAATTGAAGCTACATATGCAAAACTTGGTTTTGATTCCCAAGAACAGGCACTGGGGAAGCCTTCAGCTCTATAGTCTGTTGGAAACTCAAGTGCAAGCTGGGAGACATTACTTCTTCTAACTCCTAGCTGCCCTTTCAGTCCTGGGATAAACACAGGAGGGAAGAAACACAAAGACTTCTCACTGTATTCTTAAAATCCGTACACTCCCTGCATGATAACACAGAGAGGAGGCAAGATTGAGAAGCATGTTTTCAAATACAAAGCAATGCAGGCTTCAAAGAGCCTACAATATTTTTTTAATTAATAAGGGATCAGTAGGAGCCAATTAAATCATGGCCATTCCAAATAGAGAAGACTGCTTTGCTCTTTTTCCTGCGCTGCTGCACAGTAGAGTCTCAAATTTGCCAGTTCCTCCAAAAAAAGTGCTCTGCACCTTTACAAATTACTTTGCTTTTCACAGTCATAATTAAGTGACAGTTAAGAAGCAAAGAAAACTTTTTATTTTTCAAAGTTTAAGGTTTAGTTATCTGGGAAAGGTTTTAATCATTAGGCTTTTTAAGGGTGAAGGAAGCTAACTCTACAAAACATATTTTGCTCACTATGCATAGATATGTAGTCTAGCTTATTGACACATAAATAACTTGATGACTGTCTCATGTCATATTCAGAAAACAGGCAGCCAGGTTATGTAGTCTGCTCCAGCATATCAATACCCTTGAAACAGTAAGCTATAATATATTCTATCAGTCAAATCAATCCCCCCACCTTTCCCAGGCAGAAGCAAACCTTACCTGAATTCCTAAAAAGGAGAGCTTTCACTCCTGCTACCTTCAAATAAACAAATTCAGCCAATTCATTTTAATTGCCTTGGAGTGACCAGCTGTGCATCTCAATACAGAAGTTAGACTATTCTTCATTGCTGGAGTTACATTTTGGAGCTACACTCATTCTGTGCCGGAAGGACTGTAACAGACACTCCTTCCAACCCCATCTTTCAGCCTGGGAGCTTAGGAGCTACCCTTCTTTCCTCTACACTTTCTTTTTGCCACTCCTGCATCATTTCTGCCTTCTTACCATATTCTCCCATTCTCTGGAGAAAGCAATGCTTTTGCACTCCAATTCGAATTTTGCAGTAATACTTAATAGAAGGAAAATCAGGCTGCTTTCCCAGGCTTTTGTTGACATAATGCTGGGTTCACCACTCCTCCTCCTCAGCCAAAAAATTTGTGTGTTGCAAGGCTTGTGTTCTTACTCATAATTCAGAGGGCTTTCATTTTAAAATATGGGTCCCACATGAGTGCCGTCTATTTCTCAGCATTTTGTGAAGTCATGAACTCCTCTGCATTAGCAAAGTGACTGTTGAGACAAAAAATTACAAATTTAATCTGCAATGTGCATTAGAAAAGATTTTATTAAAAAGAGGAGAGTTTTAGATTCCATGCTCATTTTGCTTTGCTTTGCCTCAGAAAGTGCCATCTGAGGAAATCAGCAGAGATGACTGTTGACTTCATTACATAGCTGCTAATTTCAGAGACACTTGCTGAGGATGTCCCTGGCTTTAATTGCCATCTTGATTTACATAATTTTGCTCCTTTACCACCTTTACATATACTAATTAGCAGGCTTGGCCTACACTTTTTTATTTCCCTGGTCTGCTTTAGAGGGTGGACGTACTACATGGGAACAATTATTTTTTCTGGTGCCCCATTCCCCTAGGGCACAGGGCATCATCATGTGTGTGGGCACGGTAGAAAGCTGACTCACATGCTGCAACCTTTCTATTCCTCATTTCTTTTCCCTCAGGAAGCCCTGACAACTTCACATGATTTCTTATCTTCTATTCTTAGGATCCTTTCTGTGAGGAAAACCATCAGTATCAAGAAGCAGGTATCTCCTGAATTACCTAATAACCACAACTGTCCCATTTCTTTGCTGTTTCAGTAACAGAAAAGTGGTAGAGAGGAAAGGGAACTATGCCAACTTGAGTAATATTCACAGTAAATGTCTTTTAAAAAAAGTACTAAAGTCTGCTGACTGCGGAATTTTTTTAAAGCCTGCTGTCAGGCTGGCAGCGGAAAAAGTCCTTCTCACTCTCTCAGATGCACACTCAGCCCCAAAGGATGAGGTGACTAAGCTGTATTTACTTTACCACTTTAGGCCTCCACTTTTGGATCTTATCAATACCAGAATCATTTATAGATGAAAAATTAGTCACCTTATTGATAAAAAAAAAAATAATATCAATGAGATTTGAAAAGGATTACAGAGTGAAAAGTCTAAACCCCCTAAAAAGACCCCTGGACATTTGTGAAGTAGCTGTTGTACATTGTTTTCTTTCCACTCCTGAAGTGATTAGGATTTTACATGTGACTTTTTCATGTCTTTCGATTGAGAAACACTAGACAATTTTTTTTTTTTTTTTTTAACTTTCAATTTTCCTTCTTGATCTGGAGCAGACTTGATTATATGAGCTCTACAACAAGCTGGCCTGGCTGCTGAAACGTGCACCACTTTGGTGGTAGTGACAAGAACTTGGTGGAGGGTTTTATTAATTGTAATACAAAATGACATAAAGCAACCAGAGAAATTTCCCACCGTTATTTTTGTACTATGCTTTTCGAATCTACTTCTTAGGAAAATAGAAAAGCTCTTTGTAATAGGGATTATCTCCATTATATGGCTTAGTAGTGAAGTAGTTAACCATGCTGATTTCTACAGTGCTATATTTAAGTTTCAGAGTTAACATCCCTCTGAAACAAATAGAGCTGATTTTTCTTTTAAGAACAAATTTTTCTTGTTCTGCAGACTGAGGTATTGTCTACATTAAGAACATTTGCACCATTATAACTACCCTAATTTTAGTCACATCAATCCCACTCCTTGATGTAGACGAATTATACGTAACCACATCAGATAAAGCATTATTTTATGGCTGTGCAGTCTGCTCATATTAGGCATTTTCAACAAAGAACAATCGAGTTCCATTAGTGCAAGCTTCCCCAAATGGAGAAAGATGATATTAATCACTTTGCACTAGCTTTACACACACACAAAAAAAGAGGGGGATGGCAGAAAGTTAAAATGTTTTCTAAAGAAAGGGAAGTAATAATTTAAACAAACCAAAACCACATAAAACTCTGTACCTGTCAGGGGCAGCCCCAGCCCAAGACTCTGAGGAGAGTAAGCTCCTGCTGCAAACGGCTCTATGTTTAATAGATGTAGGTGCATGGTCAAAGGCTGAGGATACCAACTTTCAGAGCAGACTACTGATACATCTAAAAATGCAAACCACTGTCTTCCACATCACCAGCCTCATGCTAAAGAGGCTTATGTTCCCTTGAGAAGGAACAGGTATTTTCTGTTTGCATACTATCTAACACAGGAGGGTCAGCTACCACAATATAAATATTTAATCCTAATAACTAGGGAGGCAATATCAAGGGGATATGTTAACATGATGCCTCTCCAAAGCTCATAGTGAATAAGCAACCCCTCCTTTTTAAGAGGTAGCAGAATAGGAGTTTGACTTTCAAAATACAGAATCAAAAGTTGACCAAAGCCTGAATTTCCATGCCCATTTATGCTGTAGCTGAAGAGCCCATATTTTTAGCATAAGGCATAACATGCAGCAACCTTGCCAGTGTAAGGAGTCAGACAATGAAAGAGGAGCTGGCAGCAGCAGAAATGGGGGTTTGCTTCTCTCTCCCTCCCCTTTCCCTCCCTGGAACACAACATATTTTTATCAGGAACAAAAATAAATAAATCCTTAGTTGTCTTGCTGTGCCCAATTAGTATTCCATCCATGAACTGTCCCATCAGGGAAAAATGCCTCCCTCACACACGTGTTCAGGATAGCACTGATGGATCTGAGGGCCTCTCCAAACACAGTGACCATCTGCTAGGCAAAACATAGGGGTCTGACAAGCAGGAGCCATTCAGCCCTGTTGTTGGGCCACATTATTACATATTTGACAAGGGTAATGAGAGGCTGTCATTAACCTTACATGACAGTCTCCACAATGACATACACTATAGCAAGAACAAAGAGCAGAACTCAGTAAAAAGGCACCTACTTCTCATTTAACCCCGAAATTGTCAGACACCATTATTGCTAATGGAGGCTGGCGGTCCTGGGGTTAATTTCCATCTCTGTGCTCTGCTCGTTCTCTTTTTGAAATACACTCCTCATATGGTTAAAGAAGCAGTTTTATCAAGGCTATTGGGAAGGCAATGCATTATTTATCATAACACACTGAGATGTAAGAACAGAGAGGGTCTCCTGGAGGAATGAACAAACAGACATATTTCATGAACCCTTCTGATGGTCTGAAAAAAAAGAAAACATTTCTGAACTCAGTCTCTGATATTTAAGGTTATCATTGCCTAAGTGTGACATTTCTCTCATCTGCATTTCCTGCCAGGTTTCTGTCAAGCTTGAAATCACAAGGCTGTTTTTCCTGGTGACCTTGTCACAGTCACCTGGCTTTATAATCACAGGGAAATCCCATAGAGAAAGTTAATCGGTCGCCTGACTTTTAGTTGAACAACAGATGTAGGGTGAGACAGCATTTACAATTTCAGGAAATAAAAGGTCATCTGAATATAAAATCTCTGTCTCAGGTGTGATGATATGAGTTGCAGTCCTCCAGCAAGTTATGAAGATCTCATAATAGAGCTGCTTACCCCCTCAGCAAGCCAAGGAATACATCTATTTCCATGGTGACCTGCAGGCTTAACCTAGGACAGGGTGCTCCAGGAATGAATGCAAGCACTTGTTTGGATGCTTTGGCATATTAAGGACAAATGATAGAAGTGAAAGTGAAGATTATGTCTCACTGCAGGAGACTCAGAGCCAGTGCAGCTGGGCGTTAGCTCACAGGAGTCACAAGGTTTGGGAACAGCTCGAGCCAATGAGAAAATAGGACATCAGGTGGCGGGTAGCTGCAGTACCAGGATGCTCAGAGCCTTTCGGGGGGAGGGGATGCCATCTCTGTGGAGAAGCTCTCTATAAATAGCATACAAAAAGCAAATCACTTTCTTTCCACACAAAGAAGCAAATGCAGCAGCACGAATCTATCCTTCCAGAGGCACTGGCTGGGAGGCTGAGAAGGAAGCTGATTGAACAAAAGATTAATACTTCTGTGGAAAAAGTGGAAAGTAAAAACTGTCATTAGGAGACAAACTATCCAAGAAGCGAGTCCAAGCAAGACTGTATTTTATTAGAAAAAGTAGAATAGGTTGTACAAGCACATTTCACATTATTGATTGCTTTTCCAAATTTATTGTGGTGTTCCTTTACAGAGCTGGATGCCAGCATCATGTGCTATCTTTTCTGCTCCCTCACTGGAGAATGTCCTCTTCCCAAGCCACCCACAGAGGAGTCTGATGTAAAATTAAATGTCTTGTTACTATTGAATCAAACCTCTTTTGTTATCTAGCTATCCAGAATTCATTTTCCATTAACAGCTGCATGATCAAACAGTTGTTTTACAACTATTCTCAAAGAGCTACTGAAAGGAACGCAGAACACATGCAAAATTGAGTTCTGTTTTGAAATGACAAAAATGCCAGTAAAGCATTTTTCTTCCTTTACGCAGACTGGTGTACAGCTACAGCTACCGGCATTCAGTAAGCAGTGGAAATACTCAGTCCCACTCATCCCATCTCTTACCATGGGATAAGTCTAACCAGCTTGTGCTCCTCTCCAAGAGTTCTTCTTTCTCAGCTAGCACAGGACTCCATTCATTAATTTCCTCAGTAAATGTGCATGTCAAACCACTAAGGATGACTGAAGCATTTGTGCTGCAGTACCATCAATATATGGATTGTACACTGCTCTCTGTCTTTCCATCTCTCTGCTTCCCTGCCTCCAGCCCTTACCCACCTCCATCCACTCCCTCTTATTATTTTCTTAATCTTTAGTTTAAAAAAATTCTTGCCTTTAGATCAAGACAGAGTAATATGGAAGTCTGCCTTCATCATCCGAGTTTTAATAGACTGGTATGATCTCTAATAATATTTGTAAAACAGTATGTTTTAGAAACCACTGATGGCAGCCTCATCAATTATGACTGCTTGTCTCTAGCTCATGCAATGAGAATGACGCCAAATTACCCCTGACTAGAATTTGTTAGGCTAGGACTGGTGCTGATGCCCACCTCTTCTTAGTTCAGACTCTGGTCATATGCCTGTGAACAATGGGAAATGACAATGGTTTGAAAGACAGCAATTTCTTGTTGGTATTTCTGAAAATTTTATGTGCTAACTTTATGGTAGGCAAAAATAATTTACAAATGTAGAAATATCATTGCTCCTAAGGAAATCTTCAAATGCAGTATATGCATAATATCCTAGTGGCTTTTATTTCTGTGGAGAATTTGAGAAGTCTGTGTTATCAAGATCCCTCAGGACAACAAAGAAAGATTTGATATGTCTTTCCTTAAAGGGAATTTAAAAGGGTTCTTTAATTCTAATTAGCGAAACTACTTGGGAATTCTCAGAAATAGAATTCTTTACTTATAAATGAAAAATACAGTATAATTTTCAAACAAAACAAAGTTGATTTCCTGTTTCAAGCACGTGATTCAGACCTCACAAAAGAGCAGATTTGATGGCTCCATATTAACACACAGTGAGTTCCCTCAACATGTCCAACATTTAATCTTTGATGTACAGGTCACCACATTTACCTATAAAATCTATTTCTTTATTAATATAATTATTTATGGGCTACTGTCCTTGTGAGGGTGTATAAAACTATTACATTTTCATTTAATATGATAGTTAGCAATTAAATTTTCATACTATTAATTGCCAGAATTGCTTTTAATTTTCTTTTTCTGAGGCTGAGACTAGTTGCTCTTTCACTCCAATATTTTTTCAGCTACCCTATTTTGTATAACTTTCCAAGAGATACATTTACTGGGTAAGATCCTTCCTGTGTTATGATATTAAAGAAAGAAAGATCATCATTAAATAAATGGTAAAACTGCGCTGCTCTGCAGTCACTTAACATCTTCTAAAATCTACAATCAGCTTGCTACAAAGTCAGGGAAATAATCATAGAATCATTGAATGGTTTGGGTTAGAAGGGATCTTAAGTTCACCTAGCTCTAACTTTCCTGCCATGAGCAGAGACTCCTCATACTAGACCAGGCTGCTCAATAATGTTTAATAATGAACTGTACTGGAAAACAAATGAGGAATACTAATAGAACCTAACTCTATTGTTTCTTGCATGACCTTCAAGAACAGAAATTATTTTTATCACTTGCCTAAGTCACCTTTACATGCCCAGCCTTGGACCTGTAGATCTATTGAGTAGCTCACTGCATGTGAAACATAGGTGAATGAAATATTTACATTATAATCCTTTCTTGCAGTTTTCAAAGAAAGAAAAAATGCAAAAAGGAAGGAAAAAAATTATCAACGTAAACAGAAATATCTGCCATCCCAAAAAAAAAGGAATTTGCAAGTTTTGGAGTATGGAACCCTATAAAATGGTTCATATTTTAATCAGGAGAGTTCATTCTCTGGTATATCCTGCGAGTATGATGTTCTGCCTTTAAATTAGCTGCAAACACCATCACGTGGGTCAGACTAAACTACGTTTAATCAGACTCCTGATGAATTATGAATGGGTCTACCAAGCAATTGGACCATTAAGTATTAGATGAGACACAACTGCCCCAGATGCTTCACCTAGGGTAAACTCAAGTGTTTGTATTCCAACTTTCTAAAAGCTGAAAGACTTAACAACCAAAATTTGCTGATAGCTCAAGAGGCTCCAGGACTGGAAATTTGCTTGCATGAAGTTAAGACAGGAATTGCATGGTTGCAATATGTAAAAAATAAGCCATATTTGAAGAAATACACATTTTTAATCACCTTTGACAGAAATAACTTGACCACAATCTGAGTAATGGAGTTCCAATTAAATAAGTGAAGAAGGGAGTGAGCTAGAATTTGCCTCTCTGAAGAAATGGCAGACAGCTTGGACTTAGTCTGTATTTCCATATGGAATCATGAAAATTACAATCCATTCTGAGCCAGGAATTCTAAGAGAAGACAATAAAACAGCACAGGGATCCTGCCAAGCACTATTAAAAGATTAGCAAAATAACTGTCACTAAAATCATGATCTTCACTATCAAAACAGTAGGCAGCATTGTGGATTTTCAAGGTCAGAGGAAAAATGGCTGATTGACAATGAAAAATTCTGACCTTCACTGTGGTGAGCAATGACTGTGATGAGAAAAAAATGGTCTCACCATCCTGGTGTCAGGGCACAATTTCATCTAGTGTAAGCAGTCCAGAGTTTAGGCTGTATTCCTGTTATTCCTCTCATGGTTCACAAAGGACTGTTAGCTTTTTATAGTAAATAGCTATTGGCAGTGTTTCTGCTGCACCCAGTTTCTCAGTCAATGTTGCTGAAGGGAAGACAGCCCTGCACAAGACCTAAGTACACCAAGTGAGGCAAGTCAGCGCTGCAGAACTGTTTGTTTATTATGGTCCTGATATATAAGATTCAGATGCAAATACAAAATAACCAGATGCTGTAGGAGTGCCTGAATTCAAGGCTGTAAAAAAAGGAAAGTAGGTAGGAGCCCCAGCAATTAGGTAGGTAGCAGCAATCGACTAGAGAGGAGCTGTGTCTCACAATTCATTAATTCTTTGCTAGTGATGGGTATTTGCCCTGGAGGAGGAACTTACTGGGGGCTTCTTTCATGTATCACAGCAGTGTGACTGTCCTGGTTCCCTCAAGCTATGCTGAAAGCCCCAGAGGAAACATCACATCCCCCCCTTCACTCTTCCTGTGTCTCATCATGTGTCCCCTTGATAGCCCATGGGGATTTGTTTCCTTCCCACACAGAGGTCTACAGCAGTACAGTCCCTTTCCAAACACTTCCTGTGTTTGCAACAGCTCTCCACAATTTCTCTCAGCACACTCATGTGTGTTCTGCCTCTTCTGATCCTCAGGACAGCTCCCTCCGGCTGCACCTTTTCACCATGCCTCAAGGTGGAAGAAACTTTTCATGCCAGCAGCATCTCAGACAGCAGGAGTTTCTGACAATCCTTGGCTCATTGCTGTGCTGAGGTCAAGGGTAACGAATTGCTTCTCTTGAGGAGTTATGCCTCTAGTCCTGTAGCAGTCCACAAGGACACTGATGCTCCCTGCTCTTTGTGTTGGGAGATCTGTGGGGTGCAGGAATACCTGCAGCAGTGCAAGCCTGCATGGAATTCTCCTGCTCTAGGGAGAAAATCAACAACCTGATCTACTGAGTGCTGGAGACATTTCACAGGAACCATGCTTTCTGGTGTTGCCTGCTGGAGTCAAGGTTTTAGGGCATTATGATCTTTTAGTTAATCAAAACCAGTGGTCTCTATTACAGCTAAAGTGTACAGCTGGAAAATACCACTAAGAGAAAAAACACTCAAGAATCAGATAAAGGCCAAACAAAATGTTCTACGAATTTCTACATTGTACATACAGGAAACAAATGCATTCAGATCATCAGGGCTCAGAAGAGGCCTGTGACCTCCTCCATCAGGGTACCAGGGAACTAAATAGCTTGTTTGTGCCCCGCCTGAGGTTTTTTTCCTTTCTAAGAACAATGGAATGCTACAAGGAGTCATTCAGTTGACAATAAATGATGGAACTTCCAAAGGTGGGTAAGCATCATTTTCTGCTCGCGCTCATGTTTCCAAAGCAGGCCACTGTCCTCTGCACATGGAGAACTCTGCAGTCCTTTACGGAATCACAGGCTGTGATGAAATGAGCTTTTTTGTCTTGAAATTAAGAGAAATACAAAACACACCCTGCCCTTTCTAGTAATCAAGACCAAATTATTGCAGTGGTCAAAAAGAAAGATACCTCTCTCACCCTTGTTTCAATAACCCACATTCAGTCACTAACATAGCCTTTCATTGTCAGGCAGGTATCTCATTTCTTTTGTGGATGCCTACTCATACTGTACTTTCATAAGGACTGGTACTTTATTGATGGTATTTACACATCTTCCTACTCTGGACCTTCTCCTGAGACTACTAGGGCCCAACTAAGTAGTGACACACTGTGATAGCTTAATAAATTTATGACTTTGTTCGTGAAGCGTTAGTTATGTCCTGAGGAAGGCATGAATGGCTGTGTTGTATTTCCTGTCCAGTCACAAAGAGCAAAGTAGCCCTGTACCATCTCAAATCATCTGTGTAAGTGCCAAATCTATTATTTTAAACCTAATGCTGATTTTCATGCTGAAATAGTGGGTTATAAGCAGTTCTATTACTTTGAACAAGAGAACCTTCCTTCTCTCTTCACCTTCCCAGAGAAATAATTCAGAGCATGACTGTTCAAGCTATTATAGGAACAGAGGCACCAAAACCAGAGTTTGGGTAAGACTGAGTGTTGACACTAAATAATTGCCCTCCAGACAGGCTCTGCTCAGCTTCACCTTCCCTTATGGGAAGCATGTAGATTTGATGTCGACACCGACTATTTCAGATCTGCCTCTGTGCATCCTCCACAGGCTTCACAGCCTCTGCAGGCCTGGAAGGCTCAGTCCCAGAAGAGGCAGAAAGTTGCCATACTGCTCCCCAGACTACCCTTCACAGGGGCTCAATCAGCACCTGCTTTCAGAGCTCAAAGGTTTATCCACAGTTGGGTTCTATACAACAAAGATTTACCTCTGGGTTCTTTTAAGAAATGGCCCAAGAGGGTAACACCTGTCTGCTTGAAAAGTCATGAGGTTAGAAGGCTAACTCCCCACAGGCAAAAGATTTCAACTTTGCTTGTCCAAGGGGGTAGGACCCAATTCTCAGGAGTTTTCCTAAACTGTGCAGCAGTGAAAGGCAGGAAAGCATTTACCAAAATAATTATGTTTAAGCTCTGCCTCTATTCAGCAACAAATGCAAAATGTACTGTGTCATGCTGTGGCAGGACAAACTCCCCGAGCTCTACTTGCATAAACAATTTTGCTTCAAACTGGCTTCTTGGTCTGCAGGTAGAAACTTTTACTCATGGAAGAAAGCAATGGCAATATTTCTTTTTAGCAAATAAACAAATTTTTAACACACACAGGAAGGTCTGGTACCTTCATTCTTTACCTCTTATTGTATGTTTGTATGTTCCTTTCTGCCAGTAAAGCACTGTAAAGAGAAGATGGTTGTAATCAGATCATTGGCTAAAACAACTGATCAATAGCAACTGCATATGCTGCAAAGAGCCTTTAATGGCTCTTAATCCCCATTAGGCTGATCTGGAGGAAGTTGAAGGGGAAACTGCATCACATTTCAACCATTTATAGCAGCATCCTGGTACTTGAGCAGCTTTCAGGGAATGGGAGCATTTGTTCTGAGGTGTCCTGGGACAATCATCAATAGGATAGGAAACTATTGCATCATTATTATCCAGGAAATGCTTAGGGGACTCTCCAGGGAATTGAGTCCAAGGGTTATAGTTTTTTAACAGGAGCCTACGTTGGGTCAACCAGCAAAGAAGCACCATGTGAACATTTTCTACCATTGGTAATAAAACATGTTTTGGGATCTATTTGACACTAATTATAAAATTAAAAGAGGCTAATTTTTGTAATGTGAGCCACCATACAGTCTTTAGGAACATCTTCCAAACATCTTCCATTATTCATCTTCCTGACATATAATAATGCAGCCACATAATGACAGAAGTTTCAAGATATTCATGGTTTGCTTCCCCACTAAACCAAGTAAAAAGTCCACACCACACTCTACAATACACCCATAAGTAGCTTGAGAACACTTTCTTGTGTCTCCCATGTCACTCCTCTGTGCTGACACAATTCTACATGTATGCCTTTTCAGCCTATACATTTTGTTTTGCAAAGTGAAAAGACCAACACTAAGAATAAGGACCTAAAACGTGTACCATCCATTCCATAACTACTAGGCATTATCACAGGATTCAACAGGAATTTGTAATGAATTCAGTGTTTAGTTTACCTGGTGATGTATCTTGCTCTTACTGACTGAGAAACATAAAGCCTTTGAAAACCAAATTAAGTTGCATGCTGCTTAACCTGAGCAGCATGCTGTGGGCAATTGCCCTCAGGAATGATCAGTTTTGATTCCAATTGAATTCAATGTGGTAAGCAGGGAAAGCTAGATAAGCTTGTCAGGGCTGTGGCTGAGATACAAGGTTAAAGAAACTGTGCTCTGCAGGTCAGAGATCTGTGCATCTCTTTCCCCTATGCATACCAGGTATGTATTGAAAGAAATTCATGAAGCCTATTTTACAGACGAGATCTAGAGCTGCACTAACTGCAGCTTCTCTTCACCAAGAGAATTTTTAGCATCAAGTGGACTCACAGAATGTCTACGAGACTGGGGTAAGTCTAGTGTTAAATGACAGTTTTATAAAATGGCATCACTGCTGCAGGTATGTTGAGAATTTTGTGAAAAGGACAGCATTGAAACAGCAACCAACTCTCGTGTTCTCCAAGGTCTTAATTTTTGCTCACCTTCAGTGCCTAGACGTGTGCAGGAAAAAAAGAAGCAGCTCTGCATCAGTGAGATTCTGCTGGCACTACTGCAGGAAAACACAGCTCATCAAGCGTACCTCAACTATAATCTAGCCTCAAGAGGCTCCACCACTTTCTTGCGAATTGATTTTGCAGCTGGAAGGATATTTCCCCTTCACAACTCCAACCACCTCAGAGATATCATCAGACAAGTATCAGCTTTGAGAAGAGCACATGTACTTCTTATTTCTTTAGCAATTTATAGGAAACGGCCTAAAACCAGAGAGGATACCTAAACCCACAGAGGATAGGCAGTTCTGTTCTTAATTTTAAGCATAGAGATGTTAAGTCAGTCTGCAGTATCTAGGGATTAGTATGGTCTCTTAGTGAAATTTGGCCATCATGTCATGTTTTTCAGAGCAATTACACAAATGTGATGCTTTAGAAAGGGACTCCAGAGAGTCATTCATTGCTCTAGAGCAACTCTTGGGAAGTCATCCAGTTATTCCTCTGCACTTTCCATTGAAGCCTTATGAAGTCAATGAAAAAGCTTTTCAGTGGACGCTGGCTATAACACAAATGAGAGACACCTCTTTGATGAACAGACTAGGTTTCTTGCCTTTCTTTTCCTCCATCCTGCAAAATCAGAAATTCAGAAACTGAGGATCTCAGTGCTCCTAAAGCTTATATTGGCAGTTTTGCCAAAAAGACTAAATATAGAATTTTGTTGAACTGAGCCTTATTCCTAAGGCTTCTTGTGTGTCATTTAAGCTTCTGATGGCTAAATAACAGCTGCAGTAATATGAAGAGATTACAGAAAAGCACCAGCCACTGGAACCAAAGAGGTTATCCCATGGTGCTTTTGTGCAGCTTGTTTCATATCTGCCTCGTGAAGTCCTCTGCCTTCCTAAAATAATATGTAATTAGCATTCAAGACACATGCTTTCTACTAGCAAGTGGGAATAAAGCATAGCAGAATTCTTTAAGAATGCTGATTTTTTTTTAGTGGTTTTCTATTTTGAATCTTCAAAATGACATCTGCTTTGTGTGAGACTTAGGAATCTGGAAGGAGATTTGCAGAGGAAAATGAAATCATATCTCTGATCCTTCTGTATTCTATCAACTTCAAAATAAATACTTGTGCTTGCCTTCCTGCAAAAATCAGTACAATGCCAATTCACTTTTTGACAGTTTTATATAACACCCTGCATTGTGGAAATATTTTTAAAAGTTTATTTTGGTGTTGTATTTCAATTAGGCTAATCAAAACATTTAAGCATTTTAATAAACATGACTGAATAAAACCACACATTTGTCGGAAAACACCAATGATCCACTGCAGCTTTACACATCAGGAGTTGAAGATAGCTGATAGAGTAATTCTTTAAATATTTTTTTAACTTGCCTTTTTAGATAGATTACATATTCCCAATTGTTCAAGCTCTTCATGCTAGGAACAAAAACCCTCCTTATCTGTATGGAGATGAGAAAGGGCTTTATTTGTTTAAGTTACATCCTCTGCAATAAGTGTGTATAGAAGAGATGGCTGGGGTTTGTAACAGTGTAAAGATGTATGAAGACACAAACTTTAGTCTTCTAGGATCATCTTGAGCTCCTGAGGGTAAGACCTGCTTCTCAAATCTGGGCTGCAGGGTTGCCTGGGGTTCTTCAGAGGCTGAGACCAGGCAGATGAGCTACCTGCCTGCAGGTGGTGGGCACTGGTGAGCATCTGTGTGGCATCAGATGTGAGGAAAGAGGTCTCCTGGATCTTAGCTGAGCTGTCACAAAGTCCCAACCCTACCTCAGTGGTATGATCAAAGCTGGTGATGCATGGCATCCCATGGCATCCCATGGCAGCACTGAGGGAAGTGCCAGAGGCAACAATGGGCCACAAAGGTACCTTTGCTGGCCTGATCTGATGTCCAGAGAGTTTGACACTTACTGAGGGCTTGGATGTGGAAGACTGTGGAGGCTTATCTGGCCCTCATGCAAGAGATCCCACTGCTCTTCTACATGGGCACTTATAGCAGTGCCAGAGGAGGTCTGAATCATGCCAAGAGTGATTATGTGGCTCTGGAATGAGGGCCAAGGATATGGAGATCCTTTAGTGTCTTCTAAGACAGGAAGATTGGATGGATCCCACAATTCTGTGCATTAACAAATGTTTGCACAGCTGGGATTGAAAATAGGGATTTGAATTCTAGGACTCTGGGATCTTCTTTGAAGATCAAGAATTGCCAGGAAAAGACAGGATACACCTGACCAACTGGAGAATCTTTGAGAACAAGCTGGCCCACCTGGTGAAAAGAGTTTTAAACTGGAAGTGATGAGGGTCATGATGACAGTGTCCCCTGGAAGAGGTGGACTGGTTTGATAAGCAAAGAGTGCACAGAGAGTGGAAAACTAAAACTTTTAATCATCAAAACAGGGCAGAAGGGAGTCCACCCCAAGTACATGCACACAGAGAAGGAAGTACCTACAGGATATGGAGGAAATTCTCTGAGCATTTTGGGGGAAATCAGCATGATTGAGTGCCTCTGTGAAGTTCCTGTAAACT
The DNA here is from genome assembly GCF_008360975.1 of Lichenostomus cassidix. Classification (NCBI taxonomy): domain Eukaryota; kingdom Metazoa; phylum Chordata; class Aves; order Passeriformes; family Meliphagidae; genus Lichenostomus; species Lichenostomus cassidix. The sequence goes on along the minus strand of NC_139482.1, from coordinate 116,131,016 downwards.
AACACATGTGGGGTGGGGAGTAAACAGAAAGATTTAGAGATCTGTGTGCAGGGGTAGGAGGTGCAGGGATATATAGGTCTCATTGGAATCACGGAGATGCAGTGAGACAGCTCACATGACTGGAACAATGCAGTGGCTGAATAAAGGCTATTTTGGGAAGGACATGCCAGGATGGTGAAGAGTAGAGTTGCCCTGTACATGAGCAAGGATTCATGAAACTCTGCCTAGGCACAGGTAAGGAGCCAGCTGAGATCTTACAGATCTAGATTAGCAGGCAACAACATGATCAACCTTCTCATGGTTGTTTGTTACAGAACAATGGTCAGTAAGAAGTATTATGTGAGTCTTCTTCATAGAAGTGCTTCACATTTGCAGGCTCTGGGGGAATAACGAACTCACTATCTTCCAGAGGGGTAATACAGCAGGGCATAAGCAACCCAGAAGGTTTCAATGATGGTGTGTGAAAGGAGTAAACAAGACAAAGCCAGGCTCTTCTCAGTGATATCCAGTGAAAAGATAAGAGGCAACAAGCACAAATTTAAAAGCAAAAAGCAAACTTCTTTGTTGTTACAAGAGTGGTCAAAAAGTAGCGCAGGTTGTCCAGGCAAGCTGTGAAGTCTTCATCCTCGGAGATATCCAAAAGCCCTCTTTATCATATTCTAAGAAACCTCATCTAGCTGACCCTGCTTCGAGCAGGGGGCTGGATTAGAAAGTGCCCAGAGGTGCTGTCCAACCTCGTTGACAGTGTGATTCTGTGAGTCATTGGTGTGGGGATCAGTGGGCAATCTTTTACTTTAGGTAGGAAATGCCACAGGGAATGGAGGTTTATGTAGTTTAGGTAGTCACACCTAAACTGACAGACCCAGAAGCTCTTCTAGGATCCCAGTTCGGTGTCCATATCCTAGCACAGGCTTGGGTTAGGGAGTGCTCCTATGTCCTCTGCTTTGATTTCTGCTGGAAGGGAGCCACACTGCAGCACAGACAGGGTTCTGTGAAGTAAATTCTCCTTTGTGCCCTAATGATTTCATTTTCCTTCTAAATCAGGAAGGTTTTTAGGGGATCTTTCTTTTCCTACCCAATCCAATATAATTTCCTTGAAATTCCCTGCTGGAGGGGCAGAAAGAGAAAATTCCTATGCAGCTCTGTTTCATCCCACAGAGGAATTGACAAGGCTGAGAGTCTAAGATGAGTCCAACACAGACAGAAGAGCACCAGACTGAAGTACACACAGCAACCAGAAAGCTGACAAGCTGTTGCATTTTGTAGCAGATGCAGCTCTAACAGGGTATGTGGCTTCATTCCTAGATATAATGAGTTGCAAACGCACACTGGGAATGCTGTTTTTGTTCAAAAAATATCTCCTCAGTTAATATACAATATGTGCACTGGATGAATGTGTGCCTCTATTCCCATAAAGCAGTGAGAGATCACAGAGAGGAGCTGTCACACTTTACTGGGTTGATACTGATTATTTTGGCTGTTCATATCGTTGCTGTCTATTCCCCTTCTGAACAATACAGTTAAAAAGCTAATGCTCAGAAATCAAATTAAAGGATGTCTCTTCTATCTCAAAGAAGTACAGTTACAGGCTGTTTAAAGGGATGAATATATATTCTGCCTGAAGTTCAAGGTGGTGGGATGTACTTATACTTTCCATGCAAAAGTCTGAAGATTAAGTCCTGTATGAACCAAAATGCAGGTGAGTTGTACAGATCAGGTACGTCTCTTTTGTGTACTCAGCAAGGAAACAGAAAGCAGAAGGAAGAGTGACCACCCATATTGAGAGGTCCAGAATGGATTAAATGTCATCAAGAGGGTGCATAGAGAGAAAAACTCTTCCTTCAAAACAACACAAAGGCAAGAATGGAAGATCAGGTACCAAACAGATAAGACAAATTCGCTAACTAAACACGAACAAGATATCAGGGCAAATAAATAACACGCTCAGGCAGATATCCAAGCACGTATGTAATGCTGTCAACTTCATTTTACATCATTAACATATGAATGAGAAGCTTCACAAGAATCAAAGACAAGATGTTCCAAGTAAATTAAGTTTCTGATATGGAATACAATGAAATATGAAGGAAGAATTGCTACCAGAAACAATGGTGTTGAGAAGAATTTCTGAGACATTAAGTATGTACACACTGTTTTCAATATCAAAGAGGTAATAAAATAGCAAATTAAGAAAAGTTACTTCTTTCTTTTCCTTCAGTTTGAGGGTCCAAAAAGTTCACATGCCAAGTAGCAAAGCCCACCACACTACAAGCATGTCCTCAGCTGCAACCTCCATCTCAATGAATAGCAAAATAATTTGAGGCAGTAGCAGTATAGGGAGACAAGGCTGTGATTGTAAACTTGTTTTCAATGTTGCCATTAGTGTTGGGATATTGAATTTTTATTAGCCTTTGTAAGCTAGTAATGACAGAATTAGGCTTGCAGTCTTTGACATAGGATGTCATTTTTTCTGCTGCCACGACAAATTGCAAAATCATGTGTCTGTTGAAGGTGCTGAAAGGATCAAAGTGGGTGCAACTTTCTTGTCAGAAGCAACTTTTAAAATCAGCTTCTTAAGGACATTCCTTCTACTGTGCCCTTTATTTCAACTATATTTTGCATTTAATTCTGCCAGCTTACCCATTTTGGAGCTTGCTAGTGGACTCTGAATCAGATTAAGGGGTCTATCCAGTATAAATGAGAAAGGTAGAAGAGGAATAAACTAGGTAAATATTTAAATTCATGGTCTAGGGCTACTAAAAGACACTGATAGCTCAAAGAATGAAAACAAGTGTGTTTTTCTACCTAAAGTTCCTGCTGATTCTGAGAGAGGGAAAGGAATAAAAGGATTGCAGGAGAGATTTTTTATTTTTTAACTTGGAAAACTGTTATGAAGAAGATGATAAAAAAAAACAACAAGGCAAAGTTTACAAGGCAAATAACTCAAAATTATTACATGCCTCAAACCATGCCTATAGATAACCTACAACCTGCATGGGCACATATACATTATCAGAGCATATTTAGTTGTATGACTTTATATGATAAACAGCATATCCTGTTCATCTGCAGTACTCCTGCCTCGTGCAATTTACTGCACAGATCATGTCCTAAGGATGAGCTAAAGTGAAGTGGACAGTTGTGCGAAGGACTCCCATCTCTGGCTGGTTTCTGAGAATGGGACATATTATGTGAAACAGGAGGAAAATTTCCAGAAGAGAAACTGTCTTCCTGATTAAGGCCCTGGACTATTCTCTTGATCTCTGACTTTTTTCTCTGTCTAAACCACAGTTTTTCTGTGTGATACTGATCATAGCATTTGTGCAAACTCTCTGTGATTACTCCTGTTTCATTTTCTGAGCGCCCAGTCTGAAACAGCAGGAGTATTGGACTCATAATTGCAAAAGTTTGATATGAGCTGTGCTCTGAACACATAAAAGGCAGCAGAATGCACAGAAAAACTAGGCTGTAATCTTGAAAACTAGCCTCTAAAAATGAACTGATATAGGGCAATTTTGGCTTTAGTGTCAGTGACTTTTTCCCAATTTGTAAACCTGAGACACCATCGTATTACCTGGCGGATGTATTGTATAAATAAATTCATTAATAAAGTCATTAGTAAAGATATCACAATCAGATTAAAGACCCAGAAAAAGGAATACATTTGAGCTCAGTGCAGCTTTTGGATGTTAAGCATTAAATGACATATGGGACCACTAACAAAATAATGAATAAAAACTGCTGTAGATCATGTGGATTAAAGAGTTTATTGTAGTGCATGTACACACTTGGCAGATACAAGACAGCAGGGTACTTTAACTGGGTATTTCCTGGCTGTTAAGCTTCACCAGTCTTTCCAGGTAAGATTTTGTATTTTGTTTAGGGATATTTATATACTTTAAATTTCTGAAATTTCTATGTGGACAGTTAAGAACCAGCGATATCAATTCCCACTACATGGATAAGGAATTGATATAGGCTATGTGAATCTAGATAGAGGAAAAATATGTAATTAATTTGGAAAATTCTAATTTTTTTTCCAGTAAATAAAATTCTCAGATTACCCAAGTGAAGTGGACATTTAGAGAAGATTTTTTGTTAAATTCTCAAATGTCAAATACAGAAAACATGCCCTGGGCATGCACAGTTTTGTAGGAGACTATGATATTCTTTTTTCATGGTACCCTTATTAGGTGTTTCATATCTGAAGAAATGCTAGTCATGACACAAGGTTTCAAACCATTGTACAGTTCAGAAAACATATTCCAAAGAAGAAAAAGGCTCCAGCTAATATTATTCATCTTCTCTGCTCTATTTGCTTCTCCCCAAAGTCAAGTCAGAGCTTATTTTCAAAGCCTTCAATAGACTACAAAATTTATTCTTAAAACAAGTCTCATTTTTGGATGCCCTTGGCCCCTTTTGAATTTTCTTGCAACAAACAACACGTTCATATGCATGGGAAGAGAGGCTCAGCAGATGTCTCAGCAGATACAGATCTGAAGTGTACATCCTTTCAGAAGGCATCCAAAATTCTCTATTTTTTATGAACAACTACATAAACTTGGTGTATCTGCATGTCTGCTGCATCATTACCATTTTTGTTAATAGTAAATGGATTTGAAAGTTTGTAGCTAAAGTGCTACATGAGATAAAATGTGGACTTTGGGAATGGCATGATAATTACACAGCAACAAGCTGAATATCACAGTGATGAGCAGTTTCACTACCTCAGAACTGCAGAAGTCAGACAAAAACTAGATGGGCTACCTCACCCCACCTGAGACCACTCAGAACAAATCTGCTTCTGTTTTGGCCCTCAGGTAATATCACAGTAGCTAGGGAAAGGCTTCTGAGCTGTGATATAAATAAATAAACTGTGAACAAGATCCACTTTTCTCCAAGTGAAAAGTAACTCACATCAAAAGGGCAACAAATCTCTGTTTCAGTCTCTTATAGTCCTTGCTATTATACTAAAACCCATATTTGATTAATAGAAAATAAATAAATAAATCTGCATTCTTGACATGACTGTTATTTCTCTCTCTTTTTTTCTTTTTTCTTTTTTTTTTTTAACTGACTTTTACACTTATATTTACACCTGAATATTTTCTTTACAGAGCTTTTTACTTGATGTTCTGTTTTCTCTGCTGAAGTTCAGGCATATGAAGTACCTGTTTCATTAGTGTCACTTGGCTTTTCATTACACAAAGAAAATGAGGCTCTACAGCATTCAAGGAAGAGACCAATAAAGATATATTACTGTCACTTCACTCAATAAGAGCAGATGGGTCATAATAGTACGGCTGATACCAGTACATTTGTGGAGTGATTCTTTCTTATCAGGCAGTTAATGAAATGAATTTCTATCATAGCATCTTTAAAATATAATACTCTCACAACTGTCTTTAAAGACCTATTTTGAACCAAATATGTTATCTATCAAAATATTCATTAAAATTAGGTGCAGGCCTACAGGAAGAGACAGATTAAATCATTGAGGCATCTGGGCCTCTTATTCCTCTAATGTGACCTCATTATATCGTAATTTGTTATTGCAGAAATTTAATTTTCTGATGCCATGGAATTATTGAGGGTCTTCCCATTTCCAGCATTTTCACTCTACCTAATTGTAAACTTCAAGATCATTTGGTATTTGATACTGCTTGGCTCCAAGATTGGATAGGAATCCAATAGCCTGTAAATGAGGAAGCACTTAATGAGGAAAACGTGATGATATCTATTGACTTATCTAAAATAAGATAAATAAATAACAGTTTCACTTGAGATGCCCTCAACTTCTCCCTGACACATTTATTAACTCTCTTCCGAGCAGATGCTTCATTGCCTCAATATCAAGTAAAGAGGCAGATTCAAGGGACTAAGCACAGCCATGAGCCTACTAGCCCTACCACTGATCAGTCACTGAGCCCATGGGTATGAAGGAGAAATTACCTGATCTGAAAGCCTGGCAGCTGGACTTTAAACATCACAAGACCAACATGACAATCACTTTGGCTAAGACATGCACCTGTAAGGCTTCTTCATGCACTTTCAGGGTTCTTCATCGGGACACTCTTCCGTCCCACTGAAATATACTGGACAAAGAAATTCCTTTCCTGGCACTCTATTAATCCTCCCCAGCTGAGGCATGACACGGAAAGACTTCAAATTTTCCAGGAATTCATGACCAAAGTTCTATGACCTACCAGCTCATTATGGCAGAAAATCTCACGTAAACAATGTGACAACCTTGACCAATGGAGAAGGTGCTGTAACAGCTTCTGGACAGCTGGACAGCTGGACAGCTGTTGCACATGGGAAAAAAAAACAAAATACCTGTTCATGCACATAGCTCTGGATTCAAAGCTGTTACAGCCTGGGGTAGAATAATGAGAAGCACATATCTTCAGTGAATGGTATTCCAACGTTCCTATACATTCCCACATTAGTCACAAAGTGCACTTCAAGGGCTTAATGACGAAAATTGGTGCTTGGTGACTCTGGGACAGCTACTCCTGCTGCTCTGAAGTTTTAAAAACCTTTGCACAAGTCCAGGTCAAAGAAGAATTTCCCTTTCAGGTTTAAAACTAAAATACCCTTAATTAAGCTATTACTTTTTTTTTTTTTAATCAGGTACACACAACTGAACTGAGTTCTTTGCAAGTACAGCAAGATGAAGTGTGCATGCAAATTGCATGCAGCTTTGTCATGTACTAATTTGCATATATACCTGTGAAAGCTAAAATTAAAAATGTTAAGGCAGTTCTAAATCAACAGAGGGTGGGTTAGCATCAGTATTCATGTGCAAAAGTTGGCCAAGATATTTAGCTTAATTTTCTATGGATACATCAACTTTTAATTTTTTAGTGAGCGAATGAAAATACCTTTGCAATGATGTTTCAGATTACAAAAGAATTTACCATACAGAGGTTATTACTTCATAACCTCAACACACAGAATAATCACCTGGAATGTTCAGATATTTTAAATTAAAACAAAAAAATTCTTTCACTTTTCAGTCTGCAAGTGGATACAGGAATTCTGGAGAATGTTAAAAAACAACAAAAAAAACCAAAAACAAAGGACATCTCCCTGAGGTGTGTTTAAGTAAAACCACTTTTCTTAATTATCTTGTAGCTCAATAATCTAATAATTATTAATTTCAGTAAAACCATAAATATCACTTAAAACAGAAACTCTATTTTTAATCAGTGAAAATGGCCAGTTGTTGCAAATGTTTTTTGAGTAATAAGTTTGCATTCTTATTAGTAATGTGGATTTATAGGAAAATCAAAACGATATTAATTATACCATATTCTCATTATATATTAATAGACTCAGAAACCAAACATTTTGTGCCTTGCAGACAGAGGTGTAATATTTATATGAAGCTATGCAGCAGCAGCCAATGTGGCACTTAGCTCTAATGCTGCTACTTTAGAATATTGACTTGGTGCCCCTGAGACCCATGAGCTCAAATCCAGCTGGGAATGCAGATATGCTGCACTGAGCCTCCAGAATAGTGTCTTGGGGTTTTTCACTTCTCACAAGGGGCCAAATTATGTCAATGGATGCAGTTTGTATTTTGAGACACCAGTTTCTGAATGCAACATATGTGTCTTATGTCTATTCCAGGCAAGGCTACAGAATTCTTGCTCTTCATTGGAAGAGAGACCTGAGAAGATGCAGCCCCTCCAGGCCAGCAATATGCAGCTCTTTAAGCACAGGCATGCACAACCCTCACACAAAGCTATGAGCTGAAGTAATGTATCAGACTCAGAGCACAGGAACAGGGAAGCTGCTTCTCGCGCTGCACACAAGGTATTTGCCCCACTAGAAAGCCTGGTTGCTTTGGCAGCTGATGGGATCCGATGTTTGGGTTGTTTTCTAGCTATAAACTGAGAGCAGAATGACTGATCAACTGCATCTCCATGACAGCAGCCTTTCTAGAGCAACTGCTTAAGTCAGATGTCAGACTTGTGACATTACTTGGTCATCGATGGTTGCTGTAACTTAACTGAGTTTGCTGCTTTTTGATCTATTTGTTGTGTGGTCCAAATTGTTTATTTTGAAGACTGCTAAAGATGACTGTAGCAGCCAGATAAACTCCATTAATGTCTATATGAATCTTAACTATGCAGATTTACCCTGCCAGGGATTTCTGTACTCACCCCAGCCCCAGGATGCTCCATCAAGAGAGACCTTCCTCAAAAGGGCCTTTAGGAGAAACCACTTTGAGTAATATGGAGGAACATAGAGAGCTCATAACAGAACCATTCCCAAGCAGTTTGCCACACAAGAGTCACACAAGAGAATGGACACTCATTGTATCACTGGCTCTCCCTGCCGCATCCTTTCCATGTGTGTTGTGCCTGGGCCACAACAACTTTGTCAGATCTCAAAGGAAAGAGGTCAAGCATGTGACCAAGTCCTTCTCTAAGCCCAGGAGACTCAAAAAAAGGCAGTGGCATTGCTGCAGTCTCAGCGAATTGCTCTGTGGGGCATGAGCCAATTGGAAACTTTCTCCTACAAAGACCTTTATTTACAGGTGATAGCTAATAATCCATGCTCAGATAGAGGTTTCAGCTCTCTCCCTTACAAAGCCCTAACCCAAACAGCAAATAGAAAATCAGGGAGTGATGCCCCTGCAAAGAGAGCTAACTCCCCCCTCCCACAAAAGAAATGGCAGATCATCATGCCTGGTGACTGCTCTTTGTCTCTTTTTAGCTTTTCTAAGTTAATTTTCTTGACTGAACCATCCTCATAAGTGTTTGCAGCTCAAGCTGTGTCATCTGAATATGTCATTAGTCACTGAATAGCCCAGTGAGGAACAGTCAGCTGGGGAGGATTCAGAACTATATAGTACTGATCTCTGCCCTCTGTGGATTATAAGCATTTTTCTAAGTGCCTCTAATTTTAATCTCCCAAGCTGTGGTTTGTACAAAAATATATTCAATGGCCTCCTCTCTAGTATAATATCTTTATATTAAGGATTTTCTCTTTCACCTCAGGAAGTCAGCTTTGTGGCAGACCATCTCATTTAAAATCTAGTTTAACAACAGTGGCATTTTTCTGTGTAAAATTGGAAGTACCACAGGTGATAGATTCAGCTTTTGCCTCTATCTGGCTACAAGTGTTGGAGACGGAAACAATAATATTGAAACACGTTGCGGAAAGTTCAGATCTTTTCAGTTAGTAAAAGTAAGTAATTTACTTCTGTCTGTAAGTAGTAATTATCTGTATAGAAACCATAGTGATGGAGAAAGACAGCGCAGCAGGGTAAAAGGAGAATAACAAATCTCTGGATTTTCTGAAAGCATTTAAAAGTATCAGTAAGCAATCTGTCTGTACCTCCTTCCTGCCACTGTGCACACAGGATAAGAGCACAAAAGGGAAATAAATAAAAAACTCAATAAAATAAAGCAGACACCTAACAAGCAGAGCATAGATGACTTTCTTGTGATCCAGGTAAGTCCAGTGATTAAAGACAGGATCCAGCTGCAAGGAACGGGAAATGGGTATGGGGACAGAGTCAACATTGAGTTTAATGCTGTTCTCAGGAGAGTCAGACTGTTTTAGTTTTTCTCTGTGGCTTTGCAATGATCAGACCTCATGACAATGTGAAAACATCAGGGCAGATGTGAATGAGTCAGACTGAAGGTTCAGAGGTATGGATCAGGTGCTTCTGCCTAGGTCCTGGCTGAACTTTTGTCCTTGTTTGTTCATTTCTACACTTCCCACCCAGCACACCACAAAGTGAGGAAACATTTTCATGGGCTTCCCTGTGGTTGCTGACCTATAGTTCTAGGTTGAAGAAGTTCAATGGCTCCCAGTGACTATGGGGACTATTCTCAGTTCCTTGCTTTGTTGTGTGCTAGGACAGATCACCACTGTGCAATTTCAACCAGGTCCATGCATGGCTTTCAGGGAGCTCATTTTTAGTAGAGGGCAATCACGGCCTTCTCTTTCTTCCTTTTTTTCACCCTCGGTACTGGTTTCCTTATTCAGCAACATGCTCCTTACAGACAGGCAGGAACTGCAGTTTCAGAGGCTGGGAAGCCAGTAGGGACACCAGCCATGGAGCAAATAACAGCACTTCTCTACTGACTGTCTGACACTTTTCCCAGTGCTTTTTCCCATGTATTATTTTTTTCTTATTGTGTCATGAGCATTTTTTCTTCAGTAGACACTCTTATTTTTTAATAACTCATTAAGCTTGTCTGCATTTACCCATCCTTAGACTTACAGCTCTCTGCTCAGCCTTAACCAAAACATCTTTCACACTGCCAGGGCTTCCTCCACGAATTGTTTCCAATGAGCAGTACAGCTTCATCTGCAGTCAGTGCCCTGAGCACTGTGCCTCCCCTATCAGCCATTTCAGGCAGGAGTGAAAACACACCCTATCCGCCTATGATATCCTCTTTATTTCCTTGTTGCAGCCCTTTTCATTTCTCCCTGGCTGTTCTCTGACAGCTGCAGCCCAGGCTCCAATCGGCTGCAGGTGGCTCTTTTTGCCCTTCAGGCTTTCTTCACCATTGTGATGCATTAATGAAGTAGAGCTCCCTGTCAGACTTCATCAGCAGTCTTGTGAAGGCAGAATGAAATCACTTCTATTGACCCACTGGCATATTTATAGGCTCCTTCTTTTTTGCTGAGTATGGCAGTTATCACCTTTCCATCCCCATGTTGTGTTTATTCAGCAGAAAGCTAAATCACATCTGTGCACAAGTGGAACATTAATCAGTAAACGTAAGCCACTCATAAAGACTGCTGAACCTATCTAATTACCAGATCTGGGACAGCTCGCAACACCTACCCCTCAGAGGGGTTCGCAACCCCATCAATCCACAGGATCTAAACAGCCCAGCAAGCTCAGGGACTTTTCAGCTCTCCTCTTGCTAGACTGTCCCCAGAAAGCAGCATTTTAAAGGTTTCCTAGACTTGTTTCTGATACTTCTCTTTTCTCTGTTTTCCCCTTTCTTATTACCAAAATTGCTAATTACCAAAATCAAACACCATACATGTTATTGGGTTTGGAGTTTATAATTTAAGTTCATGCTATATTACTAGATGAAGCATAATACTACATCAATACCATAATATTTTCAGTAATTATGCATAAACAGCAGAAGCATTTATTAAAATTTTTATTAAACTTTGTGTGAAAAGAAGTCATATGCTGTATGCGTGTGTACAATGGGGGAAAAAAAAGGGTGCTATCAGACAAAGTTTGTATCATTTTTTGGTGAAACTCCAAATCTGGCTGCCCAAGATTTCTCTGTGGATAGATATATGTTAGCTTCTAAAAACCTTCTGACTCAGTCCTGCTTCATTCTGATAAAATTAGCAGCTATCCATCTGAGTTTCAGTTAAACACTTGATTTTCTGAAATTTTTATGAGCATCATCTAGAACAGATTAAATGGATTAAAAAGTGGTAAATCTACAAATCTTTAAAAAAGGAAGCATCATCTTCCGGGGGTATTTCCAGACAGTAATCTTTTCTTAGTCCAGTGCTTTATTCAACAGTCAGGAGGAAAATCTTGGAGGAAGATTTTGCCAACGATATAAGAATCTATGGAATAATTTAAAAGGACAGATCAGTTTCAAAGAGAAAACTGGTTTATTTGAGCATTTTGACAAAGCTAAATCTAAGAATCAGGAGTATAGATGGTATATATATGAAAGAAAAGCAGTTAAGGAAAGGACTTTGGAGTTAGGACAACCAACACAGTGCTTCATTGCAGCAGAGGATATGGCCCTTGACTGAGGGATCAAGGGCTCATCCATTAAAAAGTGAGAGTAGTTTAGACCACAGTGACATAATTAGCAAAATCCTCTAATTGGTAATGACTTCTAAATTTATCGTATGTGAAAATGTAAAAGGAGAGCTCCAAGAACTTCTTCAGTAACTAGAAAACCTAATCACTGTGAGAAAATAAAGATACTCAGTTTAGTTTGTATTATTCAGAAGGAAATATGATCATGTAATCACTCAAAGATTATGTAGATTCCAGATCTAGTAAAATTATTTAGCTAAGGAGGTGAAAATACAGCAAGAGGCTGAGCTTGGTCACTTCTGCTGAATCAATACAATATTCAAATAAGATCAAAGATAATTTTTAAAATAAAGGAAAACAACAATTGAGACAAGTTACCTGGGTTCGCACTGGTTTCTTTGTCACTTATTTAAACCAAGATAGCAAACCCTCCAAAAATAAATACCATATTTCAGCTAAAAGTTATTGAATTTGATAGAGAAATCATTTTGTATAAGTTTAGGTTAGATGATTTTATATCCAAGTAGATAATAACTCAGATTCTTTGAGGGTGGTCTTTTCCTACTGAACAGTGATCTGTCTTTGTGTCTACTAATGGGCCTCACTTGAACTCTTGAAAATTTTACTAATGGCAAAATGGATAATTAAAATTTTAGGGGCTTATCTATGCTATTAAAGGTAATTATTAGGCCTGGGAGGACATGGTTGAGAAATTCATGTTCACATCATTAGAATACAGCTCAGTAGGGATCAGTTGCAAGAACAATGTAAATTGTATACAGCCAGAAATTCAAGAAACTCAAATGTAGAATATTGAAATTGTTGTTTAATGGATATGAAGTCTTCTTTAATTTACCTGGCAGTAGTTTTAAGGAAACCCACTGTTCTAATAGCACAGTTAGAAACACAGGGAAATTCTGATCAAAATCTTTATTATCTCTGTATTGAGATGATCTTTTGGCTCTTTTCATCAGAAGGCATGCAGGAACCCTAGTCCTATGAGCTCTTTCTGATTAGTGTGTTGTTTTAGTCACATAGTCACAGTTTGTTGCTTTTTCTGGAAAGTATCAGTGAACTATAGTCAGAAAATATTAGATGATCATGCTCCATCTAAACCTCCCTTCCAAATACCCATTGCTGGTGATTTAACATTGATAGATTTATATAAGAGTTTCTCACCACTAATGTTTATTTAACAGGTCTTATTTTGTTTATCCACAGGACAAAGGAGTGCTCTTTCCCATGAATTACACTAGTTCAAGTGATTTTTCAAACTTCCATTTTGTGAACAGCTTTAGATATTTCCATATAAAGGTAAGATGGAAATCCAAGATAAGCCTTTATTTATGGCAATGGAAATCTTTCAAATACAATAGCCTACCTAGTATGAATTAACAAGATTTTATTGTCTTATTATGAGGACTAAGATTATTCCAAGAAAAGCCAAATGAAACTCTGAGATCTTCCTCTGGGATCTCAGTACTTAAAAGAAGCTCATCATGTATAAGGAATTGATTATGCTGTGTTGAAACAAAATGAAAAATCAAACAATGCATATATTTTCTGTTGGGAAAAAGAACAGCAGTTTGCAAGTCGCCTGTGATCTCAACGTCCATGTCCTCTACATATAAGACACTTTGACTGCCTGCTCCCACTGGTGAGGGTCTATTAAGCAGCAGAACAGATACAACCTAAGATTATTTATGTTCTCTTTCCTAGAAGATAACAGAGGGGAGACTCTGTCTACATGAATGTGCATAGTACAACTATAGAATCAGAACCATGGAAATCTCTTTGGCAACACATTACTACACAACACAATCACTACAAAACCAGCAAAGACCTCTGTTTCATGGTCAACTTTCCCAAAAGCAATGTCAATTAATTCAGCCTTCAAACAGTGAAGATGGCAGGGAGGCAGAGAAGGCTCCAAGTGAACACAACTATTGCTAGAAATCCTCATTTTTCCATAGATCTAAATATCATAGAACCATAGAATTGTTAAGATTGAGGAAAAAACCTCTAAGATCATGAAATCCGTTAACCCAGAACCACTATGTTCACCTCTAAACCATATTCTCAGGTGCCACATCCACACATTTCTGAACACTTCCTCTGACAGTGATTCCACCACTTCCTTGTGCAGCCTATTCCAGTGCCTGACCCCACATTCAGTAAAGACATTTTTCCTAATATCAAATCTAAACCTCCCCAAGTCCAACTTGGGACCATTTACTCTTGTCCTGTCTTTGTTACTTGCAAGAAGAGACTGATCCCCAACTGGCTACAACCTCCTTCTAGATATTTGTAGAGAGAGATAAGGTGATCACTGAGCCTCCTTTTTGCAGACTATACCACCCCAGCTCCCCCTCATTAGACTTGTGCTCCAGACCCTTCACCAGCTCCACTATCCTTCTCTGGACACACTCCAGCACCTTAATATCTGTCTTGTAGTGAGGGGCACAAAACTGAACGCAGGATTTGAGGTGCAGACTCGCCTTGCTGAGTGCAGGTCTGAGTGCACATATGCCACAGCTTTGGTATTGGAAGTAATCCTTCCGCTGCACACTTTCAGAAGACCACTGAAGAGTTGCTGAGATCAGGCACTATTTCCTGATCTCAGAATTCCCAGCTACCAAGAGAAGGGTGAGTTTATATACTCACGTGCCCACAGGAGCTCAAGTACTCTGCCCTGCTGCCTCCCACTTTCCAACATGCTCTGAGACCAATGAATTCAACAGCTCCCCTTTTCCCTCCATGGTTCAGGAGAACTGGAGATTTGGAGGGCGTTTTCTTTGTCCTCATTTAATTGCTTTGTCTCTACCTTCTGTGTTTTAAAAACATGTCAGGAAAAAAATCCCTTTAGTGAGGGCTCATAATTCTCAAGATTAAGTGACTGAATTTATCTTGTCAACACTAATTTTACCTTCAGCAAGACAAACATGCTGTTAGCAGTACCCTACAGATAGTTTGCACGGTTTCAGCTCGGAAGATCTGGTATTCCTGTTGCCCCAGCGACTGCTCTGCCCAATACATCCTTGCTGCAGTAATAAGGTACAGCACCTTGTTATAGCTCAGCATCTTTCACAGACTCTTCCAAAGCCCACAAACTCTAACATTTCTATTATCAATGTACATATTCCTCATAACATCAGCTCTTCAAAGGGCAGATTTTCTTCTATGCTTTGTTGACGGATCTGCAGTTGTCCTATGAAGTCAGACTGCTCCTGAGGCAGTGAGGGTTAACGCCACACAAGGTATTTTGACTACAAGGGGGAAAGGATGGGGGTAGAAGGGATGGGGAGAAGAAGAGAAAAGAATAGCAAATTTGACAAATGCTTTTCTCAGCATTGTGTCAAACATGTTTACAGAACTGCACAATTAATAAAAAACCTGCACTAGAGTCTCTAATTACTATTCTACACAGGGCGGAACACTTCTTCATTATCCCTTTTTGAATTGATTGTGTACATCAAACAGTCAAGATATAAATAAAATATGCCTGCATGCATAATACCCTCACATTAAAGCAGAAGGCAATTAACCTATGATTTTTCATTAATTAAATTAAAATAGCCCTCTGAAAATGTCTCAAATCAAAACAAGTTCCTTACAGAGTACTTTTTTCTTGCCATGATGCATAGACCCTGCTTGCAAAATCATTGGTCCAATGAAATCACAATAAACCTCCCTAATTTCATCAAAGTCTACCAATTTCCTTCTGTGGCTCCGTTGCTCAAAGTGCTAATCCCAAATACAATATTGGTTTTATTTTTCGATCTTTAAAATAATATTTACTGATGCTTTTTCATTATTTAACATATTGTGTACATTTTATTTTTGCTAATTATATCGATGTGCTTTGCAGAATTACAGTACACATTGATCTGATCAGAAATTCGGCAAATAAGACTTAATAAGAGGGTCACTTCCTCCTCTTAAATTTATATAGACAATAATAAACTCAATTAGCATAAGTTTTTTCAGTGCTTTATGGTTCTCTCCAGTTAACTGAGTTTAGTTTATGCTGCCACAGAGAGTTAAGAGTCAGTCTGTTTTTTGCCCCATACACAAACATATTTCTTTCCAATCATTCTATTCAGATAAATTCAGTCGTACAAAAGATGCCTTCAGATGTCTATTTGCTTTGTGGATTGTATGGATACATGACTGTAAATCGTATGGATACATGACTGTAAAACAAAGGGAAGACATACTTAGCCAAAAATACTCACTGGATAATACCAAATATCTAAAGCAAAATTGCCACTTATAAGATACATCCATTTCCATTCCTCAGATATAAGGGACAGCCACCCATACAGGCTACCAACATCACAAATCTCCATGGAAAATCTGACTGAGTTTAGTTTTGTCAGGGGGGGTTTGGTGTTTCTTTGTGAAACCTCAGGATGGAGAATTTTAGATACCTCCAGTTATTTATAAAGCTTTGATAATAAGAAGCCACAAAATAAACTACCATTGTGTTGCCTTGTAAAACTAAATCTTCACTCTAGAGGCGTTGAATTATGTGTCTCTATTACAAGGGGGAAAAGATGTTTTCAAGTACAGAAGATATGAACAGTGGAGCTACAGCAATAGTGTGATTCCTTCAAGTCAGAAGTCACTTAAAGCTTTTTAAGAACTCTGCAAATTTTGAATTTACAAGATTTTGACATTTAATAAGCATAATCATGACTTGCTACATTAGCAACATTAAAAACCAGCCTTTGGAATGATAATACAATTTCTTTTGTATAGGTCATACATGCCAAGGTAGCAGAAGCAGGAAAATGGCATGTTCTCTTTCATAAATGTTGCTGAAAGGCTCAGGGAGCATCTCCTGTAGGGATGGAACACATTACAGCCTTCAAGCAAAATGCAGCACACATGTATTTACAGCACACGTGTAGAAAGTAGCATACTGAAGCACAAAAACCTAAGGACAGATATTTTTTTATTTCTGCATTTTCACACATCACAAAGTGGAATGTTTTGCCTAAGGGAAAGGAATCATCTTGGTTCTTATTCTTTTGTCCATAAAATGGGGACTATATTGACCTCCTAGAAATTCTGTGAGAAGGCACGTATTAGATTCAAATGCTAAAAAAATGCCTTAATAAAGACATCAGGTGCTTCTGCTGAGTAACAAATCTTCAGGTTAGTCTTGTTGATAGACTCTTAGTCTTTCACAGACCATGAAAGCCTCAAGATTTTTGCTTTCTACAAGGGAGAATTCCAAATTTCTGATAGCCTCAGAGCCTTCAGCACTTTTTTCTCTTCCCCTGCCTCTTAGCTTTTGGAATTTAATGCCCAGCCAGTGCTTTTCTTTACTAGTCTGTTTCCATTCATACATTGATAGCTCAACAATTCATTCACTCATGTATATATTTGTGTTCAGCATTTGTGGTGTGTCTCTGGGAGGAATTATGATTAGATGGCCAGGGTCTCCTAATCCTGATCAAAGCAGAGAAATAAAAGGATTAAATAAATCAGGCATATCTTTCCTGACAACAATACAGACATTCATTGCACTTTCTGTGTTTCCTATTTGAGATTTCATAATTTCATGAGCAATAACATTCAGAAATTTCACAGGAAGAACTGCAGTTTCAGCTACTGATTTTCTTCTAAGATGCTCCAACTGATTAGCAACAAAATTAAACTCAAAATAACACTTCTTCACATGTATCAGCTTTGAAGATAACTACTTCTATTTCAGACCTGGAAAAGGGTTTATGGACATAAAATTTTTTCTGTTTTTACAACGATATGACTTGCTCTAATGATAGATCTTATTTCTCCTATAAATCTTGCCTTGAATTTATTATTTTATAAGAGTGAAATTGACATATGGTTTTCTATTCAAACCCATTTCCTTCCATAAACAAACAAACAAAAAAATACAAACTCTCTTCTACTGTAACAACCAGGTTAGAGTAGAAGCCCAGTGGGAAAATTAATTATACTACCCACATGTCTGAAAAAGATAGCCTATTCTTAAGCTTGAATTCTTGCACCATTTTTAAAATTAAATGCAAAATAAATCAATATTTTAGGAAGTAGAAAGTGTTAGAAGTTGACCAGAAAACCTTATAAAGTCCTGCCTTTCCTTTCTGTTTTCCAGGTATTTTGTCTCCTCCTATAAAAATACTACAAGACATCCATTCATCTTTCTCATGGAATACCGCTGTCAGCTGCTGAACTGTCTTTGTAATTTCATTCCTAACAAGTAAATTGAGTTATTTTCTTCATCCTAATGTTCTGTGTTTGTGCTCTTCAGCAGTATGAGCCCACGGTGCCAGAGAGGAGCTATAGATCTATTGCAGATCTTTGGCTGATGCTTTCATGCTTGCTAACTGGCCATTCCTACAGAATATTAGAAATGGTTATATACCTCCATTCCTCAGTCAAAATGTATATAGTACTCAGAGTAGATTACATTAGAGATGCCACCATTTGTGGGGGGGGGGAAAAGAGATTACAGAGTACTTTTTTTTTCCTTCAGTCAGATGGAGTCACCTTACAGCCTTAGCTTTATAGCATCTGTGCTATAAATATGATTAGGCCCAGAAAATATCCACTGTGAATCAAGGGCTGAGCTCATTGAATTTCTGAGGGATTTGGGAAGAAAATATTTGTTTGTGTTTACAAGTTCTAGGAATTATTTTTTAACTTTGACAGGAAAGATTCAAGTGAGGGCAGAATGGAAAGGTATGTATTTCCATTACAAGTCATCCTTAAGGAAAAAAAAGAAACCAAACCAAACCCAACCGCAACTTTTAAGCAGGACATAGACTGGGTTAGCATTTTTCTTTCAGTTACCTGTAATTTACATTTCACTTCCTGTAACACTTTTTTTCCTCCCCTCAGTTTTTGTTCCTCTCTTCAACTACTCTTTCCCTTAAAGAAACCAACTCGAGAAATTGTTTTTGATACAAGTTTGTGATATTTAAGTGTCTTTTAATAGTGAGGCAAAGCAGCTGAAGACCAGTGACTCAGATCCCATAGTTGTTAATAATAAGAGAGTGTTATTCTTGCCCAAACACAAATGGAGACTGTTGGCTTATTTAAAGCATGTGAAAACTTTTGTGCTTTTCATGAAATAGTAGTAAAAAAACCCTATAAATTGCCCCAAAATATAGACAATTTTCCCACTCTTCTCCCCATTGCTCCAAGAATGGACCTTGTAAAAAGATAGATATAAAAAAAAAAAAATGCATCGCAAACCAGATGCACACAAGGTAATTCTCTCTAGCTTCAAAATGCTCCCTCACCAGACCCCAGAGGACTTGCATAAATACAGAAAGTGGAATTGCCAACAGCTGTGGTGTCTTAGGCTATCACATGGATTCCAATGATTATCACCTAAACAGACAAACAAAAGAGGGGGGAAAAAAGACACTCTTATCAAATTCAAAAGGGAGAAGGTGGGGTAAATGCCTGACATTTTGCCTTAACAGAGAGCCATGACAGCAGCTTCACCCAGAGAAACTCTAGAGCATTGAACAGCCACAGGTAAGTGAGGCGTTGTCCCCTAAAAATCAGCCATGGCCCCAACGCCCCAACAGAAAGGCAAACGGCTGTTCCGAGCGCGCAGGCAGAGCAGGTGGGCCTCGCCGGAGCCGGGTCCGGGGAGCGCTCAGCGTGGCGTGGAGCTCAGGCGACAGAAACTCTGCAGGAGACAAGGTGAGGCGAAGGAACATACTGGACACAGTTTCTGTTCTTCCAGGGAGGTTTATTCGGGTCTCGGGGGGAGTTGTAGGGGAGGCGAAAGGGGGGAGGAGCGCGGGGTAAGGGCGAGAGGGCTGGGAGCCCAGAAACAGTGACCCCAACTCCCCCTGGCAGGGGTTTATAAGGAAAGGGAAAAGGGGAGGGAGTTAGCGCTGAAGAGCCAACCTAGGAGAGTCTGAGGGAAGAAAGGCAGGGCTACACACCAATAGACTTCTGATAAGGCAGGGTGCATGATTCAAAACTACCAACAACATACCGAGCAGGAGAACAAAGGAAAAGCCTCGTGGAACTCTGCGGAGACACGTTGCTACAGGTAAGCAGGTAAATCACATGCCAGGGCACTACTATCCTGAGATTTCTTTTTTATGTCATAGCCTAGGATACTTCAAGGTGAACTAAACATTTTAGCAAGTTTATGAATTACAGATAGCTAGCTGCACTGCATTTCAAACATTTTTATAGACTGGAAAGAAACAAGGAATATAACACAGACTGAGGACACTGGTTACACAGCATTTCATTGGGCAGGAGTCTGATGATATGCCATAAAACTACTGATGTTTTTCCAAGACCAACAGGAGCCAGGAGAATGCACCTTAAATAGCTGCCACCATAAATCATTTCTGTAAACATGGTGGTAGGTGAAAGCAAGAACATAAACACCAATATCTAATTTTTTTTTTAATTGTAATTGTATGTAAAAATTAAATTAAATTATGTGCTGGATTATCATGAATGCATGCCCAAGAGTTCCCCAGCTGAAAAACTGACCACAGCATCTGGTCACATGCATGCTTTCTCAAAAGCCATGCATAATTTCAGCTCAATGACAAATTGCTGCCAATTGGACAGTTATACATGTAAAATTTACATCTACAAGCACTAGACTGGATTTACTATTAAAAAACAAATAATGGATCACTGGCATTTTTTCATGCTACCCTTTTTGTCATGAGAAGGAGCAGAAAAACATGATAGATATGAAAGTGTTCTAGTATGAATAGCCTGAACACAAGCTCTTGTCATCCTGCTACTTGTCATGAGAGGAGAAAAGAAGTAAACACTAATTTAAGTTAGTCTAAACTGCCTAAATAAAGGAATAAATAGATATGATTCCAGCAAACTGTGCATTTATTAGCTCTGTCATCTGAAATCAGTGCATTATCTGCCTCTACAGTTTGAGAAAAGCAGAAGTATAGGATTCCAAATTACAAATTCAGCTCATGTAATGAAGCAGATATATTGTGTCTTTCCCACAAAGCTAGATCGTGATGGAATTCAAAGCTGCTAAATGAGCTCAATTCTCACCTCACGCTCTAAGGATGCACCCCTAGTCTTTGTTCAGAGCAGGTCTCTTGGAGAATCTGAGTGCTGGCTTCCATAGGCTAGTTTCTAGCCTATTCCAGCCCCTGTTAGAGTGTAGTCAGATCATGTTCAATGTATTTACACTGAAATGGGAGGAGGTCCAAGCACCAGATATAAATCAGCTGTTGTTTTATGCAGCAGTGCACCAGTGTTATCACTTGAGGGTGCATAAATGAGAAGTAAGAGGCACAGTGAGCACTGGCAGTGGTGGAGTATCTTACTGTGGAGAGCTCTGCAGCTTATCCTGAACAGCCTTCATGCAAATAATATGGGAAGTAAATTATTCTGCTCTCAGAAGCCACAGAATCACAATGCTGAGTTGTAAGGGACCCTCAAGGATCATCGAGTCCAACTCCTGGCCCTGCACAACACCATCCCCAAAAGCCACACCATGTGCCCATGAGCATTGTCCAAATCTTCTTGAACCCTGTCAGGCTGTGCTGTGACCACTTCCCTAGGGAGTCTGGTCAGCTTAAGCAGTATGGACACATGCTAAAAGGCGCAGAGCTGAACCTGTACTCCAAGGAGAAAGGAAATTATTCATATCAAACTGCTGCCATGACTTTAAAATCCAGAACTACAGTGGGCATCTCTAAAATAATTTAGATTACTCTGAGTGTGAAATATAATTCACTGTAAGTATAATCTCAGATGGTGATTAATTTTGAACAGAGTTTCTGCAGAAGAACACTGCCACTAGAGTTCTAAAGGAGTAGGCAGCTGATGGCACACAACCCTCTCTGGGTACACCAAGGGACCAAGAGGGGAGGAACAAACAGCTGGAAGAAAAGAGACTGTGAAGCTGGAAAGCAAAACAGACTAGAAGCTTTCTCTATTGTGACAGATCTGCTGAAGGGCATTTCTAAATTTTGTCCCCAGCAAAGCATTGCTGCCCCTGTCACCTCTAGAGGTTTCCAGCCCTCTGCTGTGCTGGTGCAGGACTTGGCAAAACTGCAACCTAACCTACCACCGTAGTGGGTTTGGGTGGAGGAGAGACACTAACAATCATGCTTGGTTTAGCATCAGCTCTACCTCAGAGGCAAGATTACAAGCCTCAGTACCGAGGAGCACACAGGCAGATTCAGGCCCCAGGGTACTACACATACTCTGTGACCTAAGCCTAAACACATCCATAACGGTGCCTGCAAGGATTGTTTCAGTCTATATGCAAGGAGGGCAGCTTTTATAAAAATACGCTGGGCAGACAACAGCCCTCCCCCGCTCCTTAGCTTTTTGTATTGTTCTTTACTTTGCCTTGCATATAAATACAATAAATCATAATCCAAGGCTCTGAAAATGTAAATGCCTAAAGGCATTTAAAGAGTACAGTCATTGCTTGTGCCATGGAGGCAGTGTAAGAGGGCTGTGCTCCCTACGGAGCTCTCCAGACCTATGTGCTGATTCCCATGGATGGTGCAGGGGAGTTTCGGGGCTTCATTCCCCCAGTCCAGACAGGCAGAAACAGTAACCTGGTGTCCACAGAATACCTGCTCCACTCTGCTCTCTGACAGAGGAGCACAGTCTTCCAAGGCAGAGAATTAAAGTGTTCCCTCTGCAATGGAAATATCCTTGGGCGGGAAGTCTGTCTCAGGCTCTTTTTTATAGCACATTTCAGCTTGGAGTTATTGTTGGGTGAGAACGAACATGTTGTGCTCTCTCCACTGCCCCGTGAAAATCAGCTTCTCAGCTGACTGTACTTGATACGTTTATCCACAACAAAGCATTATGTTCCAGAAACAGTGGGGTCTCCATTTTGATGCAGGGCTTTTTGTCTCTTTCACTGAATTTTCAGAAAACATACAACTTCTCTGCAAAGGTGTATATGCATGAGGGTTCCTCCTACCCCTTGATGTGTTCTTCTTGTGATATTCTTTACCTTTGCAGCAGGATGCTAAAAGGATCATGGGAGGGCCAAGCTGTAAGCTCCCAGTACTGAAGTGAAAAGATTTTGCAGTAATTGCCGTGTAAAGGTCTGGAGAAGAGTACAGGTTGTGCCCATTCGTGATGGACAAGAAAATATGTAGCTTGAACCTGTTCTGCAGATGTGACTTTTGCCATATGGTTAAAAGATTGGACTAGAGGAATCTGTAGTCAGACCCAGCCCAAAACCAAACACACAAAATGCACCTTGATATTTTACGCAGTGACAGGAGAAGGAAGGGATGCCCTGTGTGAGTGTGAGCAGGAGCAATAACTTTGGGAAGACACTTAGAAAACAGGGATAACTGGGGCATGGAGAAACGACACAGATCAGTGATTCACTGACACAGTTGTAATAATGCTTCTAGGAGGTAGAAACAGAGTGAAATAAGGATAATCTGAAACAAAAAATTAAGGAATCCTTATTAAAAGAAAAAAAAAAAAGAGAGAGAGAAGAGAAGAGAAAACACCATGAAAAGTCATGTACTATTTTTACAAATTGTGATCACCCTGTAAAAGTCCTCACAAACCTGAGAACCACTGAATAAACATGTTCTGGGATCAGTCAAATTATTAAGTTTTGATTATTTTTGTGAGGGACATTATGCTATTTTCTCCATGAGATGTTAGCTTACATTACACAAATATAAGCCTGCTGACCAAGATCTTTTTTTTTCCCGATGAAACAGAATTTCCCAGAGAACAAAACACCATTTTCTGACTGGATCTTAATAATGCCTTCAGGATATTTCCTATGTTTATGTAGATGTTTCTACAGCAGCAACAACAGAATGCAACATATAACTTCTGGTCATTACTGTGTTATAAATAATAAGTGAAAATTATATACATATAATTTCATACTACTGCAATTGTTTAGAGCTTTTGGGGGAAAAGGAAAACTAAACAAAATACCCCGAGTAACAAATGGCATTAACTATCACTGCAGATATAAGCCATCTGAGTTTAAGAATTTCTTCACCACCCTGTGAAAATGTCACAAGCTCCAGGTGAAACCAGGAGCTACTGTTATGGGTAATAGATTACTCTGCAGCCCAAGCTCAGGCAGAGAAGTAATGACCAGCATGAAAAAACAAATTATAATAAAAAGTGCATTACTATCATGTGGGGAAATATCTTTGTATGTGAAGATAAAAATAGTTTAAATGTAGGCAATAAATAAACTGACTTTATCCAGTATGCCAAGTGCCAGGCTAATGAAATTAAAGGATTGTTCACTAACCTCTCAGAATCCATTCAAAAATTAAGAGTTTGGCAGAATTAAATCCCTCAATGACACATACACATAATTCCTTAGCCCTGTTCCATTTAGTTCCTTATGACAAGGTCATATGTAAGATGTCTAGATTGCTTGGACTCGGTCAACTATAATTACTTTACTCTTGGCCAGCATTCTTTAAAATTTGTCCCTAATCTGGCATGTTCTCTTCATGAAGTCCTTTATGAAGAGATTGAAGTATTTTCCAAGGATGTATATAATGCAGAAGCAACAGTTACAGTGTTAAAAGATCATAAAAATCTGTAAAAAAGAGAAAGGCCTGTGAACATGTGTATTAACTGGTGTAACATAAGGTCCAATTCAACCTGGAAAAGGAGGTTCAGATGTGATAGGAGAGCATAGTAACAGGAAATCATTAAGACACACAGCCAGAGCTATGGCTCCTTCATGGCAGAGTTCATGTACTACAAGGAGTGGGGAACAAATTGTTGCTGCTTCTTCTTCTAAAGCCCACTTTATACCAAGGACAAGCCTCCATCAAAACAGTCTGAATTATTCATTACTTTTTCTATATCTCATTGCTCATTCTTCTGTCTGGAAAAGGAAACAACTCTTGATTCACATGCTGTGTGTTTTTTTTGAAAATATTTTGTGTTTTATGGTATTTAATGGTATTTTATGACTCATCGTTTTGAATGTACAAAATTTTTCAGCTTTAACTCTCCTTCCCTCAGTTTTTTGAATAAGCTGACTTACCTTTCAGATGCACTTAGCAAAAACATTATGGTTTTCTGACAGATCCTCAGCAAGACAGCAAATTCAGAATGAAACCAGTGTACAGCAGTCATACATTCTCATACTGGAGATTTATGCTCAACTGAGCAACTAACAGATTTAAATTTCTTCCAAGTAGTTGGACATATTTAGCTGCTTCTTTTGTTTGAAAATAATTCACTGAAAGATTCAAAGCTTTGCAGATTTACTTGTCAATAAACATTAATCTGCAAATGGTTCATGGAAGCATCGTGCAGCCAATGGGCGGCTCACAATCTGTTTATTGCTCCTATTGCCTGGTAGCTGTTATCACTGCAACTGCTTTCTCTTACAATGACTTCTAAAGAGCTTCAAAAGGCCACCAAACACTTTAATTCAAATATCTACGCAGAGCCACATACCATGTTTGCTTCCCACTAACACCCTTCTGAACACAGATCCACTCAGCAAATATTGATGGAGACAGGAGTTGTTTTTGAAGCATTTGCCTAAGGCCAAAAAATTTCAGAAGTGACTAATTATTTTGGGTGCTACATTTTTAGTGCTTCCCAGACAGTCACCTGCAAGAGATCTGTGTACAGAGTGATGGAAATCCACAATAACTCTGGATCAGACCCTTTGAGATTGTCTCCAGGTGGACAACCAAGAATTAAGGTATTCAACATCCTTAGGCATTTTTGAAAACTATAGTTTACTGTGGGGTTTTTCTTGTTATGTGAGGTTTTTTTTTCCCTAACAGAGCTTGAGTGTTTTTTCACAGACATCTTCTCTTGTCTTATAAGATTTCCATAACATAAGATTTTGGGGTATCACCTTTCAGTTGTAATTAAATTCAGATAACATGTATCTGATTTTTTTTTCCTTGGGGATAGAAAATTTATGGTAAAAAGGAAAAGGAAAATAGGAGAAAGGGGACTGTGCATATTAAATGACAGGGCAAACTCTCAAATTGCCATAGTTATAAAATTTACATTTTCAAGGTCATATGTCAAATACAAATGAAATAATGAACCTTTGCTAGTCGGTGGTATCCCATGTCAGGCAACTTAGGCATCAGCATCAATACAACAGCTTTGACGAACTGCACTTCTGTGCCCTGCTGCTCTAACCTGGAAGTTAAAAAGGCAGCAATTAAGTTTTCTAAAAAGGAGCAAGAAAAACAGGAAAAAATGGGGCTAAGTGTTACCAGCATTCTTAATTGAAGAATAGGGATTTAATACAAAAATAAAAGAACTAAAAATGTGCAGACTGAAGGTAAATGGCAAAAACCAGGGATATTAATGAAAAGGTTGAATAGGCTGCAGCTATGAGATGCACATCTGACCCATGACACACTTCAAGAAAACAAGGTGGGAGTGTGGGGAAAACGTTAGAGGTGAAGGAGCTGTTATTTATAATCCTATGATGTAAAAAAAAAAAGCACAACAAAAAAAACCCAAAAAATATATGAAAGCCATTCTTTCAAAGACACAGGACTGAATGAGAAAAACTCTCCCCAACTTGGACGATTTATTTTATTCTAAACCATGTAACTGCAGCAAAATCATCCACTGCCTTCCAGAAAGGCAACTTATAGTTAGTTATATACTGCAAAGGAGGGTGTATATTATAATCCAATTTAGGATATGTTATATTGTATCATTAGAGAGCAATTTTCACTTCATACAGCACAAAATGTCTTAATGGATTTAAAACACATGCCTCTTTTCCTTTTCTCCCCTCTCAGCACAGCATAAAATGAAGCTATGGGTAATATTTCTGTTCCATGTGCCTTCCTGGGAAGTGTATGCTACTGAAAATGTAATGGGTGATTCCTGAGTTGTATATGTTACAGTCATATTTTGAAACCAGTCATTTCAGGAAATGATTAAAATTTTCAGCCATTTCACAAAACGGCTGTTTCATTCAGTTATTCTGTGAAGTAAGAAAGTTTCACACCGTTAATGAAGTTTGGGAAACAAATGGGGATGCACCATGTGAAATGCCTGATACCTTATGACATGAATTAACTTAAAAAGACAAGGCATAAGATTTTTAAGATTTGCTCCTAAAGCCATATGGACTTCTACATTTATTTCTGAAGTCTTCCAGTCTCACATGCCAGAACTAAATTTGTCTTCATAAGTAAGGTAACTACATCAGTATTATCTCCATTTTGCTTTCCAGTGTTTTCCTCCATCTCTAGACCATTCTTCACTGAGATCCCTGCCTGCAAAGGCTCAGACTTCTTCCTGCTGTCCAGGACAGCTGACAAGGGCACAGGGCAGCACATAGGGCAGGA
Organism: Lichenostomus cassidix; assembly: GCF_008360975.1. Classification (NCBI taxonomy): domain Eukaryota; kingdom Metazoa; phylum Chordata; class Aves; order Passeriformes; family Meliphagidae; genus Lichenostomus; species Lichenostomus cassidix. The sequence goes on along the minus strand of NC_139482.1, from coordinate 116,103,923 downwards.
CTGTGCAGGGAGTGGTTGGCAAGGTGCCTTAAAAGTGAATGACCAGTTAGCTCGTGAGTACTGATGGGTGGAGAATTTTGGTGGATCAGGATGAGTCCTTTCTGACAAAGCTTGAGCTACAGGAAGAGGTCTTACCTTTAGTTTAGTTTAGCAGTGCTTCCCGTTTGACTGCCCAGCACTGTATCAGGCGTGGGGAGCGGTGTGTCTGCAGGGGATGTGGATGCACCAGAGTCATCAGAAACAACACTGAACTCTGATTGCAGGTTGTGCTGACTGTGGAGGTGGCTGATGATCGCTGACAGTAGAGAGCTAGAGCTAAGCCCACATTTGGGATTGGTACCAAACCAAGCTCCTTACAGAGTGCAGTTTATTCCAGACTGATGGGTGGTGCTTTTGAGAACTGGGCAAAGTGAGTCCCCACAGTCCAATCCCATGAATCATTGTCTACCATACATGCTAAGAGCATTTGCTTAACATCCCCTGTGAGAGACCACTGAATTTGTGGATATCTTGCTCTCCCAAACACTAAGCCAAGTGAAGGCTACAGAAGCTTCATTTCTTGGATGACTTCAGCAGAATTTCAGTTCTTTTATCACTCTGCAACCCAACCAAATAGGGTTACCAAGACACAACCAAGAGTTGTCAAGTAGGAGAAAAATACTGTAAAATTGAAAGGCTGCTTCTGGTTCCCTCTGAAGTGAGGGCTCAGAGAACATAAAATCTGAGAACGTGGTCTTGGAACACTGTTATGTTCTTAAAATTTCCTTGAGAGGAAGATTGCAGGCCAATAAAGTCAGCTTGTCCTCATGATGATTGTTCATTACTCAAATGGTCAGTTTTATACCAAGGCCATTAGTCAAGGCTTTTGGCACCAAAACAGAAAGATCTGAAGGACACACCAATCTGTCTTTTGATGTTTTCATTTTCAGATGATAAATGTTTTATAACAAGAACATGTAATAATTCTTGCTTTTCAGGCAATATCATACCTCTCTTCAATGTTCACATTTTATATGGGAAATGCTTCTTTAGTCCAATGATTTTTGATTAGCAGCTTCTTGTCACCAGCCATAGAATTTCACACCTATAAGCAGTGGAGATGAAATGAAAGAACTAACTAGCAATTCCAAAAAGCAAAGAAGTGACAAATTATGATAAAAGCAGGAAGGGGAAGGGGAAGGGGAAGGGAAGGAAGGGAAGGGGAAGGAACAGGAAATAAGAAAAAGGAAAAGGAAAAAAGGGAGGGGAAGGGGAGGGAGGGGAGGGGAGGGAGGGAGGGAGGGGAGGAGGAGGAGGGAGGAGGGAGGGAGGGAGGAGGAGGGAGGGAGGGGAGGAGAGGGAGGAGGAGGAGAGGAGAGGAGAGGAGAGGAGAGGGAGAGGGAGGGAGGGAGGGAGGGGAGGAGGGAGAGGAGGAGAGGAGAGGAGAGGAGAGGAGAGGAGAGGAGAGGAGAGGAGAGGAGAGGAGAGGGAGAGGAGAGGAGAGGAGAGGAGAGGAGAGGAGAGGAGAGGAGAGGAGAGGAGAGGAGAGGAGAGGAGAGGAGAGGAGAAGAGAGGAGAGGAGAGGAGAGGAGAGGAGAGGAGAGGAGAGGAAAACAAGAAAAGCAAAGAAAATGAAAGAAAAGACTGTTCTTTAAAACTTACTTTATAAGCAGGTAGTATTCAAGTCTGGAACTGAGTTTGGGATCTTGGTTTTTTGATCTCAGTTATACTGTATTTTTCCCTTAGTATGAAGCACTTGGGGCACTTCCCATACTTTTTGTAAAGTTCTTTTCTACAGCTACTTTCAAAATCCAGAGTCATCTCCCGCAGTCACAGCAGAAAAAAGCAAAGGATCCTTATCCAATAACACCTCTTTTCACAATATGCCTGTTACTGGGTGAAACAAACAGTCAGGTAGTCTGGCGGAATACGCAGCGCGTCACTCACTCAGTAGAACGCGTGAAACTTTTAGTCATTTTACCAAATGAGTGACTGAAGGAGTCATTTCGCCAAATGACTGAAAATTTCAGTCATTTCAGGAAATCACTGGTTTCATGATACTTCTAACATACGATGTGCTGAAGGGAAGGCTTGGGCTGGAAGTGGGAAGCAGATCGTGTTCTTCAAACCCCCTCTTGTGGCTGCGGGAAACAGAGCCACGAAATACCGCATTTTACTGTAATCTTTTGTCTAAAGACTGCAGTGATTGTTGAGGAAAGAAGGAGATGTGAGAGATCTTCTTTTATATTGATGCTTCATATTCTTCCTTGAAAACCTCTTTTAAAGGAGGGGTTTAGGGTTTTTTTCTTAAATTCTGAAGCAATAATACATGCAGTTTGAGCTGGATACCTCTGCAGAGATCCAGGACAAAGCAGTTGCCAAAAAGGCTCCATATGGATGAACCCACTGGCAATTATATGTGACTATTTAGTTTTAGTATAGCTGTATCTGTCCTATATAAAAGCAAAACCATCATTTTGTTTTCTGAAAAGCATTTTAAAGCTGCATAGCCTTCAGGTAGATCTGAAACAAAATGAATGTGTCCAGAGAATACTTTCTTAGCAGAGAGTTAGCAGTAAAAAGCTTTCACAAATGCAGGTGAGCAGCTATTCAAAAGCAAGCAACTTTGAACAAAAGCTGTCCATAAGGCCAAACTTCTTGTTTTCCTAAGTAGAAACCAAATAATTGATCTTCTGGTCACATTTGGATGGGACTGAAACAATAAGCTGACATTGTACATCCCATTGTAAAGGGATAGCAGGGTAAGGAGAAAGGTGATGGTGGTTTCCTGTAAAAACTCTTGCTTAATTCCAAAGTGCTTTAAAAATAGTGATGCAAATGATGGCATAAATTTTGGTCAATACCATATATCTGCACTACTACCTTCCTGTGGAAGGAAATTATTACCTTGGCTTTGGGATATCACATGTTGAGGACGCATTTCCAGAAATGGTACCATAGCTTGAGTGCCTGTCAAAAGGATGATGCAATAAAGAGAGCTGAATCCATCAAATCAGATCATTATTTGGTTTGGAGCTACTCAGAAAAATCAGCACATGTATCCTCTCTAGGACTTCATCACAAAAACCTTTGGACACCATCCAGGTCTGTGATACCTCATTTTGCCTGCATTCCACTCTTCCCAAATACCGCATACTTCCCCTTTCTTCCACTATTATTTCAGAGAATTGTTTTAAATATGGCTTTGATCTAATTTAAATAATTTTTTTTCAGCATGACTACAGCTACTCATTTCTGGGTTGTCTTTTTTTAATTTATTTTTATTTTGTATTTACAGTGATATTGAGAGTAAGTGGATGTATAACTTCTAAAAAAGTAGCCTAAGAGAATCTGATAGAAGGCCATTTTTTTGGTGCATTGTAATCTGGTAGACTGAAAGACTACACAGATCAACTACAAAAGTAATTCATACCAAAACTTAGAGGAAGTGTGTCTGGTCTAATGTGAAAGAAAATGATTGAACAGCATAATTTAATAGAGGCTTACATTAGTGTGAAACACCCTGAGCAAATAATAGTTTAAAAATACAACATGGAAAAAATTAATTAGTCAACAGAAAGGAAAGAAAACAATTGGTTATGTTCTCCTTGTGTTTTTTTCCCATTATATAAGGTGCCCAAAATAATGTCCATTATGAAGTTCACTACACTTCATTTAAAGCATTAGGGAAATGGTTCAGTGAGTTTCTGCTACACAGGTCTGTAAAAACTGAATCAAAATTCTTTTTCATATGAAAAATTAGAGAGACCTTTTAGGGTAACATTGAAATATTTCATTTTGGAAATGCAACTATAAAATCAGCTAGAAAACATTCTTTTTCCCCAGCTAAAGCTGTCATACTTGACAAAAACCACAGCATGAATACTGGCTACACATTTTTTTGGCAATAGATACCTTCAGCAGTGTGATTTTGTCCATACCTCTTAAGTGTCCATACACTTAAAGAGCTCAAGGTTTGTTTCCTGGCTCTGGCACAGTTTTTGCAAGTGCGTTAGGTCAAGGCAAGGACTTGTAACAGTGACTCTGAATCTGCTTGAATGTGTCTGAGTTTGAAACCAGTGAAATTCCACTGTGCTCCATTTCAGGATGTCCTGATGTGCCTCAGCTCCCTAAAAATATCTTTTTGGAGGGGAAAATTTATTAGCTCTTGTGAAGCACCCTTATGCTGTGACAACAGGGAACAGACAGGAGGACAAGGGCAAATCAGGACTGGCCCAAAGCTCCTCAGCAGGGCAGAACAAAATTAATTTTTCCATTCTTCAACTTATGCCATACTCACAGGTAGTAGCAACACAATTTCTCCATGCAGCACCTTTCCTAAATTACCTAGGTCATATGCTGGCCCAGGGAAAGGACAGGCAGCTTTTATGGGAGACAGCAGCAGGAGGAAGGAGAGGCTGCCACCTCCCCAGATCCTTGGGGTGCAGCAGCTGCTGTCCTGGTCTGATCCCAGCCCCCTGCAGTCTCTGCTTTCTTCCATGGCTGCAGGAGGCTTTGTCCTTACAGATGCTTGCATGGGGCCTTGAAACATTGACTTACACCTTACGTTGCTTTGAGTGGTGGCATTGTTTTTGGGGCTCTATAATGACCAGGCACAAACCTTCATGGAGCCTGCTATAAACCTGAGTAAAACATCACCCAGCATTAAGGTTTTCTATCCCAACAGTGTTAATTAAGCCAGCCACTTCATACTACATATTTATCACCATTAAACCTGGTATTATTTGCTGAAGTGAATGTAGACATGCAGAGAAGTCAGGTATTAACAATTGCTCTTAAAGCGTACTATATATATAGAGCACTCTATTGATTTCCAATATTTAATATTCCACAGTGACCAGCACAGAGCTAGCTACACTAATGAAAATACTAGTATATTATTCTCAGTTTCTTAGCCAATATTTAAGACATTTATTTACCTAATACTGAAGAAAAGTTCTATCCAAGTGAAAAGCTACCCTCAAAGACCACAATATGTTGCCGATGTATGATGCAAAAAGCAATATGTTTTCAAATGTTACTTCTCTATTTTATTCAAGTGCAAATATTTTAAGTATTTTTCAGCTGTGCTGTGTATGTAGTGATTTTGCACTGTCAGCTTGTCAGAGTTCCATTGTCAGGCTGAGAAAGCTGGGACTGTTCCACTTGGAGAAGAGAAGGTTGTTTGGAGCCCTCATAGCAAGCGTGCAGTACCTGAAGGAAGCCACAGGGAAGCCTAGGAGGCAACCTTCATCAGGAACTGTAGTGCCAGGACCAGGGGGAATGGCTTCAAATTCAAAGAGGGTAAGTTTGATTAGACGTTAGGAAGAAATTATTTACTGTGAGGGTGGCAAGGCACTGGAATATGTTGTCCAGAAAAGTGAATGTCCCAAAGTTGATGTTCATTGTCCCATTGTTCAATGCCAGGTTGGATGGGGCTGTGAGTGACTTGGTCTAATGGAAGGTGTCCCTCCCCACAGCAGAGGGGTTGGAACTGGATGAATATGAAGGTCCCTTCCAATCCAAACCCTTTTGTGATTCTGTTGTGTGCTTCAGTGGTGCTGAGACATGCCATTGTGATTGTTTCTGCAGCAGAACATGACAGGTTGGCAATTCTTTCCTTTTTCTTTTGCTTATTCCATTAATAGGTTTCTATTAAGTTAAATTAATTTTATTTCTCAAAGATGGATAACCGGTGGACTTCTAAACCTCTTGACTTTTCAGCTGTGTGTTTCTGACATTAGTTTACTAGGGAAGGGATCAGATCCCCCTTGTGCTGTTGTTTTCAAGCCTTATTGTTACGGGGACTGGACTTCAGGAAGTCAGATTTTTAAAGAGCCCTTAATTGGGATTGATATCATAACTTTTCCCATGAATTCTGCCACTGACTTCCACACAAGTAGCTTCTGGTGAAGATTGTGCACATTTGAAACTCCTCCTTAAACTCAGATGCTTTTCAGATGGTATCTGTGACTAGAAGAAGACAAACTGTGGGTTCAAGACTTGTAAAAACTGTTCACTTGATCAAAGATTCCAGCATTGGTAGAGGGCTGGAGAGTGCTAATAGATAGTAGATAACAAGAACTGCAATATGGAACAGACCATAGGAAGTAAGAAAATGCAGGTTTTGTATGTTTAAATACAAATGTGAATGTGAAAAAAAAAATTAAGGCAAGTTGTCAGTTCATTAGAAGATACAGTACCTGGTTTTCTTAACCTTTCCATAGCAAGTGAGGATAGCCAGCTGAGAGGTTTTTTTTAACAGAACAGAAATTAGTCAGTTGAGATTTCCCAACTCTAGGTCTTCTAAAAAGCACATCAAACTGACATTTTTTTGTCTATCACATCAATTTGTCAAGTGAGATCATCTTTGCTTTTTTTTTTCCATAGTAGTTTACAAAAGCATTCAGTCCAGGCATCATATCTATTTCTTCTCTTTCAAGTTTTTCTTCTGCCATTTTCACAGCTTTATGTTGTGACACCTGAAGACCCACACTTCCTCAGAAAATAATGCTTCAGGGTACAAAATGCTTCTTGAAGATCAGTTTTCTTTCAAGCTCTGATGTTACTCCCAGTTGTATCACCCTTCTGTCCTTCCTGCTGCACCTTCAGCAGCAGACAACACAGACAGACTTTGCAAAACATTAAGAAACTAATCATCAGGAACTGGATTTGTCTGACCATAAGGAAAATTGTGAAGAGTTACTTGCTTGGCAAGAAGCAACTTTTCTCAACAGAGACACTGAGCAGTTAAAGATGTCTTAAAGAGATTTACTTTTAAACCTTGGTGTGTTTAAAATTAAAATTAAATTTATTGTGAATCACTTTTTTTCTTACTATTAATAATTAAGGAATGAAATCCTTTCAAGTGTGAAAACAATCAAGTCTCAAGTAACAAGTGACCTCTGCTGCAAAGTGAAGACTGGAGACTTTACAATGTTCTCAGTCTTCTTTCCTGGCAAAGATTGTGTACTACCAAATGGGGATCAATTAAAGAAATATGGAAAAGCTGACAATTGGCTTCCTGGCTAAACTAAAAATGTAAAAATCAGTTGTTTTAGATGATGCCAAAATGGCCAAGTTTTTCTTGGGAAGTGGAAAACTATTGAAAAAGGTGAAAAACTTCTCAAAATTTTTTTTTCATGTCTCTCTATTTTTTTTTGTCAAGAAAATTCAACAGGCTTATCACAAACTTACAAATAGCTTCATCTGACCTGCACTTACATTTACAGCAAAGAAATCACTCGAGCAAAATACATTCATCACCTCTGGGAACAACGCACACCCTTTTTTCCATGCAGCTTTCCTGAACACTAGTAAGCCATTAACTGTATTTGCTGCTTCCTGCATTCAATTACCAAACACGATGTGTTTGCCAGACAAGATTTTCCACATGAAGGTATTCAACACACAGATATTTTTTGCAATTCTTGTCCTATTCCAACAAATAGTTTTGACTTTGTCTGAACAAGTAGTGGGTTCCATGAGCAAGGATGAGAAATGCTATTTCTACATGCTAAATTCAAAAAGCTTGAAGGACCCAAGATCTGTATCCAAATTATAGCACTCAGACTGATTCTCAAGTGGGCTGAAGTACAGTTTCTTTCCATATTTTAATTTAAAAACAATACCCATATTGTATAATTGTACTGTTGTTTTTTCAGAGCTACTGTTTCAACAGCAGATGCACTTCAGAAATGACAAATACTTTAAAAACAATAGGACAGGTACTTTAATTAATTAATGCACAGTTAGAAGCAGTTTTGGATGCAGAATCTATGGGGGAAGTTTATGAATATTTTGTCTGAATGGATCTTCTGTTTCCCAACAATTCTGTAAATATTTTAATACTGTAGCAAAAATGATGCATCCCTGATGAAAAATTAAGAGACAGAAGAAGGAAAAAAAATAGTGTTTTCAACCTTTCAACCAAAGCATTTCCACCCCAAAATAGGAGATGTAGCCCGGGGCCAGGCAACTTCAACCTTGTTAACTGAGCCATGAGCATCCTCTTAGGAATGACTAGAATTCATTGCAGGCTCACCAGAGCCCTGTAATGGATTCAGCATTAGGCTTCAAATGCAAGGACTGAACTTCATGGGCCAGCAAAACACCTGGGCTGCAAAACAGGCAAGAACAAAAACTCTGACAAGGACAAACTCCTTCCTCTACCTTGAGAAACTGTTTTCTGCTGATTTTTTCCTTTCTGCAAGAAAAACACCTCTTTAAGGATATATTGCCTTCCTAATTCTACTCAAATGAGAGAAATTATCCTGGGAGAGGGGAAAGCATATGACAAGGTTGAAAATATAGCCGTGAAATTGTGGTAACACATTACTGGTTTTGCACTTTGGTTTGGTGGTGGTGTTTTTGTAGGTTTTTTGTTGGTGGTGCTGCTGATTCTTTTTCTAAAAAAAGCTTTCCATTCCCATTTCCTTTACTCCCCTCTCCAAAAAGAAAGGGTTCAATTTTTCAGTCCGTTCTTTGCTGAAATCCAGAGAGGCAGATTTCTGTCTATCTTGTTAAGATATTTAAGATTTCCAGAAGTAAACAGAATATTCTTTACTAACCAATAGTCTGTCAATGGTAAAAAAACCTTATGGTAACTCTCCTGTTTTCATTTTCAATCTGCTCTTGCTGGAAAGGATAATCTGCTGAGTAGGATGGTAGCTTGGGAATTCCCACATTACTTCTTGTCCTGCAGGATCCTGATGTTTTCCCCTCTGAAATTTTGAAGGGTCGTGCTGAGAGGATTTTATGACCCTTACCCAAATCCCATTTTTCACCTAGCATGACACAGCACTAAATCATCCCTTTTATAGAAATCTGTTCTCTGAGACCATTCAAGGACTGGCCTCCTCTCTGTCTGGCACTATCTGAACCACTTGTTTTTCCTTCTTGCCTTAAACAATTGTGAGAAACTACAGACAACTAGGGAGTTTTCTTCAGGGGGCAAGTTCCTAAACATGAATGCTGTAAATATGGGACTCCTTAATCCCTCATTTTTTCATACACACACACTCCCCCCCCACACACACCCTTCCCCATATTTAAAAGCGTGGGGAGGCTGCTGGCCAGCTCTCTTTCAAGGTTATTTGGAAGCTCTGCACTTCCCTGGTGTCAGCAACCAGACATGAATCATAGCGTTCAGTGAAGGAAGGGCTGCCTGTTGGCTAAAGCATCACAGAATACTCCTTTCAGACTCATCCAAAGTACCACCATAATGTCTAATATTAAAACCTAGTGATAGCAATAGTTGAAATTAAATAATGTGGATGTCAAAATGGGTTGGATCTGTACAAATGCAAAACCAGTGGACTTTGAGAAACACTGACACAGCAATACCAGGCAAAAGCAGTGTGTACGCTGTCTGACCTCATATTTCTTCCCCCATTACTTCCTTATTCTCTCTATCCTACATCCCCAAAGGAAGTTAAAGGTGTTTTTATAATGTGGATGATAGAGACAACTTATCTGCATAATGAAGCTGAAAACAGCCTGTTTGTGTTGGAGCTCCTCCTCTGCATGTTACATGCCAGCAGAGATTTGCTGCGAAACAGGAGAGCTGCAATGCAGCATTTTCCTCTGGAACTTTGCAGCTGTATTACAGTTCCAAGCACACCACAAAAAGACTTTTGTTTACAGTATTTAAATTCAATTTAAATGGCAGCTGTTAAAAGTAGGCAGATGAATCACTACACATCCACTAACGTTTTAGTGCTCACCCACTCTAGGGTTTTTATTCTTAACTGAATTACTTCATGTTCTCTTGAAATTAATTTTCCTATTGTTTTATCATACTACTTGCCTCTAATAATTAGTGGTCCTTAATACTTCACTATTAGCAGTCCTTAGTACTCATCAAAAAATAAAGATGCCTGGGTTAAAAAGCAGAGTCATAAAGGAGCTCAAAATACACAAAACCACTGGGTAGGGATGATAAGGGCAGTAGTCTCAAAAGGTGGAGAAACTTCAAGGAAAACTTCACACGGAAATTATCTCTTACTTTCCTGAAGCACAGCAGTGTTAGTTCCCAACACTAACACTGAAAATGTCATTAGTTGGCAATACTAAACTGTACAATGTCATCAGAAGGTCAGTTAGGATGGCAGTATCTCACCTCCAGAAGCCAAAGCTACAAGCACTCGGTGACTCTGATCCCAGACAGTGAAGTAACTGCCATTCCTCCTTCAAGCCCATATTGCTTTAACACTATGATGCTTAGCAAGGCACGATGTTACAAGGTCATTTCCAATACGCATCCCAAGCCCCAAAGCACTGTTCCAATTTACTCATGAATCTGAACTCCAAATACCCTAGAAAAAGTTAAAGTCTTGGTCCAGATTCTCCCCTCTTAGCCCCTACACAGAAGGGTTTGTTTAATGCACCAATATTTCCTTTACAGGTTCAAAATATGCTGCAGTTGCAAGTGAGAAGAGTAACGGTGCTTTTAGACTAGTTCCCCGTGGAAATTGTCACCAAACCAGTCAGAAAAATTATCAGACTCTGGTGAAGAAAAATCCTGGATGAAAAATATATCAGTGACAATGATAAAATTCAGCCGATGGAAAAGCTCTGACAGAGCTCTGGGGGAAAACTATTCCAATACTCTCTTGCTTTTGACATGATATGAAGATAATTCATATAGAAGAATTATATTTGCACAAGGTTAGTAAAAGAAAATTTCAAATTGGATTTCTGCGGTGTTTTTTCTTTTATTTAAAAAAAGGCAACTTCCTACATGCTGGATTTAACCACTGATTTCAATAAAGCTGAGATTTAACTCTCATTGACTGCAATGCAGCCATTTCTCCCTAAGCCTGAAAAATACTTAGCTTCCCACACATGTGCATGCAAACAGAACAAAAGAGCAGTAACTACATATCTTCGTGTCTCCTATGACATCTTATATCAATTGCATCTTACAGAATGAAGGCTGCCAGCGTGCTTTGCACCAAGCTTTCACTCCATGTTTGAGGCTATAGTACACAACATTAAAGCACTTGCAAACAGCTATGACTGTCACAAATGATAGAAGTATCTCTCCCTTTCATCTTTCTCCTGCTATTTCACTAGAGAAGGCAGTTTTATGATGGGTCCTTATTTGAATGGTCATACTGTGATTTTCTCCATCTTCTGTTGCGATTGACTGGAGATCGATCAGCCCATCAGTTGTTGATATGCACTGTGAATGTTAAAACACATCGGGCCAGAAAGAGGGACAGATTTCTCTATTAGCTGTGTACATACAGCCCAAAGTAGCAGCCCTTTCTCCCTTGAAGTACTCACACCTTGCTGTATTCCAAATATCAAACAGCAATGAGTTATTTATTGCCCAGTCAAGTCCTCTCACTCCCAAACGTAACAAACTCTAATGTTTTGCCTGAACTGACCTCTGATGGAACAAAATTAATCTCTCTGTTTCCACAAAGACTGTACAGATGTCCAGAATATGGGATCTTCCTAGATATTTTATTCTTTTGCTGAGTAGAGTGCTGAACTGGATAATCCCTAAATCACTGACTGTTGAGAGGGTTTAGCAGGGGACAGATCACTATTTATGTTCCTATACACTTCCCTAAGCATCTGCCCTCACCAACTGTTAGAGATGGAATATTAGGCTAGAAAGAGCTGTAGCCCAACCTTTGTCTTGTGATTATAATCACAGTTTAAATTCACAGTACAGGTTTTGTACTAGAATTTGCAGCTAATTTATGCTGCCCCATGCTGGGAACAGAGGGCACTGGAAGTTCCCCTCGCCCCTCACAGACTTTTCCACCCTCTATCCTCACACTCGCACCACCAGCGCTGGGGGAGGGCTTGCTGCTGGGGCCACATGCTACTCTCCCAGCAGCAGTCCTGCCACAGCAACCACAGGTCACTTTGCAAGGTGCAAATCCACGTTTGCTGCAGTAACAGCAGTGTGGATCCTACAGCTTCTCACTCTGCCATGGCGATGATGTTCTTCTTACCCTACAGCAACAGAGCTCTAAAAAATTCCTTCAGCCCTAAAAACTTCCTTCAGCCCCACAAAGAACATCACAGTTAGGGTCAGGGGAGACATCAAATTTCAGATGTATGGAAAAAAACTCTGGACTTGAGAGAAACCGCCTGGACCTAGCTGAACTAATACAGCCACTGCTCAAATGCCGAACAACTTTGATTCTCACAAGACTGCTCCTTAATTGAAACTATTCAACAAATGTTTTCTGCAACTGTAATTCAGCCCATTGATTGTTTATAATCTTTGGCTGTGACTACTGCATTCAGTACAGGGAGTATTCTCTTGCTGTACTCATTTGCATCTGAGCATCAGCCTTGCAAACAAGGGTATATTGTTTATCAGAACATTCACGAGAAAGTGTTAGAGGAACAAATCCATTCTTCCCAATTACCTGAAAAACACATCTTCAAAACCACCTGTGACTACAGATTTTGTACAAACAACTATTTAACCCCAACCTTGACCCTCAGCAACTACAAAGATATGGAGGACATAATAGCTGGGAAATATTACCACCCTGAGATAACCATAATGCCAGCAATGAGCTATCATTAGTGAAAAATAAAAAATTCCCATATGAAAAAAAATCCTTACTTTTCACTGCTTTGGAACTATTCAATAAGTACTGCCTTGACATGAGACTCAACACATGCATTAGTGAACTCTGACCTCACTGGATAGTAAGTCATAAGCTGCAGTGTTGGGCTTTTATTACAGATGCCTTTCACAGTCAGTGCTGATAGAGTAGGAGCCCAATGGCAACAAACCATTAGAGAAACCTTCTTTTTCACCTAACAAACCTTGAACCTGCAAAGTACTCAGGCTAGTGAAGAATGCCAGAGAAACAAGGACGTGTGCAACCAGAGTGCTGGGCAATTTCATTAGAACGGTCAGAAGACCAAAAACAACCCCACAAAGCAAATAAATATTTCATACTCAAATGCTACTTTGTCTTTATTCCTTTATGTTGTTGCAATTAAACTGCAGATTACTATTTAATTTCCTTAAATGGGACAATATTGCACAGAAAATGGATGTCCTCCTGGTTCTCTGAACTCCTCTCTGAGATGTAAGTCACTGTTATTAAAAGACTATTAAATTACCCTTGCAGTAGTAATTAACAGCCTCAGATCTAAGCTGTAAGTGACAATAAGGGAAGATTCCACCACCACTGAATATTAGTCCCTACTTTTAAAATCTGCATTGCTGATTGGATTTGGGTTGTGGCTGGCTTGTCACTACTCCTAGTCTGAGCAACTAGAATTTGATCAAGAAGAGGAAGTATGAGAATGCAAGAGGAAAATAGTGTGTCCTGATCAAACAAGAGACAAATATTATTTATTCTATTTGCAGAAAGTTCTGCCAATGAAAACATATAGAATCAGAATTTAATCAAATCAATACAACCTAATATACAGGTACAAAGTCCAGCTGTATAACTTAAGGAAGTGGCTTTCTCTGATTAAATGGTCAATTACCTGGAAAAAGACTGACATTATCAGTAGAATTCCTTTAATGAGATAAGAGAGAGATGCCTGTTTTTCTGAAAAGTAAATAAATAACAATAACTAAACTCAGGCAAATATTGCATAATAGAAAGACAACATCAATAGGACTGGATGCTTTGACAGGACAATGATACTCCTCTGACAACCTGAGTTTCTTTGTTTCCCTGTGAATTTCTAATGCTTAGTTAAACCAAGGAAGACACCACCTTAAAAGCCTTGTGACTGCTTTAAAATTGTATGTTTCATTAATCTGTGTTAAGGCACAGATGTGCCAGACCTTTCATTCTTCACTCAGAAGGAATAAAGATATTTCATAACCAGGGCTGCTCCATCACTTAGCCAGGAACAGCCAGTTCTACAGTGCTTTGCAGGCCAAATAATAATAAAAATTCATGCCTCTAACCCTTCAACAGTCACAAATTTCAGGATATAAAAATAACACACTTGAGATGCATTAAATGCTCATTAAAATTAATGAGAATTATGTGATCCTTACAAAAAATGCAGCATTGTCTAGTAAACTGTTTAGTCTCACAAGTGAACTGAGAGTTAAGAAGTCTGGTGGTACCAGATAAAGTACGTGACAAAGCTGTATAGAAAAATTCACATGGCAACCTGGAAAAAAGAAAATCACATTTCTGTCAGCTGTATTTTACCGCAGATTTTGATAGTGTTTCCACATATACTGAAGGTAGTTTTCACCCTGTGCCTTTTGAGTTCTTTTTTTTCTTTTTTTTTCTTTTTTTTTTGTGTGTGTGTGATTTTTTTTTCTTCTTTTCTTGCAGTACAATCTCTCTTCTGTGTTTCATGACCTAATTTCACCTCTTTGCCCTTGAAAGTCTGTACTCATTACCAGATAAAATAATGACCAGTACTAAAAAAGTACCATGCTACAGTTCTCATGCTTGAAGGTAGATATTGAAAACTTACACTCTTCTCCAATTCTGAATAGTATTTAATCCTTTCCAGATCTAAGATCTGGTAAAGAATAGCACCAATAAATGTATTTTTCAAGGGAAAAATCTAAGATGAAAAAGGGGGGTTCCAGGACTGTGGGAAGTATTTAGGAGGCATAAAGAAGAGTTGAATTATTATTAATAATGTTGACTATAACAAGAGCTCTTTGGAAATTGTCTGCATGATTAATTTTAACTCATGGCTTGGCAAAAGTGAACATGTTGCAGATTCCATTCAAGTTAATCAGTGCTTAACAGGGCTAGGATTTACCACAAAGAGTTGTCTCCTAATAAACCATGCCAGTATGAGAGAGTCTGGCTGCTTACTGTGGTTCCTTAATGGCAATAAAGCAATATTAAAACAGAAGTCCTGTTAATTTGTGGAGTAGTAAGAACATTAACAATAATCGCAAAAGATGTAAAAGAATGACAATTAATGTGGAAAATAAAATCTAGAAATATAAGAGAAATACATTTTCTGTAGAAAGCTTTGAAAGGTTTTAGCATTGCAGTGACATAGCCAGTATGTTTTACCTAAGGCAGGTCTGCAGTAATTGCAAAATCTCGGGCCAGACTGCAGCCAGATTAATCCTCCCTCTCCTTGGAATCACTGAAGTGTCACTAGAGATTTGTATCCTAAAATGATGCCTTGGGACAGTCCCACCATACAGCTGGTGTCAAGTTACCTGATAGCCCAGCAAGAAAGGACTGTCAATAATCAGATCCCTGAAAGAGAAGTAGGAGCCTTGAATTGATCAAGCACAAAAGAGCTTCAGTAACAGCCATTCAAAACATTAGAAAGCCTGAGGAAAATGAACAGAAAAAACCCCAAGAACAACAAGAAACAACAGCAGCAAGTAAGGTTTGTACGGAGCCAAATGGAAAATTACTAGAGTCAGCAGCTGTTGTTTTACGTTAAATTTTATGTTAAATTTCAAAAACCATATTATCATTCATATCCTGATAACAGTATAATGAAAAAACTAAGAAAAATCCATATGTGAATAAAATAATTTTTTTTATTAAAATCCATATGGGAAGAAAGACTGATATACACTGCTGAGTTTCAGTCTTCCTGGCATTTCAGTTCCCACTCTCTAGTATTGAGTTATCTTAACCAAATGCAGAAAGTCAGCTACTTTAAAATGCTAAAGTAGAATATTCTATCTAAATTCTGTGTAGGAAAACAGGTCACAGAATGCAGTCCCAGACCACTAAATCTGCTTAATGCAGACACATTCCTTTTCCACTTTGAATCAATACCATGATTTTCAGGATCTATGCAATGTTCTGCTGCTAAATAAATGTCCTTATATCAGTAATGCTGGGATCCTATTGTTTCAAGAAAGTCATGAAATATACAAAAGATACGACTTTGTAGGACTGGGGCCAAACCACCTATATGGATATAAAACATTAAATCACATTATATAAATAATGAAGAGAGATTCATACAACAAAAAATCCTGAAAGAAAGCAAGAATCTAATTGCTGCAGTTTTACTACAGATATTCTTCTCTTCCCAGAAGAATGAAAATGACAGTGCTTTTTTACCTTGACAGTTTCCCTTAAAATACTTTTTTTTGTTTTAGATTCTAAGGATGAAGGAGAGAAAGGATTGTTTTATCCTTCATTTTGGTTTTTTTTAATATTTCTTACTTGAAAATTCATTTTTAAATGAGGAGTTTGTGGCAACAGAAGTGAAATCGAAATCATCACAGGCACATCATTTTTCCTCTTTCAGAATTCCATACGTGTTTAAAACAAATGTTTTAAAATACATTACCACAAGGTAATATAAAATTCTCCTTTTTCTTTTTTCACAGAGCCTGTATGCTCCCATGCACAGCATTCATAGTCACACAGGGATATAAGATCCACCATAATTAACAGATAAATGATCAGGAAATTATGGCCATGGCTTCAGAACTGGGATTGACCAAAGTCAGCCTGCAGAGAAGAGGAATACTTAAGAGGGAAATAGAAGATGCTGCAGGGCAAGGCAGAGGTAAATCCTGGGAGCTCTCCCACAGCCCTGAAATATTCACTTGTGTGAGGAGTGGATGCTCTGCCCACAGCTCCTGCAGGCCTTGCACTGGGTAGAAGAGGCTCTCCAACGGGAACATGCCTTGAGAAACCACCTCTGGATATGTGAGCAGAACCCAAGGCCCCAGGCTGATAACTCAGACTGCCTCTTGCCTGCTCCTGTGTGGAGACCACCTCCAGCTGTTGGATTCATACTTTTGGCTCCCATGACTGTACAGTGGCCTGCTGTCAATGAAAAGAGTGGCGTGAAAAAGCAAGCTAGACCAGTTAATATTTTGGAAAGAGCCTCCATTAAGCCATGGAGGAACTTGGACATTTGCCTTTTCTTTTAACCATACGCCTCATCACCTTCACATGCAGCTATGGCAATCCTGATTTTAGTAATCAATGGATTATTATGAAAAACTCACAACAATTCTGCATGTGCTTTTCCTTGAGGTATCCAAAATCCTGACTCCAGTATACAGCAACAAGGATGCTCTTGGAGAAGTAGGTTATGATTCTTCAGCTGCATGAACACAGCACATGCAGTGGGTCATGCAGCCATTATTCTTAAAAGGCCGTAAAGGATCCAACCACTTAGAGAAATTAGGTGACATAGCCTGGCTCTTGTTCAAGCACTAAATATGGTGCTGTGGAGGAACCTTGTATTTTGGATCTGTCCCGTTAAATAATGGACAAGGTCAGCTACATTGGACTAGGTTCAGTAAAGAAATTAATGTTTGCCTTTATGGTGCCAATAGAAAGAGAAATACAGGAAAATCACCTCCGGTTCTAACATCTTATTATGACCACAAATAAATGGAAAGACAATAAACATATTTAAGTGTTTCTATGGCATGCAGGCTTTATTCCTGACTTCAGCAAGCCTTTAATTTGCAGTGGTCACTCTGTTGATAAAATTGCCTACCCTGTGAGTACCACTATTCTATGAACAAGTTAGTAGTAAGTGCTATGTAAATCCAGCCTTTGCCAATTATTTCTCAGTCACTGATTATCTGTATCTTTCACCATGTGGCCCCCATGAGGTACCTTACCCTCAGTGAAAGAGGCGCTAAACAATTCACAGACAGGTATTAACCACACAGGAGCTGACCTAAAGGCGACCATGCACTATCAGACCTCGCAGTAACTTGCTTTCTGACCATGATTTAAAAACTGCGTATCAGAGAGAAAGTACCTCTCTGCTGCATTTCCTGGCCACATTATGAAATGAAGAAGAGGCAATAACCATACAGGATGTGTATTCCTCTTCCTATTTTCTCCAAATTGCTTTCCGTAGAAGTTAAGCACAGGACCCAGTAGCACAGTAGCAGATAAATGTGAAAGTGAGAAACCCATGGTTTAAATACATTTTAATATATTCTACTGGCACTGAGAAACAAACAATAGTTTGATTTCTAAATACTGCCTACAGGGACACTTCTAGTGACCGTCTCAGTACTGCTGCATCATGCTTGGCACTTTGCAAAATCAGAAAAAAAAGAAATAATTCTCATCCCACCTTTCCTTTCTAGTCTCTTCGGGGATCAAATGCAGATGAGGACAGGAGACAGCAAATGCACAAGCCAAACACTCACTAAATACTTGCAAAAATTAATGCAGAGCTTATTTAACATGACCAGCCCAAAATTTTTGTCTGTTGTAAAAAACCCTGTCTACATAGGTGTAATGGTTTCACCCCAGCCAGCAACCAAGCCCCACACAGCCACTTGCTCACTCCCATAAATACCAGAATCAGAGACAGACCTGGAAGTGTAAAAGCTGGAAAAGTCATGGGTCGAGATAAAGACAATTTAATAGGAAAAGCCAAAGCTGTGCATACAAGCAAAAAAAAACAAGTGATTAATTCAGTGCTTCCCATGGGCAGGCAGGTATTCAGCCTTCTCCAGGAGAGCAGGGCTCCATCACATTTAACAGTGACTTTGGAAGACAAACATCACTGCTCCAAATGTTCCTCCTTCTTCCCCACACTTTATATACTGAGCATGATGTCAAATGGTCTGGAATATCCCTTTGGTCAGTTGGGGTCACCTGTCCCAGCTGTGTCTCCTCCCAGGCACCCCCAGCCTCCTCACCAACATGGCACCACAAAAAGCAGAAAAGGCCTTGGCTCTGTGTAAGCCCTGTTTAGCAATAACAAAAACATCTCTATATTGTCAACCCTGTGTTCTGCAGAAATCCAATGCACAGCTCCATACCAGCCACTGTGAAGACAATTAATTCTACCCAAGCCAAACCCAGCACAATAGGAATGGATTGAAGGCAAGATACTGACTTTTAGTGTGATCATCCCTAAAAATAGCAATTGGCACTATCTTTCCCTATTCTGAAGGGAAGATACTTATATCTCACCCAGGTGAGATACCTATTCTTACAGGCATCTAAAACCCCAAATTAGAAGCCCTCTGTCAGAAAAGCAGCAATGCAGAAGAGAAGGGAGAGCCTGGGCTGCAATATGTCATACAGCATGTAGATTCTCTTTAATTATCTTTCTCCAAATTAGTACCTCTGTCTCTCAGAACACCTCAACATAACCACATTCACTGGACTCTAATTTAAGGTGTGTGGCTGCTGTTCTGTATGACATTTCTTCCAGATATCAAAACGGCTGTAGAAAGGCGTTGTATCAGAGTGTGGCCAAAAAAAAAAAAAAAAAAAAGTCTTTCTTATACTATTTCCTGGGAGTAGTGGTATTATTAATAAGAATAATAATGGTAAACCTTATACAAGGTATGTGTACCTTTATTTATTTCACCTGAAAAGTCTACTATGGTTTTCTCAAACCTGCCAACATAACATTCAAAGAGGCCTTTCAATTGCTGAATTATTTTCTATTAAATTAGAAGCAATGTACTTCTTAAAGAAATAATCTATTATTTATATCTCAAAGGCAAAGAAACATCTAACCCACAATGTCTTTACAAAATCTTACAGCTGAACTGTTAGGCTGTAAACAGAGCCATACTAATGGGCTCTTTCTACAACAAAGCACTTAAAGATAGCACAGCAACAGCAATGATAGATGCTAAAATGTTTTAATAAAAACACAAATCCAAACCATTCATGAGAAAATGTTAGACATGTAAGTGAAATTCTCCTACTGTAAGCATCACCAAAATATCTAGTGTGGGATTCATGTACAGTTCGTTGCATCCCTCCTCCAGATTCTTACTGTCAAGATGAGAAGGTCTAATATTTATTGACTCCTGCTATAATACACTACAAGTATAATAGGAAACAATCAATATTTGCCTCACAGTGAGGGGAAAGGGACTTCAGTCCTGTTTTATAGGAAGAAAAAAAAAGTAGAAACCTATAAATCTTATCAGCACCTAAGACCCAGTGTGAAAGGTTTTTGTCACAGCTGTTAGCCTAAGTTTAGGCCCATTCTAATATATCCTGGTCAATAAAAACCCAAGGTTAAGGGCATTTATTGAAACTATTAATTTTCATTAACAAGAAGAAACTGAACCAATTCTTTGGAGTCTGACCAAATAAGATGACTGTAAGACAGTTCCTGGAAAAACCCTGGGTATAGCAGTACATTGTGGGAGGGAAGACCTCACCCTAAAACTCTCATTTATCTCTAAACACTTCATCTTTTAAGTAGAAAATATAAAAACTTTAAAAGGAAAGCCTGAAGAGGCCTCCAGACATCATCGGGTTCATCCCTCAGCCTGATACTCCTGTACTGCTCCAGACAGATGGCTTTCCAATCTCTTACATGCTTTTTACAAGAAGTTCTTACAGATTTTCAAGAAAACTGCTGCCCAGGCTTTGCTATTCTTACTAGTTTTTCTTGAGTCCTAATTGAAGCATCCCTGGTAGTAACTTAAAATCATTACTTTTTACTTTACCCATACAGGAAAAGTCAATTGGAACACTAATCCTACTCAAGTAACTTTACTTCTACTATTATTATTTATTATTGTTGTTATTTTATTTGAAGACACAAATGAAACCCAAATTACTCTCTGGAGAGCATTTTTTTTTACCTTGGTATAGGTCTTTTTTAGAGAACATTTCCTGTGCTCTCTTTTAAACTCTATCTTGTCAGACAATAGCTTTTCCAAACAGAGTGACCAAAACTAACAATAGACTGTTTATCTTGAAAGACCACATCTAGCAGACAAGATTTATACATCCCAGCACATCTGCATTCTTTTGTAACAGCATCTTGACTCATGCAATTTGCATCCTCTATAACCTGTGGATCCTTTTCTATAGATGAGCTTGTTCTTCCCCTAGTATTTACGCAGCTGATTATACATGCCTAAAAGTGGTATTTGTAGAATTGAATTTCATCTTATTTTTTTCCCTTAGTTCATTTAAAAGTCTAATTCTCTCCTCCAGGACATTTTCAGGTCTTCCCACCTAGGTGTCATCTATAGATTTAATAAACAAACTTTTCATTCCATTAACCATGTAATGAATTAAAACATTCAGTAAGTTAAAACTCAAGACAGGACCAAAACAAGCACCCAAAGCAATGCAAACCACAATGTTCTGTCTTGAAAAGAAACTACAGTCAGATCAATTTTTCAGCGTTTACACCTGCAATATTGTAGTTTTGTCCAGAATGTGCATCTGCAGCTTATTTTTAAACATCATGCAAGTCAACATTAAAAGCTTGAATCCTGAAAGTTAGAATATCTATGGTTCTCTCTCTCCCCAGAGTATCTGTCACTGTAATAGAAAGATATTAGACTGATTTGATGCACAGTGTTTCCAACAACTCTTCATGATGATTCCATTGCATCTCATTAATAGCTTGCAAATAGCTATATTATCATTTTTGTTTGCTTGCTTGCTTGTTTATTTTACAAGGAATTGAAATTACATTAGTTTCTTTTTCACAAACTCCTTCTTCATGCCTTTTGAAAACAGAAATCTTATTTGTCCTTTTCCAGACTGCTAAAACCCCAAGTACTATTCATGAGATTTCAAAGGTAACCTTTTACTTTTTGGAATTTGCTTCATCCTTCTTGCTAAGGAGCTTTGCATAAATGTTAGATATTTTTGAATTGAATGAATCTGTCTTCTGAATATGCTTTAACCTATACTTTCTTCAGGTGTGTGAAATGCTTCTGATTTATCATTCTTTTTTGTTAACTGTATTAATAATCTGAACAATGTCTTTTTTTGGTGAGATCTAAAACAAGGAACTCCAGAATTTCAGACTTCATGACATTGGAGAGTTTTCTCTCTGTTTTGAACAGTGACAATTTTTTCCTTGACTGTCTTCTTACTAACAGCATAAGATCATTTCCTGTCATCCTGTATAGTCTATGTAATATGCATCATGATTTATTGATCTTGTCCTTCTGACTTTTTCCTTACAGGCAAATTTTATCATTTTATACTTATGTTTAGCAACTTGATATGTTTTCTGAATCTGCACAAGTCTTTTTTCTGCTGAAGGTCATCTAAGTACTCAGAAGTTGGCCACACTTGCCTTTTTACTCTCTAGTCTCCCTCTACTTTCAGTTGTAGCCTCAGAGTGACTTCTTTAAAGGTTTGCTGTCTCTCTTGATCAACATTTTCCTGAAACTTATTTTCTATGAGATCTTATCAGTCAATTTTCTGACTAGACTATGTTCTCCTTGCCTTACCTCTGTAAGTTGCTTCAGGTTGTTTGTACAGAAGTGCGTCATAAATCACAAAGAAATATAGACTTATGATTTTGTGAGACTTTGTTATAATGTGTTGCCAGTGATAAATGAAGCACTTTTTTTTTTTTCCTTTTTATATGTTTTCTGGTTTGGGGTTTGGTGGGAGGGGTTGGGGTTTTGGTTTAGTTTTTGGTGTTTTTTTTAATTCTACTTTTTATGCTGCATAAAAAGCCAAACAGAAATGGTTATAAGCAGAGAAATGGTGGGATAAGGGAACATTTTGGTGGGCAGAAACAAGTACCCTCACTCACTCTCTTTCCTTGCTCACCTTCCCAGATAGGATGCATTTTTGAATATTAGGAAGCAGATATTGAGAGGCACAAAAGCAAGCTTTAAACATATCAAGGCAAAGATATCACATTAGCAATCGCAGCTAGAAATGGACTCATGCAACCAAATCTATTCCTTCAGCAATACAGGCAGTGCTCAGGTAGCCTGCAACAGTCCCTTTCACAGAGCCATCCACACAGCTACATGACAGAGCAAGCAAACACCTCCAGCCAGCTCAGGCTTTTGGTGCAGGCACACAGAAATCCACCCCAGGAATTCTGCAGCATTTCAAGGTCAGTCTCCGTGGCAAGGGCAAGAGATTTCCGCAGCAAACGTTCGTCAATCCTGCGGCTGTAATAACGCGGTGCCATCTGCAGCCCCACACCCCCCGAATCCCCTGTCAGCTGCTGCTGAGCTGGAGGAGCCAGGGCTTTTCGTAATTCCACGGTCACACACGCGCTGCCCAATTTGTTTAACTCTTTCTCCGCACTTTGCTATTGAAACAGCAACGAAATATGAAATGTAAAGAGAGCTGAGCAGCAGAGGTGAGCTCTCAGCAGTGCAGGCAGGGCTGAGCACTGGCAGGATGGATTGGGGAGCGGGAGGGGAGCTGTGCCATATGCTCACGGCACAGAGCAGGTACCTATTGACGTGGGAGAGGCTGCTGGCTCCCAGGGCCTGCTGGAGCCAACAGCTGACACCAGGCTGTGAGTCGCTACCAAGACAAGCCCATACTGCCAGGCTCAGGCTCCAGCGGCATGGCACAGCTGAGGAAGAGAAAAGAATACCAGCACAGCCAGGTTGTCGACTCTCGCCCCCAGTTTCTGGAATTTCTCTTAAAAAAAAAAAAAACAACAAACACAAAAAAAGGCATTCTGCTCTTGTCAAATCCTTTTGCTTGCATTTCTAAGCCCTCAAGCAGGCACAGCCTCTGTCACCTTTGTTTCTAGCATGACATGCCACCCTGGAGCTGGGAAGTTTTCCCACTTCTTTGCAGACCCTGCAGAGCAGAAGCAGCAGCACATAGGTTTTGCGTAGCTTTAACCCAGAGCACACCCACTCCAGGCTCACAAAGGTGACAGTTATCCCACAGCTTGCCACAAGCTGGTGGTGTGAAAGTTAGAGGTGGTGGTACAAGCCTGGCATTCAAAACCACAGCGAAGCTCAAGTTTCCTTATGATTTGGATGGATGCAGAGAGGGATGTAGATGAGGGGTGGGAAGTTTGTCACACAGACAGTTATGAGACACAAAGAAATTGTTCACATCTGCCTTGAACAAGCAACAGGCCCAAATTTTCCCATCCTCAGGACATCATCCAGAGACAGAGAGTCTGTTCAGCTAGTGGGGAGAAGTTCACTGAATCATTCATCGTTCACTGCAATTTTGATGCTTCTGCACTTGCATCAGCCTGGCAACATTCAAAAACCTCTGAACTGACCTCAACACAAGCATGGAAGTGCAGAAGGATAAGCAAGGGGGAATGGGAAGGCTTGTTGATTCACAGTAAATACTGTCTTAAAAGCATTGCCTTAGAACTGGTTGGGTCTTTAAATGTGGGCAGATATTTCTAGTTTCACTGCACGGCCACTAAATACATGACTTTTAATAGCATTGCTTACTCTCCAGCCCAAGCAGCTTTGCCTTACAAACCACTCAGTTTGTTACTGCTATACAGAAAGAAAACAAGGAAAGTTTTCTTTTAAGAAGAAGTCTTAAATATCACAAACTGAATGCCATTCAGGACAAAATTTTCAAAAATTCAGCTCTAATATAAGACAAGACCTGAGATAAATGAGCACATTTTCATATATCCTAGGTTTTCTTCAGTTACTGAATATTCTTCTTTTTTTTCTTTGAAACTTGATGACAGTTCCTGAAATAGCATTTACTGGTAGTAAATTCTCCTAAATTATCATACCAGCTATTGCAACTGATCAATTTAATTTTGACTGATATGTTAAAGTGATTATAGAAGGACTAGTCTCCTGAATATAATTGAATTTCAATAGAACTGTGGCACTTAGTTCCTTTCAATATGTAGAAGATTCCAGACTTTAAGACTAATTATTAAAGCTGCTTAAAAAAAAGATACAGAAAATTTCCAAACTACCCCACTTTTCACTTCAGAAAGTGCTCTCAAATTTACATCATTTACCACCACAAAAAAGATTACATTCCAAAAAGGAAAGGGAAGTTTTTATTGAATACGATTCATTAAACATTTGTTTAGCAGAACACATATGGGCCACCAATTTTCACTTTTTTGATTAAAAATTCTCACCCACTAATGAAAAATTAACAGATACCTGATTTAAATGAATTTAAAGGTAAGATTAAATATTTAATAATTATCAGAACATACTGTTATAGGGTTTTAGATGTTTCAGAGCTTTCTTTTTCTATCACATGAGCTGATGTAGATTAATGTGGGGTTTTTGGCACTTTAGAAAATTGAAAATAATTAATCTGTAATGGCATTGATGGAAAAAGTGTTCAAAATGTCAATAAAAGTGCTGCTTTAACAGTACTTCAAATAGTCTACTTACGCAACTTAAGAGACACATTATCTGCCAGACTACACACTTTTCCATTAAAATCTATGAAAATCTGCAGGTGTTTAATTACCTGCTCTCCCATTGTTCCTTGGCTGCAGCAGGAGTAGTTTGAACACTATGTAAAAATTAATGTACAATTTAACATAACAGTTATGGAGATTAAAACTTTCCCTAGTTTCTGTTTTGTATGAAGAGTCTCACACAAATAAACCATAAGTTGTTTTCACCAGAAAGAGTTGTTTAAATACTTTTTTCTAATTTCAAAATATTTTGGACCTACAGAAAGAGTTAGGTATCACTATTACAATTATCAACATAAGACCATAAAATACCTGGGGAAATACTGTGAGGAAAATTACATCTCATGAGAACAGTTTAAATATATGCTCCTTTTTCCCAGAGAAGGAGGCTATTCAATAAATTCTTGTTCAGAAAATCATTTGAGTTTTCACAGAATCAAAGCATGGATGAAGTTGGAAGGGATTTCTGGTGGCATTTGGTCCAACTCCTAGGAGCAGACCAGGGCCACCAAGGGCACATTGCTCAGGTCTGTGTCCAAACAACTTTTGAATATTTCCATAAATGAAGAATCCACAGCCTCTCTTGGCAAGATACGTAAGGGCTTCATCACCCTCACAGTGAAAAATTGTTTCCTGATGTTCAGAGGGAGCCTCCCGCACTTCAGTTTGGGTCCATTGCCTCTGGGTCTGGCACTGGGCAGCACTGAATAGAACCTGGCTTTGTCCTCTTTGCTCCTTCACTTCAGAGGAGATCCCCCTGAGCTTTGTCTTCTCCAGGCTGAGCAGACAAGTTATATCATTCTCTCAGCCTTTCCTCATATGAGAGATGCTCCACTCTCGTCATCCTCCTTGTGGTTCTTCGTTAATTCTCTCTGGTATGTTCACATCTCTCTTGTACTGGGGGAGCCCAGACGTGGACCCAGCCTTCCCGATGCAGCCTCACCAGTGCTGAGCAGAGGGCAGGATTATCTCCCTTTTTCTTCTGGCATTTCTTTGCCTAATGCAGCCCAGGATATCATGTGCTTTCTTTGCTGCAAGGATGCATTCCTGACTCACATCCAATCTGGTGCCCACCAAGACCATGCCAAGCTGCTTTCCAGCTGGATGGCCCCCAGCATGTACCAATACACGAGGTTGTTCTTCCCAACATACAGGAATTTGTACTTCCTCTTGTTGAACTTCACAAGGCTCCTGTTGGCCCATTTCTCCAACCTGTCGAGATCCCTCTGGATGGCATCATTATCCTGTGGCCTATCAGCCAGTTTGGTGCCATCAGCAAATTTGCTGAGGGTGTACTCTGCCCCTCCATCCAGATAATAAATACCAAGGCCAGGCCCAGGTATCAATAAAGGTATCAGATCTCCAAAGAGAAGGAGCAAAGAGAACAAAGTCAGGCTCTATTCGGTGCTGCCCAGTGCCAGGCCCAGAGGCAATGGACCCAAACTGAATTATTGATACCTGGGTGTCACCACTAGTCTCTGGCCTCTAACTAGACACTGCACCGCTGATCACCACCCTCTGGGCTTAGGTATTCAGGCAGGTTTTGATCCGCCTCGATATCCACTCATTCAGGCCATACGACAACAGCTTCTCTATGAGGACCTTACAGGAGAGCGTGAAAGGCCTCACTGAAGTCCAGCTAGACAATATGCACTGCCTTTCCTTTATGTACCAGACTAGATGCTTCATCACAGAAGTTTATCAAGTTGATCAAGTTGCAAGTTAGCCACGCTGGCTACTCCTGATGATTTTCTGATGCTTAATGTGCCTGGAAATGGTTTCCAGGATTAGCTGCTCCATCACCTCGCCAGGGACCAAGGTGAGATTTGGTCTGTAGTTCCCCGGGTCTTCCTTCTTAGTCATCTTGCAGTGCTTCTAAGTCTTTTCTGTTTGAGTTTCATCAATGTCAGATGGACTCAGAAAACAGTTTGATGGTTTTGGCCAAGAATATCTAGTATCTTGGGTCTGAACAACATACAAAGGTCAAGAAATCTGGGCTTTCTCTTTGCATTTTTCCAAGATCCAACCAGCTATTTTGGCAGGCTTCTTATTTTTCTGTTTCATGTCTCATCCTTTCAAGGCAGGCCCCCAAAAGGCAGCCAGTATTTAGCAGTCTAGTTCATGAATCCTGAATCAAATATACACATATACTCAAGGACCATGAAGGACATTCCACTACATTTTCATTAACTCTGCCCATTGCGTGCACCATGCTTCACCCAAGATCAACATTCGATGACCCACTTCTGGGAGCAGGCATATGCTTTCATTCCTTACAGAGTACAACTCTTGTCTGTTTCTAAAACACTGTAGTGTGAAAAAGCAGCAAAGAAAACAAGCCATATTTTGTGGAACTGCTCAGTGATGCTACATTGCACACACTCTGCAGGTTCATGTGTTAAATTCAGAACGTCATTTTCCAAACCAACAAGGGTTGAGGCATCCTCCACTCTTGCCACAGAAGCTATCCTACACTGCAGAAGAAGAATTAATTAGCAATGGAACACAGGAAAGAGGGGGTGTGGAAAACAACAATTGAAATAGTCTCCAGGACGCACCTGGACCACTTCAAGGATAGTATTTTAAGTTTCACTCACTGGTCCCTTTTAAATATTTTTTTGGTCTAAAAAAGGCACCTTAGGATTTTGCAGTCTCTCTTGAGATAAGAACAAATTTTATACTTGCATCTCAAGGGAACCAGATGGGATGCCTGTCTGAAGGGGCACAACTCATTTCTGTCAGCCCAGGTCCTTGATGCAACGGTGAAGAACCATGCCATGTTGCACTTGCCATGATGCTACACACTGTTTCCACAGCATCTTGCAGTCCCAATCCCAAAGTTTATATTCTTCCTGAACCCTTCAACATGGAGATTGTCACACCACTGCATCTGCATTGCAGAGAGACAAGAAGGTCCCTGGGCTATCTGTATCTTTTGCAATCCTTTATGAAAACAGCTCATTGCTTTCAAAGGTATCCTGGAATATGTTTTACAGTGTTGTGTTGCCCCCTTAGATAAAAGGGCACAATGAGACCTTTCACTTGCCAGATGTCCCTGGAATTACCAGATGGAATTACCTCCCAGCTCTCAAGATGGCAATCAGAGGTAGATCAGGCCCAAATCTGTTGCAAAAATGTGAGATGGATGAGATCAACTGCTTTGTTATCCGTGTAGGCTGTCTGATCAAAGTACTATTTTCCCTGCATAGAGAGCACAACATGTCCTATCAGCGCAATTACAGTAAGCGATGCTAACTTTAGTTTTATGCAAGTTATTTATAGCTTTCCACATTACCATTTAGGAACTGTAGAAGTCCTACTTTCCTTTTTTCAAGGCAAATTTAGGCTTGTTCTATGCTCCAGTCTAACCAAAGAAAAAAAACCTGGAAGTTATGTAGTTCTGTTAGCAGGGGATTGCACCCAGACTAAGAAGCTCTGCAAAAATCTCCGAAAGGCAATCCAGATATTCCCCAATTTAGATGACAACCAGATTTTTGTTAAACTCGTTGACCTGGAAGTGGTACAGTCTTGGCTGTTCAGGGCTGAACATCACTCTCAGTCCTGAAAAGTGCTAGTCCCAGGCTTCCCCACAATATATCTGAAAGCATGTGAATGCTGCATGAGGCAGTAGTAAAAGTCTCACAAAGGGAATTTCCTCCCTCTTTATACCTGCTGCAGTTCTCCACCAACCCTGACCAACTGAAAAAACACTACTTCATATGAGGTTACCAGATTTTGCTGATTTTGCTGAAGCAAATTGTCTTATGTAATTTTGATATTTTCACAAAGCTAAAAATACCAAAATAGGGAGCGGAAGGGAAGTGATGAGGTAATCATGTTGAGAACATTAAATATATAGAATAGAACTGAGAGAGCAATACTTGTATTTAGTTGTTGGAAGAACCTTTTGGAGCATGAGAAAGAGACAAAGCCTTAAATTCAATTCTTTTCTTTTCCTATTATGCAGGACTGCAGCATCAACAACCAGCAATTGAGAGAAGAGATACATCATTAAACTTATTTATAGCATTAACTACTTTGCATTCATCCACACAAGTGAAACTGTAAAAAGAAGAAAAAATTATAAAGGGAGTGTGTGGTTCTTTCATTAGCTTGTCTGTAATGTTGGATTGGTCCATAAATTAATGTGTAAAAGAGGACGGGAAAAAAAAAGAATTCAAAGCTTTGCCATTGTAATTATAGCTCTTTAAATATCAAAAGACACAAAGAAAGATTCCTTTTGAAAAGAGTACCGATTCTCTTGGCAAGCCACTATTAAATACTTGCATAAATCTGCAGTCTGTATCCTGTAAGTTGAGGTGACATTGCTATCATGGCTTACAGGTCTCTTCACATGACTATTGGAGCACTTCAGTATTATTTATCTATATATATATATTATCAGGACACCTTGATGAGATAAGATGCCTTCTTTCTGTCATGGATAAAGGGCTAGGAAGTAGCAACTGAGAAATCTAGCAAATGAAAGGTTACCTAATTGATTTGGGCTGCCCCAGATACAAACTCTGAAAGTCTCTGGTACAAGTCAGACACAAGGTGCAGTTTCATCACAGATTTACCAATAGCTCCTCCACAGCGTGGCCCATGTGCAAACACCCTGTCACAGCAGCAAGGCATGAGTCTGCATCCCTGTATCTTCCAGTTCACACAGTATTTTACCCCAGTAAGCCACCAAATCTAGCGGACAAAATATAGTAGTAAAGCATCTTCTAATATGCAGAACGGATTGCTAGGCACTGCAATTTCTAAATTAAATGCCACAAAGCTCAGTTCTCACTCACAATTTGTTCCCTCACAGGCAACCTTTCCTCTCACAGTCTCCCAGTGAGTCTTTTGAAGGGTGCCACAGGGAGCAGATCTCATGGCAGAAATGTAGAGCCCAGAAGTAGTGTGGGGCACACCACAAACCTTCTTCCCATAGCTCATACTGTGATACTGCGAGTGAAACAGCTAATTTCTAAGTGTAATACATGTACAAAGCCAGCTACATAGTTTGGGCAATATCTCTGCTCAAGTTCATATTTGAAGGAAACTGGATTTAAGATTCAGCAGGAAGAAAAACAGTTGCTATCACAGATAACCTAACTATCAAAAATCCACAGTACCTTTTCCACTGATTTGTCTGATAGCGATGAAGAAAAAGTTCAAGAGCAGACCCTTGAGGTGCTCTGTGCTGCCTTCTAAGAGTGACTTGACACCATTTAGCACAACCTATATGCATTCTTCTTCATGAGCTAACAAGCCAATTAATTATGAAAGGCAACAGGTTTGGCCTAAAGCCAAATTACAGTGGTGTCATTAGTCTTTGCTTTGTAGCAAAATCAAGAGTCCTGCCTAGATTACATTCTCTGAACTCTTCAGTTCAAGGATACTGTGTTGTAGAACTCCAAGCAGGTGCTGATACTTACACACACATCATAATAACAGGCACAATCCATATTTTTAAAGGGTTTTTCACCTTTAAGTGTTCAGAATCTCTTGCTTAAAAAATGTGACCTCAAACAAACACCTTTCCTGTGCATCTACCTACCTGAAGATTAAGAAACACAATCTATGCTAATACATAAAGTTTAGCCTGGAGGAGCCAATCCACCAGCAACACTCCTACCCCTATCCACAGCCTGGCCCTGCTCTCAGTACTGCCCCTATTTCTACCTGCCTATACCCTGGATTTCTTGCAGATTATCCCTACAGATTGATTCCTTACAAATTCAATTGCAAGGAATAGTGTTTTTAAAAAAGAGCTGAAGGATGTATACCTGACAAGTATTTTGTTTCAATGAAGATACTTTATATTATAATACCTACACTAAAAAGCAGATCCGCTGGGTCTGCAATACACATTTTAAAACTATACATGCACAGAAAAAAAAATCAATAAACTCTGAAGTAGAGACACAATTTCAAGTGAGATGGTGATCCCCTAAAGATTTTGCCCAATTAGGCTGCACCTCTACCACAACACTTTAAGGTCTTCCTCCTGAGATATCTTCACTTTCCACCTCATTTCATCACCCAACACTGCTGTGCTACCCCCTGGAGTCACTCTCTGAATTGCTGAGCAGGCTGGAGAAGCTGCCATGAGCCTCCCAACCCATCAATGCAGCATGCATGGCTCAGTGATGCGAGTGAGGTAGCTGCAGCCAGCCAAGCAAACGCTTTATTCAGAAATTGGGAAGGCTTGGTCTGAATCCCATTCAGCATTATTTATTATGAAGTGTCATATTTAAGTTAGCAGGATCAATAGCTCATCTCATCAGATTTCCGTATAATGTGAAAAAATGGGAATTCACCCTGTGGCTTCTATGTTGCTGTTGCTGCTTCTGATAAAATATTATACAAACATATTAAGGAAACCAATAGAAAACACCTGAGATGTCTATCTACATTAAAGTTTTATTACTTCTGGGATCTCAAAAGGCTTAGGAAACATCACCAAACATTGTTTCATACATACTCATGAAAGGGTAACGTAATAAAACCAGGTCAAACAACACTGAATATTAAATTTAATGTAAAGTATGCAAAATAATGAAATACAGGAGGTGTTGGAAGAATTATTAAAAAGGAAGGAACTGTACCTGTGATTGTGAGGTTTTGGTGAGGATTTTCTGGGGTAGTTTGATGGGTTTTTAACTGGCACACAAAATTATTTTACATCCAAAGAAAGATGCAATTAATTTTCTACATTTTTTCTGACTAAATTTGGAGCAGCTGAGAGGTTGGTTATTTCTATCTTTAAAAATGGACTTATAATGTTGCCATCTGTTGGCATATGACAGATATAGCATCTCACAATTCCAGACAGAGCCACAAAAATGCAGAAAATTAAAGGGACAGATGTGAGAAATACATGCTCTCATTTGGTTCCAGTGTTCACATCTGTTCTCCTCAAAGATTTTTCAATCATATAAATCTATCCACAGAAAACTAGCACCTTGAAATGTTATGGCATTTCTGGTAATCATAAAAATCATATTCTAGTAGAGTTTACTGCATTCCAAAACATCACTGGCTTCATAAAAATCTGGTTTCCATCAAGAGGACGCAAAGTACATAGCAACATTACCTGTCCATTTAAGTTCCCTCTCCTTCACAAATTATGGGCATGTCTCATGCAGCTCCAAGAGCATTGCAAGAACACAATTATACAGGTACCTGTGGATGCTGTGTGTTTGCACAACACCCAGAAAGGACATTGGCATCTCTTTCTGACCGTTCCTGCACATTGCCCTGTCCCTGTGGGACTGTGGAGAGAGTGACCCCTGTGCTGCTGGAGTGAGGGCATTTCTTGTCACTGAAATGTTTGCCTACCATTGCAAGCACATCTGCCTTTATTTGCAATGTCACCCATTTCTTTTTACCAAGCTTTTGACAGGCTGCTTGCTAATGCTTCCAACAACAACCAAGATTTT
Organism: Lichenostomus cassidix; assembly: GCF_008360975.1. Lineage (NCBI taxonomy): Eukaryota > Metazoa > Chordata > Aves > Passeriformes > Meliphagidae > Lichenostomus > Lichenostomus cassidix. The sequence goes on along the minus strand of NC_139482.1, from coordinate 116,071,473 downwards.
TCCCTCTCCCTGCTTCCCTGTCACAGCTCCTCAAGTCACATAACACCAGACCCCTCCGGCCCCTTCCTTGACTTGGATCATGTAAGACCTCACTGTACCTCACAGGCAGGAGATGAAATTACCACAAAACCAGTCACACAGGTCATTACTCTTCCTTCTACTACCCTAATTTTCTACACCTGATACCCTTTTTCCTTTGGATTTGAACTTCGCATATCATTTGCATCCAAAAAGTTGGGGAAGTACAATCCCTACACCCTCTCCACCTCTATTCTGTTAATGGGAGTGGGGACTAAGGATATTGCATATTTGTGAGACACACATATACTTCCATGGGCAAACTTGTGCCTCCTTTTTTATTCATGGATAGGGTTTAATAGTGAATAGAGAAATAATGCTCAAATTTTTATTTCATCTTGGATACAGCGAGCCCATTTTCACTTTAAGTAAAACATACCTCCTCTGTAATACACTAAATAAACTCTCTCTCAAAATGGCATCATCATCAAAAATTAAAAGGTGTAGTACAAAACAAACAATATTGGAACTACATAAGCATGTTGATTATTCACATGAGCAGTTTTTGGTATTTTCAGAAAGCATTGACTGATGCAGCTCACTGGCCCCATGAGCACTATGTTAAATCATTAAAGTGTGAACAGTCTTTATTTGTACCGCAGTAATATTCTGTATCCCCATCCCAGAACCCCAGTGTGCTCAGAGCTTACAAACAACCACCAAATCACTATGTGTATTTGACAATTAATTTTTTCCCTTAAAGAACTAATTTAATCTTTGACAACTCCTCATTTTTCTACCTATTTTCAATTATTTTGGAGCATAAAATGACCTGCAGGCTAACAAGCGGGAGACAGACTCTCTCCACATGCCTTCTACGTGAAACATCAAAATAAGTAGAAAATCCTAATTATTGCATATTCCAGAAAGGCCAGTGACCTATAAAAAATACACAATACATAAGCAATTACATGCTTGGCTTTAGTTGATAAGTGATAGTTTACAATAGACTTTCTGGTCCCTCTGGCTCCTCAGGTAAATGAATAAAAATGTAATGGAAAAATCTTTTCTCAAAAAAGATTTTGAATTTAAGACCAGAGCAATTTTTGTATCAGCTGGTACTTAGCACTGCCTATCTAAACGTGATAGAAGTTTAAAATCAACAGAAGTAACCACAACTTCTTAAGTTTCAGATGCCGAAAAGCAGTAGCACCAGTGATTCAATATCCCCTCTGTGGGTTGCCCTTTGCTTAGATCTTGTGGCCACATAGCAGGACATGATTTGTATTGCCATGAGAAGCCAACCCAGGGAATAAGGAAAATACAGTAAAATTAAATAAAATTAAGGCTGTCATTGCTAATAGGAGTCTGTCAGAAGCATTTTGTCACATATTTAATTGCACTTAAAAGTAAATTCTATTTATATACTTACTACAATTCAGTCAGAAAATGGGGTTAGCTAGGAATTATTACAATGAAATGTGCACTTCCATACTGTTGATCTACAGCTAGCAGTTTCTCCACTTTTTTCATGTTTTCCTCCAGACTGATAATTGTGTGCAAGACATCCCACTTCAGCCAATTACTTATACAACTGCTTGACAATCAAATTCCTTCTCAAATGAATTTTTTTCCAAATTAATTCTAGAACTATGAGGAATAGTGATACAAATTAATTTTCTTCATTCAAAATCCTAGCTGTGATAGAGATCATCTAAATTTAGCCATCTGACCAAAAAGTCTACAGTGGAAGTCTAGACGCAAAGGCTAGAGACTAGTAGTTTTAAACTTCTTTCCACAACAAAACCTAAAGAGCCTCAGGGAGTTGTTTCCATGTTCTTAAGAGCCTAGTCATGACTGGGGACAACCTGCCCCTCTCCTCCATCCTCTGGGAAGCCAGTTCCTGACCAGGTGTAGTGAGGCTGAGCTGCTGACTTCAAGAGCTTCTGAGAAGCACTTGGTGCACTTACGAAATAAGGTGTTACATAAAAGAGAGTCAACATGATATCAGACTTCAGCTGCACTAAAAGGAGGAGTAGAAGCAGCAGCCAAATTTGTGAGGCACCCTATTCTTTCAGTCTTGTGTCTCGCCCACTGTCAGGGACATAAGCAGAGAAACAATATTCTGAATCCTGAAAAGGCTTAAGCACAAAGTAGTGGGATGCCTGGCACTTGCAAAATAAAAAAAAATCTGGCCTTGCAGTGAATGCATTTTAATAATTTTTAATTAACATACAAAAATCAGTAAACTTGCAGAGTGCAGGTATATTCAGGTTTAGAAAGCAGATGAGCAGGGGAGTTCAGTGTGAGACCAAAACACTGACTTACCTTCTGCATCTGTGGATTGGAGAGCATGACTCATCAGCAGAGCACACGGTGGAAATGGGCACCTCTCCAGCCCTGACCTGAGTGGGAGGAGGCTCTGGAGCCTGGACTGCAGATGGAAGCAAGACCCATATCCACTCATGCAAACAAGGGGTTAACAGCTGGTTATATCCCCCTCCAATAAAGCCACTCCTGATAATTGCAGAGTGACACTTCCTTAGAAATTAAAAGTTACCAAAACAAGTTGATTTCAAATCCTGCATTGTGATGCAAACAGATTTTTCTTTTAAAGACAAATATACAAATCAGAAAATGTTTGCCTGGCCATTTGCAGAAAGAAAAAACGCTTGAAGGTGCTCAATGGCCCTGTGTCACTAGGGAAGGGTCATGTAAAAAGTACTTCTGTTTATTTCATTAGCATCCATTTTCGTCAATACCCAAGATGGTATCACTTCACACACTAGAAAGCAATTGCCAAAAACAAGCTTTCAAAAATGTATCAATTGATCAGAAAGTGCTGATGAGATTAATCAACTCATGAAGACCAAGGAGAAATATTCTCATAATCCCCTTGCAGCTGGAAGAGACTGAGTACACAGCAGCCTGAAAAGAGCAGCAGCAGCAAAGCCCTTGGGTTTTTTGTTGGTCATGCTTAACACTCCTCCACCACTGCCATCTGCTGGCAAACAGAAAGGTACACATTTCACTCTGAAAAAGAGAAATAAAACGCTGGTAGTGTTTTTAACCATGCTATGCTGGGGCTGGAAATAAGGCGTTTGCAAGATTCAAGGCTGCAGCAAGGCACCTGTGTTTGCCTTCGCACTGGAGACACCACAAGCTTGGAGAGAACATCGCTTTCTGCCAGTGGCATGGGCAGCACTGATTGATATTACTGCTCTCTTTCTGAAAGGATTCTCCTTTCCACAAGAAAAATCAAGTCTGAAGTGTTCCTTCGTTAAAGACAATGAAAAACTTCCATTGACTCTGGTGGGAATCTACAGGTGACATTTAAAAAGCACTGACCTGTTGGATTTTTTTTACAGTTAATTTATGCAATCAAAAGAAGAAACAAAAAGCACAACGCAAAGTCAATACACCACATTTTCTTCCTCTCGCTAGTCAGTTTAGGTTTTCCATGAAATCCAGAGGAGTCTTTGGTGGCAGGCACAGACCTCAACAAACCTTTCTGGTTGCTCTTTGAGTGCCAAAGTGCCACAAAGTTTACCAAAAAATTTACAGTGCGCATGGTTTTTCATTTTCCCTGGCCAAAGGGAAACAGATTGGAGTAGCAGCAGTGAGTTTCCCTGTGCATTTCTTTGGGATTAACTGATGACAAGGAAAAACGTTCAGTTCTGAAAACCCAGGTATCAGCCCCAAAACCAGAGCATTTTTCACTGGTGTAGAACTGGTTAAAATTTTTCAATTAAAAATTAAACCTTTTAGATAGAGCAAAATATAAAATAATAAATATAATAAATATTTAAAAAATAGCAACAATAATAGCAAACAATTTATTTCCAATGAAGTGATGTTCTTTCAGGCAAGAATGTAGATTTTGTGATTTACTGATTCTCCATAATTTATCAGTAGAGCAAGATTGTGCCTTAGGAAACAAACAAATCTTCGTTCTGTGATCATTAATCTGTAAGCTATAACTCTACAAACTTTAATCTATAAATTGACACATCTATATTATTCACGTTATGACAAGATCTGGAAGAGTATGTTATGGAGCAGGAGTCCTTTTAGCAGTAGGACAATATAGGAACCTACAAAGTTTCTTATGATAACAGAAGAAGAAATACAATGAAGGCATGAATGGAAGATCGCACCCATCAGTCGACCAGGGAATCATCCTGGCAGCTATAGCAAGAAGTTTCTCTGAGCTGCCTATGTGATTCACATCAGTGAATGCAGCAAGTTGCCCTCATTCCTTGCCATGGGCAGCAGGCACTACTCACAGATGACTCCTTTAAACCAGGCAGCAGTGTAAAACCAGCCGAACCTCACCTCATGGTGGGAGGAGGACAAAGAGTTGAGCTGCCTGCCTCTGGTCAGCATCAGCCTTTCTGCTCACATCATCTAGCAATACTGTAAAAAGGGAGAGAGAAGATAAAGATTTTGAAGGAGATTATGGAGATAAGATGGTACTATGAAAAGACAGTGATGCTATTTTCAACAAAATTAAAAGATAGACAGACATTTGCACCTTAGGTTACTTCAGAGGAAGAAGTTGGTACAGTCACACTGGAAGAAGTGGTGGGTAGGCTGGGAAAGAACTGTGAAATGGAGTTTGTCTGCAGCGTGCTAAAGAAGTGATGAAGTCTTAGCAATGGCCTGGGGGAAGAAAAACATCTTGACAAAGTTGATAAGTGTGTCCTGCACATTTGAACAAAGGCAGCAATTCCCATGCCGAAATAGATGTTATAATACATGACACAGAAAATTAGAAAAAAGTTACGGATGCAATTGGATTGGAAATATCAGAAAAATTCTGCAACAATTGGCTGTAACGTGCAGGAGAGGTGAAGACAATACCTAAAAATGTACTGGCCCTTATAGGTCTGAAGGAAGTAAGAAATCAGGTTTGCCTTGAACATAAAAATGGGATGTGGATCTGTGAATGTATACCAGAAAGGATAGTTTGTCTTCTTTTAATATATTATACATATCCTTATATATATGTGTGTGTGTGAATGTATAAAATAAAGCTTTTGTATTTATACAAGGTTATATAAGTTGTATTTATATAAGGTTAAAAATACAGACTCTTTGGGGACTTCAGCTAATGGTTGGCCATTCATGAAGAGGTATCACACAAGTGGGATGGGGATGATAGGGGAGGACAAAGTAGTTTGACAACAGAAAGTAAGTTTGCAAGTACAGAAATAATACCAGTCTCTAAAAAATGCCAAAAAAAAAAAAAAAGAAAGAGGAAAGAAGGAACAGAGGAATAAAAGCTGAAACCAGTCTGGATTTCCAAAGGACATGTAGTCAAAGTTAGTATTACCACTGCTAGGAACTAGAAAGGAATTATCAGGAGAACATGGGAGTCACTTGCAGGGAGTACAAGAGAAAGAAGAAGGAGAGGAAATGGCCCAGCACAAAACTGGAAAATAAGATGACAGCAGGTAGTTTCTCCAGTGGTTTTGGAGAAGTGAAAGTGAAGAGGGGAGGGGAAAACCCAAGAGCTGAAATCAACAGTGATAGATCAACAGTCAGAGAGTGAGCAGGGGAAACAGAGCATGCAACACATACAGTGGGTAGTTGATACCAAAATGAAATCTGAAGTATTAATTCAAATCCCAGTCAGAGGAAAGCATGTCTATGGCTTAGTTTTTTGGCCTATGATCTAGACAATCTCAAGAGATGAAGCCTTCTCTTTGCCCAGGAGCCCAGCTTCCATGATAAAATATTAAAGCATGTCTGTTAAAGAACATAACTAGATAAATGGAGCATCATAGAGAAGTAAACAAGCAATATGGCATTGAGCAAAGATCTTGCAAATGAAGGGGAAAAATATCAGCATTTTCTTTCAGTTGGGTCTGGAATCTATCCTGAATTTGAATTAAGTGTGAGGATCAAAAGTGAGTGCAGTTAATTATTTAAAAATATGCTTTGGGGGAAAGCCTTGTTTTTCTGATTATTTGTGACTAACTTTTCATCTTTAATTTTTTTTTTTATTACACTTTCTGTTTAATAATATTTTAAGCAGTGCATCCTCTGATGTTCCCCTGAGCTCCAGTTTGAGTGTGGTAAATAACGTGCTTTGGAACTCAGAAATTATCTTCCATATTCCAAATATTATAAACTTGAAAATGTTAGGATATGTTTTTTTGTCCTCCTCTGTTCAGTTTGTTTTTCTTTTTATAACTTTGGGGGACTTTTTTGGGTGTAATGGAAAGTACTGTCTCACTTGTTGCCCACTCAGGCTGCTAAGCTCTATACCTAATAGAAAAACAAGTGCAAGACTACATCCTGTGTTTCAAAAGTGTAATAAACACTAGAAAGGCTTCTCTAGATTAAGTATATTATTCTCTAACCCCCTTATCAGCACCAGAACAAGTGTGGATTATTGGTTGATTATTTATTTCTAACACTTTTCTTTCAGAAGGACCAGCTTACTCCCCAAAGTGTGAGGTGTTGCCATTCCCATTCAGAAAGCAGCTAATCTAAGGCCTAAAACAATGAAGCAATAATGTCATGTCAAATCTAATGTAAAAATGGCATCTCATGACACTTCAACTCCTATTCTGTCCATTGGACCATATAACCTGATACTTAATGTTATACAATTTACTAGAGATCTTCTATCCCACTTTTTTGGAAATTATTGTTTTACTATACTAGTAAAAGGTCCCTGGATCAAGTATTTAGGAAGAGCCACCCTAATCACATATTATCCATGTCCTTTTTCAAGTAAATAATATATATCTCGCAGCAAATTATTACAGCAATAACTAACATCAGATGCATGATAAACTCCTCAATAGTAACTAGTTTAGACCTATTGTTTGTAGTTAATCAGAGAATGAAAACAAATTTCTGAGGGCAAATAGAATCATGTTGTGCTTGGTTATGGGAAACCATTTAACTGAGAACTTCATTCCAACACATTGTTTTATGTATACAAATGGCCATAAAATTATCCAGTTGCAGAAAAAAAATATAATTCTTTGAAGCCGGAATTAATCAAATTAATACAAACTTGGTTACAAGCAAATATTTCAATAATGAACTAATAGCAGACTCTGGGAAGGTGAACAGATCCAAACTTCATTCAACTGCCACTGAGGTAACATTCAGCCACCTTTAATAGCATTAAAGTTGAAAGATACAAAAAAATTACACAGCCTGAGTAATAAGCACTGAGAAATTTAGTTGCAGGCATTAGTAACCTTTGATATCACTGGCACAGGGGAGATCTCAGCCTTCCTGAGGAGCAACACAGGTCTCCAGTCATCAGAGGAACATTCTATCTCAGGCTTGAAGACTTATCTCAAACAGCTAACAGCCAGCCACTGCTCAATATCCACAGTAAGTGACCAAGGTTTGCAGACCAGAGACTACTTCCACGAGGGTCCATACTATGGAGTGGATGGATACTTCCATGCATGACACCAAATCATATTATTCCGAATACACCCACAAGCTGGTTTGCTCAGTTGTTTGTTTGGTTTGACATTTCTTTTTAATGCTTTCCTAATAAGCAGTTAAGTTGTCAAAGTTCATAGAGTGACTTCAACCTGATGATCTCATGAGTGTACATCTGCCCACAGGAATAAAAGTGCCAACAAGATGAGTTGTTTATCTCTGGTCCCCAGTGGCACAGTACAGCTATGAAGGTCAGACATTACATTTGCAAGAAGTGACACAGTTTCTGCGTCTACTTTATAATTTCAACATCTGTAACTGAGAACTATCCAGACATGTGAATGGCAATAAGGAAGGACAAGTACATATGGGAAGGTGAAGGTTGCTATAGCATATAATACCATGTTGTCATGTATATTACTACATGACAGCTGGAACTTGAGAAGGTCAACCCATCACCAAAACAAAAAATCTTAAGAAAGTAATTACAATGGACAGACATGCCAGGGTGCCCCAGCTTTCATTTGATGTTGTGTCTAGGAATTAAGGATGTCGTTATTAGTTTGCAGAAAAGAAAGAATTATAGAAACAAAACTCCTGAGGTTAAAGAGAGGTTAATATACAGCATACTGGAAACTTGTATATTAACCCAAATGTTGTTAAAAACAGTAATCCAAAGCCCTCAGCCTTCTTTTCACCCCATTTTTTAATTTCTTTTTTAACTTACATGCTCAAATTAATTGTAAATTCCGGTAACCCCAGATTAATAGATTTCTGCATTTTAAACTCGGGAGCTCTTTCAAATCAACTCTAAGTATCCATAAACAAACAATGATGGCCATAATTTTTCTAGGAAGACAGTAGCATGGCCAACCTTTCAGCAACAAATGGATAATTTGAATGAATGAGTGGAAGCAAGAATGAAAAACAAACCATAAGGATGGCATAACGATTGTTTAAGTTGAAAGCACTTTCTCATACCATAAAAATACAATATAAGATTAAAGAAAAGGGGAAAAAAAGGAGTTCTCCTTTTTCAAACCTCATTTTATTAATATCAGAAAATTCTCAAAATAAAAATATCAAGGAGATTAGGAATATCTGTAATGACTCAAAACATTTCAGTGACCTTCTGAAAAAATAAAATATACTTCTTAAATGATACTTTAAGTTCAGGCATTATACATTTAAGTAAAACATTGATAATCTCAATTGAAGAACTAGCTGGTATAACAGGATTTGAAATGTAATTACTATACATAATGCAAGTTTTTAATTTTGATTCAAATAGAGTCTCAGGGTGCAGTTAAAAAAAATTGTTATTCCTTTAACCTAAAAACTAATGTCCCCAGACTTTTGCACATCCATTTAAGTGAACAACAGTGGAAAATCTGCTAAGCCAGATAAATTGTTGCTATTAGATTTCTGAAGGAGCAGTCTTGAAAAGGACAGGAGCTTACTGTTCCTTCCTTGCTGTCCAATGCAAAATCCCATGAAGTTATAGCTGTGGCAGTTATTGAATTTAACAAAATGAAGAGACTACTCCTTCTGCTTTACTCTAAATTTCGAACTTAAATCTCAATATATTAGTTATTAATTCAATTTTTAAAAAAATCAAAAGCAAGAACAAGTCCATGTTTTGATGTTTGAATTTCAGAGGAAATACTCAAATCCAGGTAAAACATTAGATTGTGCTTCTATTTTGAAGTCAGTGCCACACTTATAGCAACCTAAGATTCTAAAAATGCTGAGAATCTTGCTTTTAATTGTCTGTGTTTTCTTTACAGAGCTCTATCAATAAGTACGGACTTCTTCCTTGAAGAGTCATTTTGTTGTTTACACCAAAGACTAATAAATCCATCAAAACAAGAAGAATTTCTATTATTTGTGTTTAAACAATCATTTTTTGTGAGTACAGAAACATTGCAGGATCATACCAAACAACAGGCATCTCATTAATTGATTGGAGTCCTGTTGGCAAGTGTGAATTTCATCCCTTCTTGCAGATGTTTTACCTCAGTTAGCAGCCATCAAACAAGTTAACCTTACCCCTACCTCTTTGCATGGACCTGGAAGTTGAAGACAGCAGATTTGATTACACAATGCACTTCAAAGTGCTCACATTACATATAAAACCTCTGGCAGCTTAGTTTAACATCTAATTTTCTATGTTTGGGACTCATGTCAGCACTGACATACAGGGAGGTGGCCACTGCACAGAAGTGATGGGGTCAGAAAATCTGTTCCTGCTTGTGATACCTTAAATTCCACAGGTGGTATAGAAGCAGCAATGCCAGCATGAAAACAACATAAAGCTGTCTGGCTGCAGCTAGGGCTTCTAGCTTGTCTATGAAGCCTCACTTCCATTTGCAGTTATTCTCTGGACTCTCATTTTTGTTCATGTATTTGAATCTGTGGTTGCTGAACTGAGAACAGAGCCTTTGGTTCTCAAGTCCATTTTTGTCTTCAGCTAAATCTTTTTCCACAGATGCCTCCAGTTAAATCTATTATTATTAAAGAAATATTTAATAAATACACTGAACTCTGACAGATCTATACAGAATTCTGTGCAACAAAACAATAACTGTGACCTATCATTTAAAGGACACAGCAGTTTCCACTCATCATATCCAAAACTGAAAACCTTCAGTGCCCTTTGATAACAAGATGAATCTGCATGCTCTCTGTCTTCATAGGCAAATGTTAAAAAAAAAGTGTGTTGAGGTCCAGGGTCCATTCCAATATCCATGTTTGTCAGCAAGCATTCAGTGGCTCTGGAAGGTACATCAGAACAATTGTGAAGGTGAGATAATAAGAAAAGCATGAAATTAAAATCTCCCCTCAAGTATATGAGGAGTGTTCAAACATCCAACCAGCACTGCATCTTACATGTTTTCACACAGAAAAAAAAGCTAAAAAACCAAAAAACACCAAAAAACCCCAACCAACCACACACACAAAAAAAACCCACCAAAAAACCACCCCAAACAAAAACAAAAACCCAAACCAAGCAAACAAAATGCCAACCAAAACTCCACCACACCTATGCACTGAAAAAGAATAGCTGCTTTTAAAGACTGATGTGCATATGTGGAACTCTTACTGCTGCTATTCAAAATTAGGTAACAGGTATTGCGTGATAGCAGAGTCCTGATGCAAACTAAATGCAGTAGGCATGGCAAATACTTGTGCTAATGCAAACATTGTCACCTTGCTCTGGTTTACAGCAACTATGATGCCTGGAGTAAAATCTAAACTGGCATTGATCTGCTGTAGGGAGCTCACTTCACCTTCCCCCCTCCACTTTCTCCTCCCACAGCCCAGTTTGGGCTGCACAGTTTGATACACAGACCACTTGCCTCAGTGTTTGTGGAGACAGTGTGCAGCACTGTGAGCCATCATTTTTTTTGTTGTGGTTTCTAGCAGGTAAGAGAAAGAGAGTCAATAAAAAGAATTTAGGCTCCTTTTCCTTCTTAGCCAATTGCCACAATTTAGCTGTTAACAAGATTTCTGAAAATACAGAAACACATTTTGTGCACACATAGCTTGATTTTGGGAACTTCTGTTAACATTCTTGCAAAGCCCACATAGCTTCAGGCACTGTGCAAACATATGGGAGTATACAGACTGAAGTAAACACAAAACAGTAGAAAGAAGCATCAGTAGATGTAAAAAACGAGGCCAGTAATAAATACAGATTAAAAATAAAACGGATTTATAATACAGATTTTAATAAACAATACTGCACTTTCCAGTGGAGACTTCGTGCATTTGACACACTAATGTTACTGCTTGCTGCACAGTTGTGTTCCCAGAATTTCTTAAGGAAGGGGCCCAGAACACTAATATAATCAAATATCTGGAGCATCTCAATACCACAAGTGGCAGTAGTGTAACTAGCATGGGTTTTTTACTCCCCACATTCTAATCCAATTCAATGTGAAGGGGGAAAGTGCTCTATAACTTGAAGTCACTTTTTTTCCCCCTTTAAAATAGAACCAAATCTCAATGGCTCCCTCTGCTGTCATGTCTTAGAAGTTTCAGTATATTTGTGAATCTTTCAAATAGCTTTTTCCTTTCCGGTCAGAGAATATTTGGTATTTTCACACATCACACAGCGTGACAGCTCTAAGGAGTCAAAGACCCCTTTGTCCAAAATCAAATTTCTCAAACTGCAATTCAATGCCTGCTTATCAAAGCTGAAACAGTAGCATCCCTTCATGTTTGCAAGGCAGCTACATATAGCATCATGAAAAAATGTTATGAATGGTTTATCACTTTGTAATCACCTTTGGGTCGATCTGGGTCCTACTGCAGAGATATGGATTTTGTCTCTAACAAAGCCAGACCACTTTGCATGAAACAACTGTATCTGTAACAAAACAACTGCAACAAAAATTTCAGAGCTATGGGAACAGTCCTAGAGATACAACACTTTTCTCCTAAAACAAAAAATACTCCACAACCCATTAGCCAAGCTGGAGAGCTGTACTGCCTCTGGCAAGCATTCTGGATTGCTCTTTGCCAGGCCCAAGGGACAGATAATGGTGATTATGTGGTGGCACAGGTGAGTGGCAAAGCAGCAATATCAGCATGTCTTGCCACACAGCTGACGACTTGTATGCCTCTCAGCATCCTGATAGGAAGCTTAGCAACAAATACTCCATCAGGAACCTAACTCCAAGCCACAGAAGTCAACAGGTCACTCAGAAGAAGCAGAGAGCCCAGGATCTGCCCTCCCACACTTAAAGAATAAAGAACTCTGGAGGATATAATTTATTCTCAGCAATGTACAAAAAGGGAGGATAATAAAAATTTGCAGTGCTTGGTCAAAACAGAAAAGTATACATTTAAGAGAAAAGCAAAATGCTTCAGTACTTCACCTTCCAGTCTGTGGAAGCACCTCCCAGGTACAGAGCATGTGGGGGGAGGCAGCTGAGGAGGGACATCCCCCATCAGCAGTGCTCCCCTCTCCTTGGCTGCCTGGCAGAAGCACACATTGCTGAGTGACAGTCCCTCAGTGATCCCTGAAAGCAGATTTGGTGCCTGAGGTTAATGAAATGACAGCAGAGAATATTTCCATACTAGTCACAGAATTTGTCTCAATTTCCTCCGTCTTCTTTCTGCTCCAAACCCAATGCCTCCCAACCCGGCAGCTATATTTATCCCTTGCACACAGGGATGTTCTCATGGCTCTAAATTAAGCAGCTTCTGTCACGCCCAAGACCAGCCGTAACCCTCCTCTATTTGTTCTCCACATCAGAGCTCTTGGTGCATTTGTGACACCCTGTCTAAAGCAACCATAGATGTACACACTTCAACAGTCATCTCACCCATCTGGTGGTGAAAGCTGAGATTGCTGCATGTCCCACACTGTATGCATCCACTTTTCATACAGGATGCATTAAAACTGCTGAGAGACAGCCTCTCCTCAAACTGCCAGGGTATCACTGACACCTACAGCCTAATTCTGCCTACAGATTATACCCACTGCATCCACCTCCATCACCTTCCTCCAGGAAACATGCTGAAACCCATCACATTTATAGTCTTCCCATATTCTTGTCAGCACAAATCTAGATTTCAACTGTTCTTCTCTTTTTACTTTTTCCCAGCACGTTTTTACCATGATGGCAATCTAATTCACCCACAGGAAGGAAGTCTAGTTTATTTTTTGTAAGGACATACAAACACTGCAATTTATTGCTAACAACCTCTTAGCATGAAATGGCTTTGCTCTCATTTTTCTAGCCTTGGCTCACATTAAATTCTACCCATCCAAATATAGATAATACTTCTTACATCCGAGATTTAGCTTGGAGATACACCATCCTGGTCTGACAAAAGAAAATCTGAAAGGGCTTTTGAAATATTACAAGTGAAATCTGCCCAAATATTATGAAGATAGCTCCATATTTCAAACCTCTCAAATGCCTTCAGCTTACAATCACAGTTCTTTGCTACAGAAGTCCATACCCTATATCAGACTGGTCTTATTTACCTAGCTTTTAAGTACAAATTACTTAATCAGCTTCTTAGAGGCAGATACTATATACAAGTATCAGGGGGAAAAGCTTACCAGAATGTCCAAAAAACTTTAAAGAATGATTCCTCATAAGGAATTTTGTGCTATCAAATACATTTGTAAGAGAGATATATGTATTACATACCCTCCAGATAAAATATTTTCATACTCATGTTTGCAAGAAGTTGCATCTTCATTTCTTTAAGTTGGGCCCAACTGCTGCAAACTTTCTGGTTAACTGGCATTACTTGTATTACTTTCCTGACTGGCAGGTTTGGAAGGAGTAATTTTCATACAACAATTGCTGTTAGTACAGAGAAAAAAAATTGGCACATTTAAACATGTAACTTCAATATATTTGATGCTGAAAAGTAAGGCGGTAGAAGAGGAATACAATTAGTTAATGCGAGCAGCGATCAAGCCCATTCTCTGTGCTTTTTTAGACAGAGGAGAGAACACATCCTCCCAAAGCTCCTCTTGCATCTATTCCAGACTTTTCCTACAGAGCTGGAATAATTATTCTGACTTGGGATCAACTAGGTGTCAGAAAGCCTGAAACAAAAGACATTTGTGCAACTTATCTTAATAGTATTTGCATGCTCAATTTATTTATTCCCTAACCCCTTCTAGATCAAGGAGAGCCCACATTACTGACATGAAACCAAGGCATGAATAGTAAAGGATGTTTGCGGTTCCACAGAAACTCTGAGACACTAAACCCCCTGTCCCCTCCTTTTCTGTAATGCTGTTAATCCATGAATTTAAGGCAAATCTTCTCATTTCACCCCACTGCAGAGGCACCTGCTGTATCAGATGTATCTTTTTGTTTGCTCACCCAGTGGATTTGAACTGATACTTCTTGGAACTCCCCAGATGCGCTCCAGCTGTGAGACAGAAACCTGCAGCAGTCCAGGGGTACTGCTGAGCTGGCTAAGTCTGCTTGAGAGCAATCCAAGTAGCAAAGCTCTGGCTGCAGAGATGAGCACACAGGCAGCAGAGGTGCCTAACACAGCTGGCAACTAGATGAGCACTTGCACAGGTAACAGCCTATGACCATAATGTATAAGAAGGATTTTTTCCATCCTAGCTGTCAGTCTTTCACAAATAATAAATTCTCTATACAGGCATTAAAATAATCTGAGCTCTGTGTAAATTACGGTACACTTGAAATTCAATCTCTTACAAAAGGGCTCTACCCCGAGCTGAAGAAAAGAAAAAAGAAACCTGAATACTCAGGTTTAAATCTGTAGAATATAAGAGGTAGTATCCAGCAGCATCTCACCCCTGCTCTGGGAACAGAAGTCCCTTGAAGGAAAACCTGGATTCCTAAGCATTTTTTCTTTATTTCAGAAAGTATTTTCTCAAGTTATTACATTTCATCTAAAAACAAAAGACCAAACTTTCACCTGGGAGTAGGTTTTCCTATGCCAGTACCCATAGGCCCCAATAAGAGCAAGAGGGAAATCTATAGGGAAGAACAAACCAAAACCAGTGACTAACCTTATATCAAGTACATTTTGTCTTTGTACAGGGACAGAAGCACTTGATTCAGTGGGAGTGCAGCACCTGCCCCCATCTAACTCCTATATTTAGTTCTCCTGTAGGTTGCTTTAGAATGCTTCCTCTGTAATACCAAATGCATATAAAGATGGAAACTTTGACCAAATGCTCCAAAGGTAACATTGCTGGACCAGTGAGGTATTTTTCCAAGGGAAAACAGTGTGAAAATCTGTGGATAGCCCTTCTAGACACCTACTAACAAAAATTTTCCAACTACATTTCTATCGAGTGCAGCCTAGGTTTAATTTTGTGAAGTAAATGCAATTTTGCCTGTAGAATAACATTCCATTTATAATCTTGATAATTTTTCATATTGGGGTAAAGTTTCTTTTTAACAGAGAAAATCCATGCTTTGTCCATTTGAGAGAGTTCTCAATGGACTATTTTGTTCTTGGCTGTCAAGTGAATCATATTGCTACTGCACGTATAATTTTTTTTAAATTATGTTTTGCTACAGAATTTTTTCAGTTTAAAGGTTTTCTGAGTCTGTTCAAGTTGTGCTGAGCTATTTATGTAATCCACAAACCATAAAGCAACTGAAATAATTCAATGAACTAAAAATCCAGGAAGGGTCTTTATTTACAAAGTCAGTCTCAGCAATCTGGAGGTTAGGTGAGTATGCTGGAGGCAGCTTCTGCATTCCTTTCTCTCACACTGTTCTTCTTGTGCTCATGATTGGTTGTAGTCAGAGGCAGGATAGCAGATTAGTCAGATTTTTGGTCTTACTGGCACATCCATTCTTACTGATTGTACAAAGCCTGAAAAAAGGGCTGAGTTAAAGTTTTAAAAATATTTTTGCAACAAACTTCTCAAGCTTTTTAAAATCTAGGGCTGAAGTATCTTCTCATACTTTCTGGATCCCAGTTCAGGAAGAAGAAAGAAAGAAATTCAGTTTTATTTACATATTTAATGTATCTATTTTTATAATTTTTTTTGAGCACAATGTTATGAATACTAGGTAACAGGAGAGTTTTTAAAATAACTTGATTTAGAAAGAATCATGAAAAAATGTACACTGTGCAATTTAATACATCTTTTTTGCACCCAATGTTTTATTGCATTTTTTTAGTCACTGGGGTAGAAGACTCCTACACAGGCCTGTCTTTTTGTGCTTTACATTACAGGAAAATTTTATTTTGATCTGTATTGGATATTAGTCTTTGTGGCATTACTGACCAAGGACTTAGGGCTTATAGTAAGTCTGTGAAGCTTTGTAATTAAAAAGAACATGGCCCCAAAACTTTCTGCAGTATCAGAGGATTCCATACAGATTGTAAGGAGACCTACAAAATTGGATCCAAATCAGCCAACGAGTCTTTTATTATTCGTGATGTGAGCTAGATGACAGGGGAAGACTAAAACTTAATCTTAAACCTCTCCTGAAAAATTTCATACTCAGAGGTATCGTCTCCCTTAAGACTCAGCAGTTCTTGTCTTTGAAAAGCTGCACAGAGCTCATCCTTCTTTAAATTTTGCTAGCAGATTAGAGAGTAAATTACTTACCAACCTGGATCTTTCCCTTTTGACTTCCTTCTTCAGGCAGAAGTGATTCAAAGTCAAGATCTTACCTTTGTGCAGAAAGTTGCAACCAGCAAAGAACTGCAGCCACCCTGGGAGCACGCTCCCAAATTTCCACCTCTTCCCTGCTACCAGTGTGATGGAATACTTGTGCCACAATTGTTTTCTCCCAGATCAAACTCTAGACTCAAAAAATCCTTACTTATTATCAACAATTTTATTTCAAGACCCTTTGGCATCCACTTCTACATATTCTCTATCATTGGTTCATCCTGTACCTCTTCAATAAAACCTTTTCAGTCCCCAATACTCCATCTTCACGGTCCTTTCCCTAGTATTTCCATGTATCCCACCACTACTGACTTCAATTTAACCCTTTCCCCACTACACACACACACACAAATAAAAAATATTTGCTGTCAGCACATTCTTCTTTGAACTATCCCCATTTCCTCAGTCTGTCATACATAGAAGCTTGAAAGTCCAGTGACATCCATCATGAAGTCTAAAGTGTCTCACCCCTCACATGTCCTTCAACTCTCCTGCAGAAAATGTGATTTATT
This sequence comes from Lichenostomus cassidix, assembly GCF_008360975.1. Classification (NCBI taxonomy): domain Eukaryota; kingdom Metazoa; phylum Chordata; class Aves; order Passeriformes; family Meliphagidae; genus Lichenostomus; species Lichenostomus cassidix. Next base: position 116,054,370 of record NC_139482.1, on the reverse strand, counting down.
ATAATAGGATTATTACATTACCAGTTAAATATAGATGAGTTTATGCCAGCTGACAGTTGACTAAGTATAAATGTACAAATTACTGCATTACATTTGTGCATTCTAGTTGAAGATCTGTTTCTCAAAAAATACAAAGAGAAATTTGCGCACACCAGTGTTTGCAGAAATAAACACTTTAAATAGCACATTCAATATTACCTTTTGATTGCCAAGTGCATATCAATTCCTCTTTCTCTAGCAGCATTTTGATGCCAGAATTTAAGAAAAATTAGTTAGTTAATTTAAATAAATCTTATCACACTGAATGACTTTAAAGTACAGCACAGTACACAGCTATTCTGTTTTGGGCATGTCATCATACCATTATCTCAGTAGTTCATCAAATCATTAATTGCCAATCTGCACTCAGAGGGGGATTTTTTTTCTCCCACTGCTCAGGAAAAGAGAATACTCTGCAACAGGGATGGTCTCACTTGGGGTCTCTAGTGTCTGTGCCTCAGTGGTCCCTTAATTTTGGAGAACAATTGTAAAAAACAGCAAGTTATTTGATCAGAGCTCTGACATAGGTGTAACCTGTTTCAAGTCTCTTTTCAGAGGCTTATCTCACAAAGTGAGCTGCATTATCTCCCAGGGTCAGGCAGGCAGCAGCGCCTCAGCCAGACGCCTCTCTCTGCACAATGCTCTGTGTGCTGCTAGACTGTAGAGCTCATGAACTCACAACTAATTGTTCAATTGTCTGCATTACACAAGTGTTTTCCTGCACTGCTGGTAGGTCTTTCTGAGGGATTTGGAGCAAGTAAAGGAAAAGTACTTTCAAACTTTAAAAATAATATGAAATTTTAATTTCTCCCCACCGGGGAAAGAAAAAAGTCACCCCAGCTTTTTAGTCTCAGTAATCATTCAAACTGTAGGTTTAAGATCAGAAACTCCTTTAATTAGGAAAAGACCCCAAGGACAAGCACCAAAAATACCCAAAAAAATCTAAGAGAAACTTAGCTCCATACCAAACCTACATAAAATGTGTAGCGAAACAGTGCACATCTGGACAGCATTTCCTCCATTTCCTTTTACTTTAGGTTTTGGAGATTTTCTCCCTGCAGTTGAAAATACCACACAATTCATCTGCTCCCCATTTTTTGAAAGATTTCTCATTATCCCTCCCCCTTGTTTCAACCGTAAAAAACAACAGCTCATTGTTCTTTAACATACCATAGGTATGATTAATTGAATTGCAAGGAATGGGAGAAAAACATCACAAGGCAGAAAGTCATGGCATCCTTCCAGGTGAATTTTCTGTTGCAGACAAGGTAGGCAGGTTCACCAAATGAGATTTAAGTTCCTTAGTTGCAACCTCACTCTTAGATGTAAAGACACTAAGTGAGAAACTCTATCATGGTGGAATGCCACAGAAAAGCCATGTTTAATAGAAACTTTGTCAGTCCACCTAAAAAGTCTTAAAACACCATTAAGACAGATCTGGCACAGAGAAAACTGAACAGAACATGGAAGAAAGTTAAGCCACAGAGTGTTCAAAACACAGTTTGTGTGGGAAAACCTCAGTATTTTTTTCAACGTAAAGCTTACTCATGTTTCATTGTCTTGTCATTTAATCAGAATGAGAATAAAAATTATGCAACTCATCACTATAGCCTGCTCCAAAGACTATTATTCTCAGAAATAAACTAGTAACTGAGTAACTTCTTCAGATAACTGACACTTGAAGAAGAATAGAAATATCACTGACCGTGGGATCAACTGGCTAAGTCTAGTGAACAGCAGCAGTGACCTGGGGCAGGGGAACTGCCAATGCACTGAGCACAACTAACCTTCCAAGCCTTGCAAAATGTACTGCTTATTTAAAGAAAGGATGAAACAGGGAACCTTTTACTGGAAAGCAAGTTAAGACTGTAAACTGATATAAGACCAAGAGCAAAATCATAATGTGAAGTAAAAAGCAGAAGAGAGATATAATTGGGGGGGGGAGGGAAAACAAAACACCAATCACACACAAATCAATCTAGGAGTTCAACTGGACTGTGTGAACATAGACAATTCTTTGTTCAGAAGATTCTTCCAGCATCTGAAAAGCTACACTGAAATGAGAATGAAGAACCCACTTCACAACACTCCACTGTTTAACATCCTTTGTCTCATACAGCTGTGAGTTCTCTTCAGTATTCCAGCACATCATCTACTTCCCAAGACAAGCATTACTGTCTCCATCTTTGACTTTCAGTTTAAAAAAAAAAATCATCAATACTCACTAGCAACCCAAACAGCAGATAATGATAGTTATTTATTAACATTTAAAATAAGCATATATTTCAGTAACTAAAAAAATTCTCTGAATTGTTCTGCACGTGGTATTGCTGAAATTAAAGAAGATCAATACAGCTGAAAGACCAAGCATTATCATCAAATATGAAGTTGAATGGAATACAGATCAAGTTAATAGCAATTACATTACATTAACTTGAAGAAATTAAATACAGTTTTACACATTTTCTGATGAAGCACCACACTCACAAGACCCAGTGAAGCATCTCATGAGAACAAAGCTGCAGATCAGTTAAGCAGCTGAAAACAAATTGGCAGCCAATTGAAGTTAAAAAAAAGGTAAGAATTTATTAGCCATGTTTTCCAGGTAACTAGCAGAAGAGGGACAGATTTAACATCCAATGTATTCCAGTCACACATCACAAACATCTGAATTTTAACCAATTTAACAGTTCTTTATTTCTGGAAGAAGAGATCTCAGTCCTTTCATCCCCTATTTCACAAAGCTGCTAATCCAAACTCATGCAAATACTGGGTAACACTGAACAGCAGCTGCATATATTAATGCTTGCAAAATAAAATTTCAGCTTTTTTTTTTGTTAGATATACAGTTACAGTACATAATGAATGATTCACAACCTTTAATCTCCCCCTTTGCTAAAATATAATACCTTAGCTCAAACTAAAGCTAAACCTCCATTTAGCTTCCTCAAATGCTTCATTTGGAAATTTTTTTCCTAGACTAAGCATAAAGGCAGGATTACTTTTTTTAACATCTGAGGTTCTTTCAGATGTTTGCACAACAGCAAAAAAAGGATGCATAATTTTAGAGCTCAAGATGAAAGTGTAATGCTTCACGTAAGAGGGCACAAATCAACACAGCTTGTGCATTTGAAAGTCCATAAGCTCATCTTAAAATACAGTCATCGATCTAGAGCATCTTGTTTCATTTCACATGAACATCCACTTCATTCTCAAGATGCACGTAAACTTGTGCAGGCAGAGGAAAAGTTATGGTATCTCTGAGTGGATGAAATTCAAAGCAACACAAAAAAAAAAAAGGTTCTCAAGAGTTACAAACTAATTTTACAGGCAAAGGAAGTTAATTCGGTATTAAGATGACAAGTGCAAATGCACACAGGATATGCAAACATCTTATAAACTCTCACTGTTAACACTTTGGTTATCACCACCACTAAAATTTAGAAGAACACTTAAAAGTGGACCCTTGCATTGTAATTACTGTATGCCCTTAAATTCCAACGAAATACTGTTTCTGTTTCCACCTTCTGAATGAAAATGCTGCAAAGTTAACTTTAAAAAATGGCATACACCACATGAGAGACTGAACTTACTGAGATATAAAAGCATGATTTCTCTATTTACATTGTGGCAAACACATTGAGACAGACTGAGACAAGCTAAACTCAGTCAGATTTCCTCTCTGGAGAAGGAAATAAGTGAAATCAGGAACTTTTTTGTAGCTTGTGAAAACAGCATCAAAAGCCAGGCTTCCCTTATGGGCATCCAAAGGGAACAGCTGACATACCCAGTGGAGGTTTCACAGGAAGGGAAGGAAAGTGGAAAGGAATGCTTACTTAGAAGGAAGTAAGAAATTCACTGTCTCTTGAGTGTTTAACTAAAAACAGACTTCTGGTGGAAGATCCTTGAAGACCCACCCATCTGCACTCTGCTTGCAGTGTGGCAGAACAAGTTTGTTGTGAAATACATAGGTAAATTAATTGGAGAAGACATCCAACTGGTCATTGACTCCTGTTTGTTGCATTTTCACTTGCAGGAAGGACAAGGCCAGAAAAGAACAGATAATGCAAACATGCATTTCCTAATATTAATAAGCAGCAGATTTTATTATTAGTATTTTGCTTAGAGAACCCTGGCCACTGACAGTATCATTTATAAGAGTGCTTCACGATTATTATGAAAAGAGAAATACTGTTGAAAGCCTGGACTAGACACAAATTTAAATCTGTGAACTGAAAGGTTCATATTCATAATATTAAAATGCACTTTATTAAAATACGTAAAGTAGAATAGACAGCATAGAACAGATGCTTTGAGGAAAGCCTGACAGCTGTACACTAGTATTTGTACATGAGGCCAAACTAATTTACTTAGAATTCCTATGACCCATAGAGAAATTCTTTCCTCTCCCACGCTGAACTACAATGAATGCGTCAGCTGGAAAATAGATGATATAAGGATGTGAACAGGTTGTTTCTGTGAAAATTTTCAAACATACTTAATAAGATCCAATGGTCAACTGTCTCAGAGAATTCTCATCTAAGTTACCATACTGTAATGATACAAACAAAACAAAGTAACCCCCACAAAATTGAAACCAAGGTTTTGCTACACCTCGATGGAAAAGAACTGCTCTCTCAATCTTTCTTAGTTTATCAGTAAATTGCATGAATCTCCACCCCACAAAAGGATAAATAAGACACTGAAAATCTTTGCGTATTACTTTAACTAAACAGCAGGAAAAATTAGCACAAATGGCTTTGGAAATCCATTCCTAAAAGGTGATTTGCACGTGAATGTCTAGAATTATTCATCTGAAAAACAGTGCTGGAGAAAATTCAAAGACTATCTCCACTGGATTTTTACTGCACTAAAATCAGTGAAGTATGTAAACATCTTTCTGGTTAAAGAGTCACCAGTAATTTTGAAAAATTAAGCTAACTGCTACTTACAGAATTCAAAACACTGTTGTTTCAACTCTGTTTCAGCTAGGAAAAATGCACTGTTTTTTTTAGGAATTTTCTAGGACGACCCTGCTTGAGCAGGGAGGTTGGACCAGATGACCCCACCATGGTCCCTTCCAACCAGACCCATTCTGTGATTCTGTGAATATATTTCAAGTGTGCAAATTCTTCCAACCAGACCCATTCTGTGATTCTGTGAATATATTTCAAGTGTGCAAATTCTCCTATGAAATAGAAAGCAACTTTAAAATAGAACTTGGACTTTACAGTGAAAAATATTTAAGATGCTTCCTCCTAAATATTACATTATTTGCACTAGACCTCAACATTATGTTTTGTTTGGTGCCATAGATTCATCTAGAATAAGAATAATTTTGGCAAGGGCTTTTGCACCTAAATTTTGCAGACAGTGAACATTGAAACTTCTGGAGTATCCAAAAAGAAGAAAACAGAGAAAGAGAATGTAGAGCAGTAAGTACTTCATAAATTACGCACAGAATAACAAAATACATGAAGAAGTGAAATTTGTCTAGTTGTGAATATCAAATTTTTCCCAATCCAAGTCCCTCAAAATAAAGCAGTGCCCATGTTTTCCTTAAGCCAGCAATGTGCATGTTCAACTGACAAATTATTTCTGTCAAATATAAAAAAAAAAAAAAACTACATGAAAGATGCTGATGTTAGAAAGTCGAAGACTCTCAAAGGCAAGCAAAACTCTTACAATTTTAGTTTGTCCCACTTGTGTTGGGAGGACAAGGCTTTCTGCAACACCATTCTATGAGAATTCTCAGGCCTCCTCAGACTGGAAGTAATCAAAATGGAGAATACTCAGCATTTCCTCTGTCCTCCTTGTATCACTAAATGTGTGATAACATTGTATCTCACTTATACATGATCGAAATCTTACACCAAAACCATAATTTTGAGTTCTTTTTCCCCGGGAAGCCTTTCCCACTTTTAAATTTTCTACTGCATCTGGCTCACCAGTCCCAGGTGTGCAGCTATAGTGCAGCTAAGCCTATGCAACAGTGGATACCTGCTTCTGAAAGAACAAATCTTTCCTTACCCTCCCACCATCTCCCTTCTAAACATCTAACACCACAGAGAACTGGCCAACCACTAAAGCAGCAGAAAATGGCTTAAATTGGCTCAGTTTGGATCACAGGAAAACATAGACTGGCACAAAGGAGGAGGCATCAGAACAGAAAATGCGTTCCACTGATTCCTCCATGAGCAAGTTAGAAAGCAACCATTTTAACACCTTCATTGTATTGAAAAATCAGACCAAAAAAAGGCATTTCTACATTTATTTGAGATATTAAGCACCATTCCTTTTCTTTCTGGAGGAAAAGAACTTGTGCATAAGGAAGCTGAGGGCTAAAACCTTCACATGTCCATTAACTAATACAGCACTCCACAGCTGATTTTACAATGTTATATACTACTTTTACAGTACTTTATATGCACATAAAATTCCTTTTCAGCTGCACATACTAAACTCTCAGCAGTCAGCAAATCAGTCGCAACATGACTAACACCATCAACAATCAAACTCTTCTATTTGTAGACTTGCTAACAATCCTGGAACAGTATAAGAACTGCCACAGCTCTCTAAATGCGATCACCTCATTCTCTCATAATCCTGTATCATCTTCCAAGCTTCCAAAGCCTGTAACAGAATGATGAACCCACCTGATACTAAACCTGATTCAATATAAGAGCAATGCTCATGCTATTAGAATAAAAGAGACATGGGGTAAGGCAGGAAATACTAACAAAGCCCACAAAAATATGGATACTGCAGTGAAAGCAAACTAGGGTTGCACATGCAATAAATTCCTGAATGCTTGAGTCCAACATTAGCTTTCTGGTAACTGGAAACTTCTGAGCATTTTCATAAGATACTTTTGTAATAAGGATGCAGAAACATGCTGATGTCTTGATGGATCACAGAAGAACTACGTTCTTTGGACTCATAACACTGACTTTTGCCACTTCAGCTGATCAATGACAGTTGGAACAAATTAGCCCACAGAGGGAAACAAATAGCTATGAAACCTGTTAGCAAGAAACAGACATGCATGGAAGTAGTAATTTTTGGGCTGGAGCCAAATTTTATAGGGATTGGGCTTGAAACCTTTGTCTCCTGGTCTCCTCTTACAATATGCACTTTGCTTATCCCTCCCTTATCCCACTTGTTATTTGTTACACATCTACATTCAAGTGACATTGCTTCTTTACTCCAAAATAACGGAGTAGCTTCCCTTTTGAGCTTCCAGAAAACTAGCAGTAAAAACAAGGATTTGTATCTGCTACTCTGCAGTCTCAAACCGTATTTAAAATAATAAGAAAGAAGTGTGCACTGAACTTCTTGTGTTTGCATTGCTGTAAGAGGGCAAAGGGCTTAAGAAGAGAGTAAACAAAAGTCAGCAAAACAGTCTGTATTCAAAACAAACCTTTGCTATTTAAGCTCTAGAACTTTGATTGCCAAAATCTGTAAATGAAGGACTTGAAACACAATATAAACATCTGTGTTGGACAGTAAGACATAAAACATGTTCAAATAATATGTGCTACTGCTATTTTAAGCTATAAGATATCTGACTTCTACACTGCTGTTCTAAAAAGAGAAAGCTATCCCTGGAGTTTGGTACAGGTTGTTCAGTAATCTGTACAGTCAATACACCCGCTTAACAGTTTTTCAATATTCTCTTCCAGCAGACAGAATGTGTTGCTATATAAACTGAAACAGAAGACACACTCGTTAGAGCCTAAAAACTAGTACAGAACTGGCCAGTTTAATATATGTTCTAAAATTCTTGTTGCATGGTTCTAACAAAAATCACCTTAACATGATTATGAATATGTCAACTCCATGGACCAAAGTATTTTCCTCAAAATATTTTCAAATAGGGGGAAAAACAGCTCGACGTTGGCACAATGAAACAAAAAAAATTTGAGAAACAGAGTATATGCTTGCTAAACAAGAATTATGTTTATTTAGCTAGTGAATCACCTAGAGGAGTAAATTTTCACTTTCATGATAGCAATCTGTCAGGCTTGCAAACACCCAGAAATAGGAATTAAAGATTATTTTAAATGTAGTTATAAAGGTCATAAAAAGTCTGATTTAGACTGAGGTACATTTACTCAAAACTGAGATTCATTGAGTGGTAGCAAACAAACAGTTCCTCAGACAAATGCACTTTTTTTCAGTATACATGTTACAGAAAAAAAAAATAAAGAAATGTGCATTAACTGGTGGTGTCCACCAAGCTGCATATTAATATTCTCTTACACCAAACAGTTTGAAACAAGGGAAATGTCATTCTATTATAATTTCATGTTACGATTCATTTGGCTAAACTGCAGCTTAAAGTTGCTTTGCCATATTAAAAGATTACTACAATAATTTTCACATGAACATTTAGACTTGAGTTTTACTCCAGGACTAAATATGGCATGATTTGCTTTTAATCTGTTGAATAGCTAAAAACTGACAATTAAAAAAACTACAACAAAGAAAAAATTAAGTTGAAGCAATGTGAATCTCACATCATTGAACCACTTCTAATGGTTAAATGTTAGTATTTAACAAATTCAAAGAGTTAATGAATCCTTGCATTCGTTCGGTCTCCTGTGCCTTAGCTAGGATGCATAAATACAAAAGACAGCAGATACTGGTAAAAGCTTCAGGACAGAAAGTGCTTGACGAAGGTACAGTTCTCAAGTGTGTTTGGTGAGAGAGTATAAGGGCAGATGCACTGATGAGAACCATTACAAGAAGAGTCAATTTCGTGTTAAAGTGTTCAAAGATGTCACCTTAAGCAGAAAAAAGCTTTAATAACGTCTTCTTAGACATATTAGGCATTTCCAGAGTCTACATCATTAGTGTTGTATTCTAGCAGGACATCTCCATATAGTTATTGTTTGTTTCTATTTCTCTCCTGAAAAAAAAACAAAAACAAAGAAGGACAATCATGTTAATACATACAGATCAACATAATCTACTTTTATTATAGCATTTTCATTGCTTGCAATTTAGCTAAATCAGGCAACATGTTTTCAAGGAAAAAGTTTCCATTATTTTCAGGAATATAAAATTATCTCATTTAAGTCAACTTCTTAAAGAGAAATACAGAAGTGTATGTCAAACTAAAAAGTAAACATGTTCCAAAACACTGCTATCAAAAACAGGACTTAAATTATCATTTTTAATTCCCTTACAGTAAAATATATTACACAAAGTGAAATGAGCAAGGAGACCAAGGGACCTACAAACAAGGCAAGATGCACCCTTAATCTTCTTCTTGTCCAAAAATGCTCTACTCTCAATCCATTATATCCCTGAAAAAATATGGTATTCACAGGTACCTCTTTCAAAACCCCATATAATAAAATGTTACAAAGTGCTTGAGATCAAAACGTAATGAAATTAGCCGGCCCAATATCATACTCCATACAAATGCTCAAATGGCAAAAAAAAAAAAAAACCACACTTTTAAGAAGGCCATCCATTCATTGTTTAGAAATTATTTTCAACAACAAAATGAAAAATCAGTGAAATAAGAATGGCTACAAAGAAACTTCACTTTAGTGTGAGCTGAGATGCAGTGAAGACCATATTAACCACACAGCCCTATCAGCACAGTGAGATGCCACATTTGGCATTTAGGGCTAAAACACTAATGGCACTGTAACTATCAGGGACTAATAAATTCATACTCTGTAGTACAAGTCTAAGAGAATAAGTGACATTTTCAGTGCTTTATCATCATTCTCCATTTTCTCTACTTTGTTCAAGATAAACATACACTAAAGCATTATGACTACCTCTAGGAAAAAAATAAAAACTGACCAACAAACTATATCTTGTTGCCTTCGTGATGCATCCTCTAGCCTGTAAAAAAACACTGTGGTCTGAGTGCAAAAAAACTAAGACTTTATCTTTCAATAGCATTTTCCATAACACCTTTCTTTATATGTACAGCTGAGCACATTATAGAAATGTCCAAAGACGTGCATGGAAGAGAGGTAGGTTCCCATACCCATTAAAAGATAATAAAAAACTAGAAAAATACCTCTCCATATTTTTATTATTATTGCATCATACAGTATATTATAAATGCAACAGTAACATAACAGGGAAAACAAAATAACCCAGGAGGCATTTGAACAATGATTTCAAAACCACTCTCTCCGATACCACATTGAAATTTTATTATGCTAGAAACTATTTAAGAAAATTGTAAATTAGCATAAAAACCCACACAGTTTCTCACAAAAAGACAGCATTGAAAGAATACGGTATATAACAGTTATACTGGTTATTAGTGGTGATCTAGTCCTCTCCAAGACAGATCTCCTTTACTTTACCAAAAAAAGTAAAGCTCAATCTTGGGTCACAATGAGCAGGTCATGGTCCCAGCAGCTGTGTATCTAAGACTGGACATTTGCTAGAGCAGAGCTTCTGTATATTTAAAGTGAGAACAATACTTGCACTATTTTGCCAGAAAAATGTTTTTCATAGTTCAAAATATATGACTAATATTTTCATAGTAAGATACTGTTTATAAAATATAAGATTGATAGCATCAGTCATTAATACAAGCTGATATCTTAACAATGCACTCTTGGCTGAAAACAGATGATGACTGGCCTCATGCCTCACTATGCATGTAAGGCATGCAAAAATAGCCTGCTCAGGCACATCTCAGATTATTCCTCTAATATTAGCCAACTTCAACTGTAAGAACTACACAAAGTATTGAAAAACACTCCCATAGTAGTAGGTAAAAGCCTATGAAACTGTAACGTTAAAATATTGGTATTTTATAATTAATAATTTTAAATACAACTTGTATACAACTTAAATCATCAGTTCCTGTTCATTTGCAAGTATTACATACGTCACCACTAACTCTGGCTATCTAGAAAGACTCTACATTTCAAATTACTGTACCATAAAATGACCAATGTTACGCTTTGTGAAGCCCTCAACTCAAAATACATTTAAGTTCATAAAAAAATTACAGAAAAAAAGGAATGATGTCCTGACTACCTGCTTCCACTTGATGAAATAAAGGTGTTGCAATTTTACATTCGCTTTGAATTCTACAGAGAAAAAAAGGCTTCAAAACATCAGCACACCTTTCCTGTACTCTCAAAATTACATATTCCTACATTTATATTTAAATACTTGAAGCAGACATACAAGCATGACATTTTTCAATGCAATTGAACAGTACTTTCTTCAAATACTGGTGTCAGTGGCATTTGGCACTCTGTACAGCAAACAGAAAGAAGACCTGATTTATTCAAAACACAGGCAGTGGTATTCTCCTCAAAAACAAACTAACCTCTCCCCAGCTCCAAGTCAGATCACACTCCTGGACCACTGTCTTTTCCTATCTCAAAAAGTCATTTTCCTTTTTTTTGGTGTTTTGAATTTGTTGGGTGTTTTTCTGTGGTTATAAACAAACTAACAGAAGACTTAATCTCCAGAAGGTTTCCACCACCAGAGCAGAAGTTTCCAACATAACCAACTGGATTCCACTACATTTCTCTTTCACCCAATTAATTTAATTTCTTATATTCAGATGAGCAAAACTTTTGTCACATCTCTTGCAATGCTCTCAGATGAAAACTTTCTCCTGTATACATATGTTCTCTGCCAAAGGCCAACTTTACTTCAGAACTCACCACAGTCAGGTTATCCAGCTTTAGGGAGAGTTTATGAACAGGATATGGAAATTAAGTGCCATTCAAATTAGGACAATGTGGGAACATATTGGTTGGCTAAAGGTACCTGTCAGCTGCAGACCATATGCTGAGCAGATTTCACACATGCAAATAACATTCTGCACAAACCAAGTAAAGGTGTATCTCAAAACTGCTTAGGCCTTAGAAATGTGCATCAATCTAGTACAAACAAAACTGTGAAATTAACTTGGTCTGAACTGTGAGGCTGACTTCCAAACTTTAGTTGTCTGAATTCAGAGTATTAGCTGAATGATCCCATGCTGAGAATTAGCTACAATGTAACTTACTCCCAGATAGAATTAAATCTCTGTGCTGACAAAATTTCAAAATTCAAAGCAACAAAAACATTTCCTCATCTAATTTGAGAGAAACTGAGATGCACACAACACTGACTTTGGGATTTCTTTGCCACAAAGAAGGCAAAGGAAAAAGCCCCAGAGTGGTCTAGATGTAAATGCAAATGTAGCCTAACAATAACAAGAAGCTACTACAGTTCTTGGCTGTATTTTTTTTCCAAGGTCCCACAAACTGAAGCTCAAGGTCAGGGAAGGCAGATCTGAAAGAATGACTTTGGCTGATTTTTACAGTAGTTTCAAGTACAAGCATTTCGAGGTGTCCATTTTGAAAGCTATTCAGGGTTGCGACCTTACACAGGCCAATTGCAGGGTTCCCACACACACTCACCTCCAGCACTATCCGCTATACCCACAAAAAAAAAAGAAAAAAAAAACCCAAACCCTAGAATTTTGCCAACTTTGCCTCTTACTGCAATGTTTAAAGCGTTCATGCCTGGAGCTGTCTGCTCTGCCCCTCTCCCATGAGGCAGCATTCTCACAACAGCTTCAGAAGTTGCTTTACTGCAAACTGTGATTTAATCTTCAACTTAAAAGCCCTGCTCATCTGCAATGTAAGCTAACATGTCAGACTGCATTCTGTGAAGCGAGGCGCAGGCACTCATCTGCTCTGCCAACTGTGCTGCGTGGGCAGAAACACCTGGCAGAGGCAGAGCAGGCAGCTGTAGAGGTGGTGAAAAGAAGCCACAGCAAAGTTCATGAAATCTGACTTACTAATGGCAGCAGCCATAATCTGCAATTTATTTTGCCCCAGTGTACCATTACAGCTAGGACAGCATAAACATTCACCTTAGTGCTTGAGAACCACAATGAAAAACAGATTACTAGAAACTAAAAAATGCAAGAAATTGTTTATTCCATTTTTATCACTACCTCTTAACATAAACTAGATTACTGAAACTTTAAAGTTGTGGAAAATAATGATCCTTTTTATCTTCTCACTATTAAATTCCCAGCTAAAGAGGGCACATCTCATCAACATGGAAATTACAACAGAAACAGGTAAATATATTTAAATACATTTCTCTGAGATGCACTTCTGGGCATTCTGGGAACAAGGGAGCGAAGGATCAGATGAGAACGGTCTCTAGAAGTCTTACAAGAACCTAGATAGTCCTACATGAACCTAAAAATTTTTCCTGTGTAGATGCCATCCACTCCCCAAACATTAATTTTCTTCTATTCCTTAAACCAACATGAAAACCACAAGGCACAAATTAAAAATCAAAGTTAACATATGAAGTCAAATAAGGTTTTACAATTTCAGAGTAGTTTCTTCTGTCAGTAAGCTTTATGAATTAATATTCATCTGAGACCCTGCTGCTGCAGATCAGTTGAACTACAAACAGTATAAATGTACTTATGTACTTGAGTATATAAGGTTCTCAAGTACATAAACATTAAGAAACTTTGCAAAAGGCAGAAGACCTAGACTTCTAATTTATTTTTTCTACTAGCTTTGATGGCATTTTACTTATTTCAGTCACTGAAACACACTTGTAAGTATATCTTCATACTTTAGGAAAAAATGTGAACAATTTACAGTAAAAAGGTAAATAAATTTAAATTTGAGCAAACACACGCACTGCTTGTGCAGAACATGGACAGACCATATTTATTATGGTAATGATAAAAGCAGTAAGAACTTAATCAGAATCTGAAATTCCACAGGGTGCAACCATTCAGAAGGCAGAAGGGGAGAAAATAACTCAACTACTCTGAAGACACCATATGATAACACACAACAAAGAACAGCTCTGCAGAAACCAAGCTTGAACTCCAGGAGCCAGAAAAGCCCTTCCAGTCTTGTTTTCCCAGGTGGATACTTTCCGTGATGGATCAGCCAATTCTAACTACAAGTAGCAAGTGTTTTGCTTCAGTGCTGTACATTATTATACACTGAAACATCAGACTTTAATTATCTACAAGACAGCCATTTCAGCAAGTTCATTAAGAAGGAGAAAAAAAAAAAAAAAAAAAAATCAAGTCTCCAGATCCTCATTATTGTTTGTTAACAATGCTCAGAGTGTAACATCGGCTTTTGAAGACTGACAAGACAGCTTCTTACTAAATCTATAGAAATTGCATTTAGTGATGATCTCTGTCCCACCAAAAGCAGCAGAAAGATGACTCTGACACCTGGGTTAGTTTCTCTCAGATGCCCATGGGCAACAAGAACATATTTAATTGCTCTGCTAAGAAATTCATGGTAGCCTTGGAAGGGAAATAACATTCACTGCAGGGCTTACAAAATACACTGAGGAAGAATTTCTCAGATTTTCTTTAAGCCTCACCACTCATACACTTTCAACAGGTGTAACCCAAATCTAATCTACCATGAGGAAAAATGAACTCACTTTATCTTGGTTTCCTATTTATATGAAAATACGTTTACATGGAAGTTTACATTTACTTTTTACAGCTGACTATAATCCCTAGGATACAGAAGCAAAAGAATAATTACTCATCAATATTAACTGCACTACCAAACCTCTGAAAAATTCACAAAGAACTGCACTCAAAAAGCTTATCGTAAGTTTTGCATTGTTTCATTTCAGCTAGATGAATATGAAGGTTTCAGCAAATCAGTTTTGATATCAAACAATAGTAGTTCAACTGAATCTACAAGAACAGCTTTAATAGACATGCAAGATCTGTATGTTTTGAAGTGCCATTTTTTCCAGCAAACCACTTCCAGAAATCTTCACTAAGTTTCTGCTAGCTAGCCCATCTGCCGTATGAATCAATGAAGCAAGGCTGTGAAGAGTCACATAGGCTGAGACTTCCTTGCAATATGCAGGCATATTTCTTCCCTGCAAACTGCAGGAAAAGCAGCACTGTTCTAGACAATTTGTTCTTAATAGAGCACTGAACTCTGGGGAGATAAAGCATTATGAATTTCAGCTATTTGTGTATACTTGAGATTCTGCATTTGCTCTGGAACAAGGGATTTAGAATTACTCCTTTGCTTTAAAAAATTACAACTTAAAAGACATAGCATTTAGGAAAGGTACAGCTGTCACAGATCCAGCTCAATGCATTTTGAAGTCTTGTCTTAAGTAGCTGCCTTGATATTTAAGAAGGTTAAAGTATTAGATTCCAAAAAATGACCGGTCTCTTAAGCATTTAAGCAAACGATTTGGTTGATATTCCTAGCTTTTCCAATAGGGGTCCCTATTTTACAGGAGAAATTGGTCTTTCGACTCCCACAGTAAGAGAAGTTGAATCCATTCTGTAAAAAGTATTTTGCAGGCTTGATTTTCAGGTAAGGATTTCAAACAAACAAACAAAAAACCCAGCCCCCCCAAAAAAAACCCAAACAAAAAACCAAAACAAAACCAAAAAATCCAAACAAAAAAACATTACAAGATCCATACAAGTGTTGCTATGAACGAAGACTGCCTGTGAGTTTAATTACTTTCCACCTCTTTTATTCAACAGTCCAATACTGCACTTTCCCTTTCCCTCTTGCATCATCACTGGAGAAATGCAGGTAACAAACATCACTGCTCAAACTCTTACATGGTCATTCTACAGGAGACCACATTATAACATCTATCACCATCCTCTAATGAATTCTAAACTCTGTCTTGGAACGGAAACAATTGACTCTACCAAATGCACAGAAAACAGGCACATTTGAAACCCCTGTGTCTGTAACATAAGAATTTGAAGGTCACTTTTAAGTATTTCCAAAAGACTAAAGATGCACAAGCAAATGAAGACATGGTAAATAAGCACACCATCATGGAAAGGAAATTCTGGATCAGTATGTCCAAAATTAGTCCAGCTTCAAATAATCATCTTCTCCCATGACCAGGGGTACATTTCATCTCATGACTATCAAGGGAGGGGGAAAAAAAGTGTCGCCTGTTTCTACTTTCTCAGTTTCAATTATGAAGATGACACTGTTGATAAACATGAAGTTCAAGGTAATTACAAAATAATGTCCCTTGAAATTTCATCAAAAGCATACAGGAAATGAACATGTTTCTCAGAAGATATTAATTACATAACCCTGTTTTAGATTGTTTCATGTTTATTACATGATCCTCTTTTAAATGTAAACACACAGTTTTAAAAGTTGTTTAGTACAAATATAATTTAACTGCATTAAAAATTTTTGTCAACTACCTATTTTCCTTAACTGAAAAATCTGTCAATGCATCTATATCTGATTTTGACATTATAACACTGTAATAGATGGTTAGGGGTTAAGAGGAGGAAGAAGCAGCTACAGTTTACTCTTAACGGATGTTTTCTCCCTTCGTGATATTTTTAAGTATCGAATCAAGCACAATGTCAGCAATGTCCTAGAAAGGAAAGAAGTTATACTGCTTAATACTGCAGCCTGATTATGACCCAATTATCAGAGAAACAAAAGTTACTTTGGTATCAGAATAAAGGGGGAAAAATTACTCCTTTTCAGAGTCAAGAAGTTCTAGCCATGTCAGCCTCCTATTACAAGATATGTACTACAACAGGAGGAAGCTAAAATTTTAAATGCTTATTTATCTGCCATTTAAAGGCTTCTTGAAAAGTAAAAAAAAAGTTGCAAATGCAAGTTAGATAAACACAAATATATACTAAATTCTTCTGTCTTACCTCATGAATAAAAATCAATTACTTTTATGGATGATTGTACTAAGAAAACCATCTAAAGCACTCTACAATTACATGAAACCATGATCTTTTACCCCACTGTATGCTACAAAAGTAGAATTCTCCACCAAAAAGCACCAAAAGAAGTCCTAGGATAAGAGGTAGTTGCAGGTTAATAAGTCACCAGCTGAGAGCAAGGAAGCTGTAATCTGCCAACAACTGCATTTTTAATCAGAGACATTTTATTTTCAACCACATACTTATTGAAGATCAGGTGTAAAGCTGATGTTACAGACATTTTTCTTAATTTTCAATACCTTTGATTTTCTAAAATATAATTATGTCATCTTAAAAGGCATATTTCAAGATTTCTGTTTCACTCATTTAGATTTTAAAGCTACAACTTTTTTGAAAAACAATAAAATGTCTTTTTAAGTAATATGCATGCAATAGGCATATTTACATCACAAAACAGCAGTTAAGTAAGGACAAATGGAATTCCAGATTATTTCAGTATGTATCTCATACTGACAAATCTCATGAAAAGCATCACTCATTTCTTTGATCATTTGGTAAAAGATCACAGCACTTGTATGTTTAAAACAGGACACTGGAACCTGAGCTGTAAGAGAAGGGAAGGGGAATGATTACTGCACAACCCCACTTGTAGATACCTTACCCACACTAGGGTCACATCAAACAGTGGTAGACACTAGAATTCTAATATTTGTGCTTAAAGAGACTGTTCATTGTCATTTTTAAGCAACTTTTATAAAATGGCAAAGTAACTGAAGTTTCATGTTAATCAGAGACTTGCACTTTCAGAAGTATACTGCCATATTTTAATAAAACATACTGCTAGGCTGTATTGGAAATGAATTATTGATTCCTCTGAGTTGTTAAGATTAAACTTTTACAACCAATTATTTTAAGATAAGTTAGCTGTAATGATGAACAGTTATAAAGTAAATTAAATCCCTAAATCATTTGCTTTTTACGATATTTAGATTGCTGTCTGTGTGAAAGTTTGTAACCACCTATGCAACAACAAAACATTAACTGAATTTCAAGGAACGTGGAAGTGACTACTGCTGCCTGATGCATTTAATATTTTATTAACAGTAATAAGGATATTTTTCATTACCAAAACACTGGAAACAAAGTGATTGCCACAGCTGCCAAACAAAATGAGCATGAACTTAATTTACAGTCCTACTGGCAGTAGAAAGTGCACTTATTTAAATACAGCTCCATGAAAGCCTAGCTAGCACTAGGTAATAAAGAATTACTCAATTAACCATAAACCAGAGCTTGCAATACTAATTGGTGCATTTACAAACTTGAATCACAAAACAGTTAACAACTGTATGTTTACAATTTAAGGACAGATTGATTGTACGCTGTGTGATAAAAGAAAAAACCCAAAGATTTAAAATCAACATTCAATCATAAGAGAATGCTAAAGATAAACTCTCAGTATTTGTCATTAGTTTAATATGGACTTCCTATATTTTAAGTTCATATTAATTTGCTTACAGCATACCTCAAATCCATCTACAAAGAGAAAACCTGATGACTAATCTACACAGTTCTAAAGCAATTTTTCCTAATTGGTCATAAAACCAATTTGTACAATGCTGTAAAAGAACCAATGGCCGCTATGCAAGTATTTTGACAAGTAAGTTACCTTTCCCAACACTATTGAGAGAAAACAATTTAGAGAGAAACAAAGTTCAGTACTTGAGTCATACAGACAGTGTATGTTTCTATGAAGATATTAATCAAATAGTAATGTTACTTTATTACTCAAATACCCATAATCACAGTTATTTTGTTCATACCTACTAAATGCTGAATTTAGTATTTTGAATTTTAAGTTTAGCATACATAGAAACACTTCAAATAATCTGCATTCTTCCTCTTCATTACATTTTGTGGCTTTCACCTACTACTGAGGGAACAAAACCACAAATAAAACAATCTTCCTGAGTTGCTAGGGCATGCCTGAATTATGACTTGTTTGCGAAGTTTTTTCAAAAGAGGAACTGCTTTTTAAGCAAACCAGTTATTTGTGGATTATCTTGAAACTTTAAAAATTTAGAAAACACTGAAGTAAGAAGGCTACAGAGGTACATTATAACCTTAGTCCTCCTGAAAGATTACAAAATCACAATGAATCACAGAATCAGAATATCTGGATTTGGAAAGGGCCCATGAGGATCACCAAAGCCCAACTCCTGGTTCTGCACAGGACAGGCCAAGAGTTGTACCATGTGCCTCAGAGTATTGACCAAACACATCTTGAACTCTACCAGGCTTGGAGATGGAACCACTTGCCTGGGGAGCTTGCTCCCGCACCCAGCCACCCTCTTATATCTGATCCACATCTTCCCTGATATAGCTTCAGGCCATTCCCTCTAAACCTGTCACTGGACACAAGACTGAAGAAATCAGTGCCTACACCTCCACTTCCCCTCACGAGGATGCTGAAGACCACAATGAGGTCTCCCCTCAGTCTCCTCCAGGCTGAACAAACCAAGTGTCCACAGCTTCTCCTCATATAGCTTCCCCTCCAGACCCTTCACCATCTTTGTGGTTCTTCTGGATGCTCTCTAACAGCTTTATGTCTTTCTTATATTGCAGCACTGAAAACAGCACACAGGACTCGAGGTGAGGCTTCACTAGCACAGGGTAGAGTGGGACAATCACCCCCCTTGACTGGCTGGTGATGCTGCACTTGATGAAGTTGTACCAAAGCATGAAAAAGTCAAAGTTTGCCCCTGACATTGAGTATTAGTTAAGAAAACAGTCCATCATCCCATCATCAAGATACCATGGAAGTAACAATACTAATTTAGGGTATAATCCATTTTCTTTTTAGAAAAAAAATTCAAAAGGCATTACACACCCAACTGGGATATTCATCTAGCCTCCCAACAATAGAAAACTTCCGACAATGGCAATTTATTGCAGAGTCGTGCAGTAGAACTACGAAATTGATTTTGGGTAAGCCCAACACTGTTCTACAGGAGATATAACGTGTGTTGAAGAATTAGGAAATACAAGGGGGGTGAAACTATCACAGTTCTAGAAACCTAAGAGAAATAAGCATTTCAGCTGCATTGCAGCCTCTTCAAGTGCTGGCTTCAAGTGAACAAATTCTCACCTTTGTATGTCTCAAGGCCCCTAGTTAGCATAAACCCTAGACTTTTGGGGTTCTTATTCAGTGAGTGGTGTGACATGAACAGAGATCATTAGCACCAAACCATGCTGATGGAAACTCCCATTTTTGAATATGTGCGTATCATCCAACTGGTAAAAATAGCTCCTGAAATGTCTCTAACAGTGAGACAAATCGTATTTACAGTTACTGTCAAGTCTGGAAAGAAAGTAAATACAGGAAAAGTAAAACTTGTGGCCAATGGTGAACACAAGTGTTATGATTAGGGAGAGTACACAAGACAAAGTAGACAAGTACTATAAAACAGCTTGAATTAAATGCATTTCCATTGTCTGGTTTCCTGAAATGCCTCCAAAACTAAAAGTTTCTCTACAGATTTGTTGCATTTACCCTTCCTTGCAGAAATGAACTACACATTTTTTTTAGGAAATGCATATCAGAAAGGTCAAAAAAATTGTTTTGACACTATACAAGTCCTCATTGTACCACTTCCGTGTTTTGCAATTGTACAAAAGATAAACTGCATCAAGGAGAAAACCTGCTTTTCACAGTAATCACACTGTTAACATTTCATTAAAGCAAAATTTGAATTGAAATGTTATGTTAAATAAAGTATGCAGCTTCTCTAATTTCTGGTCCTTTTTGTGACATCCAGACACTGTAAAAATCTAAGCAAGAAGACTTCAGTTATGGACAATACATTCAATTCAGTTTTCATTTGCATTGAAGAAGTAGAACATGTCAGATATCTGCTTATTCAGGCCTAACTTAGCATTGAGATTAAACCATGACTGAACTACCAAAGTTGTTACAAGAACTTAATGTTTTCATTAAGATCCAGTTATATCAAGTAGACACTTTGGGTAAAAAGTACCACTTTTTGATTCAACACTTGTAGACAGACATTCCAGATGAATAAAAAACAAGGTTTCCAAACACAGAAAAAAAAAAAAAAGGAGCTACTATAATGACATTGTTTCCTTACCCTACGCATGGCTTCCTCCTCCTCTTGACGCTTCTCATAATGTGCAAAGTCATCAAAGATTGAGGTGGTATGCTTGAAAGTAGCAATTATTTTAAGCACTTGCTTGGCTTTTTCTAGGGGTACCTCTTGAGTGTCCCTCGAATTGGTAACCGGTTTGTTGTCATTGTTTTCCAAGCGAATATGTCGCAGTTGGTTATTGGGAACGTCTTTGACAAAGATCCATTTGACATCAAACTTCCCCTTCCACTTATCCTGAGACCAGACACCAGCATATGCATTGTAGTCCACAACAGACTTCATCTCAGCCACTCCACAAAAGTGTCCACTGCCATTCACACTGAAGAGTAAATAGAGTGGGCCTTTTCCATTCAGGGACCGGTAAGCAGCATCCAAGCGCTTATTACCATGCTCAGTACTACACCAGATAGAGTACTTAATGGAGCGATGAATATCGTCCTCTGAATAACTTTTGATTATAAACACACGTCCATTCTTCAGATTCCAATCGAAGTCTTTGGGATTGTAGTTGTTTATGGCCTTTAGTTTCTCCAGCACTGGGTGCACTTCCACACCAGAAGGTGAGGAGCTGACAGATACAACACCTAAACCAAAGTTCTCACTACCAGCTCCATTGTTCTGGCTGAAGCCCACACCCCTATTACGAGGAGCTACCCAGCGGTTTTGCAGCTGTTGCTGCTGCAACTGGTGAGGCTGGGCCTGCTGCTGAGGTCCTTGTTGCTGCTGTGGTTGCTGTGGCTGAGGCTGCTGTTGAGGCAGTTGGCTTTGCACCAGTGGTGGTGGTTGAATTAATGGCTGAGGCTGCTGGATTATAGTCTGAGGAGGCAGTACTGGTTGAGCTGGGGGTGCTTTTACCACTGACCCTTTGTCATCCCAAGTTCCAATATTCATGTTGTGTTTTATAGGTGGTGGCGGTACAGCAGGGCCCCCTATGCCCACATTACCTTTAGGCTTGAGTTTCGGCTGAGGTTTAGCAGGTTTCCTTGCAATTGCAGCCCATGAGGTTGGTTTAGGTGCTGAACTGCTAACTGGGGGTACGCTGTTAGCTGCAATGCTTGTCATACCTGTACTGCTCAGAGCTGAACCTACAGTTTTTGTTACAGCAGCCGTCATATCTCCACCGATTTTCAGTCCAGTCATGCCTTGCTCAATGCTGCTAATCCCAGGCACCTTGCTCAGAGTATCACTGCCAAATCCAGCCTGTCCATCTGCTATGGCTCTCCCAAGAGAACTAGGCGGATAGCCATAGCTGCTGCTGTAAGCAGAGCTTTGCGTTGATTGTCCCTGAGATCCACTTGTCCCCCATGTAGAGAAGTCTGCATTCCCAGGAAAAAAATTAAATCCATGCTGCCCGAGAAATGGAGGGGTATTTCCTAATGCCCCAGGTTGACTAAATACACCATCAGGTATGTAATGGTGTTCACCATTGCTCATCTGTCCATAAGTTGTCAAATATGGCATTGGAGGGTCACCTGCAGTTGACCATGCTGCTTCACCTAAAGAGTATGGAAATCCAATGGATGGAGCATAATAGCTAGGCATATATGGGTCTGACATTGGTGGATAGCTGTTACTCTGCAAGAAAATACAATTTAAAAAAATCAGCAATATTGACAGTGATGCTCAGGGAAAAAAAAACAAAACCTATAATACAATCCAAAACATTTTTAAGGGTTATATGAATGTATTTGTAACTTCCAGCACTCCTCACAACATGAAAAATGAGTGAGGTATCTGTCAGATATGGCCGTTTTTTCAAGGGAACTTCTCAAAACACTAGAAGGCCCCATTTTTTCCTGGAACATTATCCTCACTTTTAGCTACTAAGCTAGGTTTAAAATGCCTCCATGCCAACAGTAACAAGAAAATAACAAGCTCCTCTAAAACAAGTCATAACTGTACCTTCATAACTAAAGAAAAATAGATGCAACTATGATTTAAAGTTGTGGTATTCTTAGCTTTGGTCAAATTTCTCACTTCTAATTGGAAACTCCAACAGAATATTACAGTGAAATGGATGCAAGGACACCTGTTTGTTTCAGGAATAACAACAAAAAAAAGGTAAAATATCCATGCTACCAAGAATGGGCATTAAATCAGTACTACACCAGATAAGACTCCTGGGAAATCACAGAATTTACTTCTTGAGACATTTGAAGGACTACACCTGCATGACTTCTGGTGTTGTTTCAGAGAAGAAATTGCACATTATCATGCTCTAGCTGATGTCTCCTTAATGTTGAATTATTGGGGAAAAAAAATGAAGGCAAGCAAAATTCTTAGACTTTTAATAATTTGCACTCTCTCTCAAGACCACTCCGACTTGCAAACTTAACATAACTCATACTAACTTTCAACTACAGAGGCAATTCACAGCTCTGAAAGTCAAATCATTAACTTCTTGGCAGAAGAGTTGTATCAAGCTGTAGTAATACTAAGCTTCCATCTATTATGCCATCAGCTGTGAGCTCCTTCTACAACCTTTAAAGGAAATCATGTCCAAGCAGTTAATATATTCTCAGAGCCAATAAAACTGTTGTTTTGGACTGCATTCAAAACTATGATTTTGTTGTAAATTTAAGGGTTTGGGGTTTGTGTTTTAGCTCAAGTTTCTTGTAACTGCATCTTTCTGAAGCTAGAGCACAAGAGCAAGAGACAAACAAAGCATGCTTTTTAACTGAAGCTTTTCCAGAATTCTTAAGAATACTTGATCTGCTTAAGAGACATGATGAGACAAAATATGATATTGAATTATATTTCAATGCATATTCAGGCAAGTCAGTAATGCTAAGAAATATCCAAAAATCAAGTCTGGAAGTCAGTTGAATGTCAAAGTTAACTTCAAGGTGGTAAAGAATGTTCACTTACCTGATTTGTCTGACTACTTAGATATGGCTCAAAATCATCATCATTTACTGCATCCTTTTGATGAATCGAACCGTTTTGTACTGAAACTAAAAATAAATCTGTATTAGAATACTCTCTGGAAAATCTGTGCTGCAATTTTAATCTAGGTAACACTTCTTAATCACCTGTACACTGAAATACATAGTATTGTTAAGCACCACTCCAATTTAAGTAAAATAGCTCATGCTACTGATCATGAGGATCAGATCTCAGGAGAAGTCTGCAAAGATGGCAGCTAGAACAGACTACTCCTGTCTATTCTTTCCTGAGATCCACAGACAAATGAAAACTACAGGCACACCTTATTTGCACAGGCAGTAAATCCAGCATTTCCGGAAGTACCAGACCAAGTGCAAACGTGCAGACCAACCCGATCTATAGACATATTCAATAGGTTCAGGGAAAGTTGCAACATGCAGCTTTCCTGCCAGAAGCAAAGGCAGTTACCCACCAAGACAACCATGAAGGGCACCACTATTCAGCTATTTAATCCTGTATTGCCTACATAATTGTACTGCATTACTGGCATATCTGAAGCTCTGAGGTGACAAAGCAAGACAGAAGAGCTCAAGTCCCAAAGGGCGATTACAAGCCTTTCCCAACACATATGCCACTATATGCTGGAATCTCTTCCTACCTGCTCTTCTTGGTCTCCTATTACCTTTCATTTCATCTAAGGCATTACACCTACCTGGAATTTTCCAGCTGCCCAAATTACTTGAAGTGTCTCTCTACCATCCCCCAGGCTACTATTCAAACAAAGCCACACTGCACAAATTTCTGCTAAGTTCCACTGTTTCCCAGGGTGCAAAGCAGAACAGGGACTTAAACCAGCCCTTGCAATTACACAACCTAAAGATGAAGATCTGTTCTCAAAAATAAATTACTGGTTATCCATGCAACTTTTTTTTTTTTTTTTTGCTTGGTTGTTATTTGTCAAATAGGTTGAGTGGGGTGGGGGGAAAAGGAAGATTCAGGATGATCAGTACGGTGCACTAAAAAAACCATGACTGCAGAAGCCACAACAGAACAGCAGATTTTCTGAAACTTAAAAAACTGAGTTAGGAGCCAACTCCATGGTTTCCCTCTTTTAGCTTCTGAAAAGTATATACAACATATAACTAAATATTCAACTTTGCTGAAATTAGTGTTTAAGAGTCAGGGTTTTTCGTGCTTCATTGGGAATAGGGAGGTTGCCACCCAAAATTCACATTGTGAGCCAAGTGGTGCTTGAATTTTTTTTTCACATTTGACTTTAATATCCCTAAAACAAAACTGCCTTCAGTGAATGAAACAATGAAACTAGCTGAAAGAAATTACAAAGGAATAGATAGAATCACAAGGAATAATCAAAATACTGGAAAATTTTATTAAACTCAGACAACCATAAAAAGAGGTAAAAATTCATAATTTAACACAGAAGTTTTTTTTCAAAGCAATTATCTGGGAAGAAATCAATTTGTGTTTTGAATACCTCCTTGAAGTTTTAAAAGAACACATGACACTTCAGTTATTACAAAGTTGCACACTGCATTTCTATACTAGCTACAGTCATATATGACCAGCAGTGCTGATCACAATGTAGTTTAGAACTGGATAGAACAATATTCCTAATTAAACACTACATTTAAATTAAACATAGGTGTTGGGGGTTCTTTACCCCCACAAATAAAGAGTTTCAGTTAAGGTCATGAATCACGCTGAATTTACACACAATGGTACATTCCTCTTTTAATTTGGTCCAGTTACACACAGGATGAGCCTCAAAACATTTTGTCTATACCATGACCACTGCCTAGACTTCCCCAAATAGTACAGACAGCACAACTCCCAAACACAGTTCTATTATAATGGAAAACATGGGCAGCAGCATACAAATTTCTTAAAAGCATGCAACCACAAGCAAAGGAATAAACAGCTGTATGTCAAGACTAGTATCCCATCAAAATTAATCTCGTCATACTGACATTGTATCTTCATAAAACATGCATCTGCTGTGTTTATTGTTCCACAGGTATCTAAAGGTCACTGAAGACAGAATTATTTTTGGTCTGACATTACAACATAAAATATTTTGTAAATGTAGTTTCTTTCTTATTCATTCTGTACTGAGATCTTAAGTCAGTGACACAAAATATTTCTACACTGACATTCTTCCTGGTGAAATATGTACATTTCCCAGTGAAACAGCATCACTGGAAGCATGTTTCTTTAGCTTTTCATTCTACCTTTATATAATGTGTTAATAGTGAAGAATGTAGCCCACACAGATATTTAACAAGAGCAAATGAATGCCTCATTCCCAAAATCTCATGTTAAGTGTTCCAACTGAACAGGGCAGTGATGAAGAATACTAATTGAAACTAATCTGCAGATACTAAAAATATCTGTATCAATACAATGTGAAAAGTACCGTATGTTTCTGCAAACACTGTGAAAACATACAATGTAATTAGATATTGGGAAGAAACAACTCATCAAATAGAGGAATCTAAAGTTAATGCTCTTTTAACTGCTACTACCCTTGGAATAACCACTCACTAAAAATGATGGCCAAAGGCACGAGAATAATTTTTTCGTTAGGAGTCATCGCACCTTAACATGAAGAATAAACACTAAAAGAAACATGAAACATTTCATTCTTATTTTAAACCTAATAATTACATTTAAGCCTTCTACAAAAAAAAGAAAAAATATTATACACACATAAGTGTCAGCACCTTCC
Organism: Lichenostomus cassidix; assembly: GCF_008360975.1. Classification (NCBI taxonomy): domain Eukaryota; kingdom Metazoa; phylum Chordata; class Aves; order Passeriformes; family Meliphagidae; genus Lichenostomus; species Lichenostomus cassidix. The sequence goes on along the minus strand of NC_139482.1, from coordinate 116,027,834 downwards.
TATGACAGATTTGATACAGTGGCACAATAAACAAAAGGGGGGAAAAAAGAAGTTCCAGGAATGCCTTGTTTCTCCACACCCCTATAAAACACAATTTGATTGATGTCAGCTCTGATGTTTCATGTCAACTGTACAGTAGTTGACAACTAGAATAAGAAAACTTTCTTGACAGCATGATTTACTCCTTCAAGTCTCTGAAATACCAACATGAATATCTGAGACAACAGCACAACAGATATAGTACTGTTCTACATACTGAAACTTCAGTCCCACAAGTTGTGGTTGAAGGAAACAGCACAGTACACCAATTTATAATTAATTACAATAATGCATCCAAGGCATTTTACCAGTGAATAAAAACAGCTACTTAACAATATCATTTTCAGGTCTAATATTTTTCATTTCAATATGAAATATGTATACACCCCTTATACTGCTCAGTCACATTTTCTCACACACTCTACTAGACATGTGGACAGCTTCTACCATCCTCTTTAACATTACTACTCTTATGCACAGAACCAACTTCAGATTAGTCTGTTAACTCAGTATCACATCTTCCCTCAAAGCTCCTTTAAGCTGAGACCTATCATGTCAACTGAAAGATTACTGTCTGCTAACATGTGGTCAGTAAGGACTGCTGACACTGACTTAATTCATCCTTTTGAAAAAGCCTCTAAACCAAAGCCAACTACTTGTGCTACATTGTGCTACCATGTTCAATCTCCTAGACCTTGAACCTAATGCTAAATCATAATTTAGTTACACTAAACAGACATTACACCAAATAATTTAACAGAACAGAGATTAATGGTTCTGATACACTATAGTTTTCATTTAAGTCATATTCTCACCAAGTAAATACATCATGAGTATTCATTATTTAAAAGGATGCACTCCATAAAAAAATCCAAGTTCAGAAATGCAAAAATCTCTTCCTTACATAGCAAACTGAGAGATGTGTTTTGATTCAAACATTCCACAGCAATGACAAATTATAGAACACAAAAATATGCTAACATAAATAAGCCAAAGTAAAGCTGACTAGTGCATTTTCACACACTGCAACATAGCACCCAAACAGAAATGCTTAATGCTTCCACTCCAATTCACATATATAGAGTACAGTCCAACAACTACCTGTGTGATTCTCTAACGGATGCATCTCATTAACCTCACTAGAACTGAGAAATGGTAATTCAAAGATTGTGAAGCCACAAACTACTTGCTACAATGAGTGTGACTTTTCTTCTCATTTAAAGGCAACATGGAAGGTATAACCACAAATTATTTCAAAAACATGAAGTAGTTAAAAAGTGCATTTTGGGGGAAAAAAAAAAGTAGAAGTACTAGAATATGAGAGAACAAGTATTTAAGAATGACCAAACTAAGAACGTCTGAGGAGGTAAACACAATCATTTTTCTCTGAATGCAAAGAATTAAAAAAGAACAGGCCAAATTGAGTGAGATCTGGCAATCGTGTGCCACCTCACAAGCAATATATGTAACAAGAGGCAGATAGTCTGCACGTAGACAGAATAATAGAATAAGTATGCTGTGGATAACATTAAATGACAGCTCACAGAGAACAATTAGATTAGTTCAGATAAAGAACGAAGGGGGGCAAAGAGTACCTGAGCAAAAAAACCTAAAAACATTTCTTATCTGCCTAAGTATAATAAGCATATTAACACACAGAGGTAGCTGTGTGCATGCTATTCTATAGCTCAGTTTGCTGAGCAGCTAAGAATTAAATGGGCACAAGTGTACTGTTTAGGCAGAAAGACATTCCAAATAGAGTATTAGCAAGGAAACAAATTCCAGACAAAATACTGCAAGATATAATCTGAAATGCTGTTTACAGCTGACTTGCCAAGAATTTTAGAGAGAAGAATATTAAGTAGTTACTAGTTCCTTGTTCCTGTGGGAAAGAAATCCCACTGAGTATGGTATTTAAAAACTGAGATGTTAACAGAAACATGAAAAAAGCAGAAGGCCTACAAACACTGACAGAAGATTCTATACTGGTGCTAAAATGAAGCAAGATCACAAAAATTCTGAGAATAAGGAAGGTGATGTTTTCTGCTCACAGATATGAGTAACTAGTCACATGATTGCTGTCTAGCAAACTAAGGAAACTGTTCAAAAGATTATTCCTGATGATTCTACCCACTACACAGAAAGGCCCAAGGTGTACTATTAAAAAGAGATTACACAAATGTATCACAAAGGCAGCTAAAAAGAAGTAACTACTTAACTGTCTGACTTCTGACATTAATCTTTTGCAAAATAAAACATTGTAAACTGACGTACTGCTGTGCCACAACAAAAATGCTGCAAAGTAACATTTTTGCACACAATTTCCTGTCATCCTGCTCCAAAATAAAAGACATCCTATAGCTACAACCTCTTCTCATGACTGTCAGACGTTATCCTCCATAAAAACAATATTACAGATCTATACAGAAATACAAGGTTATTAACTTACCTTTATTTCCCTGTCCTTTAGGTCTCTGTATATAGGAAAGTGGGGGGGAGGGGGGAAAGCAAAACAAGTTCAGTTAGAATCCTCCAACATTCACTTCAGTGTAATTCTATTTATTTGCCAATTCTGCCCTTTTCAACTTAAATATCACTTTAAAATATTACTAAAGGCATGCTATCATAAAGATGTTGTGACATTACTTAAAATACCATTACAAAATACTACAAAACCAAAACCTAATAGAATTTCAACATAAAACATTGAAATCATCTAGGATTTAACAGCATGTGAAGTTTAAATGCTGCTGAAAAGCTGAACAAGTGAATTTTGATTGCCCTAGGTCTGAAAAAACATAATAAACAAAAAAAAAACACATGGAGTTTAAAAATTTAGTGGTTTAAGATCACTGCCAATACTCAAATTTCATTATGATATGTCATCTTTTAAATTGACAGACAGGCACTTATCAGAGAATAACATACAATGCCTTGCTTTTTAGTTATACAAAGGAATATACAGTGGTATCATAGACTGAACTTCAAGTTCTGTATTTCTCACCTAGGCAATTACATTGAGAAAATGATACAGTCTGTACGAAGCTTTTACACAAGGAAATAATTCCTTAAGGAGGATTTTTTTTTTTAGGATTAGACATTACAAAACACTGTTAATCTGTCATGCACTAAGAATCAATGTAACACTACAAGTTACAGAATCCTTAATTCCTCTATAGCAAGATAAAATAACTTAGAAAAACAAATGCTACTCCATGAAAATCTAATTCACCTTCTCATATACTTTCAACTAAGCAGGAGTGGGTCTCCAGGCTCCACATCTCTCTTAACAATTTTTAGTCCTGAAGAGCTCAGTATTCAGAGGTTTGAAAGTTTAGGCTCTAACCACCTCCATGTTACTTTCATGTGCATTTGTCTCAGTTACCATAACACTGTTCAGCACTGCTTCATCTAGAGGTGCACTGGTTAGTCACTGTCTTCTCCCAAAACGGGAAAAATCTCAGTAACCTTAAAAACCCAAACCACTTCATCTTTTGGGATGAATGTAATCCAGACACAAAGGCATGCAAAGACCAACAAGAGACACAGAACTAGAAAAAGCTGGGAAGAAACAGCCTTCATGAAAGACAGAACAATGAAAAGCTAAGAGATCATTGAGCTAGAAATAAATGCTTAAAGGAAACTGAAGAGCATGCACAGAGACAAAAGAAACAAAACATTAAAGGCCAGAGAGAAAATAAAAGGAGGCAAGAGACTGCAGGGCTAAAACTTTTGGGGACTGGCAGAAGCCCACGGAGGAAGCAGAGACCAAGACAGAATAGCTTCCAGGCAGAGAGAAAGACCAACAGAGGCCTAGCAAAGATAAAAAAAATAACAGATTCTAAGGTCCTTGAAGGACCAAGTTTAAAAAAAGTGCTGCACAACGCAAGGAGAAAAACTGGGAAGTGCTGGAAGACGCGGAGGCCGGGGGAAAAGGAGAAGGCCCGAAGGGAGAAAAGGTGGGCGAGGAGAGCGAAAGGCAGGAAGAGAAAGGATGCGGTAACGAGGAGCCTGGGGGAGTTTGGGGTGCGCAAAGGAGAGGAGAAGGCGCTGGGCGCCGCGGGGAGCCCGGCACTACGGTGCTCCCGGAGCGAAGAACGGGGAGCCCGGGGGGCCGGGCCGGGAAGGGCCGGCTCCCGGCTAGGTCACACACAAAGGGGGCCGCGGGCGGGGGCCGGGCCGGCAGCGCTCGGGGCTGAGCGGCGGCGGGCCCTGCGGGCGGGCGGGGAGGCGGAGCGGCTCCGGCGCGGATCAGCGGTTATAAATAGGGGCGGCCGGGCCGGGAAAGGGGCCCGCCATCCCGGCTCCGACGGACAGCCGCTCCCCATGGCGGCGGGCAGGGAAGGAAGGAGGGAGGGAAGGAAAGAGGAGGCCGCGAACCGCGCCGCCCCGGCGGCGAGGGAAGGTGCAGGTGGCCGCCCTGCCGCCGCCCTCCCCCGCCGGCGGCAACGACGGGCCCGGGAAGAGGGAAGGGGAGAGAGCGGGCGGCCGCCTCCCCCCGCCCCGCGGGCGGTACCTGGTCGACGCTGGTGGCTGACATTCTTCACGGGGAGCCGCGATCCCCTCGCTCCGCTCCGCCTGGGCCTCGAGTGATTCCGCACGCCGGGGCCGCTCGCTCGCCTCCGCCGCCTCCTCCCCGCCGCCGCCGCCGCCTGATTGTCGCCGCCGCCGCCTGGGCTCGCTGCCGCCGCCGATCGGGTTCCCGCTGGAAGGAGCCGGCCGGCCGGACGCAGCGCCGCTTCCCCCCCCTTGCTCTGGGCTCCGCTTCCCCACAATGGCGGACGAGGCTCCGGCTCCCACTTCCGCTCCGCGGCGCCCTGACCTTCCGCTCCCCCCTCCGCCGGCGTCGCCACTGACCTTTCCCTTCCCGTCCCCGCCTCCCGCGTGTCACGTGGGGCGGGAAGCGGCGCCGCGCGCGCGCACCCGTCCGCCGCCCGGGCGCGGGGGGGCGGGGCCTGCGGCGGCGGGCGCGAGTGCGCGTGCGCGCGGCGGGAGGCGGCGGGCGGCGGCGGGCGGAAGGAGCCGGTGCCGTTCCCGCCCCCGTGCGGCTCGGGAATGCCCGGGAAGGGGCCGATGGAAAACGTGGAC